>NC_133516.1:13440909-14056136 GCF_049354715.1 Callithrix jacchus | reverse complement strand
AGACTGGCTTAGAGACACCTCCAGGCAGCACTTGCCTTCTGTAAGCAGCAAGAATAATAGAATGTTTATGGTATGCCAGACACTGAGTTATTGCTTTGAAAGCACCTTCATGTTTAATCCTTCAACCACCTTCTGAGATATCATTAATCACTTTTGCAAGAAGAAACTGAAAATATGAGATTAACAATTTCAAGAATGTCAAACAGGCCAGAGGCAGTGGCTCATGCCTGTAATCCCAACACTTTGAGACTCTGAGGCAGGTGGATCACCTGAGTTCGGGAGTTCAAGACCAGCCTGTCCAACATGGTGAAACCCCCGTCTCTATGAAAAATACACAAAAAAATTAGCCAGGCTTGGTGGCAGGTGCCTGTAATCCCAGCTACTTGGGAGGCTGAGGCAGGAGAATGGCATGAACCTGGGAGGCAGAGGTTGCAGTGAGCCAAGGTGTCACCACTGCACTCCAGCCTGGTCAACAGAGTGAGACTCTGCCTCAAAAAAAAAAAAAAAGGTCAAACAGCTCTTACGTAGCAGAGTTGGGATTCGTATCCAGGTGTGTGTGAGTCCATGGTGTTTGTCCTACCCCCTGGGCTTTGCCACCTTCACAAGATGTGTCTCCTGTGTTTCCTCCTCTTCCAAGCCACCTGACTTAGATCAGAACCTCATGCTTGAAAATCTGTAGCAGCCTCCTCTTAATTCCCACCTCTTCTCTTTCCAGTTCATCAGCACACATTTACCAGACCACATTCTCTACAACCCTCCTTTTATCATTAACTGCTTCCTCAGTAATCTTGAGCCATTCACCATGGCCACCCAAATCTGAACTCCTTCGCTTTGCTTTCCAACCCCCATCCAGCCTCAGGCTTCCTCAGAAACTTTATTCTTCTTCACCTTCTTGGTCAACTGTCTAACCCCAAATGCTGAGCTGATACATTGGAGCCATTCTGCTTGCTACAGTACAAGTCTCTGTCTTTTAATGGCCATATAAAGTCCTTCAATGAAACCTGGAATCCTGTTCCACTGCCTTGTGAACACCCATGTATATATACCTATAGTCTCACTCAACTCTTGTTTTACTTTTGTATCTTCTATATCAATCTGAAAGCTCCTAGAAGCATGACTACATACTCGACTTCATTTTATTTCCCATAGCATCTGACTTAGTAGCATAAACATGGTAGACATGCAGTAAGGATTTGCTAAATGAGTAACTAAGCCATGCTTCTGGTGGGCTGTGTCACTGGATTTGCTTCACGTTAATATGCTCCGCCACACCAAAGAAGTTACACGTACAGTTTTCAGATGAAGAAACTAGGATCTTGCAGACAATTCTGATTGAGAATTTCAGCTTGTTGGGAAATAGGCATACTTTAGTGTCCTCACAGCTCAAAGTGTAAAAATATTGATGTGAATGCCGGTGAGGCAGGATGAAGGGTCAGGCCACAAAAAAGATTGGCTGTAATACTAAGTTCATTTGCTTTTGGTTTGTGATACACTATCCAGTGAAAAATGCACCTTTCAGAAATTTCTAAATTAGAATATTTAACATTACTTTCAAAATAATGAACGCCACTGGGAATAGAATAAACATAATTGTAATTCAAGATACAAAGTCAAAGAACTGAACTGTGCGTGCAGTTTACCTCAGGCCGCTCATTTTTTCCAGTACATTTACCTTTCTAATTATATTTTCCTTGCACAAATATTTAAATTACTTTGCATTCCCTGAGAGCAGTATACTTCATGTGTCAAGGAGGACACACATTTAACAACCATGAAACACTCTGCAAAAGCAAAATGCTCGTTTTCCCCCCAGAGGATCTTTTTTTAAGAATCAAAGTGTACACCTGATCAAATAGTTGAGCAGGGTACACACAGTAGCTTAACGGGGCCCATACATTTCTTTTGTTTATTTTCTGTATTTGGGTTTTTTTTTTTTTTTTAAGTTTTCCATTCCCTTTGTGCTCTACAACCAAGAGAAAGAAACCAAGGAAATACATCTGTTATGTAATTATAGAGTGCTACAAATTGCAATGTTAGCTGAAGTGAAGGGCCCAGAATGACAGAATAACTAATAGAGCATTATCTAAACCTTTTTAAGTAATGGGTATCTGCTTGAAGAAAGAACACAGGGTGTCTCAAGGCCCCAGTCTGGGAATTGACTCCTATCTTGTTAGAAGAGTTTGAGAATGTAATAACTCTTCTGTTTCTTTTTTCAACCAAAGAGCTAGGATGAGAATATAAATCTTTTTTAGTGTCTCATTGAGGCATTGTGAAAAGATATTATCGTCAAACACCAAAGGGAGAAAACATCAGAAATATAATGGATCAAAACTTTAGTAGTGGAAGTTACTTATTTGTGGTTTGATTGGCCTTTGAGAAACAGCTGACAGTGTTGAGCCAGGTACCACCACCTTCAAAAAAATTTTGTTTTTCATTTTCTGGTCACAGTTGATTTTTGTGTTAGTCATGTTGTATGATCACTTTCATTATTAAAAAAGTGATTTCAGCTCCCTTTAAAACAATTCAGGATAAATTAATATAAAAATATACATCACAAACCCATTATTTTAAAAATGGGTACTGGATACTATCAAGGTATTGTCTTCACTTTCTTATGGATGAGTTCTGAGAGAGATTTGAAGGAATCATTAGCAAATTAAGATTCCACTTCACAGGAATATTTTGACAACAAGCTGAAGAATGTGTATCAGCTTTTAATAAAAGGAACTAGGGCTCCTTGGAGAAATGGCTGATTCCCAGACTGGTATAGGGAAAGTACAAATAAACCAGTAATGTCTTCTGGTGCCAGAAAGTAAAGAAGTCTTCAGTCAAAGATGGGAATACTTGAAAGGACACAGGTCCCAAGAGCTAAATCTGGAACAATTGAGTAACAAAATAAATGATAGTAACAGGTAGCAATACAGAATAAAATATCTATGTGTCCATGCTTATATAAATAATTGAGTAAATAAATGAGATAGAAGGAGCAGCTTTTGGTGCTTACTTATGTCAACCAAGAAAAAAAAAAATCAGAACAAAGTCTCCAAATATGTTGAATTTATTTGGGAATTATAACCCAAGTTTGCCTCAGTTTATCAATGGAGATGCCATTACTGGGCAGGTGTTCCAGAGCATCTTACCTGAGTTGCTGCAGTCCTAAAGAATCTTGTAGGGTTATTTTAGAAAGTCCTTGAAACAAGTCCTTATGTCAGAAATATAAGAACGAACCCCCCCACCCCCACACTCCACTCAGGCTTTCCTGGCTTTAGTTTGTCTTGTCTGACAAGATGTGATTTCATCCCAGTATCATCCATTTCACACACAGAATTCCAGTTAATAAGTGTAGAAGAAATGACATAAATGGAAAATATGAAGAATCATGGTGTGTGGTTTAAAAAAAAAAATCACTGTTTGGCAAACACCACAGTAATATTTGTTGCAGACAAGATCCATCTATCCATGCTAAAATTAGTGGGTGAAAGTATGATGAGAAACAGGATATTTGCACTATCCCAACCTTACAAAGAGAATAATAGTAACTTTCCAACAGAGAATCCTAGACAGGCACCACATTCAAAGTTAATAACATCACCTGTGATGAAGTGTGTCAACAGCATGTACCTCCTGATGTAATACACCAAGAAAGGTATATCATCATTTCTATGGTTATTATTCCCCTGTTGTTTTAGGTGATACTTTTTTGAAAAAAGTCATAGGTTTATATAAAATTTTAAGAAAAATACAGAGCTCTCATGTACCCTTTTCCTAGTTCCCCCCAATGGCAGTTAAGTTGCAAAACAGTAGTACAATTTCACAACCAAGGTATTGACATTAATACAGTCAAGATACAGAACATTACATATACACCATGGAATACTGTATAGCCATAAAAAACGATGAGTTCGTGACAAAGAGAATGAATCCAAGCTGGAAAATACTCTTCAGGATATTATCCAGGAAAACTTCCCCAACCTAGCAAGGCAGGTCAATGTTCAAGTCCAGGAAATACAGAGAACACCACAAAGATATTCCACAAGAGCAACCCCAAGGCACATAATCGTCAGATTCACCAGGGTTGAAACGAAGGAGAAAATGCTAAAGGCAGCCAGAGAGAAAGGTTGGGTTACCCACAAAGGGAAGCCCATCAGACTCACAGCAGATCTCTCAGCAGAAACCCTACAAGCCAGAATAGAGTGGGGGCCAATATTCACATCCTTAAAGAAAAGCACTTTCAACCCAGAATTTCATATCCAGCCAAACTAAGCTTCATAAGTGAAGAAAAAGTAAAATCCTTTGCAAACAAGCAAGCACTCAGAGATTTTACCTGCTTTACAGGCCTGTCTTATAAAGCAGGCTTGCTTTACAAGAGCTCCTGAAAGAGGCACTACATATAGAAAGGAACAACCAGTACCAGCCAATCCAAAAACATACCAAATGCTAAAGAGTATCAACAAAATGAAGAATCTGCATCAACAAACAGGCAAAGCAGCCAGCTAGCATCAAAATGGCAGGATCAAATTCACACACAACAATATTAACCCTAAATGTAAATGGACTAAATGCCCCAATCAAAAGACACAGACTGGCAAATTGGATAAAAAGCCAAAACCCATCAGTGTGCTGTATCCAAGAAACCCATCTCACATGCAAGGATACACAAAGGCTCAAAATAAAGGGATGGAGGAAGGTTGACCAAGCAAATGGAGAGCAAAAAAAAGTAGGAGTTGCAATTCTCATCTCTGATAAAATAGAGTTTAAAGCAACAAAGATCAAAAGAGACAAAGAAGGATGTTACATAATGGTAAAAGGATCAATGCAACAAGAAGAGCTAACAATCCTAAATATATACGCACCCAATACAGGAGCACCCAGATACATAAGGCAAGTTCTTAATGACTTACAAAGAGACTTAGACTCCCACACAATAATAGTGGGAGACTTTAACACTCCACTGTCAATATTAGACAGAACAACCAGACAGAATATTAACAAGAATATCTAGGACTTTAACTCAGACCTGGCAAACAATAGACATTTACAGAACTCTCCACCCCAAATCCACAGAATATACATTCTTCTCTGCACCACATCACACCTACTCTAAAATTGACCACATAATTGGAAGTAAATCACTCCTCAGCAAATGCAAAAGAATGGAAATAATAACAGTCTCTCAGACCACAGTGCAATCAAGTTAGAACTCAGAATTCAGAAACTAACTCAGAACCACACAGCTTCATGGAAACTGAACAACTGGCTCTTGAATGTTGACTGGATAAACAATGAAATGAAGGCAGAAATAAAGATGTTCTTCGAAACCAATGAGAACGAAGACACAACATGCCAGATTCTCTGGGACACACTTAAAGCAGTCTCTAGAGGAAAATATATAGCAATAAGTGCCCACATGAGAAGCAAGGAGAGATCCAAAATTGACACCCTGTCATCAAAATTGAAAGAGCTAGAGGAGCAAGGTCAAAAAAAAACTTAAAACCTAGCAGAAGACAAGAAATAACTAAGATCAGAGCTGAACTGAAGGAGATAGAGACACGAAAAACTTCAAAAAAAAAAAATCAATAAATCCAGGAGCTGGTTTTTTGAAAAGATCAACAAAATAGACCACTAGCCAGATTAATAAAAAAACAAAAGAGAGAATAACCAAATAGATGCAATAAAAAACGATAAAGGGGATATCACCAAAGATTCCACAGAAATTCAGACCATCATCAGAGATTATTACAAACAACTCTATGCACATAAACTAGCAAACCTGGAAGAAATGGATAAATTACTGGACACTTGCCTCCTCCCAAGCCTAAACCAGGAAGAAGTTGAAACCCTGAATAGACCAATAACAAGATCTGAAGTTGAGGCAGCAATTAAGCGCCTACCACACAAAAAAAGCCCAGGTCCAGATGGGTTCACAGCCGAATTCTACCAGACACACAAAGAGGCGCTGGTACCATTCCTTCTGAAACTATTCCAAATAATCCAAAAAGAGGGAATCCTTCCCAAATCATTTTATGAGACCAACATCATCCAGATACCAAAACTCGGCAGAAACTCAACAAGAAAAGAAAACTTCAGGCCAATATCCATGATGAACATAGACGCAAGAATCTGCAATAAAATACTGGCAAGCCGATTGCAATAGCACATCAAAAAGCTCATTCACCATGATTAAGTAGGATTCGTCCTGGGGATGCAAGGCTGATTCAACATACGCAAGTCTATAAATGTAATTCACCACATAAACAGAACCAAAGACAAAAATTATCTCAATTGATGCAGAGAAGACCTTTGACAAAATTCAACAGCCCTTTATTCTAAAAACCCCAATAAACTAGGTATTGACAGAACGTATCTCAAAAATAATAAAAACTATTTATGACAAACCAACAGCCAATATCATACTGAATGGGCAAAAACTGGAAGCATTCCCTTTGAAATCTGGCACTAGACAAGGATGCCCTCTCTCACCACTCCTATTCAATATAGTACTGGAAGTTCTAGCCAGAGCAATCAGGCAAGAAAAAGAAATAAAGCGTATTCAAATAGGAAAGGAGAAAGCCAAATTGTCTCTATTTGAAGATGACACGATTGTATATCTACAAGACCCCATCGTCTCAGCGCAAAATCTCCTGAAACTGATAAGCAACTTCAGCCAAGTCTCAGGATACAAAATCAATGTGCAAAAATCAAAAGCATTCCTATACACCAATAACAGACTTAAAGAGAGCCAAATCAAGAACGAACTGTCATTCACAGTTGCTACAAAGAGAATAAAATACCTAGGAATACAACTAACAAGGAACATAAAGGACCTCTTCAAGGAGAACTACAAACCACTGCTCAACGAAATAAGAGAGGACACAAACAGATGGAGAAACATTCCATGCCCATGGTTAGGAAGAATCAATATCGTGAAAATGGCCATACTGCCAAAAGTAACTTACAGATTCAACACTATCCCCATCAAGCTACCAATGACCTTCTTCACAGAACTGGAAAAAAAGTCCTTAAACTTTATATGGAACCAAAAGAGAGCCCACATAGCCAAGTCAATTCTAAGCAAAAAGAACACAGCGGGGGGCATCACACTACCAGACTTCAAACTATACTACAAGGCTGAAGTAATCAAAAAAGGCTGAAGGTACCAGTTTGGTACTGGTACCAAAACAGATACCAATGGAACAGAACAGAGGCCTCGGAGGCAACACAACATATCTATAGCCATCCGATCTTTGACAAAAACAAGCAATGGGGAAAGGAGTCCCTGTTTAATAAATGGTGTTGGGAAAACTGGCTAGCTATGTGCAGAAAGCAGAAACTGGACCCCTTCCTGACACCTTAACACTAAAATTAACTCCAGCTGGATTAAAGACTTAAATGTAAGACCTAATACCATAAAACCCCTAGAAGAAAATCTAGGCAGAATCATTCAGGACATAGGCGTAAGCAAGGACTTCATGACCAAAACACCAAAAGCATTTGCAACAAAAGCCAAAATAGACAAATGGGACCTAATGAAACTCCACAGCTCCTGCACAGCAAAAGAAAGTCATTAGAGTGAATCGGCAACCAACAGAATGGGAACAAATTTTTGCAGTTTACCCATCTGACAAAGGGCTGATATCCAGAATTTACAAAGAACTAAAACAGATTTGCAAGAAAAAAACAAGCCCATTCAAAAGTGGGCAAAGGATATGAACAGACACTTTACAAAAGAAAACATACATGAGGCCAACAAACATATGAAAAAATGCTCATCATCACTGGTCATTAGAGAAATGCAAATCAAAACTACATTGAGATACCATCTCACACCAGTTAGAATGGTGATCATTAAAAAATCTGGAGACAACAGATGCTGGAGAGGGGAGAAATAGGAACACTTTTTACACTGCTGGTGGGAGTGTAAATTAGTTCAACCATTGTGGAAGACAGTGTGGCGATTCCTCAAGGACCTCGAAATAGAAATTCCATTTGACCCAGCAATCCCATTACTGGGTATGTATCCAAAGTATTATAAATCGTTCTACTATAAGGACACATGCACACGAATGACCATTGCAGCACTGTTTACAATAGCAAAGACCTGGAATCAACCCAAATGCCCATCAATGATAGACTGGACAGGGAAAGTGTGGCACATATACACCATGGAATATTATGCAGACATCAAAAACGATGAGTTTGTGTCCTTTGTAGGGACATGGATGAACCTGGAGAACGTCCTTCTCAGCAAACTTACACAAGAACAGTAAATGAAATACCGCATGTTCTCACTCATAGGCGGGTGTTGAGCAATGAGAACACATGGACACAGGGAGGGGAGCACTACACACTGGGGTCTGTTGGGGGGAATAGGGGAGGGACAGTGGGGGGTGGGGAGTTGGGGAGAGATAGCTTGGGGAGAAATGCCAGATATAGGTGAAGGGGAGGAAGGCAGCAAATCACACTGCCCCCTGTGTACCTATGCAACTATCTTGCATGTTCTTCACATGTACCCCAAAACCTAAAATGCAATTTAAAAAAATGAAAAAAACAAAAAACAAAAAAAAAAAAACAACGATGAGTTTGTGTCCTTTGTAGGGACATGGATGAACCTGAAAACCATCATTCTCATCAAACTGACACAAGAACAGAATATTAAACACTGCATGTTTTCACTCATAGGCTGGTGTTGAACAGTGAGAACACATGGATACAGGGAGGGGAGCATCACACACTGGGGTCTGTTGTGTGGGGGCAAGGGGAGGGACACCAGGGGTGGAGGGGGAGAAATGTCAGATATAGGTGATGGGGGGTGGTGGAGGCAGCAAACAGCCTTGCATATAAGTATCTATGTAACAACCCTGCATGATCTGCACATGTGCCCCAGAACCTAAAGTACAATTAAAAAAAAGATACAGAACATTTTCATCACCGTCAAGATCCCTCCGTTTTACTCTTATGTAGCCACACCTCTTTTTAAGAAAATTTGGTTGTTTTCTTATGGGGTGAGAATTCTTTATATACTCTGGATCATATGGGTTCTTTCCCTTCAGTCCGTTAATACCGTGAATTATACTAAAAGTATAAAACTAATTTAAAATATATAAAGTCAAATAACTGAACTATGGATGCAGTTAACGTCAGGCCACTTTTTTGGGGTACGTTTTGGTAAAATATAATTATCATCTTAACTTTTTTTTTTTTTTTTTTTTTGAGACAGAGTCTCACTCTCCTCCAGGCTGGAGTGCAGTGTTGCAATCACGGCTCACTGCAACCTTCGCCTCCTGGGTTCAAACAGTTCTCCTGCCTCCTGAGCAGCTGTGACTACAGGCACATGCCACCACGCCCAGCTAATTTTTGTATTTTGGTAGAGACGGGGTTTCACCATGTTGCTCAGGCTAGTCTCAAACTCACGACCTCGTGATCCACCAGCCTCGGCCTCCCAAAGTGCTGGGATTACAGGCGTGAGCCACCAAGCCTGGCCCATCTTAGCCATTTTTACATGTACAGTTCAGTGGTGTTAAGTACATTTATATTGTGCAGCCATCACTACCATCCATTTCCACATCTCTTTTCGTTTTCTAAAGCTCAGTCTCTACCCATTAAACAGCAACTCCCCATTCCCCCGTATGTCCAGTCCCTGGCAAACACCATTCTACTTTCAGTTTCTATAAATTGGCTACTTTAGATACATCAAAGGAGTGGGATCATACAGTGTTTGTCTTACCGAGTCTGGTTTATTTCACTTATCCTCAGGGTTCTTCCCGTTGTAGCATGTGTCCGGATTTCCTTCCTTTTCAAGGCTCGTGTTATATTTTACATATATGTGGCCTGTTATCTGCTCATCCATGGGGACACTTGGGTTGCTTCCACCTTTTGGATGTTGTGAATTATGCTGCTATGAACATGGATGTTCAAATACCCCTGAAACCTTGCTTTCCATCCTTTCAGGTATGACCCAAAAGTGGAATTGCTGGGTCAAACGGATCCTCCTTTTGCTGTCTATTTTTCTCTAAGCCCTCACTCTGAGTATCTTTTCCTTTTAGAGCTTTAGGGTTAAAATATTCTCATTTATTTATTCTTTAAGTAACGCAGTAAACCTTTAATTATGGTTGTTCAGAGAATATAGTGGTTATTGAATTTCTTGGCTAAATCTCCAGAAATCCTTGCAGTTGAAGAAGTGTGTTCATTTTATTCTCATAGTACAGTAAACATAATTGAATCTCTGATAATTCAGGATCTTGCAGTGCCTCGGGGCTATCCTTGTGAACATGGATTCTCAGCATAGGATACCCCAGGGATCTTCGATATGAGTTTAATTATTTCTGTGTTTATAAACAATAGAGTATTATATAATAATTGATATTTCAAAGGTGGTTACTAAAGGTTTTTTTTTTTTTTTAATGTGGCCATCTTTACTATTTTCTTTCTCTTTCTTTGTGTCCCTGTATCACTAGATCATGGGCTTTCACCCTCACTCTAAGTAAACACATTTACTAGGCATACCTTGTAGAAAGAAGGGGAATCTCGTTCTCATCCAGCTGCATTTCTCTTTACTATACATCCTGGTCAGATTGGGCTGCTGTAAGAAAATACCATAGACTGGGAGGCTTAAACAACAAACGTGTATTTCTCACAGTTTACAAGCTGAGAATTCCAAGACTGAGGCAGAGTCAGTGTCTGCTGAGGACATTCATCCTGGTTTGCAGATGCTGTATCCTCACTTGGAGGAGAGAGAAAGGGATCTGGTCTCCCTCTCTTCTCTTAATAGGGCACTAAACCAATTATAGAGGCTCCACCCTTCATACCTCATTTAAACCTAATTACTCCTCAAAGGCCCCACCTCCAGATGTCATCACATAGGGGATTAGGGTTTCAACATGAATTTTAGGGGGATACAAACATTCAGTCCATAGCAGAGCACTTCAAGAAAGAAAAATAGAGCTCTGGATGAGAGGGGACCAGAAAAAGAAAGAGTGGAAGAACCAAGAGGAAAGAAAGACATTATGAAGAAACATAAAGATAGGGGAAGGAAAAAAAGAGGGAGTGAGGGAAGTCCCAATGCCAGGCTTCACCTTTTCACTCTATCTTTGGACAAATAAAGTCTTGTTCCCCCTGGATCTGAGGATGGTTCTGGGCGGCATGAATCAACTCTGAGGATCCTCCTATGGCTGTGTCAAGTGACTGACTAAACCACAGGTTACTTAGGGCAGGATGAACCTAATCAGCGTATACAACAAGCACTTCTTGACTGCCTCCCTTCCACAGCCTCCTGAGCTCACACCTACCAGCCAAGAATGGAAAAGACGAAACCCTCGTTCCATCTTTTATTACCACTCTGGAGAGAAGAGTAGTTCCCCAGGTTCTCTAAGTCCATTCTCTATGGCATGCCCAAACATACATTGCTCTGGAGGATCTGGAGGGAGACTTAAAGGTCAGCCTTTAGCCCTTCAGCCAGTAGTGTTCACAGTGCTTAGGGGCAGAGGTCCTACTATGTCAACTTTTAGATCTGACCTGATTTTAACTCTTCCAAGTAATAATTAAAGATCTAGAGAAATGAAGATGCCTAGTATATTTTAAAAATAGTTCTCCCAGGCAGGTGTGACTGGGTTCTTCTCAGGTTTTTATCAGACCATGGGCTTTACATGAGATCTGTCCAGGCTTGGAAGCACCCTGGAAACCCAGAGGCTTAACGACTTTAAATGTACCTTTTTCATCTGGTACCCCAGGATGAAAATGAAGGTATTTTTAGAGTAATTTGGTTATAAAGAAATTGTGTTACCTGAATGGCTTTTTTGGTATAGGAGTCAAAAAACAAAAAATACAAGCAAGCTTGACTGATCTGAATAGATTACTGAGATTGCATGATTTGTTCAAATCTCAGTCTCCACAACCACATCAACTCAAAAGGGCCTAATTAAACTCTACTTTTTATCTTTCTTTATTCCACCTACTCTGGCACTACTTTTAACTATTTAACCCCCGCCCCGAGTAAGCTCCATTGCAACATGCATGCCCATAAACAATGCCCGACAAGTAACTAAAACAACTCAAACACCATAATTATATAAGACAGCAGCACCCGTAGGATCTTCACGAATTAACCCTGGCCCCTCACCCTCATAAATTATTCAACTTGCCACAGTCTTAGAATTAGCAGTAACCTCTACCGTTTTATTGGGATCACCACCTAATAAAACTACTATAGTTATTTCCATCATTAAACCTAACATAAAAATCCCTAAAATATCAGTACTTGATACCCATGTCTCAGGATGCTCATCAATTGCTATTGCTGCAGTATAACCAAAACAACCATTATACCACCTAAAGAAATTTTAAAAACTATAAGCCCTATGTAAGATCCACCAAAATACAACATAATTACACAACCCACAGCACCACTAAAAATTAACACTAACCCACCCTAAATAGGTGAAGGCTTAGAAGAAAACCCCACAAACCCCATTACTAAAATAATGCTTAACAAATATAAAGTGTATGTCATTCCCTCATGGATTATAATCATGACTAATGATATGAAAAACCATTATTGTACTTCAACTATAAGAATCCTAATGACTTCCCCGGTAAAACACACCCACTAGCAAAAATTATTAATAATTCATTCATTGACCTCCCTACACCATCTAACATCTCTTGATGGAATTTCAGCTCACTCCTAGGCACCTGCCTGCTTATTCAAATGACCACAGGCCTAGTCTTAGCTATACAGCATACACCAGACACTTCAACCGCTTTCTCCTCAGTCGTCCACATCACCCGAGACATTAACTACGGCTGAATAATCCGCTATCTACATGCCAATGGCGCTTCTATATTCTTCATTTGCCTCTTTCTTCACATTGGCCGAGGACTATATGACGGACTTTTCCTTTTTCTGAAGACTTGAAATATCGGTACCATCCTACTACTTACAACCATAGCCACAGCATTTACAGGCTACGTCCTCCCATGTGGCCAAATATCATTTTGAGGGGCTACAGTAATTACAAACCTTTTATCAGCCATCCCCTATCGGATCTGATCTCGTACAGTGAATCTGAGGCGGTTTCTCAGTAGACAAAGCCACCCTCACACGATTCTTTACTTTCCACTTCATTTTACCCTTCATTATTGTAGCCCTAGCAACTATCCATCTTTTGTTTCTTCTTGAGACAGGATCAAGTAACCCATCAGGAGTGGCATCAGAGCCCGACAAAATTTCATTTCACCCCTACTACATAACTAAAGACATCCTCGGACCAATTTTTCTTATCCTATCCCTAATAAGCCTAACCTTATTTACACCCGACCTTTTAACTGATCCGGATAATTATACATTAGCTAACCCCCTCAATATCCCACCCGACATTAAACCAGAATATTTCCTATTTGCATACATGATCTTACGATCTATCCCCAACAAACTAGGAGGCGTCCTAGCTCTCATACTCTCCATCCTAATTCTAATAATTATTCCTATAACTCATCCAAACAACAAAGCATAGCATTCCAACCAATCCCCCAAATCCTATTCTGAACCCTAGTAGCCGACCTACTTACACTCACATGAATCGGGGTTCAACCAGTTGATTACCCCTTTGTAACTATTGACCAAACAGCATCCATTACTTATTTCCTTGTTATCATTACTCTGATTCCCCTCTCTGATTTACCTGAAAACAAACTACTTAAATGATAAACATCCTTGTAGTATAAATTAGTACCCCAGTCTTGTAAAACAGAAATGGAGAGCATCTACTCCCCAGGACAATCAGGGAAAGAATATCTAATTCTACACCCAAAGCTGAAATTCTAATCTTAAACTACTCCCTGAATAATAAATTTTAATATCATTGAAGGCTTAGCAATGAAATACTTCATAAGTACATGTAATATCTTCATCCTTACTATGTAATTAGTGCATTATTGCTTATCCCGATGAATAATATCTAGTACTGCAAATGCTTAATTATACATAGCACATTAAGTCAAGACGTACATTAAAACATCACAAGACATGCTTACAAGCAAGAACTATAATCCCACATTGGACTATAACACATCCGGTTCCAGACAGTACATGACAATATAGCAAGTCCATGGATATCATCCAGTACATCATTAACCGTACATCCATACATTAAATTATTGGTTGGACATAGCACATTCTACTTCGGCAATCCTTCTAACCATGGATATCCATCATTATATTTGGTCTCTTTAATCTACCATCCTCTGTGAAACCAGCAACCCACCCATATCTGCCACTCTTCTCACTCCAGGCCCATATAGACAGGGCTTGGTTATACTGAAACTCTATCTGGCATTTGGTTCCTACCTCAGGGCCATCCTATTAAGATCGCACATATGTTCCCCTTAAATAAGACATCACAATGGTGTGGTGCTATCACGCTTTTAATCTGGTGACTGGATGCATGACGTGCCTCTGGTAATCTAAGGTATGTAATCCTCAGCATTGCCGGGAGGCTCCTGGAGGAGTTCCAGCCATCATCCTGTGGTACCTGAATGTGTTTTGCCAGACCTTATGCTATCATCGAACCTATACTGAATGTCTTGGCCCTCATCCCACCCACTAAGGTGTTATTCAGTCAATGGTTACAGGACGTAATAAATAATTAACTAGTATTTTAACCCAATTTAAACCCATAAACCACCACCCCAACAACCAAATGTATACATATGCCCACTTAAACTTTTAAAACACAATCTGTATTTTCTGAGGCAGATACCATAAAGAGACATCCCACTACTAACATTAACCACTATACAAGCCCTACTAACTGAAAAACATATACGCCCTACATACCCTGTATACCAACAGATAGAACTGCCCGTGATTACTCCCCACATACCTCAAACCATGCCCTTCAGAAAACATACTTATACTAATATAGTAGAAAGCTAGATTTTTAAATCCACATAAACCCACTACTATTTATATTCAAGTATTTATCAAGTTAATGTAGGTAATATTTAAAGCAAGACACTGAAAATGTCTAGACGGGTAATCATCACCCCATACACATATAGATTTGGTCCTAGCCTTTCTATTAGCTCTCAGTGAGATTACACATGCAAGCATCCACAGCCCTGTGAAAATGCCCTCCAGATTATCAGAACTTGAGGAGCGAGTATCAAGCATGCACATATGCAGCTCAAAACACTTTGCTTAGCCACGCCCTCACGGGAAACAGCAGTGACAAACTTTTAGCAATGAACGAAAGTTTAAGTTACACTAACCACTAGAGTTGGTCAATTTCGTGCCAGTCACCATGGCCATACAATTGACTCAAGTTAATAGAGCCCAGCATAAAGAGTGTTTAAGATTTTATTCCCAATAAAGCTAACCTTTAACTAAGCCTTAGAAAACCCCAGTTATAGTGAAATATTCTACAAAAGTAGCTTTAGTACTCTGAATACACTATAGCTAGGTACCAACTGGGATTAGATACCCCACTATGCTTAGCCCTAAACCTCAATAACTTAATCAACAAAATGATTCACCAGAACACAGTACTTACATTTCTAATCTGAAACTGCTACTCCTCTGTGGCTTCATTAACATTATAAAACCAAAGCTAGTTTTTCTTACAAACGTGATTCCTGTCCTAGAAGGATTTCCAGCCTGACAAAGAAAGAAACAGGAGCAAGAGCCATACACAAGTGATTCGCCTGGAAAAGATGCTCATGAAGATACCATAATCAGTGGTTCTTGACCGGGCTGATTTCACCCCTCGGGGAATTTGTCTCCCTTGGGGAGGAGCTGCTGCTGACATCTAGTGGGTAGAGGCCAAGGATGCTGCTAAACACCCTGCAGTGCGTAGGATACCGCCGTCCTCCCCCTCCCCCACCACAGCGAAGAATTATCTGGTCCAAAATGCAGGTAGTGCTAAGGTTAAAAGCCCTGTCAACAACGTGCAGAAGCTACAACATGAACCGATAAATTGGCTAAATTAGGAAAACTCCAAAAATGATGTCCACAATTGTGACTACTTGACTCTGGGTTTTTTTTAGCCCTTCCCCTCCCATCCCTGCTTTCGCTTTTTGTTTTGAAATCACTCTAGACTTACAGATTGGATATTTTCAACCCTATTTCCTTAGCACTTGGCATGTGGGAGGCTTTGCTAGATGTTGAATGAAAAATGGAAGGAGGAAAGGGACACATTCAGACCAAATCCATTTATGTTTTACTTCCATGTAAACTAGGTGGGAAACAGTTGAGGGCTCAGAGCAGAGAGGAAGGCTTGGAGATAAAGCCTGTTGGTCTCCTAGAAACATCCAGCAGGTTGCCCTTTGCTTCTGCTTGGCTTAGGTTGCTTAGTGCCTGTGGAATTGGTGTTGGAGAGAATACCTCCTATTTAGGCCACTGATGAGCTTTGGTCCTGCAAGAAATCATTTTGCACCCTAACCCTTACTTCAGTCAGTGAGCTTGGCCAGGACGATCCAGCGGCCATTACCTACTGTATATAAGTGTGCGTATGTGGTAATTAAAACAGAAACCTAGAAAGTGAAAATCTCCTATAATTCTGATAATAAACTTATATACATTTAAAAACTGGAAGAATATATACATTAACACAAACAGAGATAAACATGGAAATATAATTTTACAGTACATTATACTACTTTACAACTTTTTTTTTTTTTTGAGACAGGGTCTCACTCTGTTGCCCAGGCTGGAGTGCAGTCCACTACTAGAGAGCAGTGGTGCAATCTTGGCTCCCTGCAACGCCGCCTCCTGGGTTCAAGCGATTCTCCTGCCTCAGCCTCCCAAGTAACTGGGATTACAGGCGTGCACCACCACACCCAGCTAAATTTTGTATATTTAGTAGAGATGGGTTTCGCCATGTTGGCCAGGCTTGTCTCGAACTCCTGACCTCAAGTGATGTGACTGTCTTGGCCTCCCAAAGTGCTGGGATTACAGGCATGAACCACCATGCCCAGCCATGCAAGTTCTATTTTTTACCTTACTGTATTATGGACATTTTTTGTTCTAGTTTGATAAGTAAATTATTTAAAGTTGTCTGTAAAATAAGGATTATAGTATCATCTACGTACTTCAGAGATATCAGAAAGACTCAAATATAAATTGAGATTTAGAAAGAGTCTTTTAGATGAAAATTATTATATAACATGCCGACTTTTTAACTGACTATAACGGTGTTGAATGGTTTTATTACTAGTTTCTTTTGAAGTGTTACTGAAATATTTTTAAAGACATTCTGAATCCTCAGAAAGAAACCATCGTCTCTGTATTAATATAGTTTGTGTAATACTCATAGATTTCAAGTGTCTTTTTTTTGTGTCTCCACAGGCAAATACATGTATCAGCCTATGACCCCTGTGGAACAGCTTCCAAGCACCGAGATTCCTGCCAGGCCTCGGGAACCCACAAACACCATTCAGATCTCAGTCTCGCTCACTGAGCACTTTCTGAAATTTGCATCTGTCTTCCAGCCTCCCCTTCCCCCTGACTCACCAAGGTACTGTATGATTTCAGACCTCTTTATTGACAACTATCAGGTTAAATGTATTAATGGGAAGATGTGTTATGTGCAGAAGCAGCCGGCGCTACATTCCCACAAAATGAGCCCTGAGGAGGTCTCTGCACACGATGCCTTAATTTCAAAAGAGAGCAATACACCAAAAATAGATCACTGCTCTTCTCCCTCAAGTTCTGAGGACTCTGGGATCAATGCGATCGGGGCTCACTACGTGGAATCGTGTGACGAGGACACAGAAGGAGCAGAACTGAGTTCAGAGGAAGATTACAGTCCAGAGAGCAGCTGGGAACCGGATGAGTGCACCCTTCTCTCCCCCTCGCAGTCTGACCTGGAAGTGATTGAAACCATAGAAACGACCGTGTGAGAGTCCAGCCAGGAAGCCGCAGCCTGGGATCCATGCCTAGCTTTTGTACCTGTCTGATGGATCCTTTTTTCCAATGATATTTTCTACCCGCCCCACCCCCCCAACAACTGTAGCAGTTTGCTGGTATGCTGATTAGCTTCTCTCAGTCTCACAACTAAGACATTCTTTTTATTATAAATGGTTTTCTTTTATATCTTGACTTACTTTCTATGTAGCATCTGGTGTCATGAATTGTGACCCAGCCTTAATTTCACTGGGAGATTTGAAGGCAGTGAAGAGTATCTTGGATCAGATTGAGGAGGTGCCCAAAGGGAAGGAGCCAGTGTTTTCTCAATAGCCAATTTTTCCCAGAAAGACTCTTGCCGTTCCTTTTGACGTGTTCATGGGCACCCCTGTCCTGTCCCACTTGTCCTACGTAAGCAGCAGCTCCCTTGGGGAACGGAGTGTGCACTGGTAGCCGCCATTTCCTCCCTTTCCCCTTCTCCCTACACCTGCACTGGGTCTGGACCAGAGCTGCCTCGGCTTACTTCTAGGAGGTCACTGGAGGCCAGCTCAGCCCCTGGTTTGTGGCCAGTGTCTATACAAGGCTCCACGACTGAGGCTGAGCTAAATGTTCACATGAGAAGAGATGACCTCATCCGCCTCATGCTCAATCCAGCTTTAGCTGAGCACCTGTCCCCTGCAGGGTGCTATGGGGACACAGCATGAATAAGACCTGATTCTCCCCCCAGGAAGGGGTTCACAGTCCTACATATGACATATTCAACTCACGACACCCAGAAACCTCTGGGAACCCAGGGGAAGGAAGAGATTGACTTAGCTTGGGCCTTTTGGGTGGGTTCCTCAACATTTCTCTGCTTTTAATTGTTCTTCGAGTCTGGGAAAAACTCTTAGGAAGTTATATAGGTATATTTAGGAGGCAGCCACATCTGACATCTTAAAAAAAAAAATCAATTAATAGTTTTAGTTAGCATGGAAATGCTAAAGACATAAGTCCTTTAGGGATTAGGAATGAATCTAATAGGTTTGATTAATTCTGCTTCATTTGGTTGTATGAAGCATTAGTATGGCTTAAGTGAGAAATGGATTAGAATTCAGTATGATGCATGGATTTTTATGCAAATGCACAAGCAGTTGAAATAGTTCGCTGCTAAGTCAGGAGAAAAGATTTTGTGTACTGTTCCTTCACTTTCCCCCACTAACACGGTCTGCTATGTGTGTTCTCTTCCCTCACATGCACAAAACAGTGATGAATTCTTTCTTATTTAGCTGTCTTCAGAATGCTACGTCTAGCCTCCATTTACACCAGGTATTCTCGTGCGAGTCGCAACTGCCATTTCTCCAAACCTTCTAACCGTGAGGCATAGTTAAAAGTCCTGGAAATTATAAGTCTGGCCTAATGAGAACATCAGAGCTGGAGGCAGAACAATACTCACTCCTGATTCTCCAGAAGCATGCTCTCAGGGTGTTTCCTTGTGCTCTGGCGGCAGCATGGTGTGTCTCTACGGCACATTCATTTGTATTTTAAAAAAGAAAAAGTTATGTTCTTCCCTGAAGCCCCCATTTGACATCATTCACAAACTACTCCAGGAAGAATCTGCTTTCCCGGTGTATGTGTAAGTTAAGTCATTTACTAAATAGAACTTTTTTTTAGGTTTAGGTGGCCAAGATATCCATAGGATTTAGAAGGCAGAGTATGTATTTTCTTTTACGGCGTTAGTTAAAACTTTCTATGCTAAATGAGAGTGCAGCTTAGTCCCCATGTACTAAAATTTAAAGACTCAACAAGACAAACCAAGAAGAAGGGGGTATGAGGAGCTCTAGGAACAGGCAGGCACAGTTAAGGGTAGGTGTGGGCATGAGGGGGCTTCCCTCTGCCCAGGGCATGGCCCAGATGACACAGGGACATCTGATGATCCCGGCTTGCTGTTCTTGATGCCTCCCTTGCATGACGGGCCCACTGAAGGCAGGCGTGGAAGCCACATGCCTGGAAGCCTTGTGTCAGGCCACAGTGGTGCAGTCCTGCGCCATGTGCTCCGGTTTGCAAGAGCAACACCAGGGCCCTGTCTGGATTTTCCCTGTGGGTGAGCACGCTCTCCACATGGGCATATAGAGGGGCTTGCTCCTCTGCACCATTCTCACCCACTCATCTAATGGAGTCAGCAACCACAGATTTCTAAAGCCATGGAAAGACATGGCCATGGGGCCACACTTCTGCATCTTGGCTCAGTGGCAGGGTCGGACCCCCTCTCAGTACTACCTAGGACTTGTGTCTAGGTTCCTTTTTTAAACTCCTGAACTGCCATTCTGATTAGACACAATTTTAATGGAATTTTTGGATTTAATAATGGTTGATAATCACCTTAAATATTTGCACAATCTCTTTATAATTAAAAACTCACTAAGCTTCACTTACTACTATCTACTGTATAGAATTAGAGATGTTCCATTGGATTCTAAGTATCAGATACTCCTGGATCTCAAAATGACCTTTTCTAAATAAGCACAAGATTTATTTTTGTCCTAGCACTGTTAATAACACTCAGAAATATATAATTGAACTGGAATTGTTTCTTTATGCTTGCATTCCAAAACCAACTGAAACAGATATAAAAATGTGTAGTTTCACTTTAAATTCTAGGTCTGTTCTATATTATATGAAGGAATTTCTCTAACACTGATGTGATGTTGCTAATTTGTCTACTTATAGGCACTTTAGAAGATGTTTAGACTGCAACATGCACTGTAGACATTGGACACAGTTGTGTGAAAGAGCCTGGGTTCATTAACACTTGCACACTGACAGACACGAAAGCTTTATCATTCGGACCCAGGAATATGCTCACTTGGAGCAAGGGTTGGGCTTTGTGGATGGATAAACTGCTTTCTTGCGTTTATATGGAAACCTGGTACCAGTCCTGCTTTTGGGAAGTTGGCATAAAAGCTATTAGGTAGAAGCTTAATTCCTCTAAATGTAGAATTTAGTTTTATTCTCTAACCAAGATTTTAGAAGTTTCAGGTTTCAGATATGCTTATAACTTTTCCAAGCTGTGACTCTTAAAATGGCTTTGTGGTTACAACTGTTTGGTATACAAAAAACTAAGGATTTACTTCACTTTTAGGTCTTTTTCACGATGTAATTTTTAATATACAAAGTCAGAATTTGAGGACTGCCCTGAAGGACAGTTGCTTCCCTGGGAGGGGAAGACTTGTAGTTGAAGGTAATATGAAATAAAACACAGAGTAAAGCACCAAGCGCAGAGCGAAACCACGTAACTGTTTTCCTGAAATACTTTTTTAGATTTGATCTGGGCTTTGATTCCATCTTGGGAGTGGTGGCTTTACTTCCTGTCCTCCACTTTTTGGTCTATTTGAAACATCACAAGTATTTTGGGACTGATCATAACAAACTCCTTTTATGCTAATTTAATTCTTGACTTGGGCAAGAGTATGCACCTGGATAATTTATAAAGCTGTCCATCGATCCAGCTAAGTTTAGTCGTACAAATACTGCCAGGCAGGAAAAAAAAAAGCATCAGTTAGAATATTTATACAGTCAGCCCTTATTTATTCCCACATCTTGTTTGCAAAATTTTATTGTCACATTTTGGCCTTTTTACATGAGGAAAACAAAGTTTTAACAGTTTGCTCTTCTGTCCCCTTCTCTAGAGGAGGTGTGAACCAGAAGAGGAGACCAGTTATATTTTAAGCTTTTCAGTAGTACGATTTTGTCTTCTCCCACTGAGGAGGAGGGAAGACGGGAGCAGCTAGTGGGAGTTCCACGCACTTGATCAGTGCTGTAACTTCCTGGACATCAGTGGTTCTCACATCCAGACATAAACAGGGCACTTCTTAACATTCGTTTTGGGATTATTCACCATTTAAAAATTGTCACTGCTCTTTTTCATTACTGCGAGTAACAGAGAGCTGTTTTAGGAAACGGCCGTGTTTCAGTGAGTGCTATGAATTCTTTTTTCAATGAAGGCTGAAGCAGTGTTCTTTTAGTAGCCCGGACACTTTTCAAAGCGACCTATCACTAGCGGTTTTCATATTGAGCTTCCATGTTGTGTTCACATCCCTTTTTAAGGCTGTTCATACCTTGCAATATTCACTTACCGTGCTATTTTTAAAAACTATTTTAAAGTTTTAAGCACAATGTTTACTCTTCTGTAATTTCCTAAAATTATATTGTTTTCCTACAGACAGCTCAACTTTCCTTGGTGTGTACCACTTTAGGAAAATACTGCCTTGTAAAATAAACGTGATTTTTTTCTTTTGTACCAGAACAAATCTGCTATGTTGGAGTGTAGAGTAATGCCTCCCACCCGACCTCAAAACAAAAACTCACGTTTGCAAAGTGTGAAACATTTCTGTATCAGGCGCCTCCTACGTGCTAGGAAATAGTGTATGCCCATTATCCCATTAAACCTTCCCGAGACTTCCTGAGGTGCAGGTAAGTTGTACCGTCGCAGGATCTGCTCATAGTCACCACTCCTGGTAATGCCCAGAACTCTTTGTCTAGGCCCTTTTGTTGGCAGCATTTGGTTTATAGCACGTAACACTTGATATCCCCCACCAAATAGCATCTGTTTCACACGCGGTCACAGCCTTTGTATTCAGTTCCCAAGTGCCATGTAAGGCAGTGTTTGGTTGCAGTTCTAACTGAAGACCGGGCACCGAGGAGCCTGCTGCCCTGCAGAGCCTTGGGGGTCGCTTGGTCACCCAGGCTCAGGGGCCAGGCCTCAGTGCAAGCCCAGGGGCCTTATTTTTACTCAGCACACTCTGAAAAGAACTGCTTCAGGGGCTGGCTTCTCAACAAACTTCCTAGGAACTGCTGAATAAAGTCATTATTTATCAGTAATAAAATCATTGTTAATAATAATTATAGCTCCACGTCTACCTTAAGCTTCCTACGGATAGTCTCCACAGCAAGATGCCATCAGCCCCATTTCACAGATCAGGAAAAGAGCTCAAGAAGTCCATATTTGTGCTCAGTGTGACACAGATTGTATGTCAGGGGCAGGCAGGGTTTGAACCCAGTCACTTTGGCTGTAGCTTCCACGCTCTTGGCCCACTGTCTCCATTGCTCCACCCCCTAACCCAGCAGACTCATTCCCACAGACTAGGGCCCTGTCTACCCTTATGTACCTGGTCCTTAGAGGAGGAGAAGCAGTGACGGGCTTCCCTGTTTGCCCCTTTTTCTGTGCTCCATACAAGCCCCACGACCCCATACCATGTTTCTGCAAATGTCTCAGTGATCACATTAGGCCATTGCTTCTTCCATGTTTAATCACATCTTGACCAGCATTCAAGACCAGCTCTTTCTGCCTTCACTAAAGCTTACTTGATTCCTGCAGGCAGCTCATTGCATCTGCGTTTGCACTCTGCTCTTCAGCTCTCTACTTAATTGTATTGCCAAGTTTTGGAAGGCATTTGTGGCCTCTTAAAATGCCGAGTGCACACACTTTTATTCTGCAATAAACTTTAATTTAGCATCTCGTCCTCATTACAATTCAATCACTGGGAATTGGTAATGCCTTAACCCTCACTGTCCCACCCCAGTTCTGTGCTGAATGAAGGGAGTGAGAAGGGTTTCGGGACTCAGTCTCACTGCAGTGGGGGTCAGGGAGGGGCAGTTAGAGGTCAGATGGATGGAATTCTTTAGGAAATGGAGATACAGGAAACTGATGGAAATAAAAAGGCAAAAGCAAATGTACCAAAGTATCAATGGTGTTTTTGTTTGGAATTTTTTTTTTTTTTTTTTTTTTTTTTTTTTTGAGATGGGAGTCTCACTCTGTTGCCAGGCTAGAGTACAGTGGCACGATCTTGGCTGTCTGCAACCTCCACCTTCTGGGTTCAAGCAGTTCTCCTGCCTCAGCTTACCAAGTAATCTGAGCTGGGATTACAGGCATGTGCCACCACGCCCAGCTGACTTTGTATTTTTAGTAGAGACGGGGTTTCACCATGTTAGGATGGTCTCAATCTCCTGACCTCGTGATCCACCTGCCTCGGCCTCCCAAAGTCCTGGGATTACAGGTGTGAGCCACCACACCCAGCAGATATATTACTTTTGTCATCAGAAACAACCCAGTAAGTTATTTTGAAGATGTCAGGTCCTAGGACAGTAAGTACAGTGGAGCCTGATTTTGTTGGATCTGTGGGTGGAAGGGGAGAGCCTGCAAGTCCAGGCTGTGGCCACACCTGCTCCTGTACCTGCTGGTAGAGACTAGTGGCTGGACTGGGAGTGTGTGTCCTGAAATTGATGGGCCTCCGAGAAGGAGTGACCACTTTCATGGCTGTAGAGTTCATGGGCCAGGTGGGTTGGAGAAACTGGTGAGGCTTCATTTCTTCCTGTCTTTTTCAGTCCCCAGCCTGAAGCTGTGTGTGAGACTCAGAGATGGGAGATGAAAGCTTGGGGTTAGGGGGACATTCTAGCCCTGTGTGACACCTAGCTGGTCACCTGTTGTCAAACCCAGATGATTTCTCCCAGGACAAAGATGATGACAAAATACACACCATCGTGGATCATCAAACCACCACAATGTCTGAAGAGGGACCTGCAGTTTACAAAGCATGTTTCCAGATGGCAGGTTATCTGCTAGACCCAGCAACACTGTGGTGGACAGGGCAGGGATAATGGTGAGTTTAAAGTGAAGCAGTGAAGAATTATGTCAACTCTACAGGTCACGGCAGGAAGTGGCAAGGTCAGAGACCCAGACTTCTGATTCCAAACCCAGCCTGGCTCCTCCACCCCTTGTTGAGCTGCTGCAGGACTCAGGCGCTCTGGGGAAGAGCTGGAAGGCCACACAGCACCAGGAGGGGAGGTCCACTGTGGCCCAGGGTGGGGGTGGGGGGCACACAGGGGATTCACAGAGCCTGTTTTCCCAAAGAATCCAGAATAATGAAGTGATTCTAGCCTCATTTAGAGGCTGCACTGAGTATGTGAGGAGCACACAAGATATTTGGGTTTCCAGAGGAAGCCAAATGAGGGTTCTTCAGGAAACCCAATTATCAGGATGAACATGGGGTACACAGTAGAGACCTCTGGCATGTCACCAGGAGATCAGTGGAAGATCTGTCGGTACAACTAGAATTCACTGAGGTCCCTTCGCATCACTGGTTGTCCAAAGAGGTCAGTCCTATCCTGAAAGGGTGCATGCCCTCCTCATCATTTCCAAGGGTGAACTCCTAGAGCCATCTGGTGCTTTCTGAGTCAGTCAGGGAGTTACCTGGGCCCATGTTATGCCACTTAGAGAGGGATTGATGGTCCCTGGAGAGGCCAGCAGTGGCTAGTATCAAGGGAGGCAGTTACCTGGAAACCCCATCTCAGGTGGAGGTGAGGCAGGGTGGTGTGGGGGTGGGGGCTATTGGAGTGCTAGAGGAGGATGGGCCAACTCCTTCACCTAGAGAGAGAGGACAGGCTTGTCCAGGCACAGTGGCTCACGCCTGTAATCCCAGCACTTTGGGAGGCCGAGGTGGGTGGGTCATGAGGTCAGGAGATCCAGACTATCCTGGCCAACATGGTGAAACCCCATCTCTACTTAAAATACAAAAATTAGCTGGGCATGGTGGCACATACCTGTAGTCTCAGCTACTCAGGAGGCTGAGGCAGGAGTATTGCTTGAACCCGAGAGGTGGAGGTTACAGTGAGCCAAGATCACGCCACTGCACTCCAGCCTGGGCGACAGAGTGAGACTCTGTCTGAAAGAAAAAAAAAAAGGAGGCTGGGTTGGGTAAACCATCAGGTCTCAAGTTTGCTGGGGACTGGGATGTGGCCCCAAAGACTACTAGGACCCAATGCTGACCTTTGAGATGGGAAAGCACAGGAGTCTGAGGGAACAGGTGTCAGGAATGGGAGACTACAGCTTCTCTCTTAAGTGCCTCAATGTAAGCCCAGCGTGGTGGCGCACACCTGTAATCCCAGCACTTCGAGAGGCTGAGGCAGGAGGATTGCTTGAGCCCAGGAGTTTGAGACTAAGCCTGGGCAACAGAGTGAGACCTCCATCTCTACAAAATATAAAAAATAAACTAGCCAGGTGTGCACATCTGCAGTCTCAGCTACTTGGTAGGCTGAGGTGGGAGGATCTCTTGAGCCTGGGAGGTGGAGGTTGGAGTGAGCCATAATCATGTCATTACACTCTAGTATATGTGACAGAGTGAGACGCTGAGGTCCCCTCAGAGCCCCAGGCCCTGTTAGGCTGGATCCAATGCAGCCCCACCCAGCAGCTTAACCACAGAGCCTGCCAGGCTCTAGAGCCAGCTACCCCCCTGGCTGGGGCAGAAGGCAGATGACAGGGCCCTGCACTTAGGGTCAAGCTCAGGAAAGGACTGAGTGTGTGGGCATGTGTACCATATCCCACCATATCCCATCTTGCCTATCCTGTGGCCCCCTGAAGCCACAGATGCTTGTTCATTCTTCAGACATGTTGTATGCATTCAACAAGGTACTAATGACATCTACCCCTGGACCCCGCAAAATCATTCCTGTTTATACCTAACAGAAATGAACACCTACATCCACCAAAAGACAGATGAAAATTGTTAACAGGCCAGTACTGGAAACAACCTGAATTCTCATGAACAATCGAATGGATGAATTATGGTTAGCCAATTAATGGGATGCTTTTCAGCAGTGAGAATGAATAACATGGATAAATCACACAGCCATATTGTGAAAAAGCCACTTCCCAAAGGGGCTTGATGTGTATAACTCAATTGGTACAACGTTCAAAACAGTCACACACAAATGATTACACAGGTGGAGGTCAGGGTAGTGGTTCAAGTGGGGGGAGGGGTGTGGTGCGATGGAAGAATTCAGGGGACCTCTGGGTGTTGGTGATACAGGTGTTCACACTGCAGGTTAATCTAGTGGTTACACATATGGTTTGTGAACATTCTGTTCATAAAAAGTTTTACTTGAGGCTGGGTGCAGTGGCTCACACCTGAAATCCCAGCACTTTGGGAGGCTGAGCTAGGTGGATCATGAGGTCAGGAGATAAAGACCATCCTGGCTAACATGGTGAAACACTGTCTGTATTAAAAATACAAAAAAATTAGCCAGGCGTGATGGTACACGCCTGTAGTCCCAGCTACTCGGGAGGCTGAGGCAGGAGAATTGCTTGAACCCAGGAGGCAGAGGTTGCAGTGAGCCAAGATTGCACCACTGCACTCCAGCCTGGGCAACGGAATGAGACTCAATCTAAAAAAAAAAAAAAAAAAAAAAAGAAAAGTTTACTCAAAAAAGATAGTGACTTAAAGGATAGCAACACCTATGCTGTCTCACAAAGTGCCTGGCATATCTTGGCACTCAGTAACCGTCGACTTTGCCAGGGAAGACGGGGGTAGTGAGCCACAGTCCTGCCCTCAGGAGGAATACAGAGGAGAAAACTCGCTTCCTCAGCACAGGTGTGATGTGTCCCTGGAGCAGATGGACAGTGTCAAACTGCCATTTTCCTTGGGGAAAGCTTTAGGGAGGATCTAGGATGTGGCATGAGGAGACCGGTGGCAGAAAACTGGCCATGGATGGCTCCAAGAGGAGGAAGCCCTTGGGGTGGGGCCTCTGATCAGCTGCCGCCCACTGCGAGCTCAGACCCCCTCCCACGCATCCCCCCTATCTGGAGTCCGCCCTGGCTGGAAGATGGCACTGCAGGAGGACTTTCCTTTAAAGCACCTTCAGCAAGCAGAGCTGGTGGAAATGCACTGCTTCTAGAAGGATCCCCAAAGCTTTGAATGATTTATTCGCTGCAGTGTTCACTGAGGCCCCTGTCTGCTTTCCTCTTCCACAAGTAACATGTGGCCTTTGTACAGCATTTCCCCATATGTGCTGGGACCTTTGCTGCAGATGAAACATCACATTTACTGTCTGTAGTTTTCAGAGGGCCCAGTGTCTTATTCTGCTCACACAGGGGCCATGATGGGGCTGTGCCTTGCTCTTCCTACAGGCCACATCGCCCCTCCTGGAGAGCTAGGCAAGTTTCTTTCCTTTTTTATAATTTACTTTAGGTGCATACTATATCTGGCATTTCTGCCCATGTTATCCCTCCCCACCCCCCCACCCCCCATTGTCTCTCCCCAACCCCCGCAACTGTCCCGTGTGTGATGCTTCTCTCCCTGAGTCCACGTGTTCTCGTTCAACACCCACCTATGAGTGAGAACATACAGTGCTTGGCTTTCTGTTCTTGGGTCAGTTTGCTGAGAATGATGGTTTCCAGATTCATCCAAGTCCCTACAAAGGACATGAACTCATCATTTTTTATGGCTGTGTAGTATTCCATGGTGTAAATGTACCACATTTTCTTTGTCCAGTCTATCATTGATGGGCATTTGGGTTGGTTCCAGGTCTTTGCTATTGTCCACAGGGCTGCAATGAACATATGTGTGCATGTGTCTTTATAGTAGAATAAATTATGGTTCTTTGGGTATATACCCAATAGTGGGATTGCTGGGTCAAATGGAATTTCTATTTCTAGATCCTTGAGAAATCACCACACTGTCTTCCACAATGGTTGAACTAATTTACACTCCCACCAACAGTGTAAAAGTGTTCCTATTTCTCCACATCCTCTCCAGCATCTGTTGTCTCTATATTTTTTAATGATCACCATTCTAACTGGCATGAGATGGTATCTCAATGTGGTTTTGACTTGCCTTTCTCTAATGACCAGTGATGATAAGCATTTTTTCATATGTCTATTGTCCTCATATATGTCCTCTTTTGAAAAGTGTCTGTTCATATTCTTCACGCACTTTTGAATGGGTTTGTTTTTCTCTTGTAAATCTTAGTTCTTTGTAGATTCTGGATATTAGCCCTTTGTCAGATGGGTAGATCGCAAAATTTGTTCCCAATCTGTTGGTTGCCGATTCAATCTAATGATTGTTTCTTTTGCTGTACAGAAGCTCTGGAGTTTAATTAGATCCCATTTGTCTATTTTGGCTTTTACTGCCATTGCTTTTGGTGTTTTAGTCATGAAGTCCTTGCCTATGCCTATGTCCTGGATGATTTTGCCTGCGTTTTCTCTAGTGTTTTTATGGTGTTAGGTTTTATGTTTAAATCTTTGATCCACCTGGAGTTAATTTTAGTGTAAAACAACATGGTACTGGTACCAAAACAGAGACATAGACCAATAGAACAGAACAGAGACCCCAGAAGCAACACCACACATCTACGACCATCTGATCTTTGACAAACAGCAAAAACAAGCAATGGGGAAAGGACTCCACGTTTAATAAACAGTATTGGGAAAACTGGCTAGCAATGTGCAGAAAGCAGAAACTGGACCCCTACCTGTCACCTTACATGAGGCAAGTTTCCATCCCCCTCAACTCCATGGCAGGAGGAAGGGGCAGATGCGGGAACACCAGGGGCCCTCCCAAGCACCACCTCCTTCATGCCACCAGCTAGGATGTGAAGACCGAGCTTGCCCCGCCCTGTCCCATAAACATGCCTCTGGCAGAGCTCTCTAGAATAAAGCAGAATCATGAATCAGAGCCACATTAGTGCTGTGACTTCTGGGGTCCGCAAAGTCAGAACTGACTGGGTATGGGCTGGGCCTGTCATCTGCAGGTGGCTCCCCACTGATGGGCTCAGCTCAGGCTGTGGCCTCTCCTTCCCTGTCTACCTTCTCAGTGTCACCTCCTCCGTGAAGCCCTTCCCCTGCTGATAGAGTCCTCCCTGCCCTGAGCCACCACGTCAGCCCTGTCGATTCAGCCTTGCCTTTCGTATGCCCAGCCAAATGCTGTGGTCTCCACTCGGGCAGACTCTTCCTTGGGCGTACAGCTCTTGAAATGTAGCTGCCCCTGGTGGCTGCAGAGCTCCCTGCTGGACACAGAATGCTTCCTGTCCTCTGCTTCCTGTAACATTCACCCTGAGCCTCCCCTCTACTCGTTTCCAGCCCTTGGGGCCAAGTGCCTGTGTCTGGGCAGAAGAAGCGGCGCCATGACCTCTGAGGTCACCTGGATGCTGGAATTCAGTGACTCCAACGTTCTAAGCTGCTGCTCAATTTCTGCAGGGATCTGCTCTGATCTGTGGAGTGGTGACTTGCAGAGAACTTTGTTTTCTATTTCTTTGCCGCGTAAAGAAATGAAAGATTTGATCAGAAGCTGGAGGAGTCCAAATTTTAATAGAAATGAAGCATTTTGCACAGGCTCAGATCTCTCCTGTGCCCTCATCAGGCACACCCTCCATATCACAATGTCTCACGCTGTGTTGTCTGGGCAGGGTGTCACCTCTCTCTCCTCCAGAGGGGAGACCCTGTCTGACCTACAACCTGCTTGTCCCCATTGCAGGGGACAGCACAGGACAGTGCCTGACATGTACTTGGCACTCAGGAAGTAACTGATGGATAGGCACTGACGATGGGGCCGGATCCAACAGATTCCCCGCGGATTTTCACTGCAGCCTGTAGCAGGAGCACTGGCCTCCCCAAAATACAGCTTTTTTAAAAAAAAAAAAAAAACAAGAGTAGGAGACAGCCTGGTCATTTCCTCAAGGATTCTCCATCCTCATTCTGGGGATGTGACCACACCTGCATAACCTCAGGGGTCAGCTTCTTTCAGGATGTCACATCCTTCAAGGGTCTGGGAAAGCAGCTGCAAGAAGACCCGGGAGAAGCCCTCCATGCTGGGCGACCTCCCAGCTCACCAGAACCCCCTGCAAGGCACCCTTGGGCAGAATCAACCCTTTCCCACCTGCGGGCCCTTCTCAGCGCCTCTGAGTTCCCCACATGTGGCACAGATTACAAACTGGCTCCTTAACTGTGCGCTCTGGTGGGCCTCGTTCCAGGGAAAGCGGATGGTTGATTCCTGCTGGCCTTGGTTGGCCCCCGTGCAGCCACACCCCCGAGCGAACACTGAGAGCTGCTCCCTGTGAATCTCACTAAGAGCTGTTAAACGCCTGTACACGCAGCCATTCTGCAGGAACACACACTTTCCTGGTAAGCCTTTTACTGTTCATTCCACATAAATTGGGAGTCGCTCACCCAAGCTCCAGATACAACTCATTAGCTGGCAGGTCCCTGAACCCAATTCCTTCTGAGGAAAGTGGAGATAATAGCGGCGACCCTCCCAGGTGACTTGGGAGAATAAAGTGGCTATGCATAGAGGTGTTTAGCGACTGGTGGCTACTACCCCTCATTACAGCTTATAAAGAGGTGTCCAGGCCTTTTACACACAGATAGGCTGGGTAGGGTGTGTAGCCGAGCTGGACCGACAACCACAGCAGTTCTCGGCCCTGGTGGTTCTGAACCCTCACCCCGGGCCCCACCTGGAAACCCATCAAGCTGAACAGAGCGGTGACGCACACCCAGAACCTGGCACGCAGGGGTCCTAGATGGGGCGGAAGCTTGGACCAGTCATGGTGTCCAGATGCCACCCTGCCCACTGTCCCTGCCACATGCCCCTGGACTGAAAGCCACAGAAGCTGGAAGCTCTGCCAGCCACGCCGGGTCCCGAAGGAACCACAAAGCCTGGCACCCCTCCTTCCAGGAAGGCTCTGAGGCCCATTCCCCACAGTAACTCACCCTCCCTGGCTCAGTTCTTGGTTAATATTAGGAGAGTTAGCACACATCACAGAGAAAAGGAACTTGGATGCACACCGCCCATCATGCCCTTCAATAAATCCCAAACTTGTGAAACGTGCAGATACCCATAAAAACATATCTTCATCTGTTTTCATGCTGCTATAACAAAATACCTGAGACTGGCCAGACACGGTGGCTCATGCTTGTAATCCCAGCACTTTGAGAGGCCAAGGTGGGCGAACCACCTGAGGTCAGGAGTTCGAGACCAGGCTGGGCAACACGGCAAAACCCCGCCTCTACTAAAAATACAGGTGTGGTGGCGCATGCCTATAGTCCCAGGTACTTGAGAGGCCGAGGCAAGAGAATTGCTTGAACCCAGGAGGCAGAGGTTGCAGTGAGCCAAGATCGCACCACTACACTCCAGCCTGGAAAAGAGACTCTATCTCAAAAAAAAAAAAATGTGTGTGTGTGTGTGTGTGTGTATGAGAGTGGGTGATTTATAAAGAAGAGAAACTTAATTTCTCACAGTTCTGGAAGCTGGGAAGTCCATGATCAAGGTGCCAACAGGTTCGGTTTCCAGTGAGGGCTGCTCTCTGCTTCCAGGATAGCGCCTTACTGCTGCATCCTCCGGAATGGGGGATTACCGAATCCTTACCCCGCAGCAGGCAAGCCGGCGGAACGCTATGTGCAGCCTCTTTTATGAGGGCCTTATTACCATGCACGAGGGAGGGGCCCTCACCTCTTAACAGCCTCACATTGGCCATTAAGTTTCAACACCTGAATTCTGGAGGAGACACAGTCAAACCCTAGCAACATGAAGACCTGTGCTCATTTAGACTATCTGGAGAAGGCAATGCTCTCAGAAAGAGGATCTCGGAGTTTTCGTATATAAGAAACAAAACCTGGCTGGGCGCAGTGGCTCACGCCTGTAATCCCAGCACTTTGGGAGGCTGAGCCGGGTGGATCCCTTGAGGTCAAGAGTTTGGCCAACATAATGAAACCCAGTCTCTACCAAAAATACAAAATTAGCCAGGTGTGCTGGCAGGTGCCTGTAATCCCAGCTACTCTAGAGGCTAAGGCAGGAGAACTGCCTGAACCCAGGAGGTGGGGGTTGTCGTGAGCTGAGATCACGCCACTGTGCTCCAACCTGGGCAATAGAGTGAGACTTTATTTCAAAAACCCAACCAACCAATCCAGAAAACCTCCCTCTGGATAATAAAACGTAAAAAAGAAGCAGAATGGAAAACAGAGGCTATGACGGGTAACAGCTGTAAGAGTGAATCTTCACAGAGGTCCAAGCCCAGGTCCTCTACAAGTGCCCCAAGTAAATGAACAAAGCTGTGTAGGGTAGGTTGGGACGATACATCCCCACCTGAACAAACGCGTAACCCGAAGGCAAAGGACCTCCAGGCCATCTTTTTATAAGAACTAAAACAAATGCTGACAGGGCCCCGGCAGAGTTTCCGCTGAATGTGTCCTTCTGGCCGGTGAGTGTCTAACGGCAGGGCCTCATACGGGCCCCTTTCCTGTTCACAGCAGCCAGCCCAGGGTCTCGCCCGAGAACGACTGAGCAATCAATCACAGGGGCTCAAAGGGACAAAGGCGGCTCAGGGGAGAATTCAGCTGACGCTGGAGATTGAGAGCAACCATCTTCAGGTGTGAAACAGACATCATCCATTTGAAACCACCTTTGCAAAAATTATTAACAGTGAGAAAATTATGGCAGCATGGAAGAGCTCATCTGGCCAACCCGCACTTTGCCGCTGGCCTTCAAGCTGCCCTTAATTATTCCTGTGCTTAGGCCAAGCTAACTTTGGAAGATATTTTCTTTAGTTTAAATGATAATACCTTTCCACAGCATGCCACCACCTATATACTCTCAACCAGTCTCTCATTAGCTAATTAGGTTATCCTCCTAGCTCACCAGGCTACGAGGATAGAGGAGCCTGAATTCTGTCTGCTGAGGTGTAGACATAGACCATTGCCAGCCATTATTCCGGAGGCCACCAGGGAGCCAACCTCCCATTTACTCCTGCAGGTAACATCACAATTGTAGAGCCTAAGATGGGCCTTTTGAGGTATTTTTCATGCCTGGTAACAAGGGGCTCCACCTGGACCCACCAACCTCTCCTGGGGCCTCCAGAAGCAGGCCACTCAACTCAGCGTGGAGGACCATTCCCACATCCCTGTGAAAGCACCCCAAGCAGTTATCAGCAAGCACCACTGCCTAGCTATCCCCACCCCTTCCTGCAAACTACGTTAGAAGCACCCTGGCCGCCAGAGGCCCGGGAAGACTGATTTGAGTAATGATGAAACTCCAGTCTCCTGTTCAGCTGGCTCTGCGTGAATTAAACTCTATTTTATAGGAATGCAAGAATGGACCGATACACCTGATAAAGAGAGAATCTTTTGAGAATCTGAGACTGGCTTTTTATAAAGAAAAGGGGTTTAATTGGCTCATGATTCTGCAGGCTGTACAGAAAGCATGATGCCATCTACTCGGCTTCTGGGGATGCCTCAGGAAACTTAGAATCCTGGTGGAGGATAAAGGGGGAGCCAGCACTTCACATGGCCTGGGGCAGGAGGAAGAGAGAGGTGGGGAGGTGCTACACACTTTTTTTCTGAGACAGTCTCGCTCTGTCACCCAGGCTGGAGTGCAGTGGCACCATCATGGCCCACTGTAACCTCTGCCTCCCGGGTTCAAGTGATCCTCCTGCTTCAGCCTCCTGAGTAGCTGGAACTATAGGTACACACCACCATGCCCAGCTAATTTTTTTTTTTTTTTTTTTTTGAGACAGAGTCTTGCTCTGTCGCCCAGGCTGGAGCACAGTGGTGCTATCTTGTCTCACTGCAAACTCCACTTCCTGGGTTCATGAGATTCTCCTGCCTCAGCCTCCCAAGTAGCTAGGATCACAGGTGCCTGCCACCATGCCTGGCTAATTTTTGTATTTTTAGTAGAGATGGGGTTTCACCATGTTGGCCAGGGTGGTCTCGAACTCCTGACCTCAGGTGATCTGCCCACCTCGGCCTCCTCCCAAAGTGCTGGGATTGCAGGCGTGAGCCACTGTACCTGGCAAGTACTACACACTTTTAAACAACCAGATCTTGTGAGAACTCACTATACAGTACCAAGGTGTGGGGGGGATGGTGCTAACCCATTCACAAGAGCTCCACCACCAGCATCTAATCTCCTCCCACTAGGCCCCTCCTCTTCTCAATTAGATACTCATGAGAGCTCCACCACTAGCATCTAGTTGCCTCCGATAGGCCCCTGCTCTAACATTGGGGATTACAATTTGAGATGAGATTTGGGTGGGGACACAGTGTCCTCCAATATCACCGGATACAAAGGAGGAACAAAGCTGAGATGTACACCGCTGTTTTTGGACAACTCAGATGCCCTCCCTTCTCCCGCAGTGCCCTGGTCCAGGGATCACCGCCTCCTCACCTCAGGGGGCAGGATGGGAGGACAATGTTCAGATCAGTTACCTGTCTTCCCCAAATGATAATAGGAAGGGTCTTCCCAGATCCTCCTTATCAGCCATCAAAGCCAAGTGGTGGGCGTGTGACCTAGGAACACAGCTGAAGCTCACTGGGGCTGGAGCAAGGCAGGCGGGGCTGCTTGTTTCCACATCCTGAGCCTGGCTGCGAGCCTGCTCTGGATCCTCTAAGCTCCCAAGGCAGTATCAGCAGAACCAGGTGCTACGGCTAGATTCTGAAGCTATTTCCAGATAAGAGACTTTGCCCCCAAGGACCTGCTAGTAGAACCTGTGCTAAATGCCACAAGATGGGACAGGGTCCGGCTTCCTGATGGCAAGAACTGGGGCTCAGCTCAGGCGTGCCACATCCCCGGGCCCAGCACTACCCAGCTCTCAAGCCTGTTTCTCATCTACCCTTAGATGAGGCAAGAAGGCTCTTCAAACCCAGTCCGGAGCAGATTCTTGGGAAGGCACGACCTGAATGTAAAAGACGCTGCAATTTACTCAACTGTGCTGTGACTTGAATGACAAGGAAAGGAACTCTCGGGGACTAACAGGAGAGGAGCTGAGGAAGAATAATTTGTTGGTGTGTGCTGGTCCTGGTTTGAACAGAGGTTCTGATAACCCCATACACTGCCTTGATTTATTTTTTAAATTGAGCAGTACTATTTTACATATTTATGGCACACATCATGATGTTTTGATATATGTATATTATGGCATGGCCAAATCAGGCTATTTAAATGTATTGCCTCATATACTTTATAGTTTTTGTGGTATAAACAATTAAAATCTGCTCCCTTTGCAATTTTCAAATACACAATATATTAACTGTAACCCCCATGATGCACGATGGATCTCAACTTACTCCTCCTAAATGAAACCTCGTGTCTTTTGACCAACATCTCCCCGACCTCCCAACCTCCAGGATCCACCATTTTACTCTGTTTCTGTAAGTTTGACCTTTCTACACTCCCTGTGACATCGTGCAGCATTTATCTTTCTTTGGCTGGCTTATTTCACTTAACATAATGCCCCTCAGCTTCATCCATGATGTCACAAATGACAGGATTTGCTTCTTTTTAAAGGCTGAATAGTATTCCACCAGGGCTACAGACCGCATTTTCCTCATCCATTCATCTGCTGGTGGTCACTGAGGCTGCTCCCCTTCTTGGGCATTCGGAATGCTGCTGCAGTGAACATGGAATGCAGACAGCTCCGTGACATACTGATTTCATTTCCTTTGGGTATATTCCCGGTTGAGAGGTTGCTGGGTCAGATGGTAGTTCTATTTTTAATTTTTCAAGGAACCTCCATACTGTGTTCCATAACGCCCATACTGATACATTCCCATCAACAGTATACAAAGATTCCTTTTTTTTTTTTCACATTCTCACCAACACTTATTCTCTTACCTTGATACAGGCATTCTGACAGGTGTGAGGTTTTGACTTGCATTCTCTGATTAGTGATGCTGAGCATTTCTTAATACACCTGCTGGTCATTTGTGTCTTTTCTGAGAAATCTTTAGTCAGGTCCGTTGCACATTTTAAAACCTGAGTTGTTTTCTTGCTACTGAGTTCCTCAGATATTTTGGATATGAGCCCCTTATCAGATGTCTGGCCTGCAGGTGTCTCGCCCATTCCAGAGGCTCTCTTCACACTGTTTTCTTTGCTGCACGGAAATGCTTTAGTTTAGTGTAATCTCATTTGCATTTTTGCCTTTATTGCCAGTGCTACTTTTAGGATCATATTAAAAAAATCTTTGCTCAGACCAATGTCATGTAGTTCTTCCAACTTTTCTTCTGATAAGTGTTTATTTTTTGAGACAGGGTCTCACTCTGTCACCCAGGCTGGAGTACAATGATGTGATCACAGCTCACTGCAACCATGACCCCTCAGGCTCAAGTGATTCTCCCACCTCAGCCTCCCTAGTAGCTGGGACTATAGGTGCACACCACCACATCTGGCTAATTTTGTTTCTTATATTTGTTGTAGAGATAGGGTCTCACCATTTTGTCCACAATGGTCTCAAACTCCTGTACTCAAGTGATCCCCTTGCCTCAGCCTCCCAAAGTGCTGGGATTATAGGTGTGAGCCACTGCACCTGGCCTCTTCTGGTAGTTTTATAGTTTCAGATCCTACATTTAAAATTTTAATCCACTTTGGTTGACTTTTGTATGCGGTGTGAGATGAGGGTCTAATTTTATTCTTCTGCATGTGGACATTCAGTTTTTCTAGCACCATTTATTGAAGATACTGTCATTTCCCCACTGTGTGTTCTTGGCATTTTGGTTGAAGATCAGTTGACTGTCGATGTGTGGACTTATTTCTGGGCTCTCCATCCTGGCCATCGGTCTGTGTCTGTTTTTGTGCCAGTAGCATACTGATTTATTATAGCTTTGTAGTTACTTTTCAAATCAGGTAGTATGATGCCTAGAGCTTTGTTTTTTTTTTTCCCTAGGAAACAAACGGTATTATTTATTGCTACATAACAAATTACTCCCAAACTTGGTTACTTAAAATAACAATAAACATGTACTATCTCATACAGTTTGTGGAATTCAGGAATTTAGGAACATCTTAGCTGAGTGATTCTGGCTCAGAATGTCTCTCATGAGATTCCAGTCAAGCTGTTAGCTGGGGCACCAGTCACTTGGGTGTCTGGTTGGGGCTGCAGGATCTGCTTCCAAGCTTACTTGTGGCTGTTGGCAAGAAGCTTCCATTTTTCCCTTATGGGCCTGTACACTGGGCTGCTCACAAAACGGCAACTGGCTTCCTCCTGAGTAAGTTAAGAAGGGGAGGGAAGGGAACAGGGATGTGGGGGAGGCAGAGAGAGAGAGAGAGAGAGAGAGGAGAGAGAGAGAGACAGAGAGAGAGAGAGAGAGAGAGAGAGAGAGAGCGAGCGCAGATGCACAACCCATATGGAAACTATAATTTTTAAAAAACACTTTCAATTGACATATAATTATACATATTGATGGGGTACTGTATTAGTCCGTTCACACACTGCTATAAAGAACTACCTGAGACAGGGTAATCTATGAAGAAGTTTAATTGGCTCACAGTTCCACAGGCTGGGAGTTCTCAAGAAACTCACAATCATGGCAGAAAGGCTAAGGGGAAGTGGGCAGCTTCTTCACATGGAGGCAAAAGAGAGAGAGCAAAGGGGGAAGTGCTACACACTTAAGCAGATCTTGTGAGAACTCATTCTCACAAACAGCAAGAGGAAACTCTGCCCCCAGGATCCAGTTACCTCCTGCTAGGTCCCGCCTCCAACACTGGGGATTATAATTCAACATGAGATTTGAGTGGGGACACAGGGCCAAACCATATCACTCAGCCCCCGGCCCCTCCCAAATCTCATGTCCCTCTCACATTTTGAAATCAATCATGCTTTCCCAACAGTCTCCCAAAGTCTTAACTCATTCCAGCATTAACTCAAAAGTCCAAGTCCAAAGTCTTATTTGAGACAAAGCAAGTCCCTTGCACCTGTGATCTTTTAAAATAAAAAATAAGTTAGTTACTTCCAAGATACAACAGGAGTGCAGACATTAGGTAAATGCTCCCATTCCAAAAGGGAGAAATTGGCCCAAACAAAGGAGCAGGGAAGTCATTACATCTTAAAGCTCCAAAACATCTCCTTTGACACCATGTCTCACATCCAGGGCACACTGATGCAAGGGGTGGGCTCCCATGGCCCGCAGCTCCACCCCTGTGGCTGCTTTTGGGGCTGGTATTGAGAACCTTCAGCTTTTCCAGATGCTGTGAGCTGTTGGTGGAGCTACCATTCTGGGGCCTGGAGGATGGTGGCCTTCTTCTGAAAGCTCCACTAGGCAGTACCCTAGTAGGGACTGTGTGGGGGCAACAAAGCCATATTTCTCCTCTATACTGCCCTAGTAGAGGTTCTCCATGAGGGCCTCACCGTTGCAATAGACTTCTGTCTGGACATCCAGGTGTTTCCATACATCCTCTGAAATCTAGGTGGAGGTTCCTAAGACTCAACTCTTGCCTTCTGCATACCTGCAGGCCCAACACCACAGGGAAGATGCCAACGCTTGGGGCTTGCACCCTCTGAAGCAACAGTCCAAGCTGTATCTTGCCCCCTTTTAGCCACAGCTGGAGCAGCTTGGATGCAGGGCACCATATCCTGAGGCTGCAGAGCAGGGGGGCTCTGGGCCTGATCCAGGAAACCATCTTTCCCTCCTAGTTGTCCAGGCCTGTGAAAGGAGGGGCTGCTGCAAAGATCTCTGAAATGCCCCGGAGACATTGTCCCTATTGTCTTGGCTATTAATATTCATTTCCTTTTTACATATGCAAATTTCTGTGGCTGGCTTGACTTTCTCTCCAGAAAATGGGTTTTTCTTTTCTACCACATGGTCATGCTGCAAATTTTCCAAACTTTTATGCTCTGCTTCCCTTTTAAATATAAGTTCTCTTTGCTTATGCAAATAAGCATAGGTATTTAAAGGCATCCAGGCCACATCTTGAACACTATGCTGTTTAGAAATTTCTTCTGCCAGATACCTTAAATCATCTCTCTCAAGTTCAGAGTTCCACAGATCCCTAGGTCAGGAATACAATGCTGCCAGTCTCTTTGCTAAAGCACAGCAAGTGAACTTTGAAGTGACCTTTGCTCCAGTTCACAGTAAGTTCCTCATCTCCATCTGAGCCCACCTCAACCTGGATTTCATCGTCCATATCACTATCAGCATTTTGGTCAAAACCATTCACCAAGTCTCTAGGAAGTTCCAAACTTTCCCTCATCTTCCTGTCTTCTTCTAGCCCTCCAAAGTGTTCCAACCTCTGCCTGTCACCCAGTTCCAAAGCTGCTTCCACATTTTCAGGTATCTTTGTAGCAATGCCCCACTTCTCTTGTATAATTTTCTGTATTAGTCTGTTCTCACACTGTTATAAAGATTTACCTGAGACTGGGTACTTTATAAAACAAAAAAGGTTTAATTGACTCACAGTTCTGCAGGTTTTACAGGAAGCATGGCTGGGAAGTCTCAGGAAACTTATGATTCTGGCAGAAGGGCAAAGGGGAAGCAAGTAACTCCTTCACATGGCAGCAGGAGAGAGTGTGAACAGGGAAGTACTCCACACTTTTAAACAACAAGATCTCATGAGAACTAGCACAACAGCAAGGGGGGAATCTGCCCCCATGATCCAGTCATCTCCCACCAGTGTTTAGAGATTTCTTGCTAACACTAGAGATTACAACTCAACATGAGATTTGGGTGGAGCTAAACCGTATCAGGTGTATAGCAATGTTTCAATATATATGATGTGCAACGATCAGATCAGGGTAATTAGCATAACCATCATCTCAAAACGTTTATCATGTCTTTGTTTTGGGAACATCCAATATCCTTCTTGTAGATATTTGAGACTATATTATTAACTAGAGTCATCTTACAGTGGTGCCGAACACTAGAACTTATTCCTCCTCTTATTTTGTATTCTTTAAAACGTCTCTCCCTATTCCCCTCTTCCCTGTACCCTTCCCTGCCTCTGCTATCTTCTGTTCTACTTTTTACTTCTATGAGATCAACTTTTTTAGCTTCCACATATAAGTGAGAACATGTGGTGATAAACATTCTGTTCCTGGCTTATTTCACTTAACATAATGTCTTCTAGCTCCATCTGTGTCACTGTAAATCACAGGATTTCATTCTTTTTCATGGCTAATATTCCATTGTGCATATATACCACATTTTCTTTATCCATTCATCTGCCGTTGGACACCTAAGTTGACTTCATATCTCGGCTATTGCAAATAGTACTGCAATAAACACTGGGGTGCAGATGTCTTTCAACATACTGATTTCCTTTCCTTTGGATAAATGCCACATTGTGGGACTGCAGGATCATATGACAGTTCTATTCATACTTTTTTGAGGAGCCTCTGTACTATTCTCCAGAGTGGCTGTGCTAGTTTACATTCCCACCAACAGTTATGAATTCCCTTATCTCCACATCTTTCCTTGCCAGCATTGGATATTTTTTGCCTTTTTTGATCACAGCCATCCTGGAGTGAGATGATACCACATTGTGGTTTCAATTTGCATTTCCCTGATGATTGAGCATTTCATCATCTGTCTTTGGCTATATATGTCTTTTGAGAAATACCTGTTCATATTATCTGCTCATAACAATTTTTTTTTCTGTTGACATGTTTGAGTTCCTTGTATATTTGTATTTTTCTTTTTTTGGATGCAGGGCCTCACTGTGCCAGGCTGGAATGCAGTGGCATGATCATGGCCCACTGCAGCCTCAATCTCCCAGGCTCAGGTGATCTGCCCACCTCAGCCTTCTGAGTAGCTGGAACTGCAGGCACACACCACAATGCCTGGCTTTTTGTATTTTTTTGTAGAGACAGGGTTTCCCCATATTGGTCTCAAAATCCTGGACTCAACCGACCCACCACCTCAGCCTCCCAAAGTGCTGGGATTACAGGTGTAAGCCACCACACCTGGCCTATATATTCTGGATATAGATATTAATCTCCTATTGGATGAACAGTTGGCAAATACGTTCTTCCATTCTTTAGGCTGTCTTTTCACTCTGTTGATTATTTCCTTTGCTGTGTGGAAACTTTTTAGTTTGAAATAATCCAATTTATTTTTGCTTTTGTTGCCTGTGATTTTGAGGACTTAGTCATAAAATCTATTCTCAGATCGATGTCCTGAAGTGTTTTTCCTATGCTTTCTTCTAGTAATTTTATAGTTTTGGGTCTTATATTTAGGTATTTGATCCATTTTGAGTTGGTTTTTGTATAGATTTAGAGGTGGGGTCTAGTTTCTTTCTTCTACATATGACTATCCAGTTTTCCCAACATCACTTACTGAAGAGGGTGTCCTTTTCCCAATCAGTGTACTTGGTGTCTTTGTCAAAAATCAGTTGGCTGCATATACATGGATTGATTTCTAGGTTCTCTATTCTATGTGTATTCTTATGCCAGTGCCATGCTGTTTTGGTTACTATAGCTTTGTAGTATATTCTGAAGTCTGGTAGTGTAAGCCACCAACTTTGTTGTTTTTGCTCAGATCGCTTTGGCTATTCAGGGTCTTTTGTGTCCCATACACATATTAAGAGGTCTTTTCTATTTCTGTTAAGAATGACACTGGCATTCTGATAGGGCCTCCATTGAATCTGTAGCTTGTTTGAGTAATATGGTTATTTTAGAAATATTAATTCTTCCAATTCATGATCATGGGATGTCTGTTTGTGTCTTTTCCAACTTCTATTTTTTTTTTTTTCCTGAGACAAAGTCTGGCTCTATCACCCAGGCTGGAGTGCAGTGCTGCTATATCAGCTTACTACAACCTCCACCTCCTGGGCTTATGCCATCCTTCTACCTCTGCCTCCCTTTTAGCTGGGACAACAGGCATGTGCCACCAGCAGGACAAAAAATAGCCTGGCTAATTTTTGTATATTTGGTAGAGATGAGGTTTCACCATTTGCCGAAGCTGGTCTTAAACTTGTGAGCTCAAGTGATGATCCTACCTCAGCCTCCCAAAGTGCTGGAATTACAGACATGAGCCACCACCTGACCTCTAATTTCTTTAATCAGTGTTTTCTAGTTTTCCTTGTAGAGACCTTTCACCTCCTTGGTTAAATGTATTCCTAAGTTGTTTTTATTTTTTATAGCTGTTGCAAATGGATTGCATTCTTTTTCAGCTAGTTATTGGTGTACAGAAACACTAATGATTTTTGCATGTTGATTTTGTATCCTGCAGCTTTACTGAATTATCAGTTTTATGAATTTTTTTCGTAGAGTCTTTAGGTTTTTCTATGTATAAGATTGTGTTGTCTACAAACAGCGACTATTTGGTTTCCTCCCTTCTCTTGTCTGACTGCTCTGGATAGGACTTCCATACTATGTTGAATAAAAGTAGGAAGAGTAGGCATCCCTGCCTTGCTCCACGTCTTAGAAGAAAACCTTTCAGTCTTTCCTTATTATGTTAGCTGTGGCTTTGTCATATATGGTCTTATTGCATTGACGTACTTTCTTTCTATACCTTAGAGGTTTTTTTTTCAATATCATAAAGGGATATTGAATTTTACCAAATGATTTTTCTGCATGTACAGAGATGATCATATAGTTTTCGTCCTTCATGCTATTTATGTCATGTAGCATGTTTGTTGATCTGCATATGTTGAATCATCCTTGTATTCCTGTGGTAACATCCCACTTGATCATGGGTATTATATTTTGATGTATTGTTGGATTTAGTGTTTGGTTTTTTTTGTGTGAGAGAGAGTCTCAGTCTGTCACTCAGGCTGGAGTGCAGTGGTGCAAACTTGGTTCACTGCAACCTCCACTTTCTCCTGCTTCAGCCTAGCAAGTAGCTGGGACTACAGGCATGGGCAACCACGCCAGGATGATTTTTGTATTTTTAGTAGAGATAAGGTTTCTTGGCCAGGCACAGTGGTTCGTATCTGTAATCCCAACATTTTGGGAGGCCGAGGTGGGAGGATGGCTTGAGCCAGGAGTTTTTTGAGACTTGTCTGGGCAACAGAGTAAAACCATGCCTCTAAAAAAAAAGCAAGCTGGGCATGGGGGCATGCCCCTGTAGTTCTAGCTACTCAGGAGGCTGAGGTAGGAGGCTTGCTTGAACCCAGGAGGGCGAGGCTCCAGTGAGCAGTGATTGTGCCATGCCCTCTAGTCTGTGTGACAAAGCAATAGGCTGTCTCAAACAAAAATCTCTTAATTTCACTGATTTTTAAAAATTATTTTTCTAGTTCTAGTCCCTATTTCATTTATTTCTGCTCTGATCTTTAATATTTTCTTCCTCTTACCAACTCTAGGCTTGGCTTGGTTTGTTCTTTTTATAGTTCCTTAGATTGTTATGCCAATACGTTATTTGGAGATTTTCTTCTTTCTTGATGTAGGACTTTACAGCTATAAATTTTCCTCTTTAACTGCTTTTGCCACATACCATAAATGGTCTTTTTATGGGAGGTTATTTCCATTTTCACTAGTCTCCAGATATTTTTAAATTTTCCGATTACTTTCTTCTTTGTCTCCATTGGTTGTTTAGGAACATGTTCAATTTCCACAGATTTGTGAATTTCTTAAAATTCTTATTACTGATTTCTAGTTTCATACCATTATGGTCAGAAAAAATACCTGTTAGGATTTTCAATTTTAAATTTCTTAAATATGGCCTATCCTGGAGAATGTTCAATGTGCACTTGAGAAAAATGTGTTTTCATGCTGTTGAATGGAATGTTCTGTGTATGTTTGTTAGGTCTGTTTGGTCTAATGTATAATTCAAGTCCAGTGTTTCTGCATTACCTCTGTCTGGATAGTGTGTCCATTGTTGAAGTCCTCTATTATTATTGTATTTCAGTTTCGCTCTTCAGATTTATAATCTGCTTTATAGATTTAGGTGCTCCCATGTTATGTGCATATATATTTGCAACTGTTGTATGTTCTTGATGAATATTAATATATTTATTATATATATTATTATATAACTTGGTCTCATTTGACAGTTTTTGACTTAAAGTCTATTTTATCTAAGTAGAGCTACTCCTGCTCTCTTACGGTTTCCCGTGCACACAATATCTTTTTCCATCTTTCAAGTTACGTGTGTCCCTAACGGTGAAGCAGGTTTCTTTCAGGCAGCATAGAGTTGGGTGTTATTTTTAATCCAGTCGGCCGCTCTGTCTTTTGGTTGGCATATCTAACCTATTCACATTCAAGGTAACTACTGATAGGTAAGGACTTATCACTGCAACTTTGTTCATTGTTTTGTAGATCCTTTTCCTTCCTCCTCTCTTGCTTTCTGATTAGATGATTTTTCTCCGGTATGGTATGCATTTACTCCTGGCTTTTTATCTTTCTCTATCTGCCATAATTTCCTGCTTTGTGGTTATGAAGCTTACTTAAAACGTCTTAGCTATAACAGGTGATTTAAAGCTTATTACAACTTCGATTGCATAAAGTTCTGCTTTTACCTCACCTCTCCCAAACACATTTCATGTTTTTGATGTCACAATTTACTTTTTTTTTTTTTTTTTTGGAGATGGAGTTTTGCTCTTTCCTCCAGCCTGGAGTGCAATGGTGTGATCTTGTCTCACTGTTCTAGTTTCAAGCAATTCTCTGCCTCAGCCTCCCGAGTAGCTGGGATTACAGGCACCTACCAACATGCTCGGCTAATTTTGTATTTTTAGTAGAGACAGGGTTTCACCATGTTGGCCAGGCTGGTCTCGAACTCCTGACTTCGTGATCCACCCACCTTGGCCTCCCAAAGTGCTGGCATTACAGGCATGAGCCACCATGCCTGGCCCACAATTTACATTTCTATATTGAATATTCCTTTTGCCTTGGTTCTTTATACTGTAAAAGAAGAAGGGGAATCACTGAGTTTCGCTTTGAGAATATCAAGTTGCTTTGGCATTAATTTTAGGCTCAATGAGAAACGTTCTGATACATAACTTCGGGCAGGTAGCATCACTGACTCTGGAATCACAAGTCTGAACTACCCTGCTCTGCTGCCTCTTCAGCATGTTACTTGGGTGAAATTGCTTGTCACCTCTGACTCAGCTTTCTCATCTGTAAACTGGGGTTGAGACTATGTCATATGGCTGCAGCAGGCATCTGAATGGTGATGAGTTATGTTCAACCACGTCCCTCAATTTTATCTCCTGATACATTAGGAAGCGGTTCCCTTGTAGCCCAGGTCTTAGGAGCAGTTAAATTAAAAAGCTCAGCTAGCATTTCCGGGGTATTTGCCATGTGCCTGCATGGCACACAGCAAAAGTTTACGTGTATTATTTCATCTCCACAGCAGTTCTATTTATAAAGAAACAGAAGCTTAGCAAGGTTAACTGATGTGCTGATTACAAGTAGTACATGGCACGAGCAGGATCGATTTTCTATTTAAGGGTTACAAATTTGTATTGGCTGGTCCTGGTGGCTCACGCCTGTAATTCCAACACTTTGGGAGGCTGAGGCAGGCAGACCACCTGAGATTAGGAGTCTGAGACCAGCTTGGCCAACATGGTGAAACCTCATCTCTACTAAAAATATAAAAATTAGCTGAGTGTGGTGGTGGGTGCCTGTAATCCCAGCTACTTGAGACCCTGAGGCAGGAGAATCACTTGAACCTGGGAGGTGAAGGTTGCAGTGAGCTGAGACCATGCCACTGGACTCCAGCCTGAGCAACAAGAGCAAAACTGTCTCAAAAAAAAACGTATATCTAGTTTATGTGTCAATTTCCTGTGGGTTTGGTTAGTATCGGTCCATGAGAGCCTGTCATTCCCGTGCACTGAGGAAAGACCATCTGAGTGTGTCAGGTGGAAACCTAGGTCTCTGCCTCCTCCTGTGGGAGCTGCTTCAACGATAAACCAAGTCCCATGGCCAAAAACTGAATGAGGAGTTTTCTCTTTGGCAGCCTTGCCCCAGTCACAGGAGCATTCGGGTGGCTCTGAAGACAGCTGAGGATGGGCTGCTTATCTGAATTAAGGAAGGTGGTCACACTCAGGTTCCTGACTCTGGGCTAATAAAATTGTGAACAGGGCTCTAAATGTCCTCCATGACTTGACAGCCTGAGAGCCAGCCAGGAGACCTGTGGAGCTTAAACACAGAGGCATTTATTGTTAGAAAGGGCAAGTCTTACACTCAAATAAGTTTTCGCGTGAACACATTAAAAGGGAGATGGCCCTGGCCCCTCCGTGTCTCTGCTCCAAGGCCTAATTCGGTTCTGTTGCAGCCTGGCCAACCACTGTTTTCTGCAGAAGGTGAAGTTCCTCTGTATCACCCGCCAGCTGTGGGAGGCGGCGTACGGCAGACTCTGGAATGCCATTAGTGTGAGTTCCACCCACTTTGCAGGCTTCAGGGGAAAAGGGAAAAAGTCTCAGTAGGCAAAATGTACTTCCTAAAAAGCTGGACAGAGGTACTGACGTTCCTTTGCTTAACAAGCAAAAAAAACCCAACCAGTCAGGTGAGCTGGCGCATGACAACGGTGTGAAGGCAGGGAGTCTACACTGGGAATGGTGGTGTGGACACCCTGGGCAAGGAAGCCCAATGTGGAACCTCTTCTCAGAAGTGTGGGAGGCAGTGGAGGCCAAGCCCACCAGAGGCGGGGCCTCTCCCCAGCTGCTTCGGGACCTCTGGTTCTCCCGGGCCAGGCTCCACGGAGTCATCAGTCCTCAGTCACAGGCGGGGGAATGAGCTGCAGCTGGAAGTTCTCGTTCTGGAAGATGCTGTTGAAAGCAGGACCGCCCTGGGAGCCACTGAATGGCCTATAGCTCTCGCTGCTGCGATTCTGGGAGAGTTCTGTGAGGAGAGCCAGCTGCAAAGGAGGGACACTGTCAGCTAAGATTTGCAGGGGGCAGAGGGAAGGGGGCGTGTAACAGAGGTACGGAGGCTCCTAGTTCCTGTTTCAGACACATGAGAGGCAGCACTGTCTTGCAGGAGCAGTGAAAACCCTGCGTCGGAATCTCAGGTCTGTACGTCGCAAACTAGCAGAGTGACTGGGCAAGTTCACTTCATCTTTTAGGGCCTATATTTCCTCATCCAATAATGAGACTGGACGGGTTCGCTCCCAAGGGCACACAAACTGCTCTGCCCGGCTCTGGAGAGCCCCCCACTGAGGACTGCCCTGCTGAACGTTCCTTCCCTGTGGACGCGCCCCGGGCCGAGGAGCTCCGTGCTCAGCTTTGCTGGTGCCCGGCTCTGCCTCTTGGTGCAGTCCCCTCGGAGTGAATGACTAAGGCTCACCACTGGCTCTGACCGCTCTTCTGTAACCCGGAAGGCTTCACAGACACCCAGCTGCCAACTCAAACTCAGGGGCTCCAGAGTCGAACTCCTGGATTCTACCTTCTCCTCTGAGTCCTCCCTGCTCCCAACTTCTTGATTCCCACCCATGACACCAGCAGTGCCCTCGCTTTGTCAGTGGCTCAATTCTGGAAGAGCTGTCAAGGAGGAGAGAAGGGTAGGAGGAAATCCTGACGTGGCCTGCTGGGAAGCCAGCGCGCTGCCACTCAGAGGGGCCTTCCCTTTCTACGAAGGTAGGGAGCTGGCAGCCTGGCTATTGAGGTGCCCTTGACGGTCAGAGAAGAGATGAATTCTACACCCAAGGTCCTCAGACTTCCTGCCTGATTAGTGTCTTTGCCTGTTGCTTCCCAGAACACTGTGAGTTAACTTCCACCCCGCAGAGCTAACTTGAAGGAAAACTCAGAGCCAAGGTAAAAACGTTCCCTAATAACAGGAGTTGGGCCCTGTGGGAGAGGCTGTCGTGTCCCACTACCCGAACTCTAAGGGACCCTGTGTAGGCTCACACGGAGGCGGTGAAAGCCTGGCCCATGGGGCATGTGCAGCTGAGACGAGCGGGCCATCACACTCCTCCGGCTACCTGTCTGCGTCCACTCAACATGTCAGAGGTCCGAGGGGATGTCGAATCGCCTCCGTGACAGTATCGAGTGTCTTTCCACCACAGGCACTTTGCTAGGTCCTTGCCATGTGTGTGATTTCTGATCCTTCATAACATCCCTCTGGGGCAGAAAGCCTGGAGCCTGAGAAGTGACTTGCCCTAGGTCAACAGCGGGAAGTGGCAGCATGGAGTCACCTGCCAGGCACCATGTCTTTGAGGTGCCCTCCGAACTCTAGCAACAGTGCCACAAGCTCGTGTGTCCATTTGTCACTTCTGTTGAAAACTCAGTGCCGGTGTCTGTGGGAACTGGGGAGACATCTGAAGGCTCCTAAGTGTCAATTTATCAAAAATAATCCAGGTCCTGGCCTGGAGACACATCTACGGTCTGATCCACAAGTCAGTCACTCTGACTCAAGCTCTGACTGAAAGTGCCCAAGCAGGCCCACTCAAGCCATCGGGCAGGGACCAAGAGATGTCCCTTGCTCTATCCGAGTCCATCTCGTGCCACTTCCTTTCTTCCATAACCCTCCCAGTGCCCATTAGTCTGCGAAGCTCCCTGCAATGACTGTTATGTGCAATGCTCTGAGCAGAATGGGCAACAGGAGCTCAGCTCAGTGCCTTCACATCCTGACACTGGGAGGTGGGAAGAGCAACTGCAAGAACAGCGGTAACGAAAGCCTTGTATTTCCCGGGAAAAGAGATGTTTGTGTTCTGCTTTGGCCACTTTGTGATCTGGAAACCAATGAGCCCTAAATAAGAGCTCAACAGTTTGAAGCAGAAGAACCTCCTTGGAAGACCCAGAAACCCAACCCCTGGGCGGAGCCTGGCTGAGGCGGGGAGGGATGGGGTGACGCCAGTTCAGGAAGACCCTGGAGAAGCTTCCTGGAATAACAACCTCTGCCCAGACCAACTCTCAAAGAGGGAACACCACTTTTTCCCCTGGGCTACCAAGTAACCTAGCAGGTTCTGCCTAAGAATGGGGAGCGGGCAAAGGGAGCCCGGGCAGAGAAGCCGAGTAGGCAGCAGTTTGCACGAGCTCGCCGCGGCTCAGGAACAAATGGGAGCAGCGAGGAGGCCGCAGGTCTGGACTCGTTCTTTAGGTGGTGGAGATCCAGAACGCGTCTTCAGCAAGGGAGTGACACGACACATTTGGGTTTAGAAAGGGTGGCCAGGCAGCCGCATGGAGAAGGGACAGAAGGGTTTCCAGCCAATCAGAAGACCTGCAGTGGCCCAATGATAAGGAGACCCAACCCGGGGTAGTGGCGCAAGGGGGATTAGCAGAGAAGATCCCACAGGACGTCCTCAGTCGGGGGGAAAGAAGGTGAGGGCTGAGCCTAGTGCTGCCAGGTCTCTACTCTGGGTGGCTGGACGGCAGAGGTGCCATTCCTGAGGCAGGCCCTAGGCACAGAAGAACAGGTGGAGACAGTGGATGAATACACATGCGAAGTGCCTGGGGGACACCCGGTCTGATGCAGGGGCAGTGACTGCTGGACACCATCCAGTCTGTGCTCCTCTTCCACAGTTAGAGTAGACCAAGAATTTCAGCCCAAGGTCTTTCGGAATCAAGACCAATATTCCTAGTCTCCACTGCAGTAAGGTGTGGCCAACGGTCTAAATTCTAGACAATGAAGGTAAGTGGAAGCCACCACGGTGAACCATCCAAGTTGAAGTCACATGTTAAGGATGGCAGAGCCACAAGACAAGACAGCTGAGGGGACGTGCGTGGCGAGCCCTGGCTGGCTGCGTTTACACTTCTCTTGCTTAAACCACTAAACTGTGCATTTGCCTTCCATGGCCAAACTAGCTCAACCAATGCAGATGCCCAGGAGGGTCTAGGGCTTCAGACAGAAGGGACACTTATCCGCATAGCAAACAAAGCCCTCCTGAGGCACCAGCCTTCCGGCCTGCTCTCTCTGGAGGGAGGTCAAACACAGAAGCACTTCTGTGTCCTCATAGCTCATGGCAGGTAAGGAACAGACAGCTTTCCACTTCCTCTGCCCTCTTTGCCAAGCTCTGAGTGCTCCCTGGGGCCAGAGTCTGTTGTCCATGTAGCCATAACGGGGATGCCAGGGCACCTTCCAGGCTGGGAGGAGGCTAGAGGGAGGTCTGGAGACACTGCGTTTCTAAAGCAGGAAATTACAAACCGGGAAACAAAAATATAAACAGGCAGGCGAACATTACCCTGGAGCTTCCTCGGTAGAGGCGGCAAAGCTGATCAAATGCTTGGATTTGCTGTGGATCCAGAACAGGTTCTGAGGTTGCCTGAAAAATAAAAACCGCTAAGATTAGCAACATCACGTGGCTGGGTGGCCTCTGAACTCGCTCGACACTATGCTGAAGCAGAATATGGGACTTCCTTCATTCTTTTAAAACAGTCCATGCTCCCAGCAGTCAGTGAGGTACACACTGACATCAGTTAGAATTTGGCCTGTCCCTCCAGACCCCTCCTTGGCGAGGCTGTGCTGGCCCGTCTCCAGATGCCCACAAGTGCAGGCTCCTTTCAGAGCTCTTCGGCCCTCTCCTTCCAGTCTTGCACTCCCATCTCCGTCGCTTCCTATGGCCAGCAAGGATACACCTTTCCTCTAATGGTGACAGGAGACGCACTGTAATTTAAAACCCTCGTCCTCTTCCTGTCTCACTGTAAAGCTGGTAGCCCCCACAGGGTGGCAAGATTCTTCTGCTGCTTTTGGGAAAGGGCCGGTCTGCCTGCTCATACAGTGCCTTGTCTTCTTCCCCTGCTGTTGTGGCGGGACCTGCCAAACAGCAGGTCTTTTCTCAGTGGACCCGATCTGACTCTTATTTAGAGAGAAGAAATGGGATCCTGGGAGGCTGCCATAGGTTTGGAGTCAGAGGAGAATGTGAATATGAGTCTGACAGTGACCTGCTATGTAACTTCAGGCAAGCCGCCACGCTTCTCTAAGCCTCGGCTGCCTCACCTGTGGGAAGGGGTAATGCTCACCTGTGTTAAGGATGGCAGAGCCACAAGCCAGAAGACAGCTGAGGGGACGTGCGTGGTGTGCCCTGGCTGGCTGCGTTTACACTTCTGTCTTGCTTAAATCACTAAACTGTGCAGTTGTCTTTCATGGCCAACACTAACACATCCAGTGCAGATGCCCAGGGGGGTCCAGAGCTTCGGACAGAAGGGGCACTTATCCACACAGTAAACAAAGCCCTCCTGGAGGCATCGGCCTTCTGGCCTGCTCCCTCCAAAAGCTAAGGGGTAATGACCTTTTGAGTTACCACAAATTAAATATATATATTTAAAGATATATATTTAAAGTGTTGCCTGGCTGGGTGTGGGGTTCACGCCTGTAATCCCAGCACTTTGGGTGGCCGAGGCGGGCCAATCACCTGAGTTCAGGAGTTTCGAGAACAGCCTGGCCAACATGGTGAAAACCCGTCTCTACTAAAAATACAAAAATTAGCCAGACATGGTGGTGGGTGCCTGTAGCCCCAGTTACTTGGGAGGCTGAGGCAGCAGAATCACTTGAGGCCGGGAGGCATGGAGGTTGTACTGAGCTGAGATCCTACCATTGCCATTGCATTCCAGCCTGGGCGAGCAAGCAAGACTCCATCTCAAAAAAAAAAAGAAAAAAGAAAAATTTTGCAACTGCCTAAGACAGGGGAGGGCTCAGTATATGCTAGCTTATCTCACAATTCAGATACCCATAGTTAAAAGCTGATTTCAGAGTGTTTTTGTTTATGTATAGATTGGCAGAAAGACCTCTTTCTTTGCCCTGTATTATGAGCCTGTCCCAAGTGTCTGCAGTGCACAGGCTGGTGGGTTCATCAGCCTCAGCCCAGAGCCTGGCTTTAACGATGACCAGCAGCAGCGTCTTAGGGAGCTGTCTATCCTCTCTGAGCTGGGCACTTTTTGCGTGTTTGTTTTTGCTCACATGGGGATAGTGACTACAGCTACACCACATAAAGTGGCTGGAAGAGTCAAGAAGGCAATGCACGCACAACACATCGTGGACGCACAGGCCTCTGCAAGTTCTCACTGAGCGCCACGAACTAGAGAGCGCGGGAAGGCCCACAGGTGCCGCACAGCCAGTCTCCGTGAGACACTGCAGTGCGGCCCTCGCCCTGAAGTGGCTGGAGACACAGAAAGGAGGGGGCATCAGAGCATCGTGCACGGGAGCAACTGGGTCATGAAAGAGGTTCGGGGATGTGCAGAAGACGGTGCGCGGAGAGTGAGAGGGAAAACTGCATGGAAATGAGGGCTGCGAAGATCAGCTCCCGTCCGTCTTGCTCTCCGGTGCCCACTATGTGCTTGGCCCAGAGCAGCCATAGAGTCATCGTCTGCCAGTCAAGTGAAGGGATGGGAGCCGGCATGTAGATTTCTGGTTTCTTACCAGTTATCGCTGGAGCTGGCATAAACCCTCTGCAATGCAGTAAGAACACAGGACAGGCTTATAACACACTTGGGCTCAATCTGGACTCTGTCCAAGACCAGGTGAGAGGCTCTGAGCAAGTAACTCAGCTTCTCTCAGTCTCAGGTTCTTTATCTGTAAAATTCTACTTTGCAGAATTATGAAAATGAGAGACAATGTACGGGCTTGGCATCCATTTGATATTTAATAAATGGCAGTCATGACTGCGACCGCGTTGTTTACACTCCCAGAAAGAAGTGTCCCCTAGAAAGAACAATGGGGTGAAATCAGGAAACTCGGGCTCCAATCCTGCTCCCAGCTCCCTGTATGCCCTGAGGAGGTCACAGCTCTCCTCCAGGTTCCAGTTTATCAAAGGGCAATGTCACCTCAGGCCACACTCTACCATCCAGGGAAGAGGCGGGCACCATGGGATTAGCAGGCATTTAGGGCATGAAAGAGTCAAGAGACGCCGTAATGCTTATTGAGCCTAATCATGACTTTTACCTTTTACTGCATATTCAGAAGCAAATTAGGCGCAATGTCACAAAGACACATGACAGCCTGAAGAGAAGTAACAGTTTCTGTGTACAGATGCCAAATGAGGGTCACACAAAAAACAAAGGGGGGGGGCAACAAAATAGGAGTACAATCTCCGCTCACATCCAAAAACATGCAAGTATTCTCAGACCACTAACCTCCCTCCCGGGATAAAACTGGGTGGGAGTGATTTTCCAGTTGGAAGAGAAGGAAAAATGCATTTGCTGCTGTGTGCTACAGCAAATTTCTTTCTTCCCAGGTAACAAACTCCAGTGTTAAGAGCTAAAAATTAAACTGCAGCGAATATGAGAAGAAACAGTGGCAGCCCTGGAAATGACCTTGTAGTACTCAGCGTTAGAGTAAATCCAGGGAAGACGAGGTTCTGATCATCTGTGGAGCCCCAGGGAGAGGGATGCTGGGCTCACATGGTGCGCCAGCACATTTCAAAGCTCAGTGACTCACAGATGTGGAAGTGGGGGCAGTAAGTACAGCTGCCGGAAGGAAGAAAACAAACCAGGGCTTTCAAGATCCACAGACCTCTTAATAAACATATCAAGCACTGATACAGGAAAACAACCACGATCCACCGCCACCCGACAGGCCAAGTTCCCAAGAACAGGGTGATACGACTCCTAGGGATCGTGGACATGAAGCCTTCCAATCACACTCTGTGACACGGGCAGTCACAGAAGCCTGAGCTCTGCTTGTTCGTTTCTTACTCTCTACAATTACTAAGATCCTGGAATCAAAACCCGAACGTTTCCTTTCCTAATTATCTTTGCACACTGATACACGAGAAGAGCAAACCTGGCTTGTGACAGGCACGGTCCACTTTGTATAATTCACAACACGATCATCTGTCTTTCCTGCATTCTAGAAGCCTTCTCCAGGCGCTTCTGTAAGTTTCTGTTGGCAGTGAAGGCAGAGATCTTTCTCTGTCTCTGTTACAACCTCAGCCAGTCTTTTGCCGCCGCCTAAGCTGTTTCATGTCGGAAGTCCTTAATATTTAAGTTTTGCCTAAAATGAAAGTTTACCTTCAGAGATAAATGAAAAGCCACTCCTTTCCCTCTGCAAACAGGAAATACCTTTTCCAAATTTGCACCCACAACAGTTTGCGACGGAACCTGACTCTTCATAGCCCCTCATTCCCCAGTGCCTCAAAACTCTCAGCAGGTCACTGCTAATAATGAGTTAGGTAATGGAATGATACAACAGGCAGACAAGCTGCTAAGCTGCCTAGAGAGAGGAGGGGGAAATGTGGCAGAACATCTCTGCGGGAGATTCGTTTAGAGTAGCTGTCATAACCCTAGAATCACCAGCTCTAAGGGAGGCGAGAGCTTGAGGCCACAGATAGAGACTGAAAGGCTAAGTGAAAAATAACCTTAACGACCCAAGACCTTCAATACGACAATTACAAAGAAACAGCACGGTGACCTTTTCACAGTACCGGGGAAAACGGCTGCTTTACGTCTTCTCGGATGCGACACAGAGGAACAACCCTCCCTCCCCTGCTGCAGCGGCTCACTTTATCCATCATGTAATGACCATGTGCCAGCCACTGTTATAAGTACTTAGCACCGAGCATCTCATTTAATCATCTCAAAAACCCTATGAGGTGTGTACTTTTGTTACTGTTATTTTGCAGGTGAAGAAGCTCAGCTCCCGGGGTTCAGTGATGTGCCAAGGTCATTCTGGTTGGTGGCAGAGCCCAGATCTGAACTGGGCAGTCCAGTTCCAGAGATGTCTTTCATCTGCCATTCTCTTGGTATGCGTCTGGAAGAAGCCTGAGGAAAGTCACTTTCAAGGGACCCAAACGGTTGTGTGAGCAGCAGTGTAGCGCTTACCTGGGTCAATCTGCCTAATCACGCTCCTGTGAAACTGATGGACGCCCGCCCTCCCTCTGGGGATCCTTCATGATTCTGCTTTAATTTCAAAATGCATCCCATCATTCTATAAAGTATAAACAAAAAGCCCAGGACAGAGAACGAGAGAGCAGCGAATGAAAATAAATAGAGCTATTAGTGTTCTGCTTAAAAATCACTTTGCAGCTGGGCGAGGTGGCTCATGCATGTAATCCCAGCACTTTGGGAGGCCGAGGTGTGGTAGTGCATGCCTGTATCCCAGTTACTTGGGAGGCTGAGGCAGGAGAATCGCTTGAACCCAGGAGGCAGACGTTGCAGTGAGCCGAGATCACGCCACTGCACTCCAGCCTGGGAAACAAGAGAGAGACTCCATCTCAACAAAATAAAATAAATAACTTTGGAAGCCTAGACCAAAGCCCAGTGTTAAGAACTAAGCTACGTTCTGCAGGGAGACACTTCACACACAAGGTCACCACAGCTCTGGGTACACACCACAGCTCTGGGTACACACCACAGCTCTGGGTACACACCACAGCTCTGGGTACACACCACAGCTCTGGGTACACACCACAGCTCTGGGTACACACCACAGCTCTGGGTACACACCACAGCTCTGGGTTCACACCACAGCTCTGGGTACACACCACAGCTCTGGGTACACACCACAGCTCTGGGTACACACCACAGCTCTGGGTACACACCACAGCTCTGGGTACACACCACAGCTCTGGGTTCACATTCATGAACACCTTCTGCCATCACAGAAAAAACTGAACTCGGCCCTGACACGAATTAGCTCTGTTGACATCCCTCGTATCAGTTATGCCATCTACAAATGGGGACAATCTCTGCACAGCCTACCTTACAAGGCTCTTACTTGTAAGGGAAGGGCTGGGAAGGGACATGGAGAAAGCACCTTTCCTGCTGTCCATTAGTCACTGGCCTTCTGCTAGCTGTGTTTAATGAGTACGTTAGCCCAATGAAGGAGACAGTATTTTCTCTAATTTACCTGTGAGATCAGGAATTCAAGACCAGCTGGCCTACATGGTAAAACCCCATCTCTACTAAAAAACAAAAATTAGCTAGACTTAGTGGCGCATGCCTGTAATCCCAGCTACTCAGGAGACTGAGGCAGGAGAATTGCTTGAGTCCAGGAGGCTGAAGTTGCAGTGAGCCAAGATCATGCCACTGTACTCCAGCCTGGGTAACAGAGCAAGACTTTGTCTCAAAATAATAATAATAATAATAGTAACTCATAGGGCTAAACTGAAGTTTAGACATACTAAAATACAGCTTGTAAGAGACAGGGTGACTGCTGATAACAGGCCTAACGCTGTAGCCCACTATGACATGTTCGTGACAAACATCGGGTGCCCTGAAGGTACACGGTATGGTGGGTTTCTCACGGACACCCTGAGCTGCGTGGTCTGTGCTGAAGGGGCTGATACTGCATCTGCCCGAGCGCCTCCCAGGATCCTCTGCGGTGCCATCATAAGGCTGGCGCGAGGTGAAAGCTGTGTCATTATATAAGGAGTGTCAGTACCTTCCGTCTGGTGTTATTCACCTGTTTCGCTCCCTCACAACAGAAAATGACCCCCAGCTGGTTCAGAGTCTTTGAATCCCAGATGCTGCTCCTTCCCCAACCTGCTTTGAAAGGCAACAGCCTGCGGAAAACCTGTGGTGGCAAAAGCTGCTCATCTCGGCATGTATCTTTAAAAATGAATTAAAAAGTGTAGAATACAGTTTGAATTTTTAGATAACTAATGTAGCTCTTTGGTCAAGTTCATGAAAACCTTCCTGTTTTCTTGACAGAGATGATTACGTGAGAAAGGGCTGGCCCTGAGTGTATCTGCTTCACAGGCTGGGAAGCTCACATTCCCAAGCATTAAAAAATCATTGCTGGGTGCTGCCACCCACAAGGTAACAGAGGTATTATCCCGAGTCATCACTGCCCGGAGATGGCGGGACAGAGAGCAGGGCCATTTCAAACAGGCATGAACATGACAGGACTGGGACACAGGTGGTGACACTGAGAGTGCCCCCCTTCTCCAGGGGCCACTGTCCTGTGCAAACTTGGAGTCTTGCCACATGGCATACTGTGGCCATCCCACAGTCACTTTTTCTTTTTGTCAGTGCAGGAAGATCTTAAGGAAATCCGGAAAGATTTCTTGTTACAGAGCATTAGGGAAAGGATACTCTGGGGATCCGCCCTAGCAGAACTTCAAAACAAGCCTCAAAAACATATAGCTGCTCCAACAGTGATTAATACCTTGCCAGAAAAAACCCTCAAAAGTCTCTAGAGGAAGATGACAAAATCCAGAGGCTGACAGCACAGAGGAGGGGCTCTCCTTTAAGGATGCGCTGTGTCTGGAATGACGCCTACCATTAGTTGATATTTCCCGGAAAACCAGGGAGCAAAACTTCAATACTATGATGGAAGAAATATAAATTCTAACTAGAACACACCTCGGATATTTGTAGAAAACAACAAAAAAATCACAGTCCCAAGGCAGTGACTTGTCAGACACAGCAGACGGCCCCAAGCGCAGCCCACACCTGACGCTGGCCTCCGCCTCCCCCCTTCTGCATTAGCCACTGGAGAGTCTCACTGTTTCCGAGCGGGCCCGAGCCAATGGTCTACACTGTATGAAGAAGTGGGAGCTTTCCAGGGTGGCACAACTGATTTGGGGCCGAGGTCCGGAGAGAACGCTATGCTCTGCAGTGACAGAATGTTAGCCACCAGAAAACACCACACGCATGAGAGCAGCACAGTGTGCAAAGCTCTGTTAAAATTCCATGACCTTTACGAATGGGTGATAATTCAGCAGAGCGCAATTAAGAATGGCCTCCTGAGTGGCTTTAACGCACAGCAACCGGCTGCTACTGGCTCTGTCACACATACTGAAGAGAAAGAGAGTAACTGCCACATATTGTGGGAAGTGCCTAAAAGCGCCACCAGGAAACATGTTGGAGGGGAAGGGCCAATTTGTAACTTGATCAATAATCTCAACTCTAAGCTCCAAGGAGATGGAAGCCGTGAGGGAACTCCTGTCCTGCTGAGGGAGTGTTCCCTTCCACAGGAAGAGGGCACAGGATAGTGCAGAGAACTACTGGCACCGAGACGGCCTCACACACAGCCCCGTAATAAGACACACATGTGATAATCTGAGTGGGAAAGATGGGTACTCAAGCAGAAGTGTCATATTAAGAAGCGCAAAACCGGCCTGGCGCAGTGGCTCACGCCTGTAATCCCAGCACTTTGGGAGGCCGAGGCGGGCGGATCACCTGAGGTCAGGAAATTGAGACAAACCTGACCAACATGGAGAAATCCCATCTTTACTAAAAATACAAAACGAGCCACGTGTAGTGGCAGGTGTCGGTAATCCCAGCTACTCAGGAGGCTGAGGCAGGAGAATGGCTTGAACCCGGGAGACAGATGTTGCAGTGAGCAGAGATCACACCGCTGCACTCCAGCCTGGGCAACAGAGCGAGACTCTGTCTCAAAAAGATAAAGTGTCATGTTAGGAAGCGTAAAACCCAAACCTATTAGCTCTCAGTTGCACTAGCATGGGAGCTAATAAATGATGCTACCTGTCCCTGACGATGAGCTGTAAGGCTCTATCCTTGGCTTTGTTATATACAAATACTTTACCAATGGCTTAAAGAGAAAAGAGGCCTATCCTTGGGAGGAAAAAATGATTCCCAAGGGTCATAAACAGAAACAGTGTAAGCAATGCCTTGCCCTTGGCGTATGTACATCAATAGTGTGTGTGAACAGAATCAGGAGTCTGATACCAACATGTCCATTGTGAATCAAACATGCAAAATGGCTGCTAAAAAATTAATGTGCTTTTGGTTCCATTTACAGAAACAGAATCTAGAGTAAGGAAGATGATGATGTCACTTTGTTCTAAAATGTCCTCACCTGAAGTACAGGGTAATACTCAAAGAGACGTGGTATGATGGGGGGAGAAGACAGAGGAAATGGATTCTGGCTGTTGTGCCTGGACAAAAGGCCATCAAGGCTGGAGATGCGGGACCTTAGCACGTGAAGCCCCGGAATTCTGCTCTATAAAAGAAGGATTAAACTAATTTTGGTAGGGAGGACCAGGATCAGCTGGTGTCACCTTCCATAAGGAAGAATTATCTTGGTTAGAGCTTCCAAAGATGGAATATCCTGCCTTCTTAAGGTGGCTCCCTCCAACCCTCATGGTGAGATTTGATCTCCGAGGTTGGAGAGGCCTAATGGAAGTGTTTGTGTTACAGAGGTGTATCCCCCATGAATAGATTGATGCCTTCCCCGAGGGTGGGAGGTGAGTGATTTCTCACTCTCTTAGTTTCCATGAGAGGTGGTTGTTTGAAAGAGCCTGGTACTTTCCTCCTGTCCCTCTCTTGGTGCTTCTCTTGCCATGTTGAAACCATGCCCCAAAGAGTTAAAAACAATCTGTGACTAACAGAAATTCTTGAGTTTGCAGGATAGCAGATAAGAAACAATTTGCTAAAATGCTGAAACTTCCTCTGCTTGTGAGATTAAAAAACGGGCTAAAACTGGCTGGAACCACTATGGTAAACTGGAGTTTGAGCTTGCTGATGTCACAGCCCAATTTCTACTGCATATTTCCTACTAATTTGCACAAGACCCATGAGATAGCATGAAGAGATAACCACGTATGCCTGAGGATTTTCCAGACCTTCTCTTTTCTTCTACTAATCACCGCTAATCCCAGAATCTACCCCCTAAATCTCTTCTAATAAAATCACTGCCTTAGAGCCAGCATAGGGAGACAGATTGGAGCTAGATTCCTATCCCCGTTAGTCAATTTATAATAAAAAGCGTTTCTTTTCTAAAACCAAACCAAACCAAACCAAACCCCACAGTGTCACAGTGTTGGCTTCTCAAGTATCAGGCTAGCAATGCCCCTTTTTCTTGGTAACGATGTAATCTCTGGATGTGTTGGCTCCCCTTTGCCTTGAGTGGAGGCAGCCTGAGGCTCCCACAGAAGCAGATGCTGGTACATGCTGCTCGCACATCCTGAAGAACCATGAGCAAAATAAACCTCTTTTCTTTATAGATTTCCAGCCTCTGGTGTTCCTTTATAGCAATACACATGGACTGAAACAAACTCCAAATAAAAACTGGTGAAAACTATAAAACGAAGACTCCAAGCATTGAAAGCCCAAATGAAGAAACTACCCTCCTACACTATGAAAATTTCGTAAGAAAGATGACTATGATTTCTGAACCGACTGCTCCCTTCCCCACCTTCACAACTCAGCAAGGCAGAAACTGCACACTGCTGCAGCCTCTCTTATCCCAAGATCACAGTTGGCAGGCTTTCTTTCCAGTAGGAGCAGGACTGCAGTATTTCTCACCCTGCCTTCTGCTACGTATTGCTGGGCTAAGTCCTGGGTGAGTGCAGTCAAGAGGTGATGGAGGTCCCTGTCTTCTGGCAGCCTCTACTCATGCAGTAGAAGCTCTACCTTGGAGGCTGTGCACTGAAAATCCTTGGTTTCTGACAGCCCTTGCCCTGGCTTATGAGTCCAGGAGAGGAGACCAGGAGGCTGCTCAGGCTCTTACCTTACGCTGCTGCCCCTCCCCACTTCCAATAGCATTCAAATCTTAGACTGCAGGATGACATTCAGACAAAAGCTTGCCACTGTCCCTACCCCCAGCTCCAGAGCCCCAGCTCTGAGATTTTTCCCTGGGAAAGAAGCAGGCTCTAAAATAAATAGCTCCTAATCTTTCCCCAAAGGAACTGATTTCTCTTGCAACTGAATACAGAGAACTTCATTCCTAAGTGTGTTCTTAGGAACAGTGGAGGTGGCGGTGAGATGCAGCTGGGGAGAGACTTGTGGGTTTCATGAAGATACAGCCTGGACTATACTATAGGCTGGCTACTTTGCAGAAGAGAACTGAGGAAAAAGACAACTGCAGGAGACCTTGTGAGGTCAGAAGAAATATCAAAAATAGGTCTCAAACTATTACCTAAAAGAAAGTGCAATTTGACTGGATTAATTTATAGACAATCTATGTCTTAAGACGTTAGTGGAAACAACAGAGCAACATTAGGCAATTTGTAGAGCTTCACAGTGAGGTATAGTCGGAGAAAAATAAACAAACGACAAAAAATAAGAGCGCGGCCAATAGCACTGTCATTCCAGGGAGACAGTGGACAGGCCCACGGCCGCACCTGCTTGCGGACCAATATCAGAAGCTTAATACGATGGAGAAAAATAGACTTCAATAAATCCATCTAGCCAGTCACCAGAAACAAGCCCCGGGGACAGGGGGACCAGTACATAGGGTATACAATATATTTTCTAAAATGTCCAGTTTGCATCAAAAAGTTATGAGGCAAGCAAAGAAATAGGAAGGTATGATCAATCCCTAGGAAAAAAGGCAGAAAACCCAAACTGCCTGTAAGAGTAAACAGATGTCAGATTTAACAGAAAAATATTTCAAAATGGTCATTACAAATATCTTCACAGAACTAAAGGAAAGCATGGTTTACAAAGTAAAGGAAAGCATGATGAGAATATAGCACCAGAGTATCAATAAAGAGATACCAATTATAAAAAAGAATGCATAAAAATTCTGGAGTTGAAAGCTACAACTGAAATAAGTTCACAAGAGAGGCTCAGCAGCAGATCTGAGCCAGCAGAAGGACTGCTGATGTGAAGACAGACCAGTAGCGATCATGCAAGCTGAAGAACAGAGAGAAACAAGAATGAAGAAAAGTGAACACAGTCTCAGAGAAATGTGCGGTATCATCAGCCCCACATAAGCATAAAGAGAGGACCAGAAGAGGAGAGAGAGGAGAGGAAAAATATTCAAATAAATTATGGCTAAAAATGTCCTACATTTATTTATTGAAAAACAATAACCTACACATTCAGGAAGCTTAATAAATTCTAAGTAGGATGAAAACAAAGAGTTTCACAAACAGACACATCATAATAATATATCTGAAAGTACATAATAATATAATGCCAAGTCAGTAACAATGTGAAAAACTTGAAAGCAGCAAGAGAAAAATGACTAGTAATTTACAAAGAACCCCAATAAAACTAACAGCAGAAACAATGGAGGCCACAAGGCAGTGGGTTGACATATTCAAAATGTTTAAAACTAAAACTGCCCATTAAGATTTCTATATCCAGCAAAGCTATCTTTCAAAAATGAAAGTGACATAAAAACTTTCACAGAGAAACAAAAATGGAGAGAATTTGTTGGCAGCAGATCTGGCTTCTAAGAACTGCTAATGCAGTCCCTGGGCAAGATGGCTGAATATGAACAGCTCTGGTGCACAGCTCCCAGTGAGATCGACCCAGAAGGCAGGTGATCTCCGCATTTCCAACTGAGGTACCTGGTTCATCTCAATGGGACTGGTTATACAGTGGGAGCAGCCCAAGGAGGGCGAGCCAAAGCAGGGTGGAACATTGCCTCACCTGGGAAGTACAAGGGGCCAGGGAACTCCCTCTTCTAGCCAAGTGAAACCACTAGGGACTGTTTCCTACACCTGGCCCAGCTACTGAGTGTTTCCCATGGTCTTCACAACCCACAGACCAGGAGATTCCCTCTGGTACCTACATAAGCACCAGGGCCCTGGGTTTCCAGCACAAAACAGGGTGGCTGTTTGGGCAGAAACAGAGCTAGCCACAGCAGTTATTTTTTCATACCCCAGTGGCACCTGGAATGCCAGTGAGACAGAACTATTCACTCCCCTGGAAAGGGGGCTGAAGTCAGGGAACCAAGTGGTCTGGTTCAGTGGGTCCCACCCTCATGGAGCCCAGCAAGCTAAGATCTACTGGCTTGAAATTCTCACAGCCAGCACAGCAGTCTGAGCTCGACCTGGGACATTTGAGCTTGGTGGGGGGACGTGCGTCCACCACTGCTGAGGCTCGAGTAGACAGTTTCAACTCCACAATGTAAGCAAAGCTGTTAGGAAATCCAAGCTGGGTGGAGCCCAACACAGCTTAGCAGCTGAAGGCACTGTCTCACTGTATGTCTTTGTGGGGCAGGGATAGCTGAAAAAAGGCAGCAGCCCATCAAGGACTTAAAAATGAAACTCCCATCTTCCTGGGACAGAACACCTGGAAAAAAGGGTGGTAGTGGGTACAGCTCCAGCAGACCTAAACATCCCTGCCTAGCAGCTCTGCAGACAGCAACAGATTTTCCAGCAGGGCGTTCGAGCTCTGTTCATGAACAGACTGCCTCCTCAAGTGGCTCCCTGACCCCAGTGTATCCTGACTGGGAGACGCCTCCCAGTAAGCGCTGACAGACCCCTCAAACAGGAGCGCTCTGGCTGGCATCTGGCAGGTACCCCTCTGGGATGAAGCTACCAGAGGAAGAAACAGGCAGCAACCCTTGCTGTTCCGCAGCCCCTGCTGGTGATTCCCAGGCAAGCAGAGTGTGGAGTGGATCGACAGCAAACTCCAGCAGACCTGCAGCAGAGGGGCCTGCTAGGAGGAAAACTAACAAACCAGAAGAAATGGTGTCAACATCAACAGAAAGGATGTCCACTCAGAGACCCCATCCAAAGGTCACTGACCTCAAAGACCAAAGGAAGATTAATCCACAAAGATGGGAAGAAACCAGCGCAGAAAGGCTGGAAACTCCAAAAACCAGATTACCTCTTCTCCGTTAAGTGATCACAGCTCCTTGCCAGCAAGGGAACAAAACTGGATGGAGAATGAGTTTGATGAACTCACAGAAGCGGGCTTCAAAGATTGGTAATAAGAAAACTTCTCTGAGCTAAAGGAGCAAGTTCTAACCCAATGCAAGGAAGCTAAGAACCTTGGGAAAAGATTAGATGACATGCTAACTACAATAACCAGCTTAGAGAAGAACATAAATGACTTGATGGAGCTGAAAAGCAGCATGAGAACTTTGTGAAGTATGCACAAGTTTCAATAGCTGAATTACCAAGTGGAAGAAAGGATATCAGAAACTGACGATTAACTCAATAAAATAAAGCAAGAGGACAAGATTAGAGACAAAAGAGTGAAAATAAATGAACAAAACCTCCACAGAATATGGGATTATGTGAGAAGACCAAATGTACATTTGATCTCTGTACCTGAAAGTGAAGGGGAGAATGAAGCCAAGTTGAAAACACTCTTCAGAATATTATCCAGGAGAACTTCCCCAACCTAGCAAGGCACATAATTGTCAGATTCAGCAAGGTTGAAATGAAGGAAAAAATGCTAAGGGCAGCCAGAGAAAAAGGTTGGGTTACCCACAAGACAAGCCCATCAGACTCACAGCGGATCTCTTGGCAGAAACCCTATGAGCCAGAAGAGAGTGGGGGTCAATATTCAACATTCTTAAAGAAAAGAATTTTCCAACCCAGAATTTCACATTCAACCAAACTAAGCTTCATAAGTGAAGGAGAAATAAAATCCATTATGGGCAAGCAAATGATGAGAGATTTTGTTGCCACCAAGCCTGCCTTACAAGAGTTCCTGAAGGAAGCACTACACTTGGAAAGGAACAGCTGGTACCAGCCACTGCAAAACATACCAAATTGCAAAGACCATCGATGCTAGAAAGAAACTGCATCAACCAATGGGCAAAATAACCAGCTAGCATCATAATGGCAAGATCAAATTCACACATAACAACATTAACCTTAAATGTAAATGGGCTAAATGCCCAAATTAAAAGACACAGACTGGCAAACTGAATAAAGAGTCAAGATCTAGTGATGTGCTGTCTTCAGGAGACCCATCTCATGTGCAAAGACACACATAGGCTCAAAATAAAGGGATGGCGGAAGATTTACCAAGCAAATGGAAAGCAAAAAATAGCAGGGGTCACAATCCTAGTTTCTGATAAAACAGACTTTAAACCAACAAAGTTCAAAAGAGACAAAGAAGGGCATTACATAGTAGTAAAGGGATCAATGCAACAAGAGCTAACTATCCTAAATATATACGCACCTAATGCAGGAGCACCCAGATTCGTAAAGCAAGTTCTTAGGGACCTACAAAAAGACTTAGACTCCACACAATAATATTGGGAAACTTTAACACCCCACTGTCAATATTAGAAAGACGAACAAAACAGAAAATGTTAACAAGGATATACAGGACTTGAACTCAGCTCTGGAACAAGTGGACCTAATAGACATGTACACAACCCTCCACTCCACATCAACAGAATATACATTCTTCTCAGCACCACATTGCACCTATTCTAAAATTGACCACATAATTGGAAGTAAACCACTCAGCAAATGCAAAAGAATGGGTCGGAACAAACAGTCTCTCAGACCACAGTGCAATCAAATTACAACTCAGGATTAAGAAACTCAGTCGAAACTGCACAGCTACATGGAAACTGAACAGCTGCTCCTGAATGACTATTGGATAAACAACAAAATGAAGGCAGACATAAAAATGTTCTTTGAAACCAATGAGGACAAAGACACAGTGTACCAAAATCTCAAGAGACACATTTAAAGCAGTGTGTAGAGGGAAATTTATAGCATTAAATGCCCAAAAGAGAAAGCAGGAAAGATCTAAAATCAGCACTCTATGTCAAAATTAAAAGAACTAGAGAGGCAAGAACAAACAATTTCAAAAGCCAGCAGAAGACAAGAAATAACTAAGATCAGAGCAGAACTGAAGGAGATAGAGACATAAAAAAAATCCTTCCAAAAAACAAACTAACAAAAAAATCAATGAATCCAAGGGTGGGTTTTTTTTTTTTTTTTTTAAATACCAAGAAAACAGATACACTGCTACCCAGACTGATAAAGAAGAGAGAAGAATCAAACAGATGCAATAAAAAATGATAAAGGTGACACCACCACTGATCCCACAGAAATACAAACTAACATCAGAGAATACTACAAATACCTCTATGGAAATAAAACGGAAAATCTAGAAGAAATGGATAAATTCTTGGATACTTACACCCTCAAGACTAAACCAGGAAGAAGTCTAATCTCTGAATAGACCAATAACAAGGTCTGAAACTGAGGCAGCAATTAACAGCCTACCAAACAAAATAAGTCCAGGACCAGACAGGTTCACAGCTAAATTCTACCAGAGGTACAAAGAGTAGCTGGTACCATTCCTTCTGAAACTATTCCAAACAATAGAAAATGAGAGAATCCTCCCTAACCCATTTTATGAGGCCAACATCATCCTGATACCAAAACCTGGCAGAGACACAACTAAAAAAGGAAATTTCACACCAATATCCATGATGAACATCCATGCAAAAATCCTCAATAAAATACTGGCAAACTGAATCCAACAGCACATCAAGAAGCTTATCCATCATGATCAAGTTGGTTTTATTCCTGGGATGCAAGGCTGGCTCAACATATGCAAATCAATAAACGTAATCCATCGCATAAACAGAACCAAAGACAAAAAGCACACAATTATCTCAATAGATGCAGAGAAGGCCACTGACAAAATTCAACACTTCATGCTAAAAACTCTCAAGAACTAGGTATTGATGGAATGTATCTCAAAATAATAAGAGCTATTTATGACAAACCCAGAGCAAATATCATACTAAATGGGCAAAAACTGGAAGCATTCCCTTTGAAAACTGGCACAAGACAGGGATGCCCTCTCTCACCACTCCTATTTAACACAGTATTGGAAGTTTTGGCCAGGGTGATCATGCAAGAGAAAGAAATAAAGGGTATTCAAATAGGTAAAGAGGAAGTGAAATTGCCTCTATTTGCAGATGACATGATTGTATATGGCACATCATCTCAGCCCCAAATCTCTTTAAGCTGATAAGCAACTTCAGCAAAGTCTCAGGATACAAAATCAATGTGCAAAAATCACAAGCATTCTTGTACACCAATAACAGACAAACAGAGCCAAATCATGAGTGAACTCCCATTCACAATTGCTACAAAGAAAATTAAATACCTAGGAATACAACTTACAAGGGATGTGTAGGACCTCTTCAAGGAGAAGTACAAACCACTGCTCAAGGAAATACGAGAGGACACAAACAAATGGAAAAATATTCCATGCTCATGGTTAAGAAGAATCAATATCGTGAAAATGGCCACCCTGCCCAAAGTAATCTACAGATTCAATGCTAGCCCCATCAATCTACCATTAACTTTCTTAAGAGAATTGGAAAAAAAACACCTAAATTTCATATAAAACCAAAAAAGAGCCCACATAGCCAAGAGAATTCTAAGCCATAAAAAACAAAAAGAAAAAAAGCTGGAGGCATCACGCTACCTGACTTCAAACTATACTACAAGGCTACAGTAATCAAAACAGCATGGTACTGGTTCCAAAACAGATATATAGACCAATGGAAGAGAACAGAGGCCTCAGAAATAATGCCACACACCTACAACCATCTGACCTTTGACAAACTGGACAAAAACAAGCAATGGGGAAAGGATTCCCTATTTAATAAATGATTTTGGGAAAACTGGCTAGCCATATGCAGAAAGCTGACTCTGGGTCCCATCCTTAATTAAACCTTCTACAAAAATTAACTCAAGATGGATTCAAGACTTAAACATAAGTCTTAAAACCATAAAAAACTCTAGTAGAAAACCTAGGCAATACCATTCAGGACATAGGCATAAGCAAAGACTTCATGACAAAAACACCAAAAGCAATGGCAACAAAAGCCAAAATTGACAAATGGGATATAAGTAAACTGAAGAGCTTCTACACAGTAAAAGAAACTATCATCAGAGTGAACAGATAACCTACAGAATGAGAGAAAATTTTTGCAGTCTACCAAATCTGACAAAGGGTGAATATCCAGAATCTACAAAGAACTTAAAACAAATTTACAAGAAAAAAACAACCCCAACAAAAATAGGCAAAGGATATGAACAGACACTTCTCAAAAGCAGACATTCATGCAGCCAACAAACATGAAAAAAAGCTCATCATCACTGGTCATTAGAGAAATGCAAATGAAAACCACACTGAGATACCATCTCACACCAGTTAGAATGGCGATCATTAAAATGTCAGGAGACAACAGATGCTGGAGAGGATGTGGAGAAACAGGAACACTTTTACACTGTTGGTGGGAGTGTAAATTGGTTCAGCCATTGTGGAAGACAGTGTGTTGATTCTCCAAGGATCTAAAACTAGAAATACTATTTGACCCAGCAATCCCATTACTGGGTATACACCCAAAGGATTATAAATCATTCTGTTATAAAGACACATGCACATGTATGTTTACTGCAGCACTGTTCACAATAGCAAAGACTTGAAACCAACCCAAATGCTCATCAATGATAGACTGGATACAGAAAATGTGGCACATATACACCGTGGAATAGTATGCAACCATAAATGGATGAGTTTGTGTCCTTTGCAGGGACATGGATGAAGCTAGAAACCATTATTCTCAGCAAACACAAGAACAGAAAACCAAACACCGCATGCTGTCACTCATAAGTGGGAGTTGAACAACGAGAACACATGGACACAGGGAGGGGAACATCACACACTGGGGCCTGTGTTGGGGTCGGGGGCTAGGGGAGAGATAGCATTAGGAGAAATACCTAATGTAGATGATGGGGTGATGGATGCAGCCAACTATCATGGTACGTGTATGCCTATGTAACAAACCTGCATGTTCTGCACATGTACCCCAGAACTTAAAGTACAAACAAAAAAAAAACCTACAAATGCAAGTTCTTTGGCATGAAAGCGACTAACTATAGAGGGTAATTCAAATCCATGTTTTTAAAAAAACGAACTGGAAAAGGTGAGTATGTAATTATAAAATACAGTATAAATGCATATTTGCTTTTTTCTTCTAATAACTTATTTTAAAAAGCAATCATATAAAATGTGTATAATAAAAATAAAATGGGCTTATAATATGTAGAAATGTAATATATGTGTAACATGTGCACAGAGGAAGTGGATGAAAACAAAGATTTATTAAGCTAAGGAAATGACTACATATGGTAAAGTAAAAATTACAACAATGTATTGTGTTTGTACATTACTAGATATAGTTCCTTTAACAATATAACAATATATATGTACTATATATTACGAGTGGTACTAAACATATTTTGTGGTATGTGCAACACCACAAAAGTGGGGGAAAGGAAATAAAGCCATATAGGAGTATATATACAGATGGAAGCCACTTTAAATCAACAGCTGAATATGAAAAGCTAAGATGCATATGTAAATCCTAGACCACCACTAAAAAAACGGAGAAACTGTTAATCATTAACTACTTCATCAAAAAGATGACCAGCACCATTTACTATATAGGGAGTCCTTTCCCCATTGCTTGTTTTTGTTGGCTTTGTCAAAGATCAGGTGGTTGTAAGTTTGAGGCTTTATTTCTGGGTTTTCCATTCTGTGCCATTGACCTATGTGTCTGTTTCGTAACAATACCAAGCTGTTTTGGCTACTGTGGCTTTAAAGTAGAGTTTGAGGTCAGGTAGTGTGATGCCTCCAGCTTTGCTCTTTTTGCTTAGCGCCACTGTGGCTATTCATGGTCTTTTGTTTGTTTGTTTCACCTGAATTTTACAATAGTTCTTTTCTAATTCTGTAAAGAATTACACGTGTAGTCTGATGGGAATAGCACTGACTGTAAATTGCTCTGGGCAGCATGGCTATCTTTGTAATACTGATTCTTCCAATCTATGAGCACAGACTGTTTTCCCAAATATTTGTGTCACCTCTGATTTCTTTCGGCAGTGTTTTGCAGTTCTCCTTGTAGAAGGTATCTTGGTTAACCGTCTTCCTAGGTACTTCATTTTTTCGTTTTGTGGCCACAGAAATCTGTTGGATTTGGTTTGCTGGTATTCTGTTGAGGATTTTTGCATCTATGTATATCAGGTATATTGACCTGAAGTTTTCTTTCTTCATCGAGTCTCTTCCAGATTTTGGCATTAGGTTGATGCTGGCTTCATGGAATGAATTAAGGAGGAGTCCTTCCTCAATATTTTGGAATACTTTCAGTAGGACTGGCACCAGTTCTTCTTCTGGTAGAAAGAAGTATAATTTGATGGAATTTGGCTGTGACTCCATCTGGTCTAGTGCCTTTTTTGGTTGGTGGGTTTTTATTACTGATTCCATTTTAGAGCTTGATATTGGTTTACTCAGAGTTACAATCTATTCTGTGTGTGTTTCCAGGAATTTATCAATTTCCTCTAGAATTTCTAATTTGTATATAGAGAGTTGTTCCAGATATTCTGAAGATCTTTTCTATTTCTGTGGGATAAGTTGTAATGGCATCTTTGTCATTTCTGATCATATTTATTTGAATCTTCTCTTTTTTCTTTGTTATCCTTGCTAGTGGTTTATCAGTCTAGCTTACATTTTCAAAGAACTAAGTCTTGGTTTCATTCAATGCCCCTTGGCAAAGAATTTTTTGCTAAGTCTCCAAAAGCAATTGCAACAAAAGCAAAAATAGACAAGCGGGACCTAATTAAATTAAAGAGCGTCTGCATGGCAAAAAAAGCAAAAACAAAACAAAAGCAAAAATACACACAAAACAAAAATGAAAAAACTATCAACAAAGCAAACAGACAACCTACAGAATAGGAGGAGATATTCTCAAACTAAGCATCCACAAAAGACCTAATATCCAGAATCTACAGGGAACTAAAACAAATTAATAAGCAAAATCCAAATAACTGAATTAAAAAAATGAGCAAATGTCATAAACAGACATTTCTCAAAATAAGACATAAAAGTGGCCAACAAGTACATGTAAACATGCTCAGCATCACTAATCATCAGAGAAGCAAATAAAAACCACAATGAAATACCATCTCAAGCCACCAAGATGGCTCTTACTCACAACAGCAAAGACATGTAATCAACCCTAATGCCCATCAATGGTAGACTCTCTAAAGAAAATCTGGTATACACGGAATACTACGCAGCTATAAAAAAGAATGAAATCACATCCTTTGCAGTAAAACAGATTAGTTAGTGGGCATAATCCTAAGCAAATTAACACAGAAACAGAAAACCAAATACCACAAGCTCTCACTTATAAGTGAAAGCTAAACATCAGCACACATGGACATAAATATGGGAACAACAGATACTGCAGAATACTAGAGGGTAAGGGGTACTACGCTCACTCTCTGGGTGACAGGATTCACAGGCCCCATGTTAGCATCACTCCGTATTCCCATGTTGTTACATATATCCCCTGCACATATACCCACTGTATCTAAAATAAAATTTGAAAGAAGACATACAAATGGAAAATAAGCATGTGAGTCAAAAGACACTCAACTTCCTAGATCATGAGGGATATGTGAATTTAAGAAAATGAGATACCACTACATATTTGTTAGAATGGCTAAACTTCAAAACACTGACAACACCACAACACCAAATGCTGGTGAGGATGTGGAGCAACAGGAACTCTCATTCACTGCTGCTGGGAATATAAAATGGCACAGCCACTTTGGCAATTAAAACAATGTAAAGACAGTCTTACCATATACTCCAGCAACCATGCTCCTAGGTGTTTACACAAGGGGGTTGAGATGCCTCTACAAAATCCCACACGTGGATGTCTCCTGCAGCTTCAGTCACAACTGTCAAAACGGAGTAGCAACTAGGATGTCCTGCAGTCGCTGAACTGATCAATTACAGTAACACCAGACAACCGACTGTTACTCAGTGGTAAAAAGAAAAGAGCTATTAAGCCATGAAGACACTGAGGAATCCTAAACACTCACTTCTAAGTGAAAGATGCCAATTTAGAAAGCCTACATACTATGCAACTACATGACATTCTAGAAAAGGCAAAACTAGGCCGGGCATGGTGGCTCATGCCTGTAATCCCAGCACTTTGGGAGGCCGAGGCAGGTGGATCACGAGGTCAAGAGACTGAGACCATCCTGGTCAACATGCTGAAACCCCGTCTCTACTAAAGATACAAAAAATTAGCTGGGTGTGGTGGCACGTGCCTGTAGTCCCAGCTACTCGGGAGGCTAAGGTAGGAGAATTGCTTGAACCCAGGAGGCGGAGGTTGCGGTGAGCCGAGATCGCGCCACTGCACTCCAGCCTGGGTAACAAGAGTGACACTCCATCTCAAAAAAAAAAAAAAGGCAAAACTATGGATATAGTAAAAAGATTAGTAGTTGCCAAAAGTTTGGGGAGAAGGAAGGCATGATAAATAGGCGGAGCACAGGGATCTCGGGCACAGTGAAGTGATTCTGTATGATGTTGTAATGGGGGATACATTTCATTATACATTTATCAGAACTCACCGAATATACAACAGAAAGAGTGAGCCCTAATGTAAACCATGGACTTTAGTTAATAGTAATGTATTAATATTGGCTCATAAATTATAACAAGTATATACTGCACTGATGCAAGGTGTGAATAATAAGGGCAACTGTGGGAGTGGGGAGGGAAAGGGCACCTATGGGAACTCTGCTTACTGGTCCATTCTTCTGTTAACCCACAGTACTTTAAGAAACAGACTATTAACTACGAAAATTATTAACAAAATCAAAATGCTTATTAACTGACAACCACATTTTGGTTAAGCTCCTTTCCTTCCCCAAGCCCCTGAACTCTCAGCCATTCTCAGCCTGACCCAGAGGACAGACTCTCTCCTCTAAGGGCTGCTTCTGAGATTCAGCTGACCACAAGGAAAAGCATCTCTGACCAACTGTCCCCTCCCTCCATCCACTCTCTCACACCTGCTTCTTTCTAGCTTGGTTTACCCGCCCCCTCTTATGAAACAAATGTCCTTTCTGCCTGATCTCTGAGACCCTCGCAGATCTTACGGTTGGAGTGTTCCCCTTACTGCAGTAACCCCCTCACCTCTATTGCAATGATTCTCCTGAATAAAGTCTCTCCTTACATAAATCCACATTTTTCTTTGAAAGACAACACCTTTTATTAGTTTAGGCCATTTAGTTTTAACTAAAATCACTCACTACATCTGTGAGCATGCAACTCGTTTTTAATACAACTATAAACTCCTTAGATTTTAATGCTTCAAGGGATCTAAATATCAACTAGTCCAAACTCTGACCCATGGCAGGAGCTTTGAGCAACAGACATCTTGCCACCGACCAAACACCTCTGGTAGTAGGTAATGTAGTGTCACTCAAGACAGCTGGTTCTACCATTATGAAATCCTCATACCACGCTGACATGTGCACCCACATAGCGGCTACCCACAGGTACCCATTCTGTGCTCTCAACAGTTAAGGATGCCTGAGCTCTCCTCCAGTCAGTGTCCTCCAGATCACCACCCTCCAGGTCTCTAAAGGCAATAGACTCCAGCTTCTTCACATCCATAAAAAGGCAGCTGCCTTGCTGAGGTCTCCAACTCTGCCCATCCAAAAACAAAGATCAAATCATGTTCTCTGTTTCCTCTTTTGGAGGAGCCTCAGCAGAGGCACTGAAGTCATATTTGAAGTTACGTTCCTATTAAGACAAATATTCTAGGGAAAGAAGCATCTACATCCACCACGGGCTATCATTTTGTTGTTCATGAGAACTCGCATCTTTGAAGGAAAGAGTTAAGGGAGAGACATTAAAAGGTGAATGTATCTTTATTTTATTGAAGCCTCCATCAAAGGATGGCTAGAAAATGCTGCATCTATCTCAGTGCTTTCTTCATTTCATGTTTCTCTTGACTTTTGTGAAACTATCAACCAGACATTCTTAGGGCCAGCCGGCTGAGACACTGTGGCCAGCTTTTCCAGTTGTTATGGAAACAGTGGCTTTGTGAGGCTTTTTCCCTTAAGCAAAAAAAAAAAAAGCCAACCTGTAATTCAACAAAAATGACGAGCAAGTATAGCTGTCTACATTGCTAACATGAGCAGAAAGACTGGGAACTGGTTATAAAAACCTTACTTCATGAGAACACCTGGAACAGCCACCAAAAAGAAAAATCAGCCAGGCCTGGTGGCTCATGCCTACGATCCCAACTACTCAGAAGGCTGAGGTGGGAGAAGCACTTGAACCAGGAGTCTGAGGCTGCAGTGAGCTGTGACTGTGCCACTGCACTCACTCCAGCCTGGGCAACACAGTGAGATACTGTCTCTTAACTCCCAAAGTCGGCTCCAAATTCTTATAACTTACTTGAACACTTAATAAACTGAAAATCAACTTCTACGAGGCTTGGCTATGACATGTAAATGTGCTGAGACAGAGAACTAAATTTCTTTGCTGTCCTTTGTCCCCCTGAACCCACTGTCTCATTCCCTGGGCATTGTCCCTAACTCGAGGAGTTACTCTAAACAGAATGACTGTGGACCTTCCAGTTGCCCCACCGGCCTGAGCACCTGGCCCCTCAGCTTCTGCAAACACGCCAGCAGAAAAAGCTGATCCAAAACCAGGGATTGCTCAGAGAGGTAACCATGTACCTGTGATGAAGACATAAGACAAAATGCTTTCTCTAGTTATCATAAGTGTAACAGAACCAACTTTGCTGTGAAAATTCTTGGTTGGTGTTTCCTCGGTAACCAAGAAGAGGTGCGTCAGAGCTGAATGGTGTCTGAGGCTGCTCTGAACCAACTCTCCTGATCCACCTTAAACGTTGTCAGCACCCCCATGTGGATCCATCCTGGGGAGTTCCTCGCAATGGGCTTTTATGTCATTATCTGAAGGCAAAGATTCCTGATTTTAGAATTTCTGATCATACACGATCAAACACTGTAAAGGTCCTAGGGAGCCATGTGTATCTTCCAACTTCGTTACTGAAGTTATCGATTAGAGCCCATTAAGAAGAAATTTTATATACATAAAGTAAATCTCTACCAATTTTATATATAATAAATACTGCCAATCTAAAGCTTTTGTAAAGAATATCTACAGCTGGGCGCGGTGTCTCACGCCCGTAATCCTAGCACTTTGGGAGGCTGAGGTGGGTGGATCACGAGATCAAGAGATCAAGACCATCCTGGTCAACATGGTGAAACCCCGTCTCTACTAAAAATACAAAAATTAGCTCGGCATGGTGGTGCGTGCCTGTAGTCCCAGCTACTCAGGAGGCTGAGGCAGGAGAATTGCCTGAACCCAGGAGGCGGAGGTTGCGGTGAGCCGAGATCGTGCCATTGCACTCCAGCCTGGGTAACAAGAGCGAAACTCCATCTCAAAAAAAAAGAATATCTACAATGCAAAATGCTTGTAAAAAGATACATGTTGTGGGCCAGGCACGGTGGCTCACACCTGTAATCCCAGCACTCTGGGAAGCTGAGGTGGGAGGATCGCTTGAGGTCAGGAGTTTGAGATCAGCCTGGCCGAGACCAACCTGGCCAACACCGTGAAACCCCTTCTCCTAAAAATACAAAAAAGTTAGCCGGGTGTGGTGGTGTATGCTTGTAGTCCCCGCTACTCAGGAGGCTGTAGCAGGAGAACTGCTTGAACCCAGGAGGTGGAGGTTGCAGTGAGCCAAGATTGCACCACTGCATTCCAGCCTGGGCGACAGAGTGAGACTCCATCTCAAAAAAAAAAAGATACATGTTGTGGAATGTGATGCACACTCTGACACGCGGCAGCAGAGTGGAACAGTGACATTCTAAAGAGTAACTCCTACACGAGACACCTAAAAAGAAGTCCCAGGAAGTTAGCAGGGTCCTACAGAACACGGCTCTGGTTTCCTTAGCACTTGAATCCAGCTCTTGGCAGGGCCAATATTGACAGCAGAGTCACCCAACACTTCCTTCAGTTATCGGTCAACAGAGACTTCTTGGCTAAATCAAGAACGCTACTGCTTCCTTTGTGTTTCTTACACATGTCACTTTGGCAGTCACTCTGTTCAACAGACACTATTGCTGCTTCCATCTGTCAATGCAACTTTGGGAAGAGAGGCTGTAACTCAAGGATGAGAACCAGCATACATACATAGATGTACATGCGCATATAAGCATATCCACACAAAAATATACACCCAACCAGGGAAGTAAGAATTAGGTGTCGAGTTTCACATGGATCTTCCGGTAAATCTCACTCTGAGTACTGCTGATTCAGTAAGGACCTGACCATGCTGGGGAGACAAGCCTGGGAGAGCAATGAGGTTTCATGTGCTTTTCCTCTAGTCATCAGGGCCAGAAATTTCTTTCCCCACTCACTTCTCAAAAACAATCACGAGGTCCTGTGAAATCTCTTTCATGTATCTCTCATTCATTCAATGACCGAGTGACAACTTTGTCTTGGGGTTAGGGATACAACAGTAAACAAGACTGATGTGGTTACTGCTCTGCCCTCATGAGGCTTATGGTCTAATGGAAGATGGGCATTAAGTAGAGGGGCAATCTCAACCCACCCAGGTAAACGTGTTGTAGGGACTATGAGCTCAAGGGAAGGAAGGACACTCACTCAGACTTAAGGGGGGTGTCAGGGTTTTCTGAAAGGAAAAGTAGCTAATATTTGAATCTATCTATTATCTTTATTCCATGAACACAGCCTTGGGTTAGGACCTTTTTTCTTGCCTGGACAACTGTCTTACTTTTCTAATTGGTCTTTCTGCCTTTAACCTTACCTTTGCTGGAAACCTTTATTCTCAAGATAGAAAGCAAACTTCACAGACTGGGGCTCTTTGTGGTCTGAACCCACATTTGTCTTTCACCAGACTTCTCCATGCTTTCAAACTATGCAGAAGACATTCAGAACCACTCCCATTTCCTACAATGCGCTATACTCACCTCTATCTGCCTAGGTCACTGCTTCCCTTGTCTTAAGGCCAGCGGAAGTTCACCTTTGCTGGGAAGCCTTTCCTGACCTATCTGGGATAGCCACTTCCTATGATATGTATTTTGAGGTAACTACGGACAACTTAGACAGTGTGAGAGTAAGTATGTGCTACTTAGTTTGGGCTTCAAAATAGGGATAGTCAATGGCCCATATTAAGAATTGATATTCCAGGAGTGGCCAGCTAATATGAACTCCACAAGGCAGCTACTAAGAAAAGCTCCTCGGCTATTCATACATTCACCAACACTACGACTTGGCTCAGTAGCTAAAAAATGGAAATATTTTTATTGGCGAAAGTAATGGCCTGTAAATCACCACAGTGAATATTGGAAATGGACTCTCACTGATAAAGTAAAAGGTATTTGAGATATGTAGATTGAATAAAATCTTTTATTTTATTTTTTATTTTTTTGAGACGGAGTTTCGCTCTTGTTACCCAGGCTGGAGTGCAATGGCACAATCTCGGCTCACCGCAACCTCCGCCTCCTGGGCTCAGGCAATTCTCCTGCCTCAGCCTCCTGAGTAGCTGGGATTACAGGCACGTGCCACCATGCCCAGCTAATTTTTTGTATTTTTAGTAGAGACGGGGTTTCACCATGTTGACCAGGATGGTCTCGATGTCTTGACCTCGTGATCCACCCGCCTTGGCCTCCCAAAGTGCTGGGATTACAGGTGTGAGCCACCGCTCCCGGCCCTGAATAAAATATTTTAGAGATAGTCCCAACTTTTGCATAAAGCGGGAATAAGTCTGCATCTGATCACAAAGGAATGCCGCCCGGCTCACTTGTGTCCGGTCATCGGGCTGGGAAGCTTCTGTTTGCCTGATGCTGATTCTAAGAGGAACAGAATCTGCTTCTGTGATGTTGTCTCATCTCTGACAGAGGTCAGACGCCCAAAATGACAAAGAGCTGGGACATTACTAAGTTTGGAAAACAGGTTGCATGATCCCATTTCTAAATGAGTGTTTATTTAATAAATGCCCATATACATGGCAGAATTTGCTCTCACTCTAATGTGGTAACAATGCTGTGGGGGAGTGGCTCACCATTCCTTAAAGTTCTTCACGGAGCTTTCTGCCATAAAGAATGTTAAGAACTGCACTAAGTGAGCTTAGTCATCTCAAAACAAGGACTTTCCTTGGTGCCTTCACAGAAGAACCCTATGCACCTTCCATGGCATGTGTCAAGGTATATGGTAACTGTCAGATTACCTGTCCACTTTTCTCAATAAATGCTGAGGTCTTTGAGATCAGGATTGTATTTCTCATCTCTAGTTCATTGTTTATGTCAGTAATTGGTGTAAAGAAATACAGCTGGCTGGGCGTAGTGGCTCATGCCTGTAATCCCAGCACCTTGGGAGGCCGAGGTGGGCGGATCACGAGGTTAGGAGACTGAGACCATCCTGGCCAAAACGTGAAACCCCATCTCTACTAAAAATACAAAAAAATTAGCTGGATGTGGTGGCGGATGCCTGTAGTCCCAGCTACTCAGGAGGCTGAGGCAGAAGAATTGCTTGATCCCAGGAGGCAGAGGTTGCAGTGAGCCAAGATGCCACCACTGCACTCCAGCCTGGGTAACAGAGTGAGACTCCACCTCAAAAAAAAAAAAAAAAAAAAAAGAAAGAAAGAAATACAGCCATCCCTAAGTATCTGCGGGGAATTTTACTCCGGGACATCCTATGGATACCAAAATTCATGGCTGCTCACGTCCTTTGAAAATGGCAAGGTATTTGAATTAACCAGTGCACATCCTGTCACATACTTTAAATCATCTTTAGATTACTTATAGTACCTAATACAATGTAAATAGTTTCACTGTTTTTTATTGTTGTGTCATTATTTTTTATCATTATCCCCCATATCTTCAATCTGTGGTTGGTTGAATCCACAGATGCAGAACCCACAAATGTGAGGGGCCAACGACACTGGCCGAATGAACAATGTAATACAAGGAGCACGATGAAGTAAGAGGACATCTGACTAGCAGTTGGGAGACCTGCATTTCATACTAGTGTCGACAGCAGCTTGAGTACTTACTGTACGTCAAACACAGTGTGAGACTCTTAAACAGTACAGCGTTTCACTTAATCTTCAGGACAATTCTGAGAGATAGCATCACCATTTCATGTAAGATGAAAGAGAGGGGCCAGTTTACACAAGGTCATTCAGAGAAATACGTGGAGGAATAAATCTTTGAACCCAAGTCTGGTGGTATCCAAGGCACATCTCTATGTTATAAGTTCGTCCCGTAGCTAACATTGGAGAGCAAAGACAAAAAGACTGGAAACCCTCTGGATTCCCACCTCCTCTTCTGTTTACTGAGTGAGACTAACAGGTCAGGCTCCGCCGGCTCTGCGCACCAGTGTGATGGCTCCTAGTGGCAACAGCCCCGCCTCAGTCCTGCCTGCCCTGCTGCCTTGACAAGAGAGAAGGAGGTTTTCATGTGTAGCACGTTATAGGCCTTTGCAGACCAACATCTTTTATTTTCATTCTCTTCTCTTTTGAAAAAGGCTCAGGGGATTCTGAAGTCCGAGCACAGGGACCCATCTTTGGAACACTGCTTTGAAGCTAAAACCTGCTGTTAGTCAACAGAGCCAGCAAGCGGTTACTTTTGTTCTATAGTCCTTCACTGATACGAATGCTGGCTGAAACTGTAAAAATGGACAAGGAAGAAAAACAATTCAACTACTAGAGAAAGAAAAATAATGAAAGAAACAAGCACAAATGTCCCTTTGTTAACCATGTTTCAACTGCACCTTTGCAGCTGGATAAAGGAAAAGAATTTTAGTGGTTCTCTTGACATCATCTATGCGTTGCTCAGACAGGGTGTAAAACAGTCACACCTTATCTGTGGTCACAGAGCTTACAGTCAGGAACATGAGAGCTCTCTTCTACCACTATTTACTGAAGACCTTCTCAGTGGTGTTAATATCTCAGGCCAACGTTTTTAGGCGTAGCTCTCTAGAAGTAAAGCACATTATTAAGACAAACTATATAGCTCTCCTCTCTGAATATCTTTCACCAGCTACCACTCACTGATACCATGACACCAGGCCTCGTCTAGAAGACGGAAATTCTAGAAACTGACAGCTGCTAGGAGGCTGACACCAAAACCCAACTCAGTTTCTCTGGAAGAGCCAATGAGGCCTGGAGACATGCCATTAAAGCATCTCATCAGAAAGAACCTTCAACAGCATTAAGATAATTAAAAATCATTGCCATGTTGAGAACAGCATTCAACATAGGAGAATAAACACACAGAAGGAGGAACTGTTTTTTTGCTCTGAACTGTTTCAAACAAACTCACCTTTTTACCAGTGAGATCCCCTTTGGACTGATGATATGATGGAGACATTTTTACCTGGGGAAACAAAGGCAAAAATTTTAATACCTTTTCAGTTATAGTCTAGTTTTTTCTGACTCACATTCAAAATAATTCAAGTAGAATTGGTATCACTAAGATAAAACAGACATTTCCAGAGGAACAATGAACAGATTTTGTGTTAAGTCCCCTTGAAATTTTTCTGGAGATCAAAAAATCAGTAGTGAACCAAGGAAAAAAACATGATTTGGGTGAGAAAAGTGGGACAGATGGTCTAGGCTGATTTTAACCAAATGGTGAGGAACTAAATAGATAATGGATCTTTGGTGATGACGTATGCAACTGAATGAAAACGAGCTGCTGTCTGAAAGGGCCTACAACACGCTGCAGCGACCAGGCTTTCTTGCAGACGGCATCTCAAAGTCTCTGCTGTGATGCAATATCCCTCTGAAGCACAGGGTGCACAGAAGACTTAGACCATAGTGAAGGATTTAGAAAAAGTATCGAACTGTAATAAAAGGATGTTTAGTCCAAGAAAAAAAAGACTAATATTATAGAAATAGCTTTAAATATTTGAAGAGTTGAAAAACAGAGATTTTAGGCTGGGCGCGGTGGCTCACGCCTGTAATCCCAGCACTTTGGGAGGCCGAGGCGGGTGGATCACGAGGTCAAGAGATCGAGACCATCCTCGTCAACATGGTGAAACCCCGTCTCTACTAAAAATGCAAAAAATTAGCTGGGCATGGTGGCGCATGCCTGTAATCCCAGCTACTCAGGAGGCTGAGGCAGGAGAATTGCCTGAACCCGGGAGGTGGAGGTTGCGGTGAGCCGAGATCGTGCCATTGCACTCCAGCCTGGGTCACAAGAGCGAAACTCTGTCTCAAAAAAAAAGAAAAGAAAAACAGAGATTTTAGATAAGACAAAAAGACCCAACTACATACTGCCTACAAGAAACACTCCATTTAAATATGAAGGCTCAAAATAGATTAAAAGGATGGGAAAAATATACCATGATAGCACTAGATGACTGATTGACTGACTGATGGATTGACTGAACTGGAGTCTTACTCCTGTTGCCCAGGCTGGAGTGCAATGGTGCAATCTTGGCTCACTGCAGCCACTGCCTCCTGGTTCAAGTGGTTCTCCTGCCTCAGCCTCCCAAGTAGCTGGGATTACAGGCATGTGCCACCACGCCTGGCTAGTTTTTTGTATTTAGTAGAGATAGGGTTTCACCATATTGGCCAGGCCGGTCTCGAACTCCTGACCTCAGTTGATCTGCCTGCCTCAGCCTCTGTGCCCAGAAGGCTGGGATTACAGGCCTGAGCCACTGTGCCCTGCCGATAGCACTAGATTTTAGAGCAAAGACTACTATCAAGTATAAAAAGGGTCATCCCATAATAATATAGGGGTCAATTCCTCAGGAAGACACACAATGCTAAACATCTATGCAGCCAATAGCTTAAAAATGTCTGATGCAATCGTGCAAATAAATATGCTGAGTGAAAGAAGTCAGATAAAAAAAGTATATCAATCTTACAGTTTCATTAATCTAAAACTTTGGAAAATGCAAACTAATTTATTGTTTAATTAGTTTGTAAAACGAATCAGTGGTTGACAGGGAACAGGAGGGAGGGATTAAGTAAATATTTAGTGGTGATGGGTCGGGTCATTATCTTGATTGTGGTGATAGATTCCTGAATGTACACATATGTCAAATTTACATACTTTATACATGTCCAGTTTATGTCAATTATTATACCTCGATAAAGCATTTAAAGAAATACATAGCATACAACAAAAACAGCGGTTAGGAGAATTTATAGCCCATATGTTACACTGGAAAATAAGAAAGGTTTAAAATAAAGGATACAAGTTTCCAATGTAGGGAACTAGAAGGAGATCAAAGTAAAATCAAATGAAGTAGAAAAGCAGCAAAAGTCAGTGAAATCAAAATCAAACAAAACAAAAGAGAAATTATCAGTCAAAATTGGTTCTTTGAAAAGATAAATAAAATTGATCATCTGCTATTGAGATTGATCAAGAAAAGGAGAATATAGATTACCCGTGTCAGCAATGAAAGAGGATATATTATAACGTGCAACATCATTTACAGATATTTAAAAATGATAAAAGCCTATTGTAAATAATTTTATGCCAATACACTGGACAAATTAAAAGAACACATTCTTCAAAAACAGAACTTACAAAAATGGACCCAAAACAGAAAATATGAATAGCCTTATATCTATAAGAGAAATTCAATGTTATCAAACATTTTTTCAATGAAAATTTCTGGCCCATAGGGTTTCAGCAGTGAATTGTAGCAAAAATATCAAATATACAGAGACCAGAATATCTGCTTATTAATTTACAGGTGTTAGTCCATTCTCATGCTGCTATGAAGAAATACCTGTGACTGGGTAATTTATAAAGGAAACAGGTTTAACTGACTCACAGTTCCACATGGCTGGGAAGGCCTCAGGAAATTTACAATCATAGTGGAGGGGGAAGCAAACACATTCTTCTTCACAAGGCAGCAGGAGAGAGAAGTGCGGAGCAAAAGGGGAAAAGCCCCTTATCTCGTGAGAACTCACTCACTATCACAAGAACTGCATGAGGGTAATTGCCCCCATGATTCAATCACCTCCCACCGGATCCTTCCCATGACACATGGAGATTATGGGAACTACAATTCAAGATGAGATTTGGGTGAGGACATGGCCAAACCATATCAAGGGCAGAATATAATTATTACTGTAAGTAGTTCAATAGATACTAGATACTGTCTGACTAGAATGAGGTACTGGTAAGCAGTTACAAGATCTCAAGCCTCTTTCAACTCTAATTATAAGAGCCTATAGTGCAGATGATAAAGAGACTTCCTATCATCGTCGCATTGCTATTCAAGTAGGACCACATTGCAGGTTTTGTTTAACCCCTCTGATTTTAAGAATAACTTTAGAAAACATACCTCAGCTCAACAGTCAAAACTGCTAGCTCTCCAGACTGCCCTTTCAGATTTAGCACACCTGCAAAAATTAGACTTGACAGTCTTTGCTATAAACATACCATGACATTAATACTTTGGAATTCACTCCAGATGTATGACGTAGCTGGCTAAAAATGGTCCAGTTTTAACTTCTGGTATGCTCTTTTCAAAAAGGGAGAAAAGAGATTTTCAAAGGAAAGTAGACATTAGCTTTAAAAAATGACCTCATGAAAGAATCTGCAGACTTTTAAAAACAAGCCAAGAACTAGATGAGGTGGTGGATGATTATCCGAGAAGGCTGTTCTCCAGAGATTAAGTCAGAGAATGTTTGAAGTGGCAACAGAAATGGCATCCTCATGAAAGGCCTTATTTTTTCATTTAACAGGATTCCTTCTGGAAATGCCTCAGGCAATGAAGCTTAAAAGAGACACTTTAAATCCAGGTGTGCAGACACTAGATCTGGGGATATGGATGATACACTAAGCTATGGGCTTAATAATGCTGAACTTTTTGTGATCTTTGTTAATAAAATGATTCCTGACTTAACCAAGCAATCTGAGCTGAAGTTTAAAACCAATATGAGTATCTTCTTTATCACCTCGGTTTTTTTTTTTTTGAAATGGAGTCTCATTGTTGTTGCCCAGACTGGAGCGCAATGATGCAATCTCAGCTCACTGCAACCTTTACCTCCCAGATTCAGGTGATTCTCCTGCCTCAGCTTCCTGAGTAGCTGGGATTATAGGTGCATGCCATTACCCCCAGCTAATTTCTGGATTTTTAGTAGAGATGGTGTTTCACTATGTTGATCAGGCTGGTCCTGAACTCCTGACCGCAAGTAGTCCACCTGCCTTGGCCTCCCAAAGTGCTGGGATTACAGGTGTGAGCCACCATGCCTGGCCTTTTTTTTTTTTTTTTTTTTTTAGTAAAGCCAGGAATGGTAACTTATACTTGTAATCCCAGCAATTTGGGAGGTCAAGGCAGGAGGACAGCTTGAGCCCAGGAATTTAAGACCAGCCTGGGTAACATGTCAAAATTCCATCTTCACAAAAAATTTAAAAATTAGCCTGGCATGGTGGTGTGAACCTGAGGTCTCAATTACTTGGGAGGGTGAGTTGGAAGGACAGCTTGAGCCCGGGAGGTTGAGGATGGAGTGAACTGTAATCTTACCACTGTACTCCAGCTTAGGCAACAGAGTGAGACCTTTTTAAATGGAAAAAAAAAAAAAAGACTTAATTCTTCTGATTGTAAAAAAAATACATGTTCAGTGACAGAAATTTAAGGAATATAATAGCTCAAACAAAGCAAATAAAAAGCACAACCCAATCACACAGCAATAACTGATACTGAAACTTGGAATACCTGCTGTGGTCTTTTTATGTTGCACATTATGAATCTTTACTTCGACATATCAATATTATTCTCCAATACAATTTTTCTTCTTTTTTTTTTTGTTTACGATATGATTCTTCACAGCTACAAAGCAGTTCATTCACTGCCTAGACATACCATGACTCATTTAATCAACTGTGGGCTGTTGGGACATTCAGGTTGTTTTCAATTTTTAAAAATTATTTTTAAAATGTTGTATCTTTGCATATAACATTTGGCACACAAACTTGATAATTTCTGTTGACAGATTTTTTTAGAAATCTTCAAAGGTATAATCATTTAAAAATACATATTACTACTTTTTCTTCAAATAAGTAAGATGGGTCCACAAATCCTTTCCCTATAATTCTGAAATCCAAGAAGCTCTGAAACTGAGATTGTTTTAAAAATATTTTTCACACCAAAAGTCATCTGGAAGCCAAACCTGATCTGAACCAAAGTGAGGCTATTTATATCCTTTGTTTATCTCTCAAAAGCATGTAATTATGAAATAAAGACTAGTCCACCCAGGAAGGTCATATACAATATATGTACCACACTAACTTACTTTCTAGCACTTCAAATGCCATTTTATTGTCTCCTGGCCTCCGTTTTTTTCTTTAAAAAATGAGAAAGCAGCCATCATTATTATTGTTGTCTTTGGCTCCTTTGGAAATCTCTTCTTCGTCTTTGGTTTCAGCAGTTTGACTATGACTATGCTGTGTCTGGGTATGGTTTCCTTCACATTTACGCTGCTAGAGATTTGCTGAGTTTTTTGACTGTATGGGTTGATGTTTGTTACCAAATTTGGGAAAACTTCAGATATTATTAGGTCAAATGTCCCCAGCTCCCATTCTCTTGCCCTTTATGTTCCAGAAATCCAGCTCTCTCTCTCTAAATATATATATATATATATTTTTTCTATATGTTATATATTATATTCACATATATGCCTATCATATATATAAATTATAGATATATGTACATTATATATCTACAATTTATATATGACAGACTTGTAGATACTGTTTCACAGGTCACCAAGAGATTTTTTCACATTTGATTTTTTTTGCCTCTGTGCTTCAGTTACAATTATTATTTCTGTTGAATTGTATTCAAATTTACTAACTTTTTTCTCAGTGTTAGAAATGCTGTTGACATCTAACAAAATTTTCACTTTAGATATGTTTTTTTAGCTCTACAATTTACACTTGGTTTTACTTCAGAGTCTCTCTTTCTGTGCTGAGGTTTCCCTATGTGTTCAATCATTCTGCTAATCTTTTCCACTAATTATTTAACATATTTATAATTTTTATTTTAAAGTTCTTAACTGCCAAATCCAGCATCTGGGTCATTCATAGGTCTGCTTTTACTGATGCTTTTTCTCTTGATTATAGGTTACAATTTCCTTTTTCCTTTTACTCATCCTGTGATAGTTTGGGTTTTGGCTTTGTTAGGATTTAATGTGCTTTTGCCTTTAGTCCTGGGAAATCCCTTAGTCCTCAACTATATCCCTTCTGCAGTTTCACCACAAAATTTGAAGTATTTATCAATCCCTCTAACATAGCAACATTTACATTCAAAACTCAGCACCATGCAGCTGCTGAAATCTCTGCTCAGTTCTTTAGTACCTGATGCTGCTTTCTGAAAGCACTGTCTGTCTGTACACAGTTTGGAAAAGTGCAAAGAAAACCTGGGGCTCCCTCTTCTGTGGCAGGCTTCCTTCTCAGATTTTTCCCCTCAATTTAGAGCTGCTTTGGTAGTCTTGTAATTTGACCTCTGTTTCTTTAGCCCAGTATGAATGAGACTTGCCATTCAAATTCTTCTCTCTAGTACTCCACAGCAAGCCAAGAAGCACCCCAGAGAAAAGCTGGTTAAATGCAGACATTGTCTAGTTTGCCTCCCTTCTCCCAAGGTCTGCATTCCCTATAGTTTCTGCCTGCTTCCAGTTGTTCTCTAAACACTGTTTTTTTTAATAGTTTGTCTAGGGCTTATAATTATTATTAGCAGAAAGGTCATCTAACATAGGTTGCTCTGCTATTACTGGAATTAGCACTCTATCACATCTCTTCAAATATTTTTTTTGTATTCTGTGTCCCTACTTCTTCCAGGATTGCAATTAGATATATATTTGGCCACCTGAAGTTGTTCCATAGTTCACCAATGATCTACTCATTTCTTTTTCTTTTTTCTTTTTTGAGATAGAGTTTCGCTCTGTTGCCCAGGCTGGAGTCCCGTGGCACAATCATAGCTCACTGCAGCCTTGACCTTCTGGGCTCAAGTTACCTTCTTGCCTCAGCTCCTGAGTAGCTGGGACCACAGACATGTGCCACCACATCCAGCTAATTTTTAAAAAATTTCTGTAGAGACAGAGTCTTACCATGTTGCCCAGACTGGTGTAAAACTCCTAGGCTCAAGTGACCCTCCTGCCTTGACCTCCTTAAGTGCAGGGATTACAGGCATGAGCCACTGCACCAAGCCCTGTTCATTTCTGTTTAGTCTTTTTTTCTCTCTGTGTTTGATTTGGGATAGTTTCTATTGCTATATTGTTAAGTTCACTAATCACTTCTTCTCCAATGCCCATTCTGCTAAGAATCTAGTATATTCTTCATCTCCGACATTGTAGTTTAAATCTCTAGATGTTCTACTGGTTCTAAATTCCCTATTTCCATTTGACGTGTTTGATTGTTCTTCTAGCTTCTGGAACATATGGAATACTATTATAACTTTACATGTCCTTGTCTGCTAATTTTATTATCTGGGTCATTTCTGTGTTAGTTTCATTGGGTTGATTTTTCCCCTCATTATCACGGCTTGTGTTTTCCTGCTACTTTACATGCCTCGTCATTTTTTATCAAATACCAGCCACTGTGGATCCTATCTTGTTGGGTACTGGATATTTTTATAATTCTTTATACATTCTCGAGCTCTGTTCTGAGATGTGGTTACAATACTTGGAAATAGTTTTATATTTTTAGGTTTTTGCTTTTAAGCTTTTTTAGGTGAGATCAAAGTGGCAGTTAATTTTTTCCCCACTACTGAGGCTAAGAATTTACTTAGTACTCTCAATGGTACCCTGTGATTTCCAGGCTGGCTGGTAGGAGCAAGCACTACCTCTGGCTCTTTGTGAGTCTGGGACATTGTTTAACTGAATCCTTTTGGATGGTACTTTTTCTTCTTTTTCATTTCTTTTCTTTTTTTATTTTTGACCTTAAGTAGTTTCCTCACACAGTGGACAAGCAAGTGGTAAGTCCTCAAATGAATACTCAAAAGTTACCTTCTGCAGATCGATGGAGCCCTCTCTCTCCATAATAGTCCACCCTGTAAACTCTCTCTCTCCATAATACTCCATCCTGTAAACTCTCTCTCTCCAGATACTCCATCCTGTAAACTCTCTCTCACCATAATACTCCACCCTTTAAACTCTCTCTCTCCATAATACTCCATCCTGTAAACTCTCTCTCTCCATAATACTCCACCCTGTAAACTCTCTCTCTCCATAATACTCCATCCTGTAAACTCTCTCTCTCCATAATACTCCACCCTGTAAACTCTTACTCTCCATAATACTCCACCCTGTAAACTCTCTCTCTCCATAATACTCCATCCTGTAAACTCTCTCTCTCCATAATACTCCACCCTGTAAACTCTCTCTCTCCATAATACTCCACCCTGTAAACTCTCTCTCCATAATACTCCATCCTGTAAACTCTCTCTCTCCATAATACTCCACCCTGTAAACTCTTACTCTCCATAATACTCCACCCTGTAAACTCTCTCTCTCCATAATACTCCATCCTGTAAACTCTCTCTCTCCATAATACTCCATTCTGTAAACTCTCTCTCGCCATAATACTCCATCCTGTAAACTCTCTCTCCATAATACTCCATCCTGTAAACTCTCTCTCTCCATAATACTCCATCCTGTAAACTCTCTCTCGCCATAATACTCCACCCTGTAAACTCTCTCTCTCCATAATACTCCATCCTGTAAACTCTCTCTCTCCATAATACTCCATCCTGTAAACTCTCTCTCTCCATAATACTCCATCCTGTAAACTCTCTCTCGCCATAATACTCCATGCTGTAAACTCTCTCTCTCCATAATACCCCACGCTGTAAACTCTCTCTCCATAATACTCCACCCTGTAAACTCTCTCTCCATAATACTCCACTCTGTAAACTCTCTCTCTCCATAATACTCCACCCTGTAAACTCTCTCTCCAGATACTCCATCCTGTAAACTCTCCCCATAATACTCCACCCTGTAAACTCTCTCTCTCCATAATACTCCATCCTGTAAACTCTCTCTCTCCATAATACTCCATCCTGTAAACTCTCTCTCTCCATAATACTCCATCCTGTAAACTCTCTTTCCATAATACTCCATCCTGTAAACTCTCTCTCTCCATAATACTCCATCCTGTAAACTCTCTCTCTCCATAATACTCCATCCTGTAAACTCTCTCTCTCCATAATACTCCATCCTGTAAACTCTAGCCACCTTGTCTTTCCTGGACTCTGAGCTCTGTCTCTTAGACCCAGAGAGACTAAGTTCTGCCTTGGTTCTCCCTCTCTGAGTCATGGTGTGAAAACTTTCTCCAGGGAGTAAGTTGGTAGAAATCCTAGGGTTTATGTAATTTGTTTCTTGTCTTTCAGGGTCACTATTTTTCACTGCCTGGTGTCCAATGTCTTATGAACCATTATTTTATATATTTTGTCCCTTTCCTCCCCCAAAAACCTCCAAATGCATCTTGTCCTGAAGTGGAAGTCTTCGTATTACATTCATAAAATCCAAAAACTTCTGAATTCTGAAACATATCTGGCCAAAGTGACTCAGACAAGGGATTGTGGACTTATACAAATATGCATTCCCACTAGCAGTGCGTAAAAGCACCTGTCTCCTTACATCCTTATCAATGTAAACGCATAGGTATTTTTAAAGCATTTCTATTTAATTACGTATTTTTAAATATTTGCCAGCTTAAGAAGTAAAAAAAAAATGGCATCATATAGTTGATTTAGTTGCATTTCTTTGATCACTGGTAAAATTGCATTTTTTTCAAATTTTATTCGATGATAGGATTTTTTTATGTCCTTATCTCATATTTCCATCAAAGCCTTAGTTCTATAAAAATACTAAAAACAATTTCTTGGTATTATTTTCATCTTTAGGTCTCTTTGTCTATATGAAGATTTTTCTGTATCAAAGGGAAAATACACAAATTTATGGAACTTCAAAAGTCTGAATATAATACAGCTCTGGAAAATCATTGGAACAGGGCTGGTGATATGCATGTGGCGATCGACTCATTCTCTGCAGTTGCGATCACCACTGAATGATTCCCAGGAATAAAAACCAAACGCTTGACCAGGGTCTCTGAGGCTAACCAGGCCCTATCTACCTACCTCTTCAACTTCATTCCCGGCCATCTTCCCTCTTGGGAACCACGTTCCTGCTGCTGATCTTTTTTCAGTTCCTCGAACAAGTCATTTGTTTCCTCGGCTCCTCTGTGCTTGCCGCTCTCTCTTGCCTGAAATATTTTTCACATGGCTGCTACCATCTTAGCCTTCAAGTCTTGGCTTAAATTTTATCTCTGCATATAAAGATTCCCTAACCACCGAATCTAAAGTAGGTTTCCCCCATGTTATTCTCCCTATAATAGTCTATTCTTTCCCTCTATGCCAATTATGTACCTATGATAATTTGAAACTATATATTTTATATAATGCTTATTTACCTATTTATGGCTAGCTCCCTCACTAGATGGCAAACCACATGATAGTGGGAACTGTGGTTATTTTTTTGTTCACCAATGTATACTCATACCAGGAATAGTGTTTGGCCCAATGTAGGCATACATTAAATACTGGCTGAAGTAATGAATCACTTAACATTAAATACTGGCTGAAGTAATGAATCACGAAGTACTACAGCATACTAACAAGATTATTGTAAAATGGGCAAAAGTTTCCTCAAAATGCTGTATTTATATTAGGATGACAAATCATCTCTATGCACTTCTGAGACACATTAATCTTCATTTAGGCGGGGAGTGGTGGCTCACTCCTATAATCCCAGCACTTTGGGTGGCTGAGGTGGGTGGATCACGAGGCGGGTAGATCACGAAGTCAAGAGATCGAAACAACCCTGGCCAACATTGTGAAACCCTGTCTCTACTAAAAATACAAAAAATTAGCTAGGCATCGTGGCATGTGCCTGTAGTCCCAGCTACTTGGAAGGCTGAGGCAGGAGAATTGCTTGAACCCCGGAGGCAGAGGTTGCAGTGAGCTGAGATCACACCACTGCACTTCAGCCTGGAGACAGAGCGAGATTCCATCTAAAAAAAACCTTCATTTAATTTGTAAGTTTAATGTTGACGATACTCTTTTGAGAAATGCCGCTACTGTTGAACACTAAAATCTCATTTTTTAGTATTCGGTTTAATTATAGTAATATATATTTAATTATGGTAATATACTATTGATATGACCTATTTATATCAGAGAGCTAATATTCTTTTAAAATGGACAAATGATATCCAAAGGACTATAAATCATTCTACTATAAGGACACATGCACACGAATGTTCACTGCAGCACTGTTTACAATAGCAAAGACCTGGAATCAACCCAAATGCCCATCGATGATAGACTGGACTGGGAAAATGTGGCACATATACACCATGGAATATTATGCAGACATCAAAAACGATGAGTTCGTGTCCTTTGTAGGGACGTGGATGAACCTGGAGATCATCATTCTCAGCAGACTGACACAAGAACAGAAAATGAAATACCGCATGTTCTCACTCATAGGTGGGTGTTGAACAATGAGAACACATGGACACAGGGAGGGGAGAACTACACACTGGGGTCTGTTGTGGGGAATAGGGGAGGGACAGTGGGGGGTGGGGAGCTGGGGAGAGATAGCATGGGGAGAAATGCCAGATATAGCTGAAGGGGAGGAAGGCAGCAAATCACACTGCCACGTGTGTACCCATGCAACTATCTTGCATGTTCTTCATGTGTACCCCAAAACCTAAAATGCAATAAAATAAATAAATAAATAAAATGGACAAATGAAAACAGGTTTTAATGTCACTTTTCCTATTTCATTAAATGACACGTAAATTGAATCTCCAATTATAGTGGGAATTCAAAATAAATAAGCAATGTGTAATGGTTACTAGAAAATTATGACTAGTGAACATAAATATCATTTACTGAATAACTACTTGGAAGTTGTTAATTCTTCCTCCTGACATTATTTACACATTTACCCCCAAAAAACAAAACATTTTCCTAGAAAACTCTAACACCGAGAAATAAAACCAATTCCAAGTAGTGGAGAAAAACTCAGCTGATTTTGACCAACACCATAAAAAGCTCCCTAATGAGTATTTAAGAATGCTCTTGCTTTTGAAGTTTTCAAAGGAATGACAACTTGAACGTTCTGGTACATAACAGTGTGTTAGCTTATTACCTACTCTCAAGAACTCCAAGCCCTATTAATAACTGAAATCTAGCAAACATTAGTTCTTTTTCTTTAAATTTATATCAAATTGCCTGTTGATAATTACTAACACTTAAAAACTAACAGGACAGGACTCAAGATGGCGCTGTGAGAAGAACCCAGGATTGGAGCTCTCGCTGTGTCCACGGAGAGGTGAGTCTGAGCTGCATTTCCAGACTGATCTTTGTTGCCCAGGAACGGGGAAATTCCCAAGTGAAGAGGAAACGTGGGACGCCAGGCAGAACTTCCGCCTGGCGAAGCTGGCAGCCAGGTTGGCGGCGGCCGGCCCTACCCAGCGCTCCCCACAGGGCGCGCTTGTCCGGGCGCCCTGTTGAACAGGCAACCGGAGCCGTGAGAGGGCTGGACTTGAGACTGAGCTAGATAGACTTGGACAGTGGGCCAGCCCAGGGGATTACAGGGACAGAGCGTTAGGGGTGGCCCAGTGGGACGAACAAAACCGCGATTTCAAACAAGCCCCGTGCAGACGGCCCGAGACGCTCTGAGGGGGAGGGGCGTCCACCATTACCGAGGCAACCCGCCCCAACTGAGATACACGCCCATTGCTGACGCAGCCAGCCGTTGCCGAGGCAACCCGTCCCTACTGAGATACACGCCCACTGCTGATGCAGCCTGCCGTTGCCGAGGCAACCCGCTACAACAGAGAGACTCCGCCGCAGGGCGTGGAAGAGAAAACAGCAGAGCCAGGGCGAGCCTCACAACAGCAGGGCGGAGCCTCGGCAGGCAAATAGTGGCTAGTCTGCGTCCTAGCTGGGCAGGACCCCAACGGACATCCAAAAATAAAGCCCAAACCCCTCAACACAGAGCATTTGAGGAAAAAAAAAAAAGGGTTTTTTTAATGAGCTCTGTTGCAGCAGAATCAAACATAGCAGCCTAACAGCCCTGAATGAACAACAGAGCTCACAGCTCAGCAATTAAGCTCCTATAAACTACAAACTGTCTCCTCAAGCAGCTCCCTGACCCCTCTATATCCAAAAGACTGACATTAGGCAGGCATCATCCTGGGACAAAGATAGCAGAAAAAGAAACTGGTAGCATCCCTCGCTGTGCCACAGCTGCTAGAGGTGCACCCCAGACAAGCAGGGCCTGGAGTGGACCTCAGCAGTCGTACAGCGAAGGGGCTAGACTGGTAGAAGGAAAACCAAGCAACAGAAATGCTTCATCATCAACATTCTGGGTGTCCACTCAGAGACCCAATCGAAAAGTCAGCAATTACACAGACGACCAGCGGACAAATCCACAAAGATGGGAAGAAACCAGCGCAAAAAGGAGGAAAACACCCGAAACCAGAACACCTCGCCTCCTAGAAAGGACCAAAACTCCTCACCAGCAAGGGAACAAAGCTGGACGGAGAATGACTGTGATGAAATGACGGAATTAGACTTCAGAAGATGGATAATGAGAAACTTTTGTGAGCTAAAAGATCATGTATTAAATCAATGCAAAGAAACTAAGAACGTTGAAAAAAGATTTGAAAAAAGACTCGAGGAAATGATAACAAGAATGGATAACTTAGAGAGGAATATGAATGAATTAAAGGAGCTGAAAACACAATACGAGAACTTCGCGAAGCAAGCACAAGTTTCAATAGCCGAATTGACCAAGCAGAAGAAAGAATATCTGAAGTCGAAGACCAACTCAATCAAATAAAACGAGAAACCAAGATTAGAGAAAAAAGCGCAAAAAGGAATGAACAAAGTCTCCAAGAAATGTGGGACTATGTGAAAAGACCTAACCTACGTTTGATTGGTGTACCAGAAGGGGACGAAGAGAATGAATCCAAGCTGGAAAATACTCTTCAGGACATCATCCAGGAAAATTTCCCACACCTAGCAAGACAGGCCAACACTCTATTGCAGGAAATCCAGAGAACACCACTAAGATATTCCGCAAGAAGAGCAACCCCAAGGCACATAATCGTCAGATTCAACAGGGTTGAAATAAAGGAGAGAATACTAAGGGCAGCCAGAGAGAAAGGTCGGGTCACCCACAAAGGGAAGCCCATCAGACTCACAGCAGATCTCTCGGCAGAAACACTACAAGCCAGAAGAGAGTGGGGGCCAATATTCAACATTCTTAAAGAAAAGAACTTTCAACCCAGAATTTCATATCCAGCCAAACTGAGCTTCAGAAGTGAAGGAAAAATAAAATCCTTTGCGAACAAGCAAGTACTCAGAGATTTTGTCACCACCAGGCCTGCTTTACAAGAGTTCCTAAAAGAGGCACTACACATAGAAAGGATCAACCAGTACCAGCCATTCCAAAATCACACTGAATGCTAAAGAGCATCAACATAATAAAGAATCTACAACAACTAACAGGCAAAACAGCCACTTAGCATCAAAATGGCAGTATCAAATTCACACATAACAATATTAACCCTAAATGTAAATGGACTAAATGCACCAATCAAAAGACACAGACTGGCAAATTGGATAAAAATCCAAAACCCATCAGTGTGCTGTATACAGGAAACCCATCTCACATGCAAGGATACACAAAGGCTGAAAATAAAGGGATGGAGGAAGATTTACCAAGCTAATGGAAAGCAAAAAAACACAGGAGTTGCAATTCTCATCTCTGATAAAATAGACTTTGAAGCAACAAGGATCAAAAGAGACAAAGAAGGCCATTACATAATGGTAAAAGGATCGATACAACAAGAAGAGCTAACGATACTAAACATATATGGACCCAATGCAGGAGCACCCAGATACATAAGGCAAGTTCTTAATGACTTACAAAAGGACTTAGACTCCCACACAATAATAGTGGGAGACTTTAACACTCCACTGTCAATACTAGACAGATCAACCAGACAGAAAATCAACAAGGATATCCAGGGCTTGAACTCAGACCTGGAGCAAGCAAACCTGATAGACATTTACAGAACTCTCCACCCCAAATCCACAGAATACACATTCTTCTCAGCACCACATCACACCTACTCTAAAATTGACCACATAATTGGAAGTAAAGCACTGCTCAACAAATGCAAAACAACTGAAATCATAACAAACAGCCTCTCAGACCATAGTGCAATCAAGTTAGAACTCAGAATTCAGAAACCGACCCAGAACCGCACAGCTTCATGGAAACTGAACAACTGGCTCTTGAATGTTGACTGGGTAAACAATGAAATGAAGGCAGAAATAAAGAAGTTCTTCGAAACCAATGAGAACGAAGACACAACGTGCCAGAACCTCTGGGACACATTTAAAGCAGTCTCTAGAGGAAAGTATATAGCAATAAGTGCCCATATGAGGAGAATGGAGAGATCCAAAATTGACACCCTATCCTCAAAATTGAAAGAGCTAGAGGAGCAAGATCAAAAAAACTCAAAACCCAGCAGAAGACAAGAAATAACTAAGATCAGAGCTGAGCTGAAGGAGATTGAGACACAAAAAACCCTTCAAAAAATCAATAAATCCAAGAGCTGGTTTTTTGAAAAGATCAACAAAATAGAGAGACCACTAGCCAGATTGATTAAAAAGAAAAGAGAGAACAACCAAATAGATGCAATAAAAAATGATAAAGGGGAAATGACCACAGATTCCACAGAAATTCAAACCATCATCAGAGAATATTACAAACAACTCTATGCGCATACACTAGTAAACCTGGAAGAAAGGGATAAATTCCTGGACTCCTGTGTCCTCCCAAGCCTAAACCAGGAGGAAGCTGAAACTATGAATAGACCAATAACAAGGTCTGAAGTTGAGGCAGCAATTAAGAGTCTACCACACAAAAAAGGCCCAGGTCCAGACGGGTTCACAGCCGAATTCTACCAGACACACAAGGAGGAGCTGGTACCATTCCTTCTAAAACTATTTCAAACAATCCAAAAAGAGGGAATCCTTCCCAAATCATTTTATGAGACCAACATCATTCTGATACCAAAACCTGGCAGAGACCCAACGAGAAAAGAAAACTTCAGGCCAATATCCATGATGAACATAGATGCAAAAATCTTCAAAAAAATATTGGCAAGCCGATTGCAACAGCAAATCAAAAAACTTATTCATCATGATCAAGTAGGATTCATCCCGGGGATGCAAGGCTGGTTCAACATACGCAAGTCCATCAACGTAATTCACAACATAAACAGAACCAAAAACAAAAACCACATGATTATCTCAATTGACGCAGAGAAGGCATTTGACAAAATTCAACAGCCCTTTATGCTAAAAACCCTCAATAAACTCGGTATCGATGGAACGTATCTCAAAGTAATAAAAGCTATTTATGACAAACCAACAGCCAATATCATACTGAATGGGCAAAAACTGGAAGCATTCCCTTTGAAATCTGGCACTAGACAAGGATGCCCTCTTTCACCACTCCTATTCAATATAGTACTGGAAGTTCTAGCCAGAGCAATCAGGCAAGAAAAAGAAATAAAGGGTATTCAAATAGGAAAGGTGGAAGCCAAATTGTCTCTATTTGCAGACGACATGATAGCATACCTAGAAGACCCCATTGCCTCTGCCCAAAAACTCCTGAAACTGATAAGCAACTTCAGCAAAGTCTCAGGATATAAAATCAATGTGCAAAAATCACAAGCATTCGTCTACACCAATAACAGACTTAAAGAAAGCCAAATCAAGAACGAACTGCCATTCGCAATTGCTACAAAAAGAATAAAATACCTTGGAATACAACTCACAAGGAACGTAAGAGACCTCTTCAAGGAGAACTACAAACCACTGCTCAACGAAATCAGAGAGGACACAAACAGATGGAGAAACATTCCATGTTCATGGTTAGGAAGAATTAATATCGTGAAAATGGCTATACTGCCCAAAGTAATTTACAGAATCAACGCTATCCCCATCAAGCTACCACTGACTTTCTTCACAGAACTGGAAAAAAACCACCATGAACTTCATATGGAACCAAAAGAGAGCTCGCATAGCCAAGTCAATTCTAAGCAAAAAGAACACAGCGGGGGGCATCACACTACCGAATTTCAAACTATACTACAAGGCTACAGTAATCAAAACAGCATGGTACTGGTACCAAAACAGAGATATAGACCAATGGAACAAAACAGAGGCACCGGAGGCAACACAACATACATACAACTATACAATCTATGATAAACCTGACAAAAACAAGCAATGGGGAAAGGATTCCATGTTTAACAAATGGTGTTGGGAAAACTGGCTAGCCATGTGCAGAAAGCAGAAACTGGACCCCTTCCTGACACCTTACACTAAAATTAACTCCAGATGGATTAAAGACTTAAACATAAGACCTGGCACCATAAAAACCCTAGAAGGAAATCTAGGCAAAACTATCCAGGACATAGGAGTAGGCAAGGACTTCATGGACAAAACACCAAAAGCATTGGCAACAAAAGCCAAAATAGACAAATGGGACCTAATCAAACTCCACAGCTTCTGCACGGCAAAAGAAACAGTCACTAGAGTGGATCGGCAACCAACAGAATGGGAAAAAATTTTCACAGTCTACCCATCTGACAAAGGGCTGATATCCAGAATTTACAAAGAACTCAAACGGATTTACAGGAAAAAAACAAACAAGCCCATTCAAAAGTGGGCAAAGGATATGAACAGATACTTTACAAAAGAAGACATATATGAGGCCAACAATCATATGAAAAAATGCTCATCGTCACTGGTCATCAGAGAGATGCAAATCAAAACCACATTGAGATACCATCTCACGCCAGTTAGAATGGCGATCATTAAAAAATCTGGAGACAACAGATGCTGGAGAGGATGTGGAGAAAAAGGAACACTTTTACACTGTTGGTGGGAGTGTAAATTAGTTCAACCATTGTGGAAGACAGTGTGGCGATTCCTCAAGGCCTTAGAAATAGAAATTCCATTTGACCCAGCAATCCCATTACTGGGTATATATCCAAAAGACTATAAATCGTTCTACTATAAGGACACATGTACACGAATGTTCGTTGCAGCACTGTTTACAATAGCAAAGACCTGGAATCAACCAAAATGCCCATTGATAATAGACTGGATTGGGAAAATGTGGCACATATACACCATGGAATATTATGCAGCAATCAGAAATGATGAGTTTGTGTCGTTTGTAGGGACGTGGATGAATCTGGAGAACGTCATCCTCAGCAAACTGACACAAGAACAGAAAATGAAACACCGCATATTCTCACTCATAGGTGGGTGAGGAAAAATGAGAACACAGGGACATGGAAAGGAAAGTACTAAACACTGGGGTCTATTGGGGGGAAAAGGGGAGGGCCAGTGGGAGGGGGAGTTGGGGAGGGATAGCCTGGGGAGAAATGCCAAATGTGGGTGAAGGGGAGAAGAAAAGCAAAGCACACTGCCATGTTTGTACCTACACAACTGTCTTGCATGCTCTGCTCATGTACCCCAAAACCTAAAATCCAATAAAAAATTAAAAAAAAAAAACAAAGCAAAAAAACTAACAATTGCTATTAAATATAACTAATAATTAAAAACTAACAATTACTATTTTTTAAACAATTAACAGCAAGGTAATTTCTTCTCATGCTAATCAATGCTAATGAAGATGGTTATTTGCTACTATGAATTTAATAAAGAAATAATCAAAGGTGAAATTTAAATTATTTGATTGTATCAATGTTTGTTAAGAAAATATAGTAGAATGTTGATCACTTCATCTGAAATTGGTTTCTCCTGTGGGTAATATGTAGAGAAATCAGAAAGAGAATCAGATAGATTTAGGAGGCCTATTCTACAGACCCGATTTTCAGTAAGCCTGGGGGAAGGAGAAAGAGGGGAAGATAAGGAAAGAAAGTAATTTGGGTCATTTCTCCTTTTTTTTGGAAGACTAAAAGTGCTTATATCAGAGGGAAGCAAGCTTTCTGGGGAATAACCCCCATCACATCTACGTGACCTGCTGGCAGATGACTAATACGTCTGAATTATTGGTTGTATATACTGACCAGTTATCTACAAAGGAGTGAGACAGAAGTGGCGGGAAGACAAGAGTTTAACAGCCAAGATCACAGTTTTGAGGGTAGCTACTGCAGCCTGTTGAGCTGAGTCAGAAACTGAAGACGTAAGAGTTAATTATCTCAAGTCTTGGAAGAAGATGAAACAGAAAGCTGTTTGACAGAAGGACGGCGTTGCAAAGAAGTGAGGGGATCCCAATGCATTCGCCACCTTCTAGGTGTAGAGAGCAGCAGGTGGAAGCTGACTGGCTGTTTCGGCTTGATGGCCCCTCATGCTACTCTCCATGTACCGTGTATGAACTTAACCAGGGATGACAGATTTTAAAAGGAAATTAAGAGAGCAAAGTAAAACTTTCATATAACAAAATTTAATAAAAAACCATCATAGTAGAATTCGTATTTTCATTTTAAATTTTCTTATAACTGGAAATGTGAATGGTTCACACAGTGGTGAGAAATTTTAATTAGGACTGCCAATATGGTATGGATGTATCTTAAAAATCAGCTTTACCAGGTTTCAATAAAGCCAGAATAAAAATAGAATAGGCTGGTGGTGGATAACTGGGGGTAATGATGGTCTTGCAAACCTGAGTTCAAATACTGGCCCTCACACTCTGAGCTACAGATAGTTCCTTTAGCTGTAAAATAAGGAAGATATTTTACAGCTCATAACTTTGTGTAAAGACTAACTTAACATAAAAACATCTAACAAATGTATTTGATACATTTTATATCCTCTTCCTTCTTATATTACCTAACCCACTAGATCTTTTACAATATCTTATGCAAGAAAATCAAGGGACACAGACAGCTAGAGGAAAATTTAAGAAAAAACAAAATAGTTCTCATTCTATCTTCTATACAATTACAAGAAAGCATCTAGATTTGATCTTACTGAAGCTTCCTGTTAACGAAAATATTGGGTCATCTCTCCCGCCCTGCAGAATGGGACAGCCTCAGAAACAAACCTGCTGCTGATGTGCAGATCCAATTTTAAAATAGTTTTCCCTGAGAACTGGAACAAGACAAGGATGCCCACTTTCATCACTTCTGTTCAACACAGTACTGGAAGTCCTAGCCAGAGCAATCGGGCAAGAGAAAGAAATCAAGGGTGACCTAACAGGTAAAGAGGCAGTCAGACCACCACTGTGTGCTGATGACATGACTGTACACCTAAAACACCCTAAAGACTCATCCAGTAAGCTCCTAAACCTGACAAAAGATTTCAATAAAGATTTAGGATACTAAATTAACATACCCAAATTAGTAGCACTGCTATGCGCCAACCATGACCAAGCTGAGAATCAAGAACTCAATCCCTTTTATGATAGCTGCAAAAATAAATAAATACAATACGTAGGAATATACCCACCGAGGAGGTGAAGGAGCTCTACAAGGAAAGCTACAGATCGCTGCTGAAGGAGATCACAGATGACACAAACACATGGAAACATATCCTATGCTCACGGATGGGTAGAGTCAAAATCGTGAAAATGGCCATACTGCCAAAAGCAATCTACAGATTCAATACAATTCCCATCAAGTACCATCATCATTCTTCATAGAACTAGAAAAAGAATCCTAAAATTCATTTGGAACCAAAAAAGAGCCAAAGCAATAATAAGCAAAAGAACAAATCTGCAGACATCACATTACCCAACTTCAATCTCTACTACAAGACTACAGTTAGCAAAATAGCATGGTGCTGGTATAAAAACAGAAAGGTAGACCATGGAACACAGTAGAGAAATCAGACAGAAAACCAAATACTTACAGCTAACTGATCTTTGACAAAACATACGAAAACATAAAGTGGGGAAAGGATGCCCTATTCAACAAATGGTGCTGGGAGAACTGGCTAGCCACACGTAGGAGAATGAAACTGGATCCTCATCTTTCCCTTCATACAAAAATCAACTCGAGATGGATCAAAGGCTTAAATCTAAGACCTGAATCCATAAAAATTCTAGAAGATAACATTGGAAAAACCCTTCTAGACACTGGCTTAGGCAAAGGCTTTGTGACCAAGAACCCAAAAGCAAATGTAAAAAAAAAAAAAAACCAAAACAAAACAAAACAAAAAAAACCCAAAATAGATAAATAGATCCTAACTGAACTGAAAAGCTTCTGCACAGCAAAAGAAATAATCAGCAGAGTAAACAGACAACCCACAGAGTGGGAGGAAATATTCACAAACCATGCATCCAACAAAGAACTAACATCCAGAATCTACAAAAAACTCAAACAAATCAGCAAGAAAAAAGGAACACCATCAAAAAGTGGGAAAGGGACATGAGGTTTTTTTTTTTTGAGTACTTGGTCAAAAATCTGTTTATCATTTCATCGACTGTAAACTCTGCAAGACAAGACCGTGTTTGCCTTGTCTACCACTGTATCCCCGGGCACCTGGCACAGTACCCACCATACTGTTGAATGCAAACTGGGGGAAAGGGTAAATGGAAAGGCTACAATGGAGAGCAGAAGTTCTGCGTTGTTATCTGGAGGGCAGTTAGTCCAGCCTCTGCTCTAATACAATGCCCATGGCTGATGAAACAAAAAGAGAAACGCAACAGGCCCAACTTTTTACTATGTGATCTGAAGGCCAACTATAGGATGGGGTAGCGCAGAGGAAGGAACAGGAAGTGGAAGATAAGATACTATTTCAAAGAGGAAGTAGAGCTGAGTACAGCACAATGATCATGTCCCAGTCCCAGTAACTTCTCCACACTGAACCCCTTGTGTTGTCAAGTTCTGCTCCCCTGAAAACAGTCAGGCAGTAGATTCAAACTCTGCTCCATTGCCTGCTTAAAAAAAGGCTGTAAAATACACAAAATTGGCCGGGTGCAGTGGCTCATGCCTATAATCCCAGCACTCTGGGAGGCCAAGGCAGGCGGATCATGAGGTCAAGAGATCGAGACCATTCTGGCCAACAAGGTGAAATTGGTCTCTACTAAAAATACAAAAATTAGCTGGGCATGGTGGTAGGTGCCTGTAATCCCAGATACTCAGGAGGCTAAGGCAGGAGAATAGCTTGAACCTGGGAGGCAGAGGTTGCAGTGTCCCTAGATCACGCCATTGCACTCCAGCTTGGCGACAGAGCGACACTCCGTCTCAAAAAACAAAAAAACCCATAAAGTTATTATCTAGTTCAGTAGTCATGTACTCTAAAGGTATTGAAAGACTTCCCAAATGAACGCTATTGCATCACATTCTTTGAAGAAAGTTATCCAGCTGAGAAAACCATGTACTTGTTCCCCGCACTGAACCAAAGTTCTACTCTCCTGAAAACCACTCAGCAGCAGAGTTCAAACTCTGCTCCACTGCCTGCTTTTAAAAAAGGCTATAAAATTGTTACCTAGTCCAGTAGTCATACTCCAAAGGCAGTGAAAGAGCATATGTGTACGTACCTTGTCCATCATCAGCCCTACTTACAAGTCACAATTCCGCACTCCTATCATATAGGCACTCATTGGTACCTGCAGGTACTCAGTTGTACTTGCTGTTACTCTGTCAGAAGTTCTTAAAGCAGGCTCATGTGTGTACACCTCATCTGTCCAACTAGATCTTAAGCCTTCTGAAGGCAGAAAATCTCATCTGTTGCTCTCAAACCCGTGTTTTTCAGTACTGAGTAGAGAGGAGAGGCCCTTCAAACGTGAGAAAGGACTGAATAGAACATTCCATGTACCTAATACTCATCAGGTAAATTTGTCGAGACCTATAGGAGCTGAGGAAAATGAGACCAGGCCTAATGACATTGGCAAGAAAAGACCATCTCCATTTTGCCACAAAAACAAGTCTTACCTGTGAGGGGGTTATCCTGCCCTTTTTAATTTCAGATGCATTTTCACTGAGTTTTCCTACTTTGTTACTTGAGCTGCATTTGTAGCACGTCCATCTTGTCTGGCCCTCAATTTCCATGGTGCATTCTTTGCTTTGTAGGCAGAATGAGTGATACAGATGGCCACAGCTGTGAAATGAAGGCGACACATCTGTACTTTTCACTAGCACAAAATCCGTAAACATAAGCTTGTAAGTGTGCTTAGAGGCAACACAGATCTCTAATAAGTAGGAATGCACTCATGTCTGTACAGGGTAAAATGAGAAAGAAAATGCACCTTTGCTGTCCCCTCTTCACCAAAATCCAAATTCATATATTTGTATACTTACGTTGTGAGTACGAACAGAATCACAGTTCTCGGACTACAAATTACCTACAGGATGAGTTGAACTTCCGGTCATTTCTCACACTATGAAATCTGGATAGTATTTTTGGATTTTTAGATAGTCTAAGAAAAAGGCAACTGGGGGCTGGCGTGATGGCTCACGCCTGTAATACCAACACTTTGGGAGGCTGAGGCGGACAGACCATGTGAGGTTAGGAGTTTGAGACCAGTCTGGACCACATGGTGAAACCCCGTGTCTACTAAAAATACAAAAAATTAGCTGGGTGTGGTGGTATGCGCCTGTAATCTCAGCTACTTGGAAGGCTGAGGCATGAGAATCGCTTGAACCCAGGAGGCGGAGGTTGCAGTGAGTTGAGGTCACGACCACTGCACTCCGGCCGGCCGGGGTGATAAGAATGAAACTCTGTCTCAAAAAAAAAAAAAAAAAAAAAAAAACCACCCAAAACCCAAAAATCAAAAAACAAAAAATTAGCCAGGCGTGGTGGTGAGTGCCTGTAGTCCCAACCACTTGGGAGGCTGAGGCACGAGAATTGCTTGAACTTGGGAGGTGGCGGCTGCAGTGAGCAGACTGCGCCATTGCACTCCAGCCTGGGAGACAGAGCAAGACTCTGTCTCAAAAAAAAGGCAACTGGGAAAAATCATAATTATTTAAGTAGCTTGATAATAACATGTGTGGTCTGCTCATCAAATTCAAGGTAAGGGTTGTGATTTGATTAAACATTTACAAAAATGTCATTGCTATAGTAAATCTTTACACTATTCTTATAAAGAAATTCCCTACCGATTACACTAAATTACCAAATAAGCCTCCTGAAGGTGAGGACTGAGACTAATTCTCAGCCATCTACATCGATTTATCTTAATTTCTCTAACCTAAAATGTTGGACATTTCAGAAATCAATCCTTTTTCTTTCTTTCTTTTTTTTGAGACAAGAGTTTTGCTCTTGTTGCCAGGCTGGAGTGCAGTGGCGCAATCTCGCCTCACTGCAACCTCCGCCTCCCGGGTGCAAGTGAACCTCCTGCCTCAGCCTCCTGAGTAGCTGGGATTACAGGCACGCGCCACCACGCCCAGCCAATTTTTGTATTTTTAGTAGAGATAGGGTTTCTTCACGTGGTCAGGCTGATCTTGAACTCCTGACCTCATGTGATCTGTCCACCTCAGCCTCCCTCCCAAACTGCTGGCATTACAGGCGTGAGCCACTGCGCCTGGCCTGAGCGAGCGCACCCGCCAATCCTTTTCTTTTCTATAGTCTTTATACTCTTTTGCCTTCCCTTCTCTCTCTCTCTATACACACACACACACACACACACACACACACACACACACACACTTCTATACTGTTATAACTACCTTTGCTCCTTTAGTTATTATTTTCAGGTTCCATAGCTTTAAAGTGCCACCGCCTTCCAAATATATCCAGAATCCTACCGCTTCTTACTCCATGACTATTACCTAGACCATCTCTCACACGGGCTACTACAATAGCCTACCTGGCCAGTCTACTTCCCCCTTGATCGCTCTAGTTCTTAACACAACATTCAGAATAATCCTAAGACACAGGTCAGATCACATCATCACCCCCTCCTCAAAACCATCCAATGGCTTCTCATCTCAGAGTACAAGTCTAACTTTTATTATAGAAATGAGTTAGACCTGGCCCAGCTCCCACATGATTTGGCTTCTGCTCCTCCTCTGACGTCTCCCTCATCTCCCCTGCCTTGGCTGCTCAGGTGCCGCCAGCCCCCTCACTCACTAGTCCTCAAGAGTGCCACGCCTCTCCCACCACACGGTCTCCGCACTTGCTGGTCTTCTGCCTGGCGTGCTCTCTTCTGAGGCTGCACGGCCACTTCCTGCAGGTCTCCTCAAATGTCACTTAAACCAGGAGGCTTTCTCGGACTACTCTATAAATGAGTAGCTCCAACATTCCCTTTCCTATATACCATAGCTTGTTTTTATTCGTGTAACTATTAATCTTATTTTTACTAATTAATTTTTAAGTTGTTCGTTCATAAGCCACCTTAACAGTGAGCCTCTCCCTGGCCGCCCTGTACAAAGTATCCACACTCCGCCACCACCAAACACTCTGGAGCTCCTCTAACGTTTTTTTTCCCTGTAGTAGTAACAGTATCTGGCGTTTCACTTGTTGGCTTATGGTATATTGCGGCCAGTACAATGTAAACTCCATGAGGGCAGATCCTTTGTTTTGTTCGTTCTGTATCCTATCCCTTTGAATAGCAGCTGGCATACAGTAGGTACTCAATAAGTATTTCTTGCCCGAATGGGCTCTCTGTGTGATGAGAACTACTGTCTCCTTCCAACCATCAAATCTACCAATCTTCCTGCAGAGCTAGAGCTAACACTCAGATAATGCTTACTCACGCCAGGCACCGTTACAAGTGCCGTATATAAATCCTCTCTCACACGGGCTACATCCAGGATGAGCTCTCACCCAGTCCTCACAAAACCCTAGGAGGCAGGTACTGTTATCCTATTTACATATGAGGAAACTAAGATATAAAGAGGTTAAATCACTTGTCCAAAGTCTCATAGACAGCTGGCATGTAGCAGAGTCAAGATTTGAACTTAGGAAGTTTGGCTCCAAGGCCATATCATGTTACCTCTATCCACATATCCTAGATGAGCTGCCTTTGCTCCTGAGACCAACACCTTAACTCTGCACTAGACTTCTTCTCTTTTTGCACTGTGGCTTAAATATCATATGCTGACACTTCTAAATTTAAATTTTCCAGTCCCAACACAGCTCCAGATTTCTGACTTGAGTATCTGTCTAGCTGGCATCCCTACCTGATGTCCGACAGTACATATCAAACCTCACACATGAAAGACAAAACACTTGATTTCCCTAGGTCCTTGTACCTGTTCCTCCTCATCTTAGACAATGGTACCACATTTACCTAATTGCTCAGGCTAAAGACTCAATTTTCTCTTAGACTCCACATCGAAGGCACCAGCAAGTCTTCCCTCCTTTTAAAGCGCACCTGGAATCCAATCACCTCTCAGCACCTCTGCTTCTCCCTCTCTCTATTCAAAGGTCACTTCCTCAGATACGTTTTTCCTCATTTAACAGCATTTGTCCTGAGCACCTCATCCTTCTATCCATCTGGCCTGTGTTTTATTTTCTCCGCAGCTCATTCCTCTGGATTTATGTCTTGCCTGGGCACCCTAGCCTCCACCCCAGTGCAGAATTCAGGTCTGAGAGGGCAGGAACTTGCCTATCACACGTAACCACGTCTATTCTAGCCTGGTAATGCCACAGATGCACATGTACAATACAAGTAACATTTCCTTCCCTTTCTTACCTAAAGACAATAATTTCATCAGCCATTTCTTGGCGTCTCTTGTACTGCTGCAAACAGATAGAGCAGTAATCTTGTTTGGGGTTCAGGCCTCTGGTGACCGAAGCTCTCAGGTTGCATAATGACCAATGGAGATCCTGGTTGAGAAGGCTAGTTGTTGTTTCCAGCAGGGTCTATGAAAGAATGAAACGAAAAACAGACAGGCAAAGGGTTATACAATGAAAGAGATGGAGGAGAGGAACGGTGAACAGCACTGGTTTAATTTTCAACTACCAACAACTAAAATTGGAACATACTCTAAACGGATGAAATTGTTGAAACAAAAAAAAAATCAGTCTCCCAAATTGAAGCAGCTCACCTCAGTGTGCAGTTAATAATGAGTGTATACGTTAAGATTCTCAAGTCTGTCACTATTTTCTACTAAGAAATGTGAGCTCTGCCATCCTGCAGCATAATTCAGTATTGACAGCTTTCAAATGACTAGATAAGCTCACATCTATTTATGACATTTATATAACTTCTTTCTGAATGGCTCAGTGTTGTACTAAAGAATACAGCTAAGTCTGGATCCCTGATTTTTTATTGAAACTGCATTCATGGTAATGTTTCAAATATCTTTTGATTAGTAAAGCTAATGGCCATTACTCCATTTTCATCTCCCTTGGGCAGAGAGACACATTTTCCTGATCATCTGCATCTACTCAAGACCATGACATCTATCAATCATTAAGTCACATGACAGCTATCATTAAGTCACATGACATCATTAAGTCACATGACATCTATCATTAAGTCACATGAAGACATTTTAGCAGTTATCACATTAAGTCATTTTAAGGCTCTCCGTATTTATAAAGCATTCTTTTTGTACTGTATCTCATGCTTAACATTCATCTATATCATCTGACTATGCATTTGGGTTCTTTTCTCTCGGTCCTGCAGGGAAGACAGTTAGGTACTGCCTGCCCTCCCTGCTATACAGCTTAGCTCTTTAACTTTGCCAGCAATGCAAACATTTGTTTCTATTCTAATTTTTTCCATTCTAATTCTTTACAGTCAGTATCATCTTTTTTTCCTCTTCCATAGTTCCCAAACTGGCAAATGTTCTCTGCCTTGCACTCAATTTTACCTCTGCTAACCTGGAATGTGTGCCTGTGGGGTATCAAGCTTCAGTGGGCTATGCTTAGCCAAACGGCAATTCTTATAACATTCTAAGAAAAGCTGTCACCAGATTTTCCTTTTTCTTCTCTCAGATTCTTAAAGAAAAAGCAGACATCATCTCCAACAGACGTAAATGGCACTTTTCCTAGGTGACTTCATGAGTCACTTTGTAGCACACTGAGAAAAAAGCCCGTAGCACCAAGCTGGCTCTTACTGAGACTTAAAGCTAAAGGCAATTTTGAGTTAAGGGAAGACTAGTGACCATTTATGGTGATATGATTTGGCTGTGTTCCCACCCAAATCTCATCTTGAACTCTCATGTGTGGTGGGAGTAACCCAGTGGGAGGTAACTGAATCCTGGGGACGGGTCTTTCCCGTGTTGTTCATGGGACAACAAGTAAGTCTCACGAGATTGGACGGTATTATAAGGGGGAGTTTCCCTGCACAAGCTCTTATCTGCCACCACCTGAGACATGCCTTTCACCTTCTGCCATGACTGTGAGGCCTCCCCAGCCATGTGAAACTGTGAGTCCAGTAAACCTCTTTCTTTTGTAAACCGCCCAGTCTCAGGTATGTCTTTATCAGCAGCGTAGAAATGAACTAATACAATGGTTAGTGACAACTATGTCTCAGAATGCTTAAAATAATACTCGTTTAATTGTATCTGCAAGTTTCTATATTCACGCTGACCCTTCCTTTCATGTGGTAGAGTTTTGTATTTTTCCAGGAAGTTTCTCATACTTTCATCTGGAGAAAAAGATATTTGTTTCATTACCAGTGAATCAAAAACTAAACTAAATTGGAATTATATGCATTTCTACGTTCTGAAATATGTGTGTGTGTGCACAAATTAAGGTCAAGAGAATTTTCTGTTTCTTTAGAGTCAGGGTCTAGCTCTGTCACCTGGGGGTGCAGTGGCATGATCATAGCTCACTGCAGACTCCGACTCCTGGGCTCAACTGATTGTCCTGAGTAGTTACGATTATAGGCACATTCCACCATGCCCAGCTAATTTTTTTATTTTTTGTAGAGACAGAGCCTTGCTATGTTGCCTGGGCTGGTCTCAAACTCTTGGCCTCAAGCAATCCTCCTGTCTCAGTCTCCCAAAGTACTGGCATTACAGATATGAGCCAGCATGCCTGGCAAGAGAAATTAAAAAACAGAAGAAATACACACACATATGCCTCAGTCTACCTAACTGCCAGTAAAGAGACAGTATTTTTTTTTTTAAAGTATAGGTACAAAAGAAAAAAGAAAATAAATAGTTCTTTTTCTACCTCAGGACAGACTTAGATGCAGCAAGCAGCTTACTTACTTGTTCATAGTTAAAGGTGTCCAGCATTCCCAGAATAAGTCCCTGGATTTCTCCAAGTTTTCCTTTCCCATAAACTGGATCCTAATTTAAAAAAATTATAATTGTTATAATTCTATATTTTAAAGTTACTTTAAAACCTAAGTTACCTGAAAAAGCCAAATGCTCTTAAGTATTTTTGTACAGTCACAAAATGTTTATTCTTCCATAAACTTTCCACTGGAAATGCACCTCAGTCTCCCTCTGACCATCTCAAATATTTTTGAAAAACAAAATTTAAATGATCCAAGCCCCTTTATTAACAATCCTTACAAGTCTAATTAAACTTTACTCTTACTCTGTTTCTGAAAGAAGCCATATACCCTCTGGACAATTTTTTTTCTTTTTCTTTTCTTTGCATAAAAGTAGACCCCTGTTAATGCTTAATTATACTTTTGGTCAAGTTCTTAATAAGTACACGTTTGCCAAATATCAACAAACGGTACACTATGTTATTATAAAAATATATTATAATATTTACTATAAAATGTGGGTCCAGTGTGACAATATAGTTCTGGCATGTGTTTATGACAAGGGTGGTCTGGAGAACAAAGAGGTCTTAAAAGGTTACATTCTGGGAAAAAGAAATCTTTATAGGTCATTTCTATATTTATATCAGTACATTTCACTGTAATATACATAATTTAAAAGCAAAATTGTGAAAACGACCTCATGCTGGGACACATATAAATTATAGAATGCAAAAGGGAGCTCAAAGCTTCTAGCACAGCATGCACTGACCCACTAGCTCTTCAAATTATTTTCCAAGGATGTCAGCTAGATTCTTCAGCAATGAATAAATGCTGAGGTTTCTCTTAAGTTGTTTGCAAACTATGAAAGAAGAGCACACTTGGGCACCCATGTAAATTTGTTTTTCAAGACGCGTCCTAGAAAAGACGCGATGACCACTTTTTTTCCTATTGTATCATGTATGTGGGTGTTTAAAATTAAAATCTTTATTAATTGAGCACTGCTTTAAAATATGAATAATGCCCTAAACAGGAGAGTCTATAAATCATCTGTTTGCCTTTCCTCAGTGAGAAAGTAATAAACAGCTTCTCAGAAGGTAAAAATTACTTTTGCCACAGAGTGAAGACAGAATGTAACTTATACAATATAAATACAGTCCTTTAAAATGTTCTCTTATCGCCTAATATTCATGAAAAAAGACTGTATCATTTGGGACCCAGGCATCAGTCTGAATAAATGTGAAGATCAAGCAGATCTTTGAGAGCCTCTTATCAGGTAACCACTTCTTCTGGAAAAACTAATTTTTTCAGTTGTATCTGAGCTACTGTGCATCAAAATAACTGTTGCTCCCTCCTTTTTCAATGGGGATCTGATAAAGTGAGGTGGGTATGAGAAAAGCCTTGATTAGTGTTAGATACAGAAGAAAAGGCCTTAAACTTGAAATCAGCAGATCTGGATTAATTCTAGTGGCTCCCATTTCAAAATGGAATAAACCAAGATAAGTTATTTGATCTTTCTGAGTGGCAGTCTTCTCATGAGAAATATGAGGTATTGCTACTTCCCTAGCTTAAAATGCACAGTTAGAGATCAAAAAAAGATAATGAACGCTAAAGTGCTTTGTAAACTGTTGAGAACTATACAAGGACATTAGGTAAGGAAGTCAACTAATATTTAATGGGCACGTACTATGTTTTAGATACTGCACTGGGTGTTGTAGATAACATTGTGAACAAGGGAGACATGATCTCTGCTATTATAAAACTCACAGCCTGGGGGTAAGCTAATAGGAAGGCAGGGGTCAAAAAGAGTTTATATTTACAGGTGTGATTGGGGCTGCATGAGGGTGGAAAGGCAAGGGAGAAAAAACTCCCAAAATACTCTAGGAGATAAAGTGGAGAGGATTTAAAGTGGATTAAATACTAGGACTGCTGAGGAAAGTAATGAGGAATTCTACCCAACAGTTTAAGGATGAAGTTATACCAACTGTCTACAATCTGTTCCAGAGAACAGAAGCACTTTTCTGTTAACTCATTCTCTGAGACCAGCATCACCCCAATACTGAAACCAGACAAAGAGGTTACAAGAAAGAAAACTATATGGAGGTGCAAAAATCCTCAACAAAATATTAGCAAACTGAATCCAATAATGTGTAAAAAGCATTATACATAACAACCAAGTAAATGGAATTTAACCCAGGTATGCAAGGGTGGTTCAACATTTAAAAATCAATTAATGAGCTGGGTGTGGTGGCTCATGCCTGTAATCCCAGCACTTAGGGAGGCAGAGGCAGGAGGACGGCTTGAGACCAGGGTAAGACTTGCCTGGGCAACACAGGGAGAACCCATTCTCCACAAAAAAAGGAGGGGGGGAGACAAGAAAAATCAATTACTGTAATCCATCACATCAACAGGTTAAATAAGAAAAATCATATGATCATATTAGTAGATGCAGAAAGCATACTTGATAAAATCCAACACCTCCTCATGATAAAAACTGAGCAAACAAGGAAGGGAGGGGAACTTCCTCAACTTGAACCCGACAGCTAACAGCATACTTAATGGCGAGAAACTAGATGCTTTTCTCCTAAGACAGGAAATAAGGGAAAGATATCCCCTCTCACCACTCCTGTTCAACACTGTACTGGAAATTCTAGTTACAGCAGTAAGAAAAGAAAAGGAAATAAAAGATACACAGATTGGGAAGGAAGAAGTAAAACTGTGTTTGTTTGCAGATGACTTGTTTCAGGGTTTTTTTTATTGTCTATATAGAAAATTTCAAGGAGTCAACAGCAACCCCCCACCGAAAAAAGCCCTGAAACAAATAAGTGATTAGAGCAAAGTTACAGGATACAAGGTAATTACACAAGTCAATTGCTTTCCAATATGCTGGCAACCAACAGTTAGAATTTCAAATTAAAAACACACTGTTTGCATTAGCACCTGAAAGACGAATATTTAGATATGTATAATAAAATAGACATAAAGTTTGTATAAAGAAAATTGTAAAACCCTAATGAGGGAAAGGAAAAAAGATCTAAAAAATGGAGGGATCGTTCATGTTTATGAACAGAGAGATTTGATATTATTATAACATTACTTCTTCATTTGATCTATAAGTTCAATGTATTCCCAATGAAAATTCCAGCAAGTTACTTTGTAGATATCAACAAACTGTTTCTCAAGTTGAAAGTAGAGAGGGAAAAGACAAGGAACGGCCAACACGATAATGAGGAAGAACAAAGCTGCATGACTGTCACTCCCTGACTTTAAGATCTATGATAAAACTACAGTAACCAAGACAGTGATGGTATTGGTAAAGGAATAGAAAATAGATCAATGTAAAAGAATAGAAAACCCAGAAATAGACCCATATGAATATGGCCAACTGAGCAAAGGCAAATCAGTGGAGAAAGGAACAGTCCTTTCAACAGGTGACACTGGAACAACTGGTGCCAGCTGTGTACATCCACATGCAGAAAAATGAATCAACACTGACCATGCAGTCTCCCCCAAAACTAACAAAAAACACATCATAGCCCAAAATGTAAAATGCAAAAATACAAAACTTTTAGGAAAAAACATGGGAGAAAATCTTGGTAACCTTGAGTTTGGGGATGAGTTTTTACATATAACATTAAAAGCATGATCCATGGAAGGAAAAGTCAATAAATTGGACTTCATTAAAAGCAAAGCTATGCTGTGTGAAAGACACTGTTAAGAGAATGAAAAGGCCAGCCACAGAGTAGCGAGAAAATATTTGCAAAACATACATGTGATAAAGAACCTAATCCAAAATATACAAAGAATCCTTAAAACTCAACAACAAGAAAACAAACACTTCAAAAAGCACATAGAAGCTCAATAACACATGTTGTAAGAGAACTACAAATTACAACAATGAGACTACTACACATCTCCTAGAATGTCTAAAATCCAAATCACTGACAATACCAAACGCTGGCAAGATAGGCAGCAACAGGACTTCGATTCAGTGCTGGTGGAAATGTAAAATGGTATAGACATTTTGGAGGAGAGTTTGGTGGTTTCTTACAAAAGAAAGCAGTCTTATATAAGCCAGCAATCACATTCCCAGGTATTTACCCAAATGAGTCTAAAACTTCAGTCGACACAGAAGCTTGAATGTTCACAGCTGCTTTACTGAAAGCTGTCAGAACTGGAAGGCAACCAAGATGCTCTTTGACGGGTTTATGGATAGACAAAACTGTGGAACATCCACACGATGGAATACAGAGAGATATAAAGAAATGAGCTATCAAGACTCAAAAAGACATGGAAGAACTTTAAGTGCATATTGCTCAGTATGAAAAGACTACGCACTCTATGATTCCAGCTATACGACATTCTGGAAGAGGTAAAATTATGGGGAGAGCTAAAAAAAAATTAGTGGGCCAGGCATGGTGGCTCACACCTGTAATCCCCACACTTTGGGAGGTGAAGGTGGGCAGATCACTTGATGCCAGGAGTTCAAGACCAGCCTGGTCAACATGGCGAAACCCCATCTCTACTAAAAATACAAAAATTAGCTGGGCGCGGTGGTGCATGCCTGCAATCCCAGCCATTTAGGAGGCTGAGGCATGAGAATCTCTTGAACCTGGAAGGTGGAGGTTGCAGTGAGCAGAGATCATGCCAATGCACTCCAGCCTGGGCAACTCTATCTCAAAACAACAAAAAGAAAGAAAAAAAAAATTCAGTAGTTGCCAGAGGATATGGGTAGGGAGGGGGATGAACAGGCGGAGCCCAGGGGACTTTTAGGGCAGTGTTGGATATAATAACGGTAGATACAGGACATTACACATTTGTCAAAATCCATACAACTGTACAACAAAAAGGGTGATTCCTAATGTGAACTATGGACTTTAGTTAATAATTATAATGTATCAATATTAATTCGCCAATTGTAACAAATACACCACACTAATACAAAGATGGTAACAGCAGGCAAAACTGTGTGAGAAGGAGAAGGGGTAAAAGGGAATTCTCCGTACTTTCTGTTCATTTTCTCTGTAAATCTAATACTGCTCTAGAAATTAACAATAAAAATACTAAACCTGAATGAAAGGTCAGGTTGTATAACTGCGGCTTGCTGACTGATGCAATTCCAGGTAGAGTGACAGCTGGGTTGTTTCAGCGACACCTGGGTTGTTTCTAGCCAGCCTTTTTCTCAAGGAAAACCTGAAGCATCAAATCTGTTTAGGGTTTATTCCTCTGAGATCATTCAGTGTCTCAAGAAAATGAACCTCTGTCTCCTTCTTGGGAAGTGAGTGCATCTGATGGCTGCTGGAGGGGGAAGAGGAGCATGGGGAAATCCCATCAGCAGACTTCCCCGAATCCTCATTTTTAGCCCTGTGTTTTATCCCCGCCCCTTGTGTCTGAGTCTAGAACCTCTGTAGTTCAATTTCTCTTGCTAACAGACCAATGGCTTCCCAGGTCTGTAGCTGGGGTAACAATCTGGGAGGGTAAGAAAGGAACCTGGGGGACTACACACTTATACACAGACCTGAAACACATTCGCACCTCATCTCGTCTTCTGAGTTCTCAGCTCTCATGAGTTGGGATGAGAGAATCAGCTAGCTTCTTGTCAGTGTAACTAATGAAAGACTAGGTCACGGTGTCCTCTGCTTTGCTAACTCAGTGGCTGCTCTACTGTCTTCCCAGTATTTCTTGAAATCTCTCATGTGTTAATATAGTTTTTCGTGTGTCATTTTAATGCCTCTGCTATCTTTTCAATGGGGGGCTTAGCAAGCAGGAAAAATAAATGCTTATAGGTTTAACTATAACTTCATCCTTGACTTTTAAAACAAAATAGCTTTATAAAAGTCTAATTGACATAGATTTTGGTTAATTTTTACATAAGTAAATACTTGTGAAACAATCACCACAATCAAAATAATGAATATATCCATCGTTCTCCAAAATGTCACATCCTGTAGCAATCCCTTCTCACTTCCACCTTGAACCTGTATCATCTCACCCTCACCCCCAGACAACTACTATTCTGCTTTCAATCGACATTATAGATTACTTTGCATTTTCTAGACTTCCACATAAATGGAACCATACAGTATGTATTCTTTCTTGGCCTGGTTTCTTTCACTCAGCATAGTACTTCGGAGATCATCTACACTGTAGTGTGCTACAGACTGGATGGATGTCTGTGTCCCGCTCCCCAAATTCCTATGTTGAAGGACTTAGTTCCCAAAATTGTGGTACTGGGAGATGGGGTCTTTGGGAGGTAATTAGGTCAGGAGAGTGGAGTCATGGTGAGTTAGTGACCTTATAAGAAGAGACAGGAAAGTGCTTTCTTCCTCTCTCCCCTCACCATCCCCAATCACCATGTAGGGGTACAGTAAAAAAGCAGATGGCTATCTGTGAATCAGGGGGAGGTGGCTCACCAATGCCTGACCACGCTGGCACCTGATCTTAAGATGACCAGCCCCCAGAACTGTGAGAATAAATGTCTGTTGTCTAAGCCATTCAGTCTAGGGAACTCTGTTACAGCAGCCCGAGCTACAACATAGTGTTCATCAATAGGGGATTTCTTTTTATTTCTAAGCAGTATTCCAAGGTAGGGTAAACTGTAACATGCATTTCCATTTACCTGTTCAGGGACACCTGGGTTGTTTCTAGTTGTTGGCTATTACATATGAACAAGCCATAAACATTTGTTTACAAGGCTTTGTATATGCTTTTACTTCTCTCTCTCGAGTAAATATCTAGGAGTTTAATGGCTGGGTCATAGGGTAAGCTTATGTGAACTTTCAAAAAATGGTCAAACTGTTTACCAAAGTGGTTGTACCATTTTCTGCTGCCAGTGCAATGCAAGTGCATGCTCCACATCCTTGCCAGCATTTGGTATAGTTAGTCTTTTCAATTTGAGCCATTCTAATCTGTACGTAGTGGTATCACATTGTGGTTTTAATTGACATTTCCCTAATGAGTGATGACACTGAGTATCTTTTCATGTAAACTGTACCATATCCCTTCTTTGGTAGGGTCTGCTCAAACTTTTATGCCCATTTTTTACCGACATATGATAGTCCGATATATTTTGGGGGTACATGTGATATTTTGATTCTGTATATAATATCACAATCATTACAATGTATGTGTATAATGTAATGATTAAATCCGGTTAGCTGGGATAGCCATCACCTGAAACACTCATCTTTTTCCCATGTTGGGAACATTACGCATCTAGTTATTTTGCTAAGTATAATAAATTACTGTAAAGTTTGATCTCCCTTCTGTACCATTCAATACTAGAACTTACCCCTTCTATCTGAATGCCCACTTTTAATTGAATTGCTCATTTTCTTACTGGGTTTTTAGAGTTCTTATATAGTCTACACCCAAGTCTTTTATCAGATATAATTTGCAAATATTTACTCCCAGTCTGTGATGTGCCTTCTCATTCACTTAACAGAGTCTTTTGAAGAATGGAAGTTTTTAATTTTGAGGAAATCTAATTTATCAATTTCTTCTTTTATGGATCATGAATTGAATGTCACAGCTAAGAAATGGCATGGACCAAGGCAATAAAGATTTTCCCTTATCTTTTCTTTTCTTACATATAGTGTTTTAAATTTACATTTATGTCTATGATCCATCTTGAGTAGATTTTTAAATATTATGTATATGGTAAGGGGAAACATGGTTATTCAGTTGTTCCAGCCCTATGTGCTGAAAAGACTACCCTGAATTGCTTTGGCATATCTGTCCATATCTGTGTGGATATACTTCTGAAATTTCTATTCTATCAATCCTCTTACCTCACAGTATCATACAGTCTTGATAACTGTCGCATAATTGTAAGTGTTGAAATCAGGTAGCATTAATAACCCTACTTTGTTGTTCTATTTCTGAGTTTACTGGTTGTTGAGGGACTTAGCATATCCCTTCTCATTTCTGGAATCAGTTTGTTAATTTTTACAAATTTGCCTGCTGAGATTTTGAATGAGATGATGATGAATCTATAATTTATTGTGGGCAGATCTGATATCTTACTAATATTGAGTCTCCTGAGTCATGAACAAGACATACCTCTCCATTTATGCAGGTCTTCTTTAATTTCTCTCAGTGATGTTTTGGAAAGTCTAGAGCACAGGTTTTCTGTATCTTTTGTCACATTTATCTGTATTTCATTTTTGGATGCCACGTCTAATCTTTTGTTACTACTATACAGAAATAAAACTGATTTTCATATATTAATGTTTTATTCTGCAACCCTGTAAACTCACTTATTATTTTCAGTAGCTTTTTTTGTAGATTCCACTGGATTTCCCACAAAAAGAATCACGTTGTCTAAAACTAAAGACAATTACACCATGCCTTATTTCTTTTTGTTGCCTTGTTGCATTGGCTATAATCTCCAGTACAATGGTGAGCAGAAGTGAAAACAGACATTCTTGTCTTGTTCCTGATCTTAGGGAAAAGGCACTCAGTGTTTTACGATTAAGTACGATGCCACCTGTAAGTTTCGTAGACTCCCTTATATCAGGTTGAGAAAGTTTCCTTCTACTCCTAATTTCCTGAGAGCTTTTTTTATAAATAGATGTTGAATTTTATAAAATTCTTTTTCTATGTATCGTGAGTTGATCATATGATATTTTTGTTTAAAGACTGTTAATATGGTGAATTATATTAATTTTTGGATGTTAAACCTCACATTCCTAGGATAAACCCCACTTGAGCATACTGTTTTATCCTTTTGAATGTTGGATTCATTTTGCTAACATTTTGTCAAGAATTTTAAGAATTTTCGTATCTATATTCATGAGGGCTATTGGTCCGTATTTTCTTTTTTTTTGAGATGGAGTTTCGCTCTTGTTACCCAGGCTGGAGTGCAATGGCACGATCTCGGCTCACCGCAACCTCCACCTCCTGGTTTCAGGCAATTCTCCTGCCTCAGCCTCCTGAGTAGCTGGGATTACAGGCACGCGCCACCATGCCCAGCTAATTTTTTGTATTTTTAGCAGAGACAGGGTTTCACCATGTTGACCAAGATGGTCTCGATCTCTTGACCTCGTGATCCACCCGCCTCGGCCTCCCAAAGTGCTGGGATTACAGGCATGAGCCACCGCGCCCGGCCCCTATTTTTTCTTGTAATGTCTTTGTCTGGTTTTGGTATCAGGGTAGTGCTGGCTTCAAAGAATGAGTTGTGAAGTATTTACTCCTTTTCAGCTTTCTGCAGTAGTCTGCATAGATTTGGTATATTCTTCCATTCAATTGTTGGTAAAACTAATCAGTGAAGCCATCTGAACCTGGGCATTTCTTTGTAGAAAGATTTTTCACCACATATTCAATCTATAATATTAAAGATATAGGGTTATAAAATTTATTTATTCTTCAGTAACATGGTAGTTTATATCTTTCGAGAAGTGTGTACCTTTCATCTTAGTTGTCAAATTTAGTGGCATAAAGTTGCTTCTCTTTTTCTAGTTTTTTAAGGTGGAAGCTAAAGTCACTGACTTGAGGCCTTTCTCCTTTCTAGCACAGGTGTTGAGGGCTGTACATTTCCCATCAGTACTGCTTAACTGGCTATCTGCAAACTCTGTTATTTTTTCATTTTCATTCAGTTAAAAGTACTTTTTTACTTTTCTCTTTTAGTTATCCAGTACTCATTTTTGTCCTGTATCTCTTTTAACTACTTCTTTGATCCGTGAGTTACTTACAAATACGTTTGCTTCCAAATATTTGGGAGGTTTTTCCTGTTATCTTTCTGGTTTTATTTCCAATTTAACTCTACTTTGATCACAGGGTGTTTCGTTTTTCACTTGAATTCTTGTTTTACAGCTCAGAACACGGTCTCTCTTCATAAATGTTCCACATATATTTGAGAAGAATGTGTATTTTGTTAATTGATATGTAAATGTCAACTAGGTCAACATGGTTAAGAGTACTCAGAAAAAAATCTGCTGTCATCCGTATTTTCTTCCTCTACTCCCGATGCCCTCACCTGCTTTTAAGCTTCTCTGTTTATCACTAGTTTTGAGTACTTACGATAAGCTTTGTTGTCATTTTATTCATTTTTAAAAAAATATAGACACGGCCTTGCTCTGTTACTCAGGCTAGACTGCAGTGGCATGATCACAGCTCACTGTAACCTCGAACTCCTGGGGTCAAGCAATCCCCCCCAACCTCAGCCTCCTGAGTAGCTAGAACTATAGGTACACACCTCCACACTCAGCTAATTATTATTTTTTATTTTGCGTAGAGATGGGGTCTTGCTATATTGCCTAAGTTGGCAATATAGCAATTCTGGCCTCAGATTCTCTCACTTTGGCCTCCTAAAGTGCTTGGACTGCAGGTGTGAGCACCACACATGGCCTCTTCATGTTTCTTGAGTTTGGGTTTCATTGAGTTGTCTAGTTTCAGTCATTATTCCTTCAACATTTCTTTTCTGTTCTGTCTCCCTTTTCAGGTTCAAGTATGCAAATATTGGGCTGCCTGAAGTTGTGCCACAGCTTGCTGATACTCTGGTAATTTTTTTCCGATTCATTTTTCTTTACATGTTTCATTTTGGATAATCCATATTGTTATCTCTTCAAGCTCACTGATCTTTTCTTCTGTTTGGATTTCTTTGTCTGCTAATTCTTATATCCATGTCATATCTTGGTTTCATTTTCCAACTTCTCTGCCTACGGGATATATTTCGACTGAATATTAGACACGACACATTTTACTGCTGAGTCCCAGGTAATTTTGTATGCCTAAAGGTATCTTTAAGCTTTGACCTGGGATGCTTTTAGGTTACATGGAGACAGCTTAATACTTTCAGGTCTTGTTTTCAAGCTCAGTAAGACACAACTGAAGCCATTTGAGGCTGTTTCCCACCACTGACTATTCTGCAAACTCTACCCAATGTCCTGTAAACCACAAGGTTGTCTAGTCTTGTAGGAAGCAAGGGCACACAATCTTGGCCTTCAGTGAGTGTGAATACTGTTCCCTCACATCTTTCCAGGTGACTCTTTCCTGGCCTGGGTAGCTTCCTCGTACACACGTGCTGATATCTGAGGGGACCTTCCTCACATCTGTAGAGCTCTTTTTGTAGCTCCTTCCCAGTACTTTCCCGGCACGCTCTTGCCATGTTAGTGCCTCCTGACTCTTAGTTCCATCTCCTCAAATCAACGAGTATGTCAAAAACTGCTCGTGATCCCCTTTCCTGAACGATTGCCTAGAAACTCTGCCAAGACATTAAGCTGCTGCAAGCACAGGGCACATTTTACTTCCTGTCTCTCAGGAATCACTGTCCATTACTGCATGACAGTCACTATTCGACAACTACTATTTCATGTATTTTGTCCAGTTTTGGGTTGTTTCAGGCAGGAGGGCAAATACAGTCTCTGCTACTCCACCTTGGCCAGAAGTCAGATTCCTCAATCCTTGATTTTAATTCACTCTAGAAATATTTACTGAGTACCTATTATATGTCAGGTGCCTCTGGGCTAGTTGATGGCAACAGAGCACTAGGCAGAGTCTTATCTCTCAAGGTCCTTAGATTCTAATGGGAAACAAAAATAAGGTAAATAGACCTGACTCTGAGATGCCTCCTAAAACGCCAGCGTTGTCGTTGCTTTCCTTGCTCATTCATTTACTCATCAAGTTCATCTAGTTTTAAGAATTTCACTACCATTTCTACGTTGATGACTTCCAATTCTACATCTCCACTTCTTACCTCTTCCTATAAACTCCAGTCTTGGCTTCACCCACTGCTCATGTGAGCCATATGAACTTGATATTAGGTTCTTTTTTTTGAGACAGTGTCTCACTCTACCGCGCAGGCTGGAGTGCAGTGGTATGGTCACGGCTCATTGCAGCCTCACCCTTTTGGGCTCAAGTGATCTCCCACCTCAGCCTCCTGAGGACTAGAGGCACATGCCACCATGCCCAACTAATTGTGTGTTGCGGGGGAAGCGGGGGGAGAGACAAGGCCTCATTGGTTGGTTGCTAGGTTCTTTTTGTGTCCTCCTATATATAAATAAATAGTAAAAGTCTGGTGGATTCTATCACCTAAATAATTTAAAAATCCATCTTCTCCTCTATATAATCCATCTTCTCCTCTATATAATCCAATTAATTATATATGTAACAATATATAACCTTATCTATATATAACAATACATAACCCTATTATGTTCTATGTACTCTATACTTTCTGTTTTAATCCCTTCCAGTCTATCCTGTATAATGCAGGATAAGTGATCTTTCTAAAGAAAAACCTCACTCTATCATTCCTCTGTTTAAAATCTTGATGACAATTGATTTTAGAATAAAATCCAAACTCCTTATCATGAATTACAAAGCAATTAAAGACACAGTCCCTGCCTATCTGTCAACCTTCAGCTCTGTGATTTTTCTTTATTCTTATCCTATGTTCTGAGCACTTAAAACACTTGTAACTCCCCAAATGTACCACGCTTTCACCTCAGTCTTTCTGTATATAGAACAACCCTGCCTCCTTTCTTTCCATGATTTCTTTAGACTCGTTTAAGAATCAGCTCAGGCATCTCCTCTTCCAGGAAATCTTTCTGAATTCCCTAGTCTGTTTCAGGTTTACACTTTATCGGTACTCCTTGACCATATATAGTCATAAATACAACTCAATCTAACTTACTCAAAAAAGTTAATTATAAAAATGCGACGGTATTTCACAGGTCCAGGAAGAGGAGCAGGTAAGTCTACAGAGTCGCAATGGGGGACTCAGATGCCATCAGTTTTTTCTCTCCACATTGGTTCCTCTCCCGGTTTACATGTATTGAATCTTCTTTACGCACTGTATTTGTTTGTGTGTCTCTTTGTGTGTCTGCTACATTTATATCCTTCTCTCTACAGATTATGCTTTTCCACTATTCCAGTCCATGTAATGGAAAAGCAGGAACTGTCAGCTCCTGAAATTTGTACTTGATGTAATACAGAGACCTAAAGAGAGACTTGTCTTTTCCAAGTACAATTCTCACATTTCCTGGAAAGCACATTGATCGGTCTTGTTTAGGTCATCTGCTCACCCTGAGTCAATCGGCTGGAACCAGGAGGCAGGGTCACGCCTTCTCATGGCTGCTCCTGCTCTTATGCAGATTAAGTGTAGAAATGTAGGCATGGCAATCACCCTATGTGGATGCAGAGCAGATCATCCTAAAGGTGGCCACCACTATTACTTGTCTAGAGCCTTATGAATAGTTGAATCACAACATTTTTTGTCTCTTAAATAAGAGCTCTTCTGGGTTAAGAACTATGCCTTTCATCTAAATAGCATAACATATAATTAATATATTTAATTAATAATTAACTCCTCAAAAGACCAGGGACATAAGTAAAAAAAGCTCACATGAAATAATAAACAACATGAATCAGGAAGTGAGAGACTTAGGGAGTGGCCCAGGTTCTGCCGCTAATGATAGGCTAAGAACTCAACTTCTCTGTACTTCAGTTTCCTCTTTCTTCAGCAGAAATGCCTATAGTAGCCTTACCTACCTCAAGAGATTGCTGTGGGGTTCAAATGAAATGGTATCTGTGAAAGCACCTTGAAAATAAAAATCTATGTACAAATATACGGTAGCTTAATTACAGTAATCACAAACATGCAAATGAGAAGTTTCAGAAAGACTATATCTCTTTGATTAGTGGGAGTAAACAACCATTGAAAGTAGAAAATGGTAAGGAAATATTATAATGAATGCCAGTATAACTCAAAACAAAGAGAGGATTTTCAAATATCAAGAGATGACTAGATTCCAAAGTCTTGAAATATAAAAAGTTTCAAAAATCAAGTTTTTGCCAAGAGAAAAACATGTTTATGTTATAATTTACATATAATGTGTGGTTAAAGCTCAATGAGAGGCAAACTATAACACAGCGAGAATCCATTTGGCTTTAGGATTTCATTTCGTCTAACTTATTTGGAAAAGTATTCCTGCCCTTATGGAGATATTACTTTATCTATGATTAGAAACCTCATAAGTAATATGCTGCTTTAAAATGGATATGAGAAGCAGTCGATATCAAAGAATTATTCAACACATAATAATTACTAAGATCAAATGAAATAACACATGTAAAAATGTATTCTAAATGATGGTATACCGTGTAATGACAAAGACTACAGGATGTAGTCCTCTTTATCAGAAAAGCCCCAGAAGCTTAATATCAGATGGGACGTAGAGCCTGGGGAGTCTTAAAAGAGAGCTGATAGGAACATTCTTGATTGAATAAAAATCATTCGAAAATTCTAAGGACTAACGGCATCATATTAGTTTGCTGTGTGTGTGTGTATGTGTTTGAATGTACATGTGTGCCTATACATTGAGGAAAAGCAAAATGGATTCTAAGTATAATTCCTGTTGTTTCCCCAAGAATGCTCTGAGGTTTTTTTCTAAAAATATATCTTAGAGTATTTTGAGTGTTCTCTTTTGATGAAGTGGAAGGTTCAGGCCTTTTTGCTGAAAGAAACAAGCTGAAATGACGCTTCCTACAAAAGCTTTGGACACAAAGCCAGCTAGAATTTAGTCAAGGATGAGTATTCAAGACAAAAATAATTTTAGGATGAGTTAGAAAGCCTAAATAACAACCAATGCTTGGGAAATTCCTGTATCAATTTTTAGAATATCTTTTTCAGCTGTAGAGAAATAACTCCCTCCCAGTTAGCAAACCAATAGGAAACTTGTGTATTTGAATCCCAAGGCAACAGGGACTATCTGAAGATTGCATACCCTAAGTGAAAGTCACAAGCTTATGTTAGGCAAAGTCGTATCAATAAACTTACAGAAAATACTCAAGAATGAGGGTCAGAAGTTAGATATTTAGCTATTGCCAAAATTAGCTGCATTATGCTTGAGATCCATTTAAACAGTAGCCCAATTGGCTGTTATATAATTGTTAGTTGAAATCAACCAATATTTAATATTCACCCCTTCAAACTCACCTGTAAGATTCTTTGCAAGATTGATGGCAAGGCAATGAAGGCTGCCATGCTGTTTAAAACTTGCATGGTTAAAGATTTCAGAGCTGTTTTAACAGAACATTAATATTAAGGTTAGTTTAAAATAAGAGTTTTCAGATTTTCCTGTAAGTCTGTGGAAAACAGTGGATTTATATAGCTTCTTAGAAACTCAGCTAACCAAGGCCTATTTGATATTTTAAACTTTACTGGCAAGTTACAAAAGGTACAATTATTTAAAATAAATTATATAAGTGGAACAACGGAAAGAAACATGAAAGATGAGATCACCTACATGGTTTAATTAAGGAAAATCGTAAGAGTATGCTATTGGAAAAGGATATTACACTGATTGCTTCTGCAGACAAATACTGATGATCTAGGTGGACTCAGTCACTTGAATTCTGAAGAACTCACCTTCAGAGTGTAGATGAGGGACAGCTGAACTGGGCAGCTTCTGAGGGGCCATCATTGCCTCCAATAATGGAAACCAAAGTGCCTATGATGTCAGAGAAAATCAAAGAAAAACACGAGTGGTCAAAGGAAATGATGAAAAACAAAGTAATAACTAACATCAGCATAATGTTTTACAGGATGAAATGTACTTCTCACATTTGTTGGTAAAAATTAGAAAAATAAAAATGGAAATATTTGGGGGGAAAAGCAGATACCACAGCAAGAACAACTTCATCTTCTACCACGAAGCCTTGGGAAACATAAGGAGGCCACAGTTAAGTCAGTCTAGGCCTTGGAACTGAAATCTTACATGTCTCAGGAGACGGCAGGTTCAAAGAAGCTGAGAAAGAGCTTCCTGCTAGATTTTTATCTAAGCTATTAAAAATTTATCACTGATAAAGTTTAAAATCACCCTATTGCTGCATAAAGAAATAAGCACCCCTGCTAGCTGTTCCCCACCCAATTTTCTTTATCTATGTCAAGCAAGAAAAATAAGTAAAGGTTATCCCAAGTTTTTTTACGTCAAGCATTATCTTATATTTCCTAAGTCATCACAGACCAGGAAACAGAAGTTAAAACTGTATCAGTGAACATGATCAACCATGTCAAGAAGTAAAAAAGATCTATCACTTATTTACATTATGGTAATCACTACTAAAAGCTTCACATTTACATTTTTGCATTTCAATCTCATAAAAACGTATACAATAGGTATTATCCTCACTGGAGATATGAAATGGAGGCTCACTGATGTTAAGTCATTTTTCAAAGATCACACAGCCAGTCAATTACCTGACTCTAAATTCTCTGTTCTTCCTAAGCCTTAGGAAAAATCTTTATTATAAAAAATGAACCCATTGCTGCCCTGCCCCCATGAATTGCTAGCATGCCACCCCTGCTGGTATGCACCACACCTCACAGCTCTGCTGTCCATGCTGGCACCTGTCATGCTGCCATTGCTGCTGGCACACACACAAGGATGGATGCCACAGGCACTGCCTCAACAAAGTGCTTTGTGAAGTGTTGTTACCAGCTGGTAACGTTTTAGCTCCTCCAATACAGCAGATACAAAAGCTTGAGGGGCCAGAGCACAAAGCCGTAGGCCTGGTCTCAGCCACTCAGGGTTAGAGCAAGCAGCCCAGTAGTGCTGAGCTGAGCCTTGGGCCCCTGAAGTTTTCCAGAAATGAAGATAGTTGACTGACCATTATACCACAGTCAAACCTTCAAAGGCATCGAAGAATACCAAAGCAAAAAATGCCATCCAGAGGACAGCGACTTCAGAGATTAAAGGCCCACCACGGCCCACACAGATGAGAAAGAACCTGGAAACGCAGAGAGCCAGAGTGTCTTCTGAACAGCAAACCACCCCACTAGGTCCTCAACCGTGGATCTTAACCATGCTGAAATGGCTGAAACGACAGACACAGAATTCAGAATTTGGATAGGAATCAAACTGTTTGAGATTCTGGAGAAAGCTGAATCCACATCTAAGGAATTTTAGGAATCTAATAAAACAGTCCAAGAGCTGAAAGATTAAACAGCCACTTTAAGAAAGAACCAAACAGACCTGTTAGAGCTGAAAGACTCACTACAAGAATCATATATACAATCGGAAGAATTAACAGCAGAATAGATCAAGCTGAAGAAAGAATCTCAGTGCTTGAAGACCAGTTCTTCAAATCAAAAATAAAGACAGAAACAAATAAAAAAGAATAAAAAATGAACAAAACCAAGGCCAGGCACGGTGGCTCATGCTGGTAATCCCAGCACTTTGGGAGGCCGAGGTGGGCAGATCACCTGAGGTCAGGAGTTCAAGACCAGCCTGGCCAACATGGTGAAACCTCGTCTCTACTAAAAATACAAAAAAATCAGCCAGGCGTGGTGGCAGGTACCTGTAATCCCAGCTACTCAGGAGGCTGAGGTAGGAGAATCACTTGAATCCAGGAGGCAGAGGTTGCAGTGAGCTGAGATCACACTACTGCATCCAGCCTGGGTGACGAGCAAAACTCAAAAAACAAACAAACAAACAAACAAACAAACAAACAAAAACCACCAGGAAATATGAGATTATCAAACCTTTGGCATCCCTGAAAGAGAGGGAGAAAGAACAAGCAAACTGGAAAACATATCTGAGGATACTGTCCACAAAAATTTCTCTAACCTTGCTAGGTTCTTGATCTTGAGAGGCTGACATTTAAACCTAGGAAATGCAGAGAACCCTTGTGAGATTTTATAAAAGACGATGATTACCAAGACACACAGTAATCAGATTCTCAAAGGTCAACATGAAAACAAAATTAAAGGCAGCTAGGGAGAAGGGGCAGGTCACCTACAAAGAAGACCCCATTGGGCAAACAATGGACTTTCCTACAGAAACCACACAAACCAGAAGAGACTGGGGGCTCATAGTCAGCATTCTTACTGACTATGAAATTCTAACCCAAGATTTCATATCCAAACAAACTAAACTTCATAAGCAAAGGAGAAATACAATCATTTTCAGACAATGAATGCTAAGGAAATTCATTACCACCAGACATGTCTTACAAGAGGTCCTTAAGCTAAACATGGAAACCAAAGACTATTACTGGCCACCAAAAGAACACACTTAAGTACACAGACCACTGACACCATTAAGGAAGTACAATGAAGTGTGCACACCAACCAACCAACAACGTGATGACAGGATCAGATCTGCACATAACAACATTAACCTTGAACATAAATAGGCTAAATGTACACTTAAAAGGCACAGAGTGGGAAGCGGGATAAAGAAGCAAGATCCAGTGGTATGCTGTCTTCCAAGAGGTCTCTCTCACATACAATGACACCCATAGGCTTAACAAAAACGAATGGAGAAAAATTTACCAAGCAAACAAACAAACAGAAAAAGAGCAGGGGTTGCTATTCTCATTTCAGACAAGAGACTTTAAAGCAACAATGAACAAAAAACGACAAGTAAAGGCATTACATGATGATAAAGGGTTCTATTCCATAGGAAGACTTAATTATTCTAATATATACGCACCCAACACTGGAGCACCAGATACAGAGCACAAGCTGTAGAAACTTATGAAGAGATTTAGATAACCACACAATAACAGTGGGAGACTTCAACATGCCACTAACAGTATCAGACAGATCACCGAGGAACAAAAGTAGCAAAGATGTTTAGAAGCTGAATGTGACACCTGACCAAATGAATCTAAGAGACATCTGCAGAACATCCCACCCAATAATAACAGAATATACATTCTTCCCATCTCCACCTGGCACATACTCCAAAATCAGCCACACGATCGGCTATAAAACAATACTCAACAAATTCAAAAAAATGAAAATCATACCAACCGCATTCTCAGAACACAACATAAAAAAATAGAAATCAGTACTAAGAAGATCTCTCAAAACCATGCAATTAAATGAAAATTAAGCCTACTGGATGACCTTTTGGGTAAATCAATGAAATTAAGGCAGAAATAAAGAAATTCTTTGAAACAATGAAAACAAAGATCCAACACCAGAATCTCTGGGGCACAACTGAAGCAGTGTTGAGGAAAGTTTATAGTGCTAAGTGCCTGAACTGAGAAGTTAGAAAGATCTTAAATGAACAACCTAATATCACACCTAGAGGAACCAGAAAAACAAGAGCAAAACAACCCCAAAGCTGGCAGAAGAAACAACCCAAATCAGAGTTGAACTGAGTAAAACTGAGACAAGAAAAACACTGTAAAAGACTACTGAAACCAAAAGATGATTCTTTGAAAGAATAAATAAGATTGCTAGACCACTAACTAATAAGAAAAAAAGACCCGGGTGCAATGGCTCACAATTGTAATCCCAGCACTTTGGGAAGCCAAAGTGGGAAGACTGTTTGAGCCCAGGAGTTCAAGATCAGCCTGGGCAGCATGGAGAGACCCTCTTTTTACAAAAACACAAAAGTTAGCAGGTTGTGGTGGTGTGTGCCTGTAGTCCCAGCTACTCTATTTGGGAAACAGGTGGGAGGATTGCTTGATCCTGGGAGGTCAATCATACCACTGCTCTCCAGCCTGGGTGACAGAGCAAGACCCTGCCTCACCAAAAAAAAAAAAAAAAAAAAGGGAAGGAGGAAGGGAAAGGGAAAAAGAAGGAAGGGAGGAGGAAAAAAGAAGGAAGGAAGGGAGGAGGAAATAAGAAGGAAGGAAGGGAGGAGGAAAAAGGAGAGAAGATCCAAATAAACACAGTCAGAAATGACAAGGGGACATTCACACTGACCCCCAGAAATATAAAACAAACCTTAGAGACTATTACAAACACCTCTATGCACACAAACTAGAAAACCTAGAAGAAATGGATAAATTCCTGGAAACATACAACCTCCTAATATGGAACCAGGAAGAGACTGAAACCCTGAACAGATCAATAACAAGTTCTGAAATTGAAGCAGTAATAAAAAGCCTACCAATGAGAAAAAGCCCAGGACCAGATGGATTCACAGCCAAATTCTACCAGACATATAAAAAAGAGCTGCATCAATTGTACTCAAACTATTTCAAAAAATTAAGGAGGAGAGACTCCTCTTTAACTCATTCTATGAGGCCAGCATCATTCTGACACAATTAAAAAAAAAAAAACCATCAGGCTAATATCCCTGATGAACATACATGCAAAGATCCTCACAAAATACTAGCAAACCAAATCCAGTAACATATCGAAGAGCTGACCCACACCCACAATCATCTAAGCTTTGAAAAGTTGACCCACAACAACAAAAAATAAGGTAAGCAATGAGAAAAAGACTCCCTATTCAAGAAAGGGTTAGGATAACTGGCTATCCATATGCAGAAGAATTAAACTGGGGAACTATGTATCACCATATACAAAAATCAACTTAAGATGGAATAAAGACTTAAATGTAAGACCTCAGAGTATAAAACTCTTAGAAAAAAACCTAGGAAATATTCTGCTCAATATCAGCTTCATAAAGAATTTATGGCTAAGTCCTCAAAAGAAACTGTAACAAAACCAAAATTGAAAAATGAGACCTAATTAAACTAAAGAGCTTCTGCACAGCAAGAGAAACTATCAATGGAGTAAACACACAACCTAGAGAATGAGAGAAAATATTCACAAACTATGCACCTGACAAATGTCTAATATCTAGAATCTATAAGGAACTTATATCAACAAGCAAAAAACAAACAACCTCATTACAAAGTGTGTAAAGGACATTAATAGACACTTAAAAGAAGACACACAGTGGCCAATAAACATAGGAGAAAAATGCTACCCATCACTATCATCAGAGAAATGCAAATCAACAAGATACTATCTCACACCAGCAAGAATGGCTTTTGTTAAAAAGTCAAAAAATAGTGGACATTCACAACTCTGTGGAGGAAAGGGATCACTTATATGTAGTGTTGGCAGGAATGTAAATTAGTTCAACTACTGTGGAAAGCAGTTTGGAGATTTCTAAAAAAGAACTGAGAGCTGAACTACCATTTGACTCAGCAATCCCACCATTTGGAATATATCCAAAGGAAAAGAAGTCATTCTATCAAAAAGATACATGTACCTACATGTGCACTGCAGTAGTATTCACAATAGCAAAGACATGGAATCAAGCAGATCCCCATCAACAGTGGATTGGATAAAGAAAATGTGTTACCTATACACTGTGGAATACTATGCAGCCATAAAAAGAATGAAATCATGTCCTTTGCAGCAACATAAATGGAGCTGGAGGCCATTATCCTAAGTAAACACAGAAACAATAAACCAATACCACATGTTCTCATTCATAAGTGGGAGCTAAACACTGGGTATATGGTCATAAAAATGAGAATAGTAGACACTGGGAATGTAAGAGGAAGGAGGAGGATAAGAGGTGAGTAAAAACTACCTGTTGGGTACTGTGCTTACCACCTGGGAGACAGATTATTCACTCATACTCCAAACCTCAACACCATGCAATGTATCTAGGTAACAGGCCAGCATCATTCTGATACCAAAACCTGGCAGAGATACAACCAAAAGTCATGTACTCCCTGATTCTAAAATAAAAGTTGGGGAGAAAAAAAGAGCCAGTTAAATGAAAAAACAAACAAAAAGTCCAAATACAGTCTGCCAATCAAAAGATGAATAAAAACAAAAATTTAGCAATTAAAAAAACCTGGTAGTAATTTAGGTAGTAAATCAACTTAAAGACTCAACAACTATGGAAATTATGGATACAGAAAAGAATGTGTTATAAACCTTAATGAGGTAAAGCACTGTGATTAGTTAAAATTAGTAGGTATGTGAAGGGAAGAGTAGGAAGCAAGTATGAGTCCATGGGAATTTCCTTATTGACATGGCATCATATATATCATAAAAATGGAAATGTATAATAATTATAAACATATATACATAACTACAGTGGGAGCTAAACATTGGGTACACATGGACATAATGATGGGAACAACAGACATGAATGAATAAAGAGGGGAATGAGGAAGGATGACAAAGGTATATGCAAATTTTCAACTGTAAGGAGGCTGGCACCCCTATCCCTTGTATTGTTCAATGGTCAATTGTAATACACCATGCTTAAGTATGATTTATCCTAGAAATGCAAGGATGATTCAACATATGTCAATAAATAAATGTGACACATCACATCAACAGAATGAAGAACAAAAACCATATGATCATCTCAATCAATGCAGAAAAAGCACTGGACAAAATTCAACATCTCTTCATAATACAAATCTTAATAAATTAGGCAGAGAAAGAACACACCTTAACATAACAAAGGCCATATATAAGAAACTCACAGCTAACATCATTTCGGTAGAACGGGGAAAAAGCTGAAAGCCTTTTCTCTATGAACTTGAACAAGACAATGATGCCCACTTTTGCCACTGTTATTCAATATAGTATTGGAAATCCTAGCCAGAGCAATAAGGCAAGAGACAGAAATAAAAGGCATCCAAATTGGAAAAGAAGAAATCAGACTGTTCTTATTTGAAAATGACATCCTCTCATATATATGAAAACCTAAAGACTCCACCAAGAAACTGTTAGAACTGATAAATGAATTAAGTGAAGTTGCTGGATTCAAAAATCAACATTTGACAATCAGTAGCATTCTATATACCAAAAAAAACTGTCTGAAAAAGAAGTCAAGAAAGCAATCTCATTTGCAAGTGCTACAAAAATAAAACATAATAACTAGGAATACATTTAACTAAGGAGTTGAAAGACCTCTAGAAGGAAAACTACAAAACTCTGATGAAAGAAACAATACACACAAATAAAAAGACATCCCATGCTCATGGATCAGAAGAATAAAATTAAAATGACAATACTACCCAAAGCAATGTGTAGATTCAATGCAATCCCTATCAAAATACCAATAACATTTTTCATAGAAATAGAAAAAAAAATCTTAAAATTCGTATGGAACTACAAAGGATCCCAAATAGCCAAAACAATCCTGAATAAAAAAAGATAAATCTATAGGCATCATACTACCTGATATCAAAATATATTACAAAGCTGTAATAACCAAAACAGCATAGTACTGTGTGTATAGACATATGGACCAATGGTATAGAACAGAGAATCCAGAAATAAATCCACATATTTATAGCTGATTTTTCACAAAGGTGCCAATAGTATACATCAGGGAAAAGACACCCTCTTCAATAAATGGTGTTGGGTAAACTGGATATCCATATGCCAAAGAATGAAATTAGACTCCTATCTCTCACAATATATAAAACCAACTCAGCATAGATTAAATGCTGAAATGTAAAGCCCACACACATAAAACTATTGGAAGAAAATAGAGGGGAAATTCTTTAGGACACTGGTCTAGGCAAAGATTTTACAGCTAACACTTCAAAATCACAGGTATTGAAAACAAAAATCAAATAGAAAAAAAAAAAACAAAATAGACAAATAGTACTATGTTAAACTATAAAGCTTCTGCACAGCAAGGAAATGATCCAAAGAGTGAAGAGACAACACATTTGATGAGAGAGAACATTTGCAAACTAGTCATCTGACAAGGAACTAATATTTAGAATATATAAGGAACTCAACTCAATAGCAAAAGAACCAAATAATCCAATTAAAAAGTGAGCAAAGGATATGAACAAACATTTCTCAAAAGAAGATCAACATATGTCTAACCATACACGTGGCTAACAGATACATGAAAAAAATGTTCCAACATCATTAACCATCAGGAAAACGTAAACTAAAATCACCATGAAACACCACGTCACACTTCCTAGAACAGATATGACAGAAAAGATCAGAAATACGTCTTGCTGAGGATGTGGAGAAAAGGAAAGCCTTGTACATGGTTGGGGAGAATGTAAATTAGTACAGCCATTTTGGAAAACAGTATGGGGGTTCCTGAAGAAACTAAAAGTAGAGCTACAATATAATTCAGCAATCCCACTACTGGGTGTTTATCTCAAGGAAATATACTATCAAAGGGGCACTTGCACTGTAGTTCTAATTCACAACAGTCAAAATCTGGAACCAACCTAAGTGTCAATCAATGAATGCATGCATAAAGAAAATGTAGGAAGTATACATAATAGAATAGTATTTGGCCATAAAAACGGATGAAATCCTAACACAGCAACAAGGATGGAAGGAGAGGTCATATGTTATGTAAAGTAAGCCACGTACAGAAAGACAAATATTTCATGTTCTCACTTATATGTAGGGAGCTAAAAAAATTGATCTCCTGGAGGAACAGAGTAGAATGATGACCAGAAACTCGTAAGGACGGGTGGGGGGATGAGGAGAGATTTGTCAGTGGGTACAAGCGTACAGCTGGATAGACTTTTAGTGTTCTCATGTTCAACAAAACAGTAGGGTGACACAGTAAACAATAATTTACTGCATATTTCAAAACAGCTAAAGGACTGGAAATTTCCCAGCACAAAGAAATGACAAATGTCTGAGGTGACAGACAATCCTACATAACCTGATTTGACTATTTATTACACATTGTATGCATCTATCAAAATATCACATGAATCCATGAATATGTATAATTATTATGGATCAATTGAGAACATTCTTTAGTTTTACATAAGCTTCCTATGGGAAGCTGAGTACTATACATATATTTTTTGAGTACTATATTTTTAAAAGCAAGCATTATTTGATGCAATTTTACTAAAATTATATCAACCTAGGCAGACAGAAAATATCTAGAGTCATGTGCAACAAACGATGATGACAGTTACTTCTGGGTGAGGGATAAATACATTTTAATTTAAAAACCCATTCTTCTGCATTCCTTTCTGTGTTTCATGATTTTTAAAATGATGAATATGTATCATTCCACAGTTTCTTATAATAAAGAAAAACAATCCCAATATGTAAATGTGCTTGTTACATAGAATTTACATTCTAAAGAGTTTTTGTAATTTATGGCCTTGAAAACTTCTAGACAAAAACTTAAAGGAGAAATTTACTTATCTCAGAAGAACAGAAAACAAGCCACGATTTGTTGTTTTCATTGTAACATGTATGGCTAAATATGGATATAGAGTTAATCTGTTTCCCATTTCAAAAACCCAGGCATTGGAAAGAAGCCAGAGAGTGTCAAGTTAGAGGCCTGAGCCCTGGAAGGGCAGGCGAAGAGTTAAGCCATATCATGATACAACTTGACTTCTTAAAACTACTGCAGAATTTAACTATCAAATCTCTCCTCACGCCCTTAGTTTCTGCTTCACTGCCGTAACTCGCACCTGCACCTGCTGCTCAACGATACCTCCTGTTTTGTTTTCTTCTTTTGTGCTGCCTGGGATCTGTGACAGCAATGGTTCCAACGTTGGCCGTATACTGGAATCATGAAGGGAGCTTTAAAACATAGCAGTGACTGGGTCCCGTCGCCAGAGACTTTAATTAATTGATCTGGGGTGCAGCTTGAGTACTGGAATTGTTTAAAGCTCCCCAGGTGACTCTCATGTGCAACCGAGGTTGAGAATTACTATACCGTAGCCTTCTTTAACCTTTTTTCAGCTTTCTCTGTAGCCCTTGAGGACTTTCCTCCAGTTCTTCATGCTCACTTTCACCACAGGGAATAGAGACAATGATAAATGATGACCTATCTCTGGTACCAGTACATGGAATACACAAAATCTCAGTCCAGAGAGAACAGGCACATCTACCGTTCATGCACCTTAAGCTTTACAGCACAGCCAAACCATGAATAGAAAGCCTTTGGGGAGAACAAAGAAGCCAGGCATTCTTCATAATAACTCCGGGAGTCTTCTACTCCTGGGAACACTAAGAAGTGATTAAAATCCACTTGAATTAAACCCAGGTGGCTGACAGGGCAATGGAAATAGAATCGACTCCTAGTTTCAGAGAAGTACAGGCTTCTAAATGCCTAAACAGCCATTCTCCTACCTCACGTTGCTGCTGGTTCAAATTATGGGAATTTCTCTGGCAAAGGGCAATGGTCTCTACCATAGTATCTTCAACATCCTTCAAGGAGGAATCCTCTTTGGTATCTAGATTTAGAAAAAGTGTAAAAATCATTTAAGGATATACTGCTGATAACCTCAGAGCTTCTGTGAAAAGTTACTATTTTTTTCTTTGCCACTCCTTCATTTTCTAGCATATAATAATTCAAAAAAAAACCTGACACTAATGTTTTGTAGATTAACAAACAGATTATTCTGTGAAATAAGAGTTCCCCAGAGAAATGTTTTCTATTCTTAGGACAGATAAAGCACATCACACTTAGCATTTCAATACGCTATGGAAATATAGAAAGTCCCCAGTCATCTAAGGCTTAGTTAATAGAGAGATTATCGCTCACCTTTCCTGGTCCACTATCTCTTCTGCCTATTTCTTAAACATAGATATTCCCCCAAGACACTAGTTTAGGTCTCTCTTCATTTTCTCAATGATTTCAGCCATTCTTGTTTCAACTCTCATATCTTTGTTAATGACTTTCAAATACACATCTCCGATCATTCTTCCATTCAAAATCTACAGGTTGAATTTTCTAATGAAGCTAAGACGTCCACATGGATGTCCTGCAAGCACTTGAAACTTCATATGTGCAACTTACTTTTCTCATTTCAAATCTGCTCCTCCTCCTCCATTTACAAACCAAGTTAATGGGACCGTCATCTAAGTCAACCAGTTTATAAACCTTCATCTTCGGCGCTTCCCTCTCTATCACCCACACATTCAGATAACTTGCTCAGTTTTGCTGATTCTACTTCCATGCTTGCATACGACCACAGCTTTTACCCTGTGGACCTTTGCATCACCTCTTCCGTGCTACTGCAACAGTCGCTTAGTTGAACTTGTGACGTCCAAATCTTGCATCCCTCGTTCTCTTTTACACTGTCACTAGGGCTCTCTCAAGCACAAGTTCAAACAGATCACTCCCTTCCATAAAAACCGTCAGAGTCCTAATTCTGAAAAACAGAACATAAGTAAGCATCTGACACTTAGCAAACAGAGTAAAGACTTGGGCTCATCTCGCCCTCTGTGCTCTGGTGTCACCCGGTTATTTCTCACTCCCTGAGGTTACTAGCCAGGCACTTCCATGTTCACGTTTTCCTCAGCCTGGAAGGTCCTTCTGCTTCTATCAAACTCCTATTTACCCTTCCAGTCTTTCTTCAAAGGCTGTCCCCAAAACTCACTGATTTATAGGTTACAAAGAGTTCCTCAATTTTCCACACAGCTTTGACATTCTCAATGTACCTTTTACAACAGACACACCATCCTGCTGACACTCCAACGTTTTACTGATGTATCTGTCTCCTTTGGGAGACTAAAATTGTTTGTGTAGGGGAAGCTGTGTTTTAGTAGTCTGTGTATACAGCCCATAGGAACTAAGCACAATGTCTCACAATTGGCAAATTCTCCCAAATACTTAAGCACACTATCAAAATTGAATATCAAAGTAGATGTGCCCAGGTGCAGTGGCTCACACCTGTAATCCCAGCACTTTGGGAAGCCAAGGTGGGAGAACCACCCTGAGGTCAGGAGTTCAAGACCAGGCTGGCCAACATGGTGAAACCCCATCTCTATCAAAAATACAAAAATTAGCTGGGTGTGGTGGCAGGTGCCTGTAATCCCAGCTACTCAGGAGGCTGAGGCAGGAAGAATTACTTGAACCTGGGAGGTGGAGGTTGCAGTGGGCTGAGATGGCACTACTGCACTCTAACCTGGGCAAAGAGTGAGACTGTCTCAAAAAAATAAATAAATAAAGTAGATGGCGGGCATGAGACTATTTCTGGAAAATTTATTTTCACTGGACTTCAAAACACTGGCCTCTGCAGACATACCACCTGCAAATGACTGTAGTGATTTTGAGGAAATACTCTTCATTTTTCCTCAATCTTTCATGTATTATCTTGAAAAGGTATTCTTGGATGGGCGTGGTGGTTCATGCCTGTAATACCAGCACTTTGGGAGGCCAAGGTAGGTAGATCACCTGAGGTCAGGAGTTCGAGACCACCCTAGCCAACATAATGAAACCCCATCTTTACTAAAAATACAAAGATTAGCTGGGTGTGCTGGTGGGCACCTGTAGTCCCAAATACTCGGGAGGCTGAGATGGGAAGATCACTTGAACCCAGGAGGCAGAGGTTGCAGTGAGCTGAGATCACACCACTATATGCCAGCCTGGGAGACAAAGAAAGACTCCATCTCAAAAAGAAAAAAAAAATAGAAAACTTATTCTCATAACTCTAAATTTTTTAAAATGCCATAAAATGCAACAAATATAACTAAATTGACTAAATACATACTGATAGCACAAAAATAGTAATTAAGGGTCCAGCTGAACTATCAATACAAAAAAGTCAATCAGTGTTTACTGGTGTTCCAAAAAGATTTACTATCATACCTGATGATCATAAAACAGCCCAGACCCTATCACCCAGGACCTCCCTACAGAAATACAGGTAACTAATACCTGATGATCGTACAACAGCACAGACCCTGTCACCTAGGACCTCCCTACAGAAATACAGGTAACTAATACCTGATGATCATACAACAGCACAGACCCTGTCACCTAGGACCTCCCTACAGAAATACAGGTAACTAATACCTGATGATCATACAACAGCACAGACCCTGTCACCCAGGACCTCCCTACAGAAATACAGGTAACTAATACCTGATGATGATCATACAACAGCACAGATCCTGTCACCCAGGACCTCCCTACAGAAATACAGGTAACTAATACCTGATGATCATACAACAGCACAGACCCTGTCACCTAGGACCTCCCTACAGAAATACAGGTAACTAATACCTGATGATGATCATACAACAGCACAGACCCTATCACCCAGGACCTCCCTACAGAAATACAGGTAACTAATACCTGATGATGATCATACAACAGCACAGATCCTGTCACCCAGGACCTCCCTACAGAAATACAGGTAACTAATACCTGATGATCATACAACAGCACAGACCCTGTCACCCAGGACCTCCCTACAGAAATACAGGTAACTAATACCTGATGATCATACAATAGCACAGACCCTATCACCCAGGACCTCACTACAGAAATACAGGTAACTAATACCTGATGATCATACAACAGCACAGACCCTATCACCCAGGACCTCCCTACAGAAATACAGGTAACTAATACCTGATGATGATCATACAACAGCACAAATCCTGTCACCCAGGACCTCACTACAGAAATACAGGTAACTAATACCTGATGATCATACGACAGCACAGATCCTGTCACCCAGGACCTCCCTACAGAAATACAGGTAACTAATACCTGATGATCGTACAACAGCACAGACCCTGTCACCCAGGACCTTCCTACAGAAATACAGGTAACTAATACCTGATGATCATACAACAGCCCAGACCCTGTAACCCAGGACCTCACTACAGAAATACAGGTAACTAATACCTGATGATCATACAACAGCACAGACCCTGTCACCCAGGAGCTCACTACAGAAATACAGGTAACTAATACCTGATGATCATACAACAGCACAGACCCTGTCACCTAGGACCTCACTACAGAAATACAGGTAACTAATACCTGATGATCGTACAACAGCACAGACCCTGTCACCCAGGACCTCCCTACAGAAATACAGGTAACTAATACCTGATGATGATCATACAACAGTACAGACCCTGTCACCCAGGACCTCCTTACAGAAATACAGGTAACTAATACCTGATGATCATACAACAGCACAGATCCTGTCACCCAGGACCTCCCTACAGAAATACAGGTAACTAATACCTGATGATTATCATACAACAGCACAGACCCTGTCACCTAGGACCTCACTACAGAAATACAGGTAACTAATCTACAGAGAATCAGGAAAGTGCTGTATTAGGGAAATGTGTGGACCAAGGGATCTCTAAGAAACGTGTGTTAAAGAGGATCATCTAAAAATCACCCTCCAAGAGGTTCCCTGATCTTCAGGAGGGCTATTTTTAAAATATCAAAGAATATGAAAACAACCAACCTAATTTAAAAAAGGGGTACAGGACTAGAATAGACATTTCTCCAAATAAATGGCCAAAATACTCATGAAAATCAACATCACTAATCATTAGAGAAATGCAAATCAAACCCATAATTAGATACCTCACACACATATGAATAGCTACTATTAAAAAAACCCAGAATATAAATGTTGGAAAGAATGTGGAGAAATTGAAACCCTTGTGTACTGTTGGTGGGAATGTAAAATGAAGCAGCAGCTAGGGAAAACAGTATGGCCATTCCTCAAAAAATGAACAGAATTAATGCCTGATCCAGCAATCTCACTTCTGATTATACACCCCGAAAGAACTGAAAGCCAGGTCTTGAAGAGATACTGTACATTCATGTTGATAGTGGTATTAGTCACAATAGCCAAAAAGTGGAAGTGTCCCAGATGTCCACTGAAGGATGAATGAATGGCCTATACATGCAATGGAATCTTATTCAGCCTTCAAAAGGAAGAAAATTCTGACACAAGCTACAACATTTATGAACCTTATGTAAGTTAAATGAGCAAATCTCATGAGGACAAACACTGTATAATTTCATTCATATGAGATAGTCGAGTAATCAATTTTGAAAAAGCATGGTGGAAATACAAAATAAAATGGTGTTTACCAGGGGCTGGGAGGAGAGGGCAACGGGAGCTGCTGCTTAACAGGTACAGATGTTTAGTTTGGGGAGATGAAAAAATGTGGAGGTGGATGGGGATAATGACTATAATAGTGTGAATATACTTGATGCTACTGAACTGCGAGTTCAGCACTGTGCAAATAAACACTTAAAAATAGTTAAAATGCTACATTTTATGTTAGGGTATATTTTATCACAATTTTTAAACAAATTTTTTTGAGATATTCAAGGAATATGATGAAAATTTTATGTTTGCTGAGGACAAAGCCACTCAAGATACTAAATTGTCAACTTTCACTTTTCTTGGTTAAAACTGTGTAAATTCAGTTTGGAAACACTGGCTATGTTCAACATTCTACTAATCAGAAGGTCTGATTTGCTGTTGTTTGGCATATTGATTTTTAGGATGTGAGTTATATACCTCATTTAAACATAACTGAACCAAACTTTTGTTATAACAAAAGTATAAACAGAAAGATAACCAGCCTGGTGTGGTGGCTTATGCCTGTAATCCCAGCACCTTGAGAGGCCGAGGTGTGCAGATCACTTGAGCCCAAGAGTTTGAGACCAGCCTGGGTGACACGGTGAACATGTCATGGGTGAACATGGTCACCCATCTCTACAAAAAATACAAAAAACTAGCCAATGTGGTGGTATGCATCTGTAGTCCCAGCTACTTGGGAGGGTCAGGCAGAAGGACTGCTTGAGCCTGGAAGGCGGAGGCTGTGGTGAGCCAAGATTGCACCACTGCGCTCCATCCTGGGCAACAGAGTGAGAGCCTGCCGCAAAAAAAAAAAAAAAAAAAAAAGATAACCAACAAACAGTGCCTAATTTTCCATACATTTGAGTCCACTGAAAATCAGCATCACAAAGTCACAATGGTTTCTATGATTTCTTGTTCTGAACTCTTGAAAATTAGCTAAAATTGAGATCCATGTTAAAGAGAATAAACAGTAACCATGCATTTATGCAAGTGTAATTATTACATAATAAATGCAGTTTATTAGACGTCTTTTAAAACATGGGGTCCATAGATGAAAAAAGTTGTAATTATTTCAAGAACTTACTTTCACCTTGATGTGTTATCTCCTGAAGTTTGCTTTGTAGTCTCTAGGAGATAAAAAGAACATAGGAGTTAAAAAGGAACACTTTACATTTCCACCCACCAAATACTTAAATAACATATTTTAAAGGTAAACCCCTCAAAACTACAAGGTTATTAAGAACAGTCCTTTATTGTCAGTGAGAAGTAAATTCTTGTGTTTATAGAAAGTATAGCCAGCAGGATGAGAAGGGACCCAAAGATCCAGCAGCAGCCGTTTTGCCCACCTCGGCTTCTCTTATCCCAGCACAGTCATCACTTACATTCTTTGGGCTCAGTAATGAGGATCAGGATTTATCTATGCTTTGGATGAGGGATTACAACTCATACTGGGTGATACAGTTTGGATATGTGACTCCTCCAAATCTCATGCTGAAATGTGATTCCCAGTGTTGGAGAGTGGGGCTTGTGGAAGGCATCTGGGTCATGGGAGTGGATCCCTCACAAATGGCCTGGTGTAGCCCCCTGTGGCTACGAGCGGCTTCTCCCTCTATTAGTTCACATGAGAGCTGGATGTTTAAAGAGCGTGGCACCCCTCCCCACACCCCACTCTTGCTCTCTCTCTTGCCATGTGACACGAGCTCTCCTTTACTCTCACTTCCTGAGGTCCTCACCAGAAGCAGATGCTGGCGTCATACTTCTAACACAGTCTGCAGAACTGTGAGCCAAATAAACCTCTTTTCCTTATAAATTACCCAGCCTCAAGTATTCCTTTATAGCAACACAAAAGAGACTAATATACTGGGTCATGAGTAAAAGGGGTGTAATATACTGGGCTGTGAGTAAAAAGCTTATAAGCTAAATTCATCAACTACCCCCTCTCAGTTACCTCATACCATATGCAAATGATCAGTCACTTCTCAAATCTGCCCCTCTGCTCTCCACTGCCACTGACACACCCAGCTCAAGCCCTCATTGACTCATACCTGTCCCACTGCAAAGGCCTTCTAAGTACTGCCTGCTTTGTTTTACCTCCCTCGTCTTGTCTCCTGCCTCCCATCCCCCACAGTCACCAGAGCAGTCTTTATGAAACAAACAACATCAAATCAGTTTCTTGCTTAAAAACCTTTATATGAGCCCATGTGACAAGAAGATTAGCCACAGTTCTTTGGTGTGTCCAACAAAATCTGCCCAAATCTGGATCTAGTCATTGTTTCTTCCCTGACCTGCCTATATATGACACAGCGGAGGCCTAGAGAAGCTGCTGGCACTCCCTTAGTAATCCACACTTCTTTGTTTTGTATTCCTAAGCCTTTACAAATGATGGCCTCATTCCTGACAAAGATCCCCTGCTTCTCCTCTCATCTGTGTCAGAAATACTCTTACTTATTCCCTAAAACTATAGGTTCATGGTATTGTCGACAAATACATTGCAAGAAAACAAGAGGTATGGGGTAATTTACATATTAAAAGAGATTAAGAGCCTACACAAAGCCTCTGTGGATTATCTTCCTGGCTTATTTTAGAATCATATGGCTAGAAGGAAACTAGAAGCCAATACGGAACATTTTAAAATAGAAATATGATATCCCTAATCCATTCCTAGCCAGATGACAATATTAAAAAAAAAAAAAACCTGCTACGTCACTTTGCTTCACCCTTCAGGACAACTACTACCAAGAAAACAGAAAATAAGTGTTAGCAAGAATGGGGAGAAACTGGAACCTGTGAGCATGGCTAGCGGGGATGTGAAATGACACAGCTGATGTGGAAAACAGCATGGCAATTCCTCAAAAAAAAAAAAAAAAATAGAATTGTTATTTGATCCAACAATTCTACTTCCGGGTATATATCCCAAAGAAATAAAAGCAAGAACTCAAAGGTGTTTGTACACTCATGTTCGCAGCAGCACTATTCACAACAACCCAAAGGGAGAAGCAACCCATGTGTCCACTGAAGGAGGAATGGGCAAACACACTGTGGTATATACATAAAAATACTTGCCAACGACTCATCAAATGGTACACTTACCACACGTTTTTTACTGTATAAAGTTTACCTTTTCAAAAAGTACCGTAAAGAAATATGAAACTCTAGTTAATGCTATAAATGATAAAAATATTCAGGTGTAAATGTACTATCTGCAACTTACTTTGAAACATAAGAAATGAAGATGGATTCATGAATGGATAGAGGAATAGACAGAAATCGGATGAAAGAAACATAGTAATATGTTACCTCTAACATTATTAAGAAGGCACCATGAGTATCTCCTTTCTTTTCCAATAGATACGCAGTGACTTCATGAAGCTGATACTTCTGAGTAATCTAGCAAAGAAAAAGGATAAATATTTTTACTCACAAATCTTGTTTGTGGAGTGGGAAGATCCCACTGAGGATGAAAAAACTCATATGATAATAAATAATGAATTTATACATTATTAGGATGATACGTTACAGGATAATATGCAAATAACTGACTTTCTAGTCATACAGTGGCTCATTTGGCGGTTCTACTTGAACCAAATTCACTCATTTTTTTCATTTATTTATTTTTAAAAATTGTTACACACCTGAATTAGGTATATACACTGGAGAAAAGCTAACATATATACATGCATAGTAATAATACAAACTAGAATTTAATCAAGTATAATTATTAAACAATTGAAAATGACAATGAAAACATTACACATCAACTTGTAAAATAATAAAAATGAATAAAGTAAAAATCTCTAATTAGTAAAAAAGAAGTATCAGTTAGGCTATGGAGAAAAAAGGGACAAAGTACAGAAAGGCATACATTTTCCTGAAAGAGAAGAATCAACACTCTGGAGATGTCAATTCTCTCCGAATTAGTCTATAAATTCAATGTATTCGTAATCAAAATTCCAAAGAGTCTGTTTCTCTTAAAGAAACTTGACAATGTGATCTCTAAATTCACGTGAAATAGTGGGAGATGTAGGACACCAAAGTAGCCGAAGCATTTTACAGAAAAAGAGTAAGGAGGGAGGATTCCTTTTGCAAATAATAAATCTATGGAAAAGCTGCGGTATGAGAATAGGGAAAGACAACCAAAGGAAGAGAACAGAACTCATCAACAGACTCATGTATACTTCAGAGTTTAGTATATGGTACTAAGGCATTACAAACCAGCGAGGAAAGGATAATAAATGCCGCATGGAGCATCAGCCATCATGTGGAAGTAAAGACATAAATCCTCCTTTTGATCAGCTTGCAAAAATTAACTCCACATGGATTAAAAGCCTAAATGTAAGAAGTTAAACTATAAAATTTATATAGGAGAATATCCTTTATTCCATTAAAATAGAAAAGACACACACACACACACACACACACACACACACACTCTCTATCTCTCTCTCTCTCTCTCTCTCTCTCTCAAGCCTTAAAGACTGGTAAACTAAAACAGAAGTCACTAAAAACCAAGTTAAATGATGTGCCATAAGAAATTGGAAGAAAGTAACTCCAACACATAAAATTAGCAAAGGATTAGATACGAAAATCAGAAAGAACTTCTAGGACTCAGAGAAGGGCAGAAACTCAACAGGAAAATGGGCAAATGATATGAATAAATAATTCAGAGAAAAGAAAATCCCAAGGTTCATCGAACATAAAGGAAAGAGGTTTAATGTATGAGTAATTGCTAATATCCATCATACTGGCAAAAAATCAGGAAGACTGAAAACACTAGGCATCAGCAAGGATGTGAAAAATAGCAAATATCAAACACTGCCGATGGGAACAGAGACAATTAGGAAATCAATTTGGAAGTATCAGCAGAACTACACCACTTTGCTGTCTAAACAATTCCATTTCCAGGTATATTACTTAGAGAAGCCTCGTATGGGCACAAAAGAAGATATGTACAAGGATGTATACTGTCACACTGTTTACATTAGCAAAAGATTGGAAACAATCTAAACGTTTGCCAACAGGGAAATAAATTGGCATATTCATTTGACAGACTAGCATATGATCATTAAATGAATGAAGTAGATCTACATGTATAAACATTTTTTTTTTTTAATTTAGTAAAAGTGGCCGGGTGCAGTAGCTCACAACAGTAATCTCAGAACTTTGGGAGATCACAAGGCTGGCAGATCACTTGAGGTCAGCAGTTCAAGATCAGCCTGGGCAGCATGGTGAAACCCCATCTCTACTAAAAATACAAAAATAAGCACAGTGGCACGCGCCCATAATTTCAGCAACTTGGGAGGCTGAGGCAGGAGAATCACTTGAACCTAGCAGGTGGAGCTTGCAGTGAGCCGAGATCACACCACTGCACTCCAGCCTGGGCAACAGAGAAAGACTCTGTATCAAAAAAAAAAAAAAAAAATTGGTTAAAAAAAGTGATCTATAATAAAATACCTACTGTATATTAATATAAACTTTAAAAACATATACAACTGTATCATGTATTTTATAGATACAGACACATATAGAAAAAATTCAAAACATAGATCAGGAAGATAAATACCAGTCTAGGATGGTGGTGACTTCAGGGGCGGGGGGTGCAAGACAGATAATGGGTGCTTTACTTTTAATATAAACAGGAACAAGAAGATAACGAAGATCTAAGGCCAGTATGGCAAAATGTTAACTGTTAGATTTGGCTGGTGGGTATACACATAATTGCAAGTCAGCACATTTCTGTAGGTTTAAAATATTTCATAATTAAATATTTTTAAAAGTATGTAGGGGCAGTTCAGGAGGTAGATGCAGAAAATACAGGCAACTGTTTCGAGAATGTTGACAGCAAAGGAAGAGAGATACATGACAGCTAAAAAATAAATGTTAAATGGGAACCGTGCTGTTACAGAAAATGGTGTGTGTGTGTGTGTGTGTGTGTGTGTGTGTGTGTGTATGTGTGTGTGTGTATACAGACATTCTCATTTAGCAACAGGAAAATAAGGGAAGAGAATACGGCAATGAGCATGCTAACGCTACTCAACTGCTATTTAGTCTATTAAGTCTTACGACACAACAGGACTATCTAATCATCTGTGTCTGCAAACCAGAGCTTGGTCTCCTTTCAATATTTTTACTATGTTCCTTTTTCTATGCGTACTGAGTTGGTTAGAATTTCTATCATACTTTCTATAAAGCTGACGATACTAAAATAAATGAAGAAGCAGTTTATCACAGCAATTAAGAGCATACACTATGGAGTCAGACTATGGGTTCAATCTCAGGGGCTACCACTTACTAGCTACGAACTTACACAAGTAACTTCATATGTAAGTCTCCCTTGTACTTATCACTTTGACTCATGAATTACCATGACTTTCAGTGAACTGTGATCCTATTCTGATCAAATCTTTTAAACCTTTGACATATTTGACAGGCTTCTCGAAATCAAAGTTCAAATTCTAAAACTGAGTCTTCTTTTTTTTTGAGACAGAGTCCCACTCTGTCTGTCGCCCAGGCTGGAGTGCAGTGGCAAGATCTCGGCTCACTGCAATCTCTGCCTCCGGGTTAATACAAGTCTCCTGCCTCAGCCTCCCGAGTAGCTGGGACTACAGATGTGTGCCATCATGCCAGGCTAATTTTTTTTTTGTATTTTCAGTGAAGATGGGGTTTCACCACGTTGGTCAGGCTAGTCCGGAACTCCTGACCTCAAGTGATCCACCCACCTTGGCCTCTCAAGTGCTGGGATTACAGGTATGAGCCACCATGCCCAGCCAAAACTGAGTCTTTTTAACCTCAGCCTAATATTGGGATGTTGCAGAGGGTGCCTGAAGAAAATAATAAAAAAGAGATAATAAACCAGCTTATTTGATGCACTAAATTATATGGGAAACACTGTCACATAAGAAATGATGCTTAACCTTCTTTGAATTGCATTTGTATATAGTGTTATTAATATGTCTTCCAAAATTCCATGAAATCCCTAGAAATCTGCTATGTCTTGGTATACATTATCAGTCATATTTTGGGTTATTATGTTAAATTGTTGTAGGCCACAGAAAATAACCAAATTTCCTTGACAACTGTGCCTTTAATCACAGTTGTGTTAAGTTACGTTGTCCACAGTTAATTACTTTATTTTGACACTTTTTTTCTGAGATCTCCTGGCAAATTCTAAAGTGTTGCATTTTCAAGGAGGTCAAAAGAGTGCAACAAATACTCTTGAATACAGGCTTTTGACAAGTGTGACACCACATTATCACTGGTTTGGGTAAAAATTTCTCAAACCCCAATGGAAAAAACAAACCTGGCCTCATAATTGCTAATCTGACATTAAGAAAAACAGGAATTAACCACACTGGACTGAAGTAATCGTTATGATGTGTTTGAAACACTGATACTTTTTGTGTGCTGCTTTCCAGAATCAAGAAAACTTTTTTTCTGGGGTGGGGATGGGCAGGGGCTATTCATAGCCTTAAAATAATTTGGTAGAGTATATTTTTTGTGAGCAAAATTAAAACATTTATTTTTTTCTATACCTGATCCTTCCCAAATTTGGAAGCTGAATATTCTATGGCAATATGGTTATTTTCATGAGTTCAGTAAGAATTTGCTCTGTTTGTAGCGGAGAAATTGGGAAACACGGTGATATTACCAAGGCTTTGATTGGGATGTCATTATTTTTAGATATAACCAGATTGCTTCAAGGAACTAAGCTTAACTTTACGGAGGCAATCGAAGTCCTTGGAAAAACTGGCCTGGTATCCTGTCAAGATGGTACCCTTGCAGGGTTCCCAGCCTTGCAGTGAGTCAAGAATGCCACCTTCTGAGAAACCCAGGAACCTCAGAATATTTGGGGGCCTCAAAAAAAGAATATACCCAGGCATTGCAGGTAAAATCTGATGATTGTTTCCCAGCCTGAAGATGAGAGACTTTTAAAGGTCAAGTCTGAGATTTATTCTAAGTTTCGGCAGAGCAGATTTTTAAAAAGCCTAAACGGCCAATCACTACTCTTGCAGTACTTATATAAATAATCAAGCCAGATATAATGACACTAAACTTATTTTACACATCAACTGAACTTATTGTGTTTATTTTTGGTAAAAATGGGAGAACCTTCAGAAGAAAAAACCTACAGTAAACATTATGAGATTCTAACTCATGGTTTGAGATTTTATGATTTACATGCAATTGGACCAAATCCTGAATTTTCAGTTTCCTCCAGTATCTGACCAATTCTCCAAACTAATATTTGAAAATTTTCTCCCACTTTTTGACTTGGAATCACTGAAATTAAAACTGCTTTTCCTGACGCCCTGCACACTAAAAGCTAGACAACTTGATATAAACTTCGGAGAAATCACCACAACTTACTTATGGACAGAAAGTTCACTGGAACACCTCGTTCAAACTGCAATCCCGGAAAATCTGTCAGATTGCCGCTTCTACTTTCACCCCAGCTACAGACACTTTAAACACAAATCTGGAAATATTCTCGGCTGGCTCCCCTCCAGACTGAGAGACAAGCCTGCAGACTGCTCCAAACAGTCACGTGCGTTTCTCTTTGTTTCTACAGAAATGCCTTGTATTAAATGCCTATTGGCCTACACCTAACTATGATGGAAACGTACTTAAAATAGCACCTCCTAAAATGAGATGCAACTATTTAACTAAATTGAGGTATTTTCACAACCAAGAGACTATTTCCATAAGATATGGGACAATGTACCCAAATTTGTTCCTTTCCACTTGTCTTAATTTATGATTTTTTCCCCTCTGCCAATCTATTATGTCAACCCAAATCTCTCTAGAACTATCCACCTAGCTTTTAATACGTGAAACTTTCTGAAAGCAAAGTTTCAAAAGGAACACTGAACAAAACCAAAATATATCTCCCCAAAATACTGAGGACTGTTGGTCAATGAAAATGCAGGGGAACCCTCTGCCCCTGCCTCTATCTGCCTAATGGCAGGATATACATTCTTCTTTACTGGAGACAGCACCAGCAGGCCCAGGAGGAATCCGGGAACAGATCTGACTATCTTCCCACACATCCTCCTACCTTTTACTAGGCTGGAACTGCTCTCTCCTGTCTTATCACTATGCAAGATATAAGGCTTGGCCAGGCACGGTGGACTTTGAAAGGCAGAGGCGGGTGGATCACAAGATCAGGAGTTCAAGACCAGCCTGGCCAACATGGTGAAACCCTGTCTCTACTAAAAATACAAAAATTAGCTGGGTGTGGTGGCGGGTGCCTGTCATCTCACTACTCAGGAGGCTGAGGCAGAAAATTGCTTGAACCTGGGAGGCGGAGGTTGGAGTGAGCTGAGATCACTCCACTGCAATCCAGCCTGGGCAACAGAGTAAGACTCCATCTCGGGGGAAAAAAAAAAAAGATTTAAGCCTCTTTGTTAAAATACAGTTTAAGCAAAGCCCCTAAGCCACTGCCCTGAGAAAGATACTTTTGAGCTGAGGTTTCTGCCACATGATGGGTATAGCAGATATTTGTTAATCTAACTTTTTTCAGGAGAGTCTCAACTAAGAATTTATAAGGTTTAAAAAAGAAATTATATCTTTTTCCCCATTTACTTTGATCGTCTGTCAAATGGGGAATGTCAGAGCAGAGTTTACTCTCGTCTCTTCTACGTCGTTGGTCTCACCTGAATAGTTTCTTCCAGACGGTAGCACTCAAGCACTCGCAGAGTCTCTATAACTTGGTTTGGGTTGAACTGACACAACAGCTCGATGAACTGCTCTGTGATGCAGGGAGATACGGGCAGCAATTCTTGATTTATATGAACACCTTCCCTAAAAACACAAAAGATAAGAGAATACTCAATGGTAGCATTATTTAATCACATCTATAATTAAAAGCTACCAGTAAAATGCATATTACATTAAAACTAGGACTACCTGCTGGTCAGGTAAAAATATGAATTGAAAATCTCAATGCACAGGTTACAAGCTGGGGCTTACGCTTGGTACCTGAGGCAGGGGCTAGTTTGTGGGACTAAGCCTGTGGGGAGAGAAATAAAAGGAAAATCCTAAACCCTCCAACCAACTTAGCGAAACTGAGATGGAGCGGGGACCTCTCTCAGGGCCCGACACACACCTTCCCCTTCCCTTCAAGCATGAAAATAAAGAAAAATCTTGAATCTCTTCAATGGAAATTCCAGGCATCTAGCTAACCTGTAGAAGTAAATGAGCCTTTGGGAGGCCGAGGCAGGTGGATCACAAGGTCAAGAGATCGAGACCATCCTGGTCAACATGGTGAAACTCCGTCTCTACTAAAAATACAAAAATTAGCTGGGCATGGTGGCACGTGCCTGTAGTCCCAGCTACTCAGGAGGCTGAGGCAGGAGAATTGCCTGAACCCAGGAGGCGGAGGTTGCAGTGAGCCGAGATCACACCATTGCTCTCCAGCCTGGGTAAAAAGAGTGAAACTCCATCTCAAAAAAACAAAAAAAAGAAGTAAATGAGCAACATGATAACAAAGAAACAGCCTGTAACAACAGCCACCCAAGTAGGTCAGAGCCACAAGCTGTTTGCTTCCCGGCAGAAATTAAAGGTCACATCTTAACATATGTCCCTGAGCTGTTTTTCTGAAACCTGCACAACCAGATGGGAAATGCCAACCACTGTCATGCAGAACTCAGACTGGGGGCCCCTGAGGACTGAACTCTGATTGCTGTTGTTTGCTCTACATTGCTTCTTGAAGGGTCTGGAGAGAGTCACACCCACAGGCCAAACCTTAATATTACCTTCTGCCCACCCCAAGTTCTTAAACAAAGCCCTGCTTCCTTAACCAACTGCAATTCAAAAGAACCTCTGAATCCATCTATGCCATAAAAGACCCCCACTTCAAGATACTCCATCTTTTTGGGCCAAATCAATGTATAACCTCCATGTAGTGATTTGCAATTGGGCCTGTAATTTCTGCCTTCCTGAAATGTTGCCCTGCCTTTAAAAACTCTTCCTGGAAGCCATCATGGAGGTCCAGTCTCAAGCATGAGCTGCTGATTCTCCTTGTGTGGTGCCCTGCAAAGAAACGCCTTCCATTCTCTAACTACAAACCTCAATGTGGGTGTTTGGCTTTACTGCACCAAGTGAGTGGATCCAGGTAACAGACCTCATCTTAAAAACTGAGTTCCCAGCCATTACAGGATAGGAGGTCGGACACGCCTCGGTATGCCCCTCATTCACCTTTAACCAGAATTCATTCCTAAGGAGTAAGCAGAAACCAGCTCTGGAAAACACAGGACAGATGACTCACTGTTTCACTGCCGTTAGCCAATTGTGGGTGACCAGCCTCTTCCTCCACCTTTGCTGCCTCAACGTGACAGCTCACCAGTTTCACAACACATCCCTTCCTAAAAACTAACAACCATCTCCAGAACTGTTTTGGCAGGATGGCAGAGGACATGCAGTGAGAGTTTTCGTGTCATCTGCTTCACCTTTTGATGTCAGAGGGCTGAAAACTGCCTCTTTGGACTGTGCTAACACTTCCATGTTTTGAACACTGGGCCCCTGAGAAGGCACGAATCTCTATTGTGCATGTGCAACTTTCTCCTTTCATAAATAGTCATGACTTCTCCTACAGGTAATTGAATATATGTACTTAGGTACCTTACTCAGCATAAACAACTGTTCCCTTTACCCTTCCCTTGAACTGCCTGTTTTCAGTTTCTGCCAGAGGCTATGATTCCCAGACTGTAAGAATGGTCACCTTGTAGGCTGCAACCCTTTATGTGAAATAAAGCTCTCCTTTCAAAATTTATGACCCTTGTATTTCTTCAGTTGACAAGGATCTGACAGTAACTCCAGATAGACAGTGTCAGAAATGAGTGAAATGGTAGGCTACCCAGTTGGTGCCCGCTATACAATTGCTTGAGTGGTTTGTGAGGAAAAATGCCCACACACATTTTGGTCACCAGCGCAGACTGGTTTACCTTATTATCAGAGGGATCGAGGCTGTGTCTCAAGAGATCACTATTATGTAAAAGAAAATGGGGATGCTCGCCACTGTTTCCCTGTACTTTCCAGATGTTTATGCCAAACTGGCTGTATTTCGTTTACATCAGACTTCTGTTAATATGTCTTATAAATGCAAGACTATGGAGCAAGTTAAGACTAGACATAAGCATGAATAACAGTACTTAATTCTTTCCAGAAAAGTTACTGACGCAACCATTTACAAGAACTAAAGCTGTGAATATGCATCAAACCAAGCAAATCACCACATGAACAGATTTTGATGGATTCATTTGTGAGAGAAATAATGTGTCGGATGGGAAACGATCAGGCCATATCAATATATTCAAAACTTTAATAAATAAGCTGTCGCATTAATGAATTTACATCCATTTCTGACTGTTGCTTATCGGTCTTGCATATAAATTTGTTACATCCACTTCCCAAAGCTGTCTCTTAGTCTTCTATTAACTATCTGCTTTGCAATATACCCACTGCTTTCTTTTGTCAGTTTTAGAAGAAAGCATGTGTGTGCCTTGTGAAACACACACACAAACCCTGCCTACCACAGAATTCAGGTTGGAGAATATATCTACTTTTACTCTACAACTCTGTAAACGGAACCATTGCTAGGGAAAAATTAAAACATATAACAGTTTTGAAAAATGTACATAAAAAAAATTTTTTTTGAGACAGCCTCATTCTGTTGCTCTGGTTGGAGTACAGTGGTATGATTTCAATTCACTGCAACCTCCACCTCCTGGGCCCCAGTGATCCTCTCACCTCCGCCTCCTAAGTAGCTGGGACTACAGGTGTATACCACCATGCCTGGCTAATTCTCGATTTTTTGTAGAGACAGGGTCTCACCATGTTGCTCCACGCTGGTCTCAAACTCATGGGCTCAAGTGATCTACCTGCCTCAGCCTCCCAAAGTGCTGTGATTACATGTGTGAGCCACCATGTCTGGCCCACATTACCACTATTCTAAAATTCAAATTCTGTAAATCAGTTCAACCATTGTGGATGACAGTGTGGTGATTCCTCAATGAGCTAGAACCAGAAATACCATATGACCCAGCAATCCCATTACTGGGTATGTACCCAAAGGGATATAAATCATTCTACTCCAAAGACATATGCCCATGTATGTTTATTTCAGCACCATTTACAATAGCAATGACTTGGAAGCAACCCAAATGCCCATCAATGATAGACTGGATAAAGAAAATGTGGTAACATATACAGCATGGAATACTATGCAGCCATAAAAAGGAATGAGATAATGTCCTTCGGAGGGACATGGATGAAGCTGGAAGTCATCATGCTCAACAAACTGACACAGGAACAGAAAACCAAACACTGCATGTTCTCACTCATGAGAGCACTGAACAATGAAAACACATAGACACAGGGAAGGGAACAACACACACCAAGGCCTGTTGAGGGTTTACGGGTGAGGGGAGGGCCCGCCACGGCACACGTATACTTATGTAACAAACCTGCACATTCTACACATGTGCTCAGACTGAATATTATGGGGATCCCAGAACTTAAAGTAAAATAAAAATTAAATAAAATTCAAATTCTGACTTCCTAATATTTGACAAAGAAATTAACATTGTGTTGGAATTTTTTAAAGGCTAGTCTATTCCTGCCCCCTCACTCTAAAATGTGTATCTAAATAGGCCAGTCCAGATTAATCTTCCCTTTCTCTAAGGAAGAGGATTTCACAATCTCCTTCAGTATCTTGTTTTTATAATTTGGGTCCACTTCAGCTTATCCTAAATCCTGTCTGCTTACATTCTCTGCTCAATCCCATATATCCAGTCCTTAGATGTGGTGTCCCCCTTTTGATTATCCAGCACCTTTTAGACTGAGAACTCAAATATATCACTCACAACAAGCTACAGTGAAAAAAACAAAAAACTGCTGGGTATGGTCACTCACGCCTGTACAATCCCAGCACTTTGGGAGGCTGAAGTGGGCAGATCACTTGAGGCCAGGAGTTTGAGACCAGCCTGGCCAACATGGTAAAACCCCATCTCTACTAAAAACACAAAACATTAGCCAGGCATGGTAGCGCACACCTGTAATCCCAGTTACTTGGGAGACAAAGGCAGGAGAATTACTTGAATCCGGGAGGCGGAGGTTGCAGTGAGCTATAATCACACCACTGCACTCCAGCTTGGGCAACAGAGAGAGATACTGAGAGACTCTGTCTCAATTAAACAACAACAACAACAACAAAACATTATATTCTCTCTAGTTTTCACTCAAATCACAAGGCCTTTAAGCTGAACTTTCAGCTTTCCACGCACGTTCTGTGTTAAAAATGCCAAATGTAATCCTGTGCCAACTAAACACCAATCTGCCTGAAAAATATGTTACATGTGATTATTACAGGCAGCAAGACAATACCTAGAAAATCTGTATGAAATTGTAACATATAATCACAGTGGTGTCTACAAATGTGACAAGCATTGACCGGGACAGAAAGTTTCCTGCAGTGAGAAGGAATCCAGTGCATCCCTGTCTCTTTGCTCCCCATCATGATGCCACGATCCACAGAACTAACAGTATTTCCACTTCTAGGAACAGCCACAATTCCTCATAAACTTCTGTGAGGCACAGAACAAAGCAGCGAGCTCACTATTTGCCTGACAGCCACGATTCTGACACATCAAACTGATGTAACAGCAGATCTAAGACAGGATCTGCTTCAGGGGATTTGGTCACTTTTCCACTTTCCCGGTTTGACTACTAATCAAATGCCAAAATGTAATCTTTCAAATCTTTTTTATCTTTTTTTTTTAAAAGACAGAATCTCACTCTGTTGGCTAGGCTGAAGTACAGTGGCATGATCACGGCTCACTGCAACCTTGACGTCCTTGGCTGAAGCAATTCTCCCACCTCAGCCCCCAAGTAGCTGGGACTACAGGTGTGCACCACCATGCCCTGCTAGTTTTTAAAGAGAGAGGGTTTCACTGTGTTGCTCAGACTGGTCTCGAACTACTTGGCTCAAGCAATCTGCCCATCTCAGTCTCCCAAAGTGCTGAGATTACAGGTGTGAATCACCTCATCCGGACTCATCTTCCAAATTTTAATAAAATGTTATTTCTCTGATAGTCAGGAAAAGAAAGTATATATTGTTCTCCTACAAAGGAAGGAAAAATGAACTTTATAAGCTCACAGAAATAAGAGTCTAATGATTTCGGGGACAGAAGAATCCTTTAGTTCTATAACCACATCAGGTATAAATGTCACTTGAATCACTGTAATTCTATACAGGCTGGGATGCTGTATTTCCAGACCACTTTAAGACACTAAGGTTTACTTTCAAGAGCCATTAAAGTCCTTAGAAGAAGGTTCCTTAGACATGGTGCCACGTCTACATGATTCCCAGCCTGTGGTAAGTAAAGAATGTCACTTTCTGACAGGCCCAGGAACCTCTGAATATTATGGGGACCCCAAGAAAAAATGAATTCACCCAAGTCTAGAGGTAGAATCTGATGGCAAGTCCATAGCTTGGCTTCCTAGCCTGAAGCGGCTTTTCTGCATTTGGGAGACAGGGTCTCCCTCTGTCATCCAGGCTGCAACGTAATAGCAGTGGCACAATCGCAGCTCACGGTAACTTCAAACTCCTCAGCTCAAGTAATCCTTCTACCTCAGCCTCCTGAGTAGCTGGGATTACAGGTGTGACCACTATGCCTGGCTAATTTTTCATTTTTATTTTTTTTAGAGATGGGGCCTCACTATGTTGCCCAGGCTGGTCTTGAATTCCTGGCCTGTAGAGACTTTTAAAGGTATAATCTGAGGTTTCTTATAATAAATTCCAAGACAGCAAATTTAAAAAAAGAGTCTATATGGCCAATTACTATTCTTGTTGCACTTTATATAAATAATCAGGCCATGTATAATAAGGCTAAACGTGTTTTATAATTAAATTAGTGTGATTACCCTAAATATCCTAAGAATAGGGGTAATTATAAAGAGAAAACTTATGTTTCAGAAGAAAACTATGGCACATCTGTTGTTAGATTCTAGACCTGTCCACTGCTTTTGAGGTTTTTTTTATTATCTGGACTGAATCCTGAATTTTAGTTTCCTCCAATGTCTGGCTATGACTCACATAGAACATTTCTAATTTTTCTCCTACCTTTCTGACCTGAAGTGTGCTTTCCCCGAAGCCCTGCAAACTAAAGGTAGACAACTTGATGTAAACTTCGAAGAAATCACAGAACAACTTATTCACGGAAAAAAGTCCACTGAAACTTTGATGCAGCAGCAATCCAGAAAAATCTGGCAGAATCACAGTTGACTTTTACTCCACCCGTAAGTATTTTGAAAACAAATATAACAATCTTCTCCGCTGACGGCGCTCCAGAATTAAACTAGCTAACAGACTGCTCCAAACATTAACCTTTGTTTTTCTTTTGCCTCCACAGACATACCTCTTGTCAAATATGTTTGTCTACACCACAAGAGAGTTAATTTTGATTAAAAAAAAAAAAAAAACCTGCCCACGACATCACCTCCTGAAGATACAACTGATCAACTGAATGGAGCACTTCTCGGAACTAAAAGACTGTTTCAATAAGATATGGGACAATGTACCTGAATTTGTTCCTTTCCACTTGGTTCAATCTATGGTTTTCTGCCCTCTGCCAAACTTTATGTCAAAACCTCTAACCCAAATCTCTCCAGAGCTATCCACCTAGCTTTTCATATGTGAAACTTTCTGAAACTGAAGTTTCAAAGGGAGCACCGAACAAAACCAAAATACGTCTCCCCAAAATACAGAGGATTGAATGAAAATGCAGGGAACCCTCTGCCCCCGCCTCTATCTGCCTGATGGCAGGACACACATTCTTCTTTCCTGGAGACAGCACTTGATTATCTGCCCAGCGAAGGCCCCAGCAGGCCCCAGAGGAATCTCGGAGCAGATGTGACTGTCTTCCCACACACGTTCCCACCTTTTACTAGGCTGGAACTGCTCTCTGCTGTCTTGTCACTATGTAACATTTAAGGCTTTTTGTTAAAATACTGTTTCAGCAAAGCCCATAAGCCACTGCTGTGAGAGAGAAATACTTCTGAACTGAGGCCCGTCCCTCATAATTGGTATGTCACACATTAATAAGCTTCTGCTTGCTTTTCTTTTGTTAATCTGACTTTTGTTTTCAGTAAAGTGTCTAAACTAAGAACTAAAAAGGAAAAAAAATTGTTTTTTCCCCTAAAATGACTTTACAGCTCTTACTACACATAAGTAAACTGCTCTCAAGACAGCAACGTGGATGAAGAGGGGACCAGGTATGCGAAGGAAGAATGGCAATGTGTAGTGTACTGTATGAACAAAAGTTCAGCACCAAAGGAGAGAAGAGGAAGGAAGACGGAAGAAACTGCAGCTGGCCAGATGGGCCTGAATCCTTTTGTACAAGAAAGGCCGTGTATGCCAGGAAGAGTGGATGTCACCTGAGACATCCACTGGGAACTGAAAGAACTTAAGGAAAGTGGCAGAGAACATTATCATTATCTGCCTGTTCAAAACGGAAACGGCAGGCAAGCTGGTTATGAAGCTGCCGCTGCAAAGGCTATGACAGTGAGAGAAATCCAGCAGGACCGACTCCATGTTGCTACAAGCCTCACAGGCTGGCTGTCCTCGCTCATTCCTGGCCATAGGCCAAGCTAACCATGAGTGGAATTGAGTCTACAGTTTAACTTGGAAGCAAGAATGGTAAGATTCTGTCCCTAAAGCGAACCCCCTCCTTGCTGACGAACCAAAGTCACCTTTGTAAGACTAATGAAAGACCACAGGATTAGGATTATGGGTGGAGCCCGCATTCTGCTAAAATACAGGTGTAGCTAAATGACAGCCAGCCATTGTAATCTAGCTTGCCTTTCTATAATCGCTTGCTGCTCAAGGAGTCATATGGCCAGAGGTCATAAGATTTGTGACTTGATTTGTGACCTCCCCAGCTGCTCCTATAGATAACACCACTACTGCAGAGAACCTAAGATTAATCTTTGCAGGTGTTTTTCAGACTTGGTGCATTCTGGTCATCTTCTGACTCTAACCAGACCTGGGACTCATGACTAAACAGGTCCTGTGGCTCCCACCCAGAGGCTGACGCGACACATAAGGACCATTTTCCACACTACTGTGATTTCCTCTCCAGTCAGTCAGCAGTGCCTATTCCCTAGCTCCTTGCCCACCAAATTATCCACAAAAGCCCTAGCCTCTGAGTTCTCCAGGAGATGGACTTAAGTCATAACTGCAATCCTCCCAAGTGGCTAGCTCTGTGTTAATTCATCTCTTTCTCTACTGCAATACTGTGGTGTCAGTGAATCGGTTTTTCTGTGTCGCAGCAAGAACCTGTTGGGTAATTACAGTTGGGAAACCAGCAAAAGAAACCAGAGGAGGGATGCTGAGTGCCTAAACCAGGGCAGCGGAGGTATGGACAAGAGGAAAAATCACTTACAGTATAAGAGATATAGAAGGCTGGACACAGTGGCTCACACCTGGAATCCCAGCACTTTGGGAGGCTGAGGCAGGCGGATCACAAGGTCAGGAGATCGAGACCATCCTGGTCAACATGGTGAAACCCTGTCTCTACTAAAACTACAAAAATTAGCTGGGTGTGGTGGTGCGTGCCTGTAGTCCCAGCTACTGGGGAGGCTGAGGCAGGAGAATTGCTTGAACCTGGGAGGTGGAGGATGCAGTGAGCTGAGATCATGCCACTGCACTCCAGCCTGGCAAAAGAGCAAGACTCCATCTCAAAAAAGAGAGAGAGGGAGAGAGAGAGATACAAAAGAGATAGATTTTATAGATTTTGGTAACTGTTTCCATGTGGTATGGTGTGGTAAGAAGATGAAGTTGGAATGGATAAAGCAAAGTGAAAACTTGTTCATCACTCTCAGGATTTTATTTACGATACTTATACATAATCACCTGCTTTTCCCTATCTTCCTCCATGAGAATGTAAATTCTCTGAGGGGAGGGTCCTGTCTCATTCATCATTTTATCTCCCATGCCTGTCAAGTGCTTGGTATGCTGTAGTTACTCAGTAAATTGCTACATGAAATGAATCAGTTTACAATATTGTTAAGAGAGAAAATAAAAGAGAAGTGATTTAGGTTGGAAAAAGTGAGTATAAATAACAATTTCTTTATAGGTAAGTACTGATTAAAGGACTAAAGAAATATATATGTGATAAACGTGTGTGTGTGTGTGTCTGTGTGTGTGTGTGTGCGCGTGTGTGTGTGTATATATATATATATATATATATAGAGAGAGAGAGAGAGAGAGAGACAGAAAGAGAGGAGCTGACTGATTGGTGATTAGGAGGTGATGATGTGTTACAATTTAAAAGGCTGAATTTGAGTTGCTGGCAAAATACTACCCAAAGATATAAGACCTAGGGTAGGCCAGGCAAAATGAACCATTACCTTGGCCACTGTAGGCACTCACTGAAACACGTATTTTTTTTAATATGTCAAAGTTCATAAACATATATAATCTTCTAATTTTGTATTTTAACTTTGAAATATACTATTTCAATACTATCAATATCTTAAAATGTCCCTTCAAAAATATAAACAGAAACACTGACAGATTCAACTAAAATCCAATGCATAACCATTTCCATAATCTATATTTTGCTCCTTGGCGAAGTTACTCATTTTCTTAACAATGTTCGATTTTTACTTTACTTGGATTAAGGACTTTGAGATACAATGTGAAATATGTGTTTTTTCTTACAGGAAAATCATACTATATGTTTCAGAAGCCTTCAGAATATTGTTAACAAAGGCTAAATCAACATTACCAGGAAAATCATACTGAGGAAAATATTCTGAATATAAATATGCACCCGCATTCTCTTTTACTCCTTCTGCTCATGGCCTCACAAAAAACACGTGTCCTTTTGTATTATCCTTCGAGCATCCCCACTGCATAAGGAACCTGCATCTGGATGTAAGCACATCAGGAGAACTCCTGTGAGAATTCATCACCAGCAGCCAGCAGGAATGCACCCAGGCACCCAGGGGGTAGGGATGGAGTGGGCTTTATGTAGCCGCTGTCCCAAAGGAAAGAGTTAGAAGAGGATGCAAATCCTCTCTCCTAAGCTGTTGGCCTCAATTCAGGCAAGTAATTTGCTTCTGGAGGATTAACCCCCTCTCCCCCTAAACTAATCTTTCTATGTACAGATGCCACCAATATCTTTGCAGGTCAATTAATTCAACTGAGGAAACTATTTACATAACAAAGATAATGTAAAGCCACTGGGTAAAGACACAGCAAAATATACACATGAATTCAACTGGATGATCTACTCCTTTAAAAATGCTGTTGACAAAATAAAAGCTACCCTCTCAAAAACAACTTGATACGCGTAAATATTCATGTGCCTGTATGTGTGTGTGCAACCACTGCCTCCCAGGTTCAAGCGATTCTCCTGCCTCAGCCTCCTGAGTAGTTGGGATTACAGGCATGTGCCACCACGCCTGGCTAATTTTTGTATTTTTAGTAGAGACGGGGTTTCACCATGTTGGTCAGGTTGGTCTTGAACTCAGTTTCTCTGCCTGCGTCGGCCTCCCAAAGTGCTGAGATTATAGGCATGAGCCACCATGCCTGGCCATACATGTAAACGTTAAATTAAATATGCATAAATTAAATATGCATAAACTAGATATACAGGAATGCCTATTAACTCAGGCATTGGGGGCAAGAGCAAAAAAAGCAACCCTGCAATAATACAAACACACAAGCAGTCCTCATCTCAAAATAACTGTTTTCCTTCATAATGCTGCTTTAGGAGTTTCATGGGGGGAAAACCTGTAGGTTAAAAATATCTATTGCTTAAAAAGAACAAAAAGAGAAGAAACAAAGGTAAAATGTTTCACAGCTGGCTGTCAGGTAAACTGCGAGGCAGGGCCAGTCTACCCATTCTTGATGCTTGACCCTATTTCCGTATTCCGTACTCCCTCCGTTTCCCACTTCCCTTTTCCCAGTACCCGAAAAGACTCTAATCCTTTACTTTAGGTTAGTTAAGAAGCACAGTCACTAAAAAAGGCTAAAATGTAATGAGAAGTTAGTCAATCAGAGACTAATGTAAACCAACCCATGCTCTCTGCTTTCTTCTTACCCTTGAGGTCAACCGTATTAGGAAAAGGTTTTGAGCTTTTTCCCATCTTTTAAATGCTTTGTTGTTTTCATGTGTTATTTATATATTCCTCATTGTAAAAAGGGCCATACAATACAGAGATCCACAAAGCAATCAGAAACAGTTTTGACGGGGAAAGGGAGGAAGGTAATTTCAATTTTTTAAATCTATGAAGAACCCTCTATATCTGGGTGTGCTTATAATGCAGACAGCTTGAAGAAGAGCATGTACCCTGCATCGTGGAAAGAAGGGGACAAAACGGGGTGGAGGTAGGGTTCAAAGGACACCAAAAACAAACTTTACACAATTCAAAACTGTGTCTAAGAACAGCTCTGAAAGCAAGAAAGGGAGGACTTCCTCTTTTTTCCTCACTCCTTTTGCACTCAACCTTCTTAATCTACTTTCTCTCCCTCAATCCAGAATTCAATATACAACTAGTATTATATACATATTTATATTATGGATTAAGGAGGTTTTTATGGGTTCGCTTGAGATGCTATTGTATAAAATGATCTTTATATGAAAATGATTGAAATGCCAAACAACAAATTCAAAAATAAACTTAAAAGCATAATATAAATCAATGCCTGCCTCTCTGTAAGACATAAAGTAAGAGGATACAATACGATGAATCCAAGAATTGGGACTCTCAAAGCAGAATCCTTGGTCTTTGATATTTTGGAGCAGATCAATACAAAGCTGAGCTCTTTTTAAAGGGAGGGCTGAGGTCAGCTGGTTATTTCAAGGCTCTTAATTTCTGGTAGACAAAAGTAAAGCTGGAAATTTGGCTGTTGTCAGAGTGAGGTCACTCCTGGTCCTGCCGCTCTTTGGGGGAAGGGGAGAGGAAGGACTGTGAGTGCGCTGCCTCTTTTCAAGGTAGGTAAGGAAGGACCTTGCACCTGAATGGACACGACAGGAAAGGAGTAATGTTTGAAGTGACCATCTGGTTAGGGTTAGCTTAAGGAAATAATGTGTCTGTTTCTTAAGTAAAACTATCTGTGGTTTACTGGTGAACAAAACAACTTTCACAGCATTCATAAAAGGTCTTACCTAACTAACATCTTTCAAATCTAGTTGTAGGTAACAATGGAGCAAGACTGTCCACTAAAGACCTTTGATGCCTGGAATATGCCTTTCTTTTGGTACTATTTAGTTTAAGTAGTGACTGCAATGCCAAAGCAGATACATTATTTGTATTTGCTTTTTATTAAAAAATGGTTGAAACGCCAAACATCAAATTCAAAAAGTTTAGCGCATAATCTAAATCAATGCCTGCCTCCTATGTAAGATGTAAAGAAAGAGGATAAACTATGATGAATCCAAGACCTGGGATTCTCCAAGCAGAACACTAAGTCTTCGACACAGAAATTTATATGACCTAATACTGCTTTGTTTAAATTAAAAAATATATACTTGGTCACCATCACTTTTCATAGTTCATTTGAGAAAATGCCAAGTTCAAAGCTGAGCTTCTTCTGTCCTTCGCGCTTGAGTCTCTACAGGTAGGATGGCAGAGGAAAAGGACTTGATTAAAATACATTATCCTAAGGGAAGAGGAGTGGATGGATCTAACACTGGGAAACATATGGGGGAGGAAAAGAGGGAACTGTGCCACAGAAAAGAGGTGGACAGGCTCTGGAGAAAGGGCTGAGAAGGGGGGCTAGTGTTTCCTTCCGCCTCCCCTGAGCTCCCACCTCCGCCCCATTTCCATGTTTCCTGCTCCCAGCTCTCCCTACCACCTCTTCCCACCTTCCTTCCTTTCCTCCCACTCCCAACTCAATTCCAAAATATTTCCATCAGAATTATCTGGGAATAGAAAAGGGCCTGAACTGACTCTGAGGGAAATACAAATGATTAATAGGAATTTAAAAATAATTTTAAAAAAGCATGTCTAGCTTCAGGAATAATCTGAGGACACAGAATTAAAACACAGATACTTCAAAAAGGTCTTGAACACAAGCGGAGGGGGGTATGCAGTCAGTCTGCTTTTAGTAAACATCTACACATACACATTTGTTTGACTTAAATTTAAATGTATCACAGCCTATTCAAGATTGAAATGGTTGAGCTTTCAAAAAATGTTTACAATCAACAAATTACTGGTATTTTAAAATAGCACAGAACACTGAAATAACCAAAACCAATATTACAATTGCTAAAGTAAGTAAATAGTTATTTTCGATGGCCAGCATGTATTATAATGACACCTACGGTGTGTATGTCTGATATGAAAGCGATGCCATCTTGGAAAATTCCATGCTTCACTCTAGGTGTGCATCAAAATAATCCAACTCCCAGTGATTCTGTGGGTTGGGCCAAGGCATCCGAATTTTTAAAAGCTTCGTAGGCGATTCTGACGCACACTATTGGTCAAGAATAACCATCTTAAAGGATACTAAACATTACTGCCCTCAACTCCCAATGTATGTAGTTACAGCAAAGCTTTGAAACCTCATATGCAGAACTGCTTTGCCTACAAATCCACTGCTAGTTTCGTCATCTCCTTCAGTTTGTTTTTATTTGATATAAGCATCAGAGCAGCAGTTGAAAAACACATTTCAACTTTCCTTCCCACCATCAGGAAGTTGTTTAAAACCGAACACATTAAGTCGGAGTTTGAAACATAATACAGTTATAGAGGTAGGCTGGGAACCAAGTGTTAACTTTGGAAAGCAGAGCTACCATCAGTCTCCCGCATGAAGTAAGGAGCAGGCAGGATGCAACAGGGCAGGAGGGGAAGCTAATTCTTCTGATCCATGTCGTGTGGCGTGGCTTCATGATTTTATTTACACTGATGAGAACTCACCATATATGCTGCTCACGTTCAAATGGAAAGAAATATATTATCTCAAGATACAATCTATTGTTCAGATCTTGTATTTTCACATTATCTGTGCAACAGTTACTCCTACTAATATTAAAAATTCAGAGCTAATTATACTATTTAGATCCCATGGGCTGGGAACTTAATCTCAATTTATTTCCTTTTATTTCTCATATACATTATGAAAGACTAAAGTTTATTAACATACCTTGGGTCAAGAAGACTCCTCAAAAATTTGAAAAGCAAAACCTGGTTCTGAAAAACAATAAGAAATGCAATTAAACATTAAAACAAATTTTTCAAATTCTTCCATAGTAAAGAACTACTCTAACGTATCCCTTTAAAACGCACAGATACCTGACTGTTTCCATTAAGCCCTCTGTACAGATCTAAGAAATGCTAAAGAATCACTTGGAGGTTCTTCATGTCTTCTCAATAATTCTAATCACTGTTGCACATTCAACTCTCAGTGTAAAAGGAACACAAATACCCTATTATCGCCAAAAAAAGCCCTCTCCTGAGACAAATCCCCAAGCTGTTCCCAGCACAAGGACCCTCGGAGCGGCAGGTGCTTGGAACTGCTCTGTGGATGCTGAGCTCTGGCTGTACCGACGGGTTTCACTCTGCCTTAACCGGTCCTCCTGTGGCAATGGGTTGCTGTGAGACAGTTCGTCCCAGGAGGATGGGAGTTTGAGGTCCAAGCTAACAACCACCACCAAAACAGCTCATGAACAATATAAACGACTACAGAAGAGGTGCCTGCCAACCAAACTGCAACATGTTAGCAATCAATGCACCATCAAATCTTGGTTCTGTTTTGCCATTTACTCGCTACATGACTTTCTGTAAGTTACTCATCCTCTGAGCAATTCAATTTCCTTATGTGGGGGAAAAAAAAGAAGACGGTACTATCTTCTCTGCCATCCGCACACCATAGAAGGGTTAAATGAGATAAACCTTCAAACCGTACAAAAGTATGAATAATATTTCTAAGTTCTTGGGAATTCTATGCAAAAATTGTTATTGTTTAGGTTTTTGTTTTTTATTTTTTGACACATTCACACTTTACCTATAAAAAATGGATGACTCTTAAAGATGAAAAATATTAGTATAAAAAATGATTTTAAAAGACATTTATTTTTATCAGTCTGATTTTCTACTTTTTCCCTATTGCTTTGCGTCATTTTACGTGACTTTCTTCTTGGTTATAACTTAACATTCTGGCATATTTTTCATTTTAAGAATTCTGAAAACAATTGGTCAGTGGCATATTTCTTGCCATCAAAAGTAAAGGTACTTTGTAAGATTGTTTACTTTGTAAGTAAAGGTACTATGTGAGATTCTTGCACAATTTTAAAAGCCATGCAATAAAGCAAATACAAACAGACCACAAATAGACACCTTTTTTTTAATCCATCATACTTTAATTTTCTTTTTCTTTTTGAAACACAATGTCACTGTCACCCAGGCTGGAGTGCAGTGGCATGATCACAGCTCACTGCAGCCTCCACCTCCCGGGTTCAGGTGATCTTCCCAGATAGCTGGGAAGAAAGGCATGCATCATCACGCCCAGCTACTTTTCTAGATTTGTTTTTTGTAGAGATGGGGTTTCACCATGTTCCCGCAACTGGTCTTGAGCTCCTGAGCTCAAGCAATCTGCCCGGCTGGGCCTTGTGAAGTGCTAGGATTGCAGGTGTGAGCCACTGTGCCCAGCCCATGCTTTACTTTGATGTATTTGTCTGATGAATGACATTCTACTCATCTACTGGGTCCGTCTCTTAGTAGCCTTAGAGACTACAAAAAAAGAAAAAGAAAAGAAAATCCTACAAGTGCTCATTTTAAATCTTAAAGGACAATGGCAACACAGCCACCGCCACAGGCAAAATTTACCAGAACTGCTGACTTTGAAAGGGGAGAGCAGCTCTGGAGACAGAGTACTTTTGGCAGACACCACCTCCTCCCCTCCCTCACTAGCCTGGGTTTCATGTCCTTCTGTGTGCTACTCCAGCATCCTGGGCTCCACCATCATTCCAAGCAAACTAGTCTGTAATTGCCTTTTGGCTTATTTGTCTTCTTAGAGAGCAGGATCAAACCTACATGTTTTTGTACCCTCAGCACTCAATGCTTTTGCCCAGAGCAGGTACAGGAGTATTTATCGAATTAATGGATGAGTCTTTTTCTTGAGTTAATGAACCTCATCATTATCATGCTACACATCCAAGCTTGATATCTGGGAATTTTTTCTTTTTTCTTTTTGAAACATAGTTTCGCTCTTGTTACCCAGGCTGGAGTGCAATGGCGCAATCTCAGCTCACCGCAACCTCCGCCTCCTGGGTTCAGGCAATTCTCCTGCCTCAGCCTCCCGGGAAGCTGGGATTACAGGTGCCCGCCACTGCACCCGGCTAATTTTTGTATTTTTAGTAAAGACAGGGTTTCACCGTCTCGGCCAGGATGGTCTAAAACTCCTGACCTCATGATGCACCCACCTCAGCCTCCTTAAGTGCTGGGATTACAGGTGTGAGCCACCACGCCCGGCCTCTGGGAGTTGTTTTTAACTCTTCCTGTCACATTCAAATAATTTCCAGATCCTATACATTTTACTTCACAAAAATATCCTAAATCTGTCCTCTCCAACTGCCACTGACTTAGTGCTAGTCCTCTCCATCTTTTGCCTAGACCTCCATTTGCTCTCCTTTCAGTCCATTCTCTCCACTGCTATCCAAAGTTAACTCTGTAAAATGGATCTAGATACTGCTCTTTAGCTTAAAACAGCTTCAGTGATTCTCAGTACACAGAAGACAGTTTAAATTTCATAGCCTCACATATGAAACCGTTCCGTATTTGTCTGCAAGGTATATATTCCAACTCCTCTAGTTTAGCCCCTCCCCTCCACCTATCCCTAGTAGCTGAATCTAATGCCACTTCCACCATCACCCTCCCAATGCCATGCTTCATACAGATCTGAAGGTTCTCTAAGCATGCATGCTGCTTCATGCCTTCAAGGCTTTACGTGCCCAGAACCTTTTTATTGAGAAAGCCCTGCCCAAGTCTCGGTGTGGAAATCTGACATTAAGCACGCAAGACCAGATTAGGGCTCTCTGGACATTCTTGTATTTCTCACCATCCACCACTCTCTCCTTCCCTTGTTCCTACAGTACTTTTCCCATATCTCTAGTACTGCTCTTCTAACACCGGACTGTAATTATGCAAGTGCTTCTCTGTTCTATAGGAACGTTTAAGAAAGGGTTGTATTCTTATTTGTGTCCCCAGGGCACAGCACACTGGTAGAGAATGGGGCTGCACTAAGTATTCGAATGAATGAATTCCATATTTTTGTCTCTCATGTCAGCTGCCTCCTACTCACTGCTCTGATTTTCCTCTTGCACAGCTATTCCCAGCCACTATTATTGTCACTTGAGGACTCCGGGTGGTGCTTCATGTCCCTGTCATTGTCCTATTCCCTACCTCTATCACTTGTGGCTACAATGACAATGCACAAACTCGACATGGGCACTGCCATGGTAAGTGGTAAGTGGAACACCTGAAACAGTCCACTAATAGTACGTCTAACTGAGCTTCTCAACATGTGCCATGCATATAGCTGTACTCTAGTTAAGATTCTCCAAGGCAAATTCTGAACAGCACAATTTCAGGATGACAAAGTTTTGAATAAATCTGAATCTCAAAGAAAATAGGGTTGTGGATCCAACAGCAAAAGAAAACGGGGAAGAGAGACCTGCGGATTAGGATTTCTAAAATAAGTACATAATAGTTTCAGAAATGCTTCTTTGATGCTCATATTTGTTACGCACAAAGATGAACTCCCTCATTTCCAAACTAAGAGATCATCCCATAACTGCATGCGCGCGCGCACACACAGCATATTAGGTTGGTGTCATTAAAGAAATGGCAAAAACCACAATCACTTTTGCAGCAACCTAATAGAAACTGCTAATAAATATCAACTGAAGAAATCACTACAATCAAAACTTCTCAGATGAAAATTTAATAACCATCTCTCCACTGGATATTTTTTCCCAATATATATCTGCAATATGTACCTGAAGTTTTTCAATGACCGTTTCAATATGTCCAGAAAAGTGGGTAGCAACCAGTTCCGCAGCTTTACAAGGCTTCAGGGCCACCAGTTCCTGGAGTTAAAGGAAAAGACAAAGCCATCTTTAATGGTTCATTTACACAGCATATCCACAGATGAGAGGCACGACTACCCACCTCCACACTGCCGCAAGCTTCCCCCGTGCATCTCAGCACAGCTTCATACACAGCCTCAATTTAAATGGCCCTTGGCAAATGAGCAAAATAAGAAATGTGCCATGTAAAAAAAAAAATCAAAATTTAATTTAAAGAAAGGTAATTCAGAATTTTTTGAAAATGAAAGCACTACAGAATTCTGGATTTCAGCCATGATATCTGCAGGAGAAACAGAAGGAACAAAAAGCTTCCCAAATTCCCTGTCACTGCATTTCATCCTTGAGCTTCAAGTAATAACTTGAAGAACTGAGAAAGTGTACTTGTAATTTATCTGGCTAAGAATTTTCAAAGTTCTGGTGCCTAGTGCATTTTGGAACTGTAAATACTTTAAGAAATAAATTTAAGGTCTTAAATTTTAAATGAGAGTAAAATGTTGACCACTTTCAATTAAACACTGTTAATAAAAGCTATTTGTCTAATATAAGACTTTTTTGTCCTCCCCTTGGACTTTCCTGGACACTACTTTCCTTTTAAAACTCTCTCCTTACTTGCTTTCTGTCACCTAATATTTTATCTTTCCAATTGTACCTTCTCTGTGGGAGCACCGTGATCAATCACGACCATAATACACAGCTAAAACACAAAGACCAAATGTAGACCCAAACAGTGTGCCATTAAATAAAACTCAGACAAGCCACTGTGACTGCCGCACACACCACAGATTGAGTCATTATCGTGTTGGGTAGTTCTTGGAGATTCGTAATAATTAGCTGCCACACACAATGGTAGTTTATATAACTTTAATGCAATACTCTTGATAAGAGAGAAGGTATAGCTAATCAATATTACAAAGGAGACACCTACTGATCTGTAGACATTCAAAAATAAACTACAGAGAATGAATTTATTCCAGTAATTTGGAAATTTAGACAAAATAAATTCCTTAAAAGTGCAATTTAATAAACCAACTTGAGAAGAAAGAGTCTGCATTGATTTTTTTTTTTTTTTTTTTTTTTGGTAGAGACAGGGTCTCACCATGTTGCCCAGGCTGGTCTGGAACCCCTGGGCTCAGATAATCCTCCTGCCTCGGCCTCCCAAAGTGCTAGGATTACAGGCATGAGTCACTGTGTCTGGCGCTGACTTGATCTTTAACCACTAAAATAACTGAATGAGTAGTTTAAAAACTTTCCATATGAGAAACTTAGGCCCAAAGAGCTTCACTAATAAGTTCCAGCAACCATTTAAAGAAGAAATAATTAACATTAACTAAACCTCTTACAACAGAGAACAGCAGAATGAAAAACTCTTCAGCGCATTGTTCGCGGCTAGTAACATTCTGACACCTAAACACAATATGGCAAAATTACAGATCGATCTGAACCATGAATATTGATACAAACACACCAAATAAAAATGAAATTCAGCAATATATAAAAAGAATAACATCAGGATCAAGTTGCACTTAGCTGCAGATATCAAGGTTGGTTTAAAACCAATAAAATTTAACACGAAAACAGAATAAGGAAGAAAACATGATAAAATTCAAAATCCATTCATGAGGAATCTCTTGGCATACTAGAAATAGAAGAAAACTTCCATAAAAATCCTTATTTTAAACATACTTATGTCAGAAATGAAATTTTTTTAAATGCTGTTAATAACAGCATTAAAAATATGCAGTTGTGACAGTAAGTATAACAAAGGATGGGGCTAGGCGTGGTGGTTCATGCTTATAATCCCCGCACTTTGGGAGGCTGAGGCAGTCAGAAGTTGGAGACCAGCCTGGCCAACATGCCAAAACCCTGTCTTTACTAAAAATACAGAAATAAACTGCATGGTAACCACATCTGTAATCCCGGCTACTTAGGGAGGATGAGGCAGGAGAATCACTTGAACCCAGGAGGCAGAGGTTTGCAGTGAGCCTAGATGGTGCCACTGTACTCAGTGAGTTAGACTCACACATACAGTGAGTGAGACTCCATCTCAAAAACAAAACAAAAACAAAGGATGGAAAATCTCCATAGAGAACATTATAAAACATTATAGGAAGATATTAAATAAAGGATCATACCATACAGTCATGGATAGGAAGTCTCAATAATTGTAAAGATTGCAAATAATCGTCAAAATTATTGATAGATTCAGTGCAATGCCTGTCATAATCACAAAGTTAAAAAACTTTTTGGTGGAACTAGATAAGCTGATTCTAAAATGTATTTGGAAGTATCAAAAGTCAGTAATAGCCAAGATTTTCTTAAAGATATCAAGACTCACTATACAGCAACAATATTAAAAACTGTGTGGTACTGATGCAGAGACAGACAAACAGACCAGCGAAACACAAGGCCCAGAGAAACAGACCAAGCACACAGATCCTTGATATACTCATCAAAAAGGCATCAATTCCGAGCAACAGAAAAAGGTAACCTTTAAAAATAACTGATGCTGGGACAACTGGGCATCAGTATTCTAAAAAATTAACTGGACTTCTATCTCATACTATATATAAAAATTGCTTTCAGGTGGAATTCAGAGCCAAAGATTAAAATAAGAAAGAATGATTATTTTGACCACTTTTAAAAAAGACACACAAAAAGATTTAAAAAGGGCCAGGCGAGGTGGCTGACGCCTATAATCCCAGCACTTTGGGAGGCCAAGGCAGATGGATCACAAGGTTAGAAGATCAAGACCATCCTGGCTAACATGGTGAAACCCCATCTCTTCTAAAAATACAAAAAATTAGTTGGCCATGGTGTCACGCACATATAGTTTCAGCTACTTGGGAGACTGAGGCAGGAGAATTGCTTGAATCTGGGAGGCGGAGGCTGCAGTGAGACAAGATCACACCACTGCACTCCAGCCTGGGTGACAGAGCCAGACTCTATCTCAAAAAAAAAAAAATATATTGCTGACAAAAGACTAATATTCGCAATACATAAAAAAATCTTACAAAGCAATAAGTATGAGACATTCAAACAGAAAAGTGGGCATAAGACTTCAGCAGGCACTTCACAAAAGAGAAAATTTAAATGGCCAATAAACATATGAAAAGGTTGTCAATCTTATTAGTAATTAAGGAAGTGTAAATGTAAAACATAATTAGATATCATTACACATCCATTAGATGGGCAAAGATTTAAAGTTTGCCAAGGATAGAGAGTTCATGAGAACTCTCATACAGCACGGGCATCCAGCAAAATTTAAAATATTAATCTCAGTTAACTAGCAGTTATATACTCTAGAGCAGAGATTATGAATTAGCATGCATCAGAATAACTTAAAGGATTGCTGGGCCTCACCCCGAGTTTCTGATTCAGTAGGTCTGAGAAGGAGATCCAAACTTTGCATTTCTATCAAATTCTTAGCTGATGCCATGATGTTGGTTTGTGAACAAAACTGAGAATCATTGCCTTAGAGAAACAAATGCGGCTGTGCTCAAGATGTGCATATAAGAATGATTATGAACGGACTATTCTTAATGGTTAAAACTAGAAAAAATTAAATATTTACCAGCAGTAGAATGAAAAAATTGTGATGTACCTGTAAAATGGAATATTATACAATAAAAATTAACTGTTGCTACATAAAACAAAATGTTCTCAAACAAAATACTGGGCAATCTTCTCAAACAAAATACTGGGCACAAATAAGAAAATAAAGTGTGATTTGCTACCTGATTTCAAACTATATGACAAAGCTACAGTCATCAAAACAGCATGGTACTGGTACCAAAACAGAGATACAGACCAATGGAACAGAACAGAGGACTTGGAGGCAATGCCACACATCTACAACCATCTGATCTTTGACAAATCTCACAAAAACAAGCAATGGGGAAAGGATTACCTGTTTAATAAATGGTGTTGGGAAAACTGGCTAGTAGTGTGCAGAAAGCAGAAACTGGACCCCTTCCTGACACCTTACACTAAAATTAACTCCTGATGGATTAAAGACTTAAACATAAGACCTAACACCATAAAAACCCTAGAAGGAAATCTAGGCAAAGCCATTCAGGACATAGGCACAGGCAAGGACTTCATGACTAAAATACCAAAAGCATTGGCATCAAAAGCCAAATAGACAAATGGGATCTAATTAAACTCCAGAGCTTCTGCACAGCAAAAGAAACAATCATTAGAGTGAAGAGGAAACCAACAGAATGGAAAAAATTTTTTGCAATCTACCCATCTGATAAAGGGCTAATATCCAGAATCTAAAACAGATTTACAAGAAAAAAAACAAACAACCCCATTCAAAAGTGGGCAAAAGACATGAACAGACACTTTTCAAAAGAAGACATATATGAGCCAACAAACATATGAAAAAATGCTCATCATCACTGGTCATTAGAGAGATGCAAATCAAAACCACATTGAGATACCATCTCATGCCAGTTAGAATGACAATCATTAAAAAATCTGGAGACAAACGATGCTGGAGAGGATGTGGAGAAATAGGAACACTTTTACACTGTTGGTGGGAGTGTAAATTAGTTCAACCATTGTGGAAGACAGTGTGGCAATTCCTCAAGGCCTTAGAAATAGAAATTCCATTTGACCCAGCAATCCCATTACTGGGTATATATCCAAAGGACTATAAATTGTTCTACTATAAGGACACATGCACATGAATGTTCACTGCAGCACTGTTTACAACAGCAAAGACCTGGAACCAACCCAAATGCCCATTGATGATAGACTGGACTGGGAAAATGTGGCACATATACACCATGGAATACTATGTAGCCATAAAAAACAATGAGTTTGTGTCCTTTGTAGGGACATGGATGAATCTGGAAACTATTATTCTCAGCAAACTGACACGAGAACAGAAAATCAAACACTGCATATTCTCACTCATAGGCAGGTGTTGAACAATGAGAACACATGGACACAGGGAGGGGAGCATCACACACTGGAGTCTGTGGGGGGATGCCAAGGGAGAGACAGTGGAGGGGCAGGTGGGGAGGTCATGGAGGGACAACACAGGGAGAAATGTCAGATGTAGATGACAAGGGGATGGAGGCAGCAAACCACACTGCCATGTGTGTATCTATGCAACAATCCTGTATGATCTGCACATGTACCCCAGAACCTAAAGTACAATTAAAAAAAAAAAGATAACAGTGAAAGATAGGCAAAAGAAAAAAATAAATAAAAATGAAAATAAAAAAAGAAAGAAAGTGTGATTTCATTTTCATAAAGTTTGAAATTAGGCAAAACAAAAACATATACTTAGGGATGTATGCATATGCAGTAACAGTGTCCAAAATGGCAAGGAACTGTCACAAACCAGGGAAACGGCTATATGGGGAAGAGGGGAGGAAAGACTGTGATTAGAAAAGAAGACGGCCGGGTGCAGTGGCTCACACCTGTAATCCCAGCACTTTGGGAGGCCGAGGCGGGTGGATCACGAGGTCAAGAGATCAAGACCATCCTGGTCAACATGGTGAAACCCCGTCTCTACTAAAAATACAAAAAATTAGCTGGGCACAGAGGCATGTGCCTATAATCCCAGCTACTCAGGAGGCTGAGGCAGGAGAATTGCCTGAACCCAGGAGGTGGAGGTTGCGTTGAGCCGAGATCGCGCCATTGCACTCCAGCCTGGGTAACGAGCAAAAAACTCCATTTCAAAAAAAGGAAAAAAAAAAAAAAAAAAGAAAAGAAGACGTGGGAAAAGTCTGAGGTATGTAAATAAAATATTTCTTGTTCAGGACCTACGATGTTTGCCTTTTAACTTTTTTTATTAAGCAGTACATTTGTTTATGTCCTTTTTTGAATGCTTTATAAATTTCAAAATATAAAATGTCAACAGTATCTAATGAAACCTTTCATACTGAAAAAAACATTTGAACCAGAGATTCTTCATCTAAGAAAGACTTTTAGGAATCTGCAGATGCCTGAAACTGTAAACAGAATCACGTATTTACGTACATGTGCAACACTATGAGGCGTAAGTCTGAATCTTTCATTCAGTTTTCAAAAAACAGTGTAGAGCCCCAAATGTGTTAAGAACAGTTAAGCTATCAACTAAGTGTTTCTTGTCAGAAAACTTCATTACGACTTTTTGTCCTACGTATTTAATGTTGATTGTATTTACATTATTGAAGACACGGAAGTTCTTCAACAAAAGTTTATACACCTGTCACTGTGGACTTAAGAGACAGTAAAAAGTTCAAGGTGAAAAAATATGCAGATGTGAGAAAAAAGTACTCAAAAAAAATACTTCTGGCTTCCCCAGCGTGAGTTTGTTTGCTGAGTAATCTGTCTGCTCATTGATTGATTTATCATATTTCACATAATGCAGAGATGTGGCTTCATTTTTCATGTCTGGAATCCACGTGCTCAAACCACTGTATAACACAGACGAGGTGAAATGAAAACTGAACCACAATATAATCATGGAGACTCGAAGAGGAGGATGAAAAAGAATTCTCCATGATTAAAGGGAAAAAATATGAAACACAAAATCAGAGGATAACTTGTCGGGTTATTTTGCCAAGATATATTCATCTTGTTGTTAGCAGAGTTATAACAACATTAAATAATGTATTCCATGTTCGCAATCCTATATACAGCAGTGTGGAAACTACTTCAGACCACATATCTCAGGACTGGCTACACCACCTTTCATGTCAGATATTTCACAAGAACATGCTATTCATACCTCTGATCTTTCTAAACTTTACAACCTTCAGGAACTAAAAGTATCCACATCATATCCTTTCTTACAATTTTTCTTATCTATAAAAAATGTTCGTCCTCACGCCTATAATCCCAGCACTTTGGGAGGCCGAGACGAGTGGATCACAAGGTCAAGAGATCAAGACCATCCTGGTCAACATGGTGAAACCCTGTCTCTACTAAAAATACAAAAATTAGCTGGGCATGGTGGCGCGTGCCTGTAGTCCCAGCTACTCGGGAGGCTGAGGCAGGAGAATTGCTTGAACCCAGGAGGCGGAGGTTGCAGTGAACTGAGATCACACCATTGCACTCCAGCCTGGGCAACAAGAGCGAAACTCCATCTCAAAAAAAAAAAAAAATTCAAACATGTTGAATAACCATATCTTTAATACATTTCTAAATCCATCACCCGACTCTTGCTATGAGAGGAATGAGGGCAACACTATAGTTATACGTTATTTCCAAAATTAGGATTACCTCAGTTTAAATGCTATTTCCCAAAGAGAATTACCCCTTTTCTTACTAATTTTTTTTTATAATCAGAAATAAACATAATAGAATAGATAAAATAACATAAAACATAAAAAGAGGCTGGATGCAGTGGCTTACACCTGTAATCCTAGCACTTGGGAGGCTGAGGCGGGTGGATCACCTGAGGTCAGGAGTTCAAGATCAGCCTGACTAACATGGTGAAACCCTGTCTCTACTAAAAATACAAAAATTAGCTGGGTGTGATGGCAGGCCCCTGTAATCCCAGCCACTTGGGAGGCTGAGGCAGGAAAATCACTTGAACCCGGGAGGTGGAGGTTGCAGTGAGCCAAGATCACACCACTGCACTCCAGCCTGAGCGACAGTGTGAGACTCTGTCTCAAAAAAAGAAAAAAAAACATAAAAAGAATAGATTTCAACCAAACTGCTGGTTCTGTTGGATTCTGGGGTAAGGAGTATGTTATGAACAAAAGGAAACTGAAGTAAGTGATTTTTGGGTCCCATTTCAGAACACGTTCTGATCACAGCCCTCAGCACACAAGCAGTCTATTTGTACAACTACAAGCATTGTTCCTTAGTAACAACTTTTGTTTCAACAGAAGTGAACACTTGCATCCTCTGTAAAATAGCATGCAGCAACAACATCAGTGAATTAGTTGACCATAGCTAGGTCAGAATCATCATCCTGTTATACAAGGAAGAGAAATACATCAGAGAAAAAACTCATTGCAGTAATTTTTCTAAAAGTCCATTAGAGAATTGGATGGAATGGCACCCAGCACATATTAGGAAAAAGAGACAAGCAGTACTCTCAGAATCATTCTAAGAACTTTCTAAAAACCCACTAATAATAGTTTGTCACTAGCCGATTGAACATGGGCTAGTTTCAGAAGTCATAATGTAATAGATCGCATATGACACAGACTTTATGAAAACAAATATGAAGTAGAATAATTACGTGAAAAAGACTTCAACCCTACATTAAATCAGCTTAATATGGCAGACGCCATTGCTTAGCTGGCATAAAGTTAACTTGGGTTAAATGACCGTTCAGATAGTGAAGTGTGAAAAGTTTGGCAAATCGGTACCTCAATATGATCCATTGCTTTCTGCCACACAGACTGCTTCTCCTCGGCACTATGTCCAGGAATGGATAAGATATTGTGAATGTAATTGAAGACTTCCTCCTGAAGAGCACAAGACAATATAATGTACTCACATCCACTCACTCAAGATTTAGTCACTACCAACTGAACCAGTCTTCGTAAACAGCTATTATTTGAAGATGAAAAATCATTTGGAGATAGTTAACTGATGGAAAACTCTGCCCCCAAAAAGGAAGAGTAATTGTTTAAAATTTAGGGTAGACTCTTAGAAGCAACTAATCTTTTCCAATTAATTTTGGTTTCAACGTATTAATCTTCAGTGGCCAAGTGAGGGAGTATCACACTTTGGCCTCTGGGGATCCCCGTCCACATTCCCAATTTCAGCTCAAAACACTGCTGCCCTTTTCTATTACGCTCCACCTGAACTGATTCTCACTGTATCTGTAACATCTCTACACAGCCCCTTGAACATGTCAGTTTCCCCACTCACTCCTTTGCATATACAGTTCCCCATCCTGGAACACTCTTCCTGGCTCTTTCCTTCACTGGCTTCTCAAATTCCAAAACTCAGTTTATATGTCACTTTCTCTGAGATCCCCTCCTTGACTACTCTGTGTAAGTCAGTTCCCCATTATCCTTTAAAGTTGCGCTCAGTTTCTCTTCCCTAGCATTTATCACAATTTGTAATCATAACTGGTTTTATTTACTGTCAGTTTCCATCACTCAATTATACATTCTGAAACTGCAAGAACTCTGTTTTAGTTATCAATGTATATCTGGCTCATACACATGCACAAATATTTCTACTGAACAGTTATTTGTACTCAATAAGTAGAAAGCTGAATAAGAAAAAAGGGTAAGCAGTGTCTTGACTCACCTCTCTCAGAGGGTCATGTAAGTAGCAATCAATAATTTTGTCATATTGGTGTTCTCGTTCATACATAAATTCACAAATCTGATAGCTAGAACGCAAAGGGGAAAACTTCAGTGTACCAAACAGGCAGGTGGTTATTAGCTTATTATTTTGAGACACTTGCTCAGGCACACAGGTTTAGTATTAGGAAAAGTGGGCCAGGTGTCCCAGCTCATGCCTATAATCCGAGCGCTTTGGGAGGCTGAGGCAAGAGAATTGCTTGGGACCAGGAGTTTCAGACCAGACTGGACAGTATAGCAAGACCCCATCTCTGCAAAGAAAATGAAAAGTTAACCAGGCATGGTAGCATGTGCCTGTCATCCCAGCTACTGAAGTTGATTGCTTGAGCCCCAGAGGTAAGGCTGCAGTGAGCTATGATTGTACCACTGCATTCCAGCCTGGTCAACAGAGGGAGACCTTGTCTCAAAAAAAAAAAAAGAAAAATTAGTATAGTAGATGTGATTTCTACTGTCAGATAAAGTTATATTAAATGTCTAAGAGAGATGAGTATCTGCTATTTCTTTAACTTTAGGTTTAAGAGTCTGCTAAATACTATGTTTAAAAGAAATTTGGATGTTGAATACAAAAGTCATGCTAAAGCCATAATGTATCACATAAGAAACAGTCAACACGTTAGATATTGATAATTTACCAAAATTTTACATCAGGTGCCTCTGTTCAGAATTACATGTTGAATAAAACCTACAACATACTAGGTAAGTAGCAGTGTGATATTATATCTAACTTGCGATGCCAAATATTGTACTGTCTCTAATAAACCTAAGATAACCATAAAAAATTTATGAAACATGAAAATTTTTTAAAAACTAAAATAATAAAACACCATAAGACTGCTATTCTTTTACGTTTAAGCAATTGTACAAACACTTCAAATATGCCCTATCAATTTCTGCAAATTTTACTAATTTCTAGAATTCAATTAAAAGGCAAAAATCTTCACACTTAGCTTGTTGTTATTTGTATAATCTTTCCTAATTAAAAAAGCAGCAATGCATCAGTAAACTGGGCTTTAAGTCAGAGAAACGTAATTTAATATTTCTATGGAAAACTAATATATAGTTTCAAAACAACTTACAACTCAGCTTTTTCTGCCATACGGATGAGTCGACTCTCTTCAAACTGAACTATGCCTCCAGCCTGCAGCAATTCTAAAAGGACCTGAACATTTAAAACAAATGAGTAAAAACACTTGAGAATTTACTCGCTCTTTAAGAGTGCATTCAGCCATGCAGACTATAACTTCTATTTTTTTCTTTTTTCTTTTTAGTTGATATTTTGGCTTGCTGTCACATATGGAAGGGGTTAGACTGACATTATAAACGTGATCATGCTGCATTTAAGTCCTATAAAAAGATGAATGGCTCTGCCTTTCAAACATGGAAAGAACGCCAGTGTCTGTGAATAAAGCCCTATTAGACACGGAACTGACTCTCTGCTAAGCTAAAATGTCTGTATATTTTCTTTCAAAAAGTGAACTTTTGTCTCACTTTTATGTCTTATGGTTCTTTACAACCTGTTTATCCACAGGTGGTATCCATGTTTATATGTTAATTTTTAAAAATTAAATATTGGGGCTTTTCATAGCAGCACTATGCAAAATAGCCAAAAGGTGGAGACAATCCACATGTCCGTCAGTGGATGAATGGCTAAACAAAATGAGGTATATGCAGACCACGGAGTACTATTCAGTAGGAAGAAAATCTGACACACGCGCGCTGTGGCATGGACGAACTTTGAACACGTCATGCTAAGTGAAATAAGCTAAACACAAAAGAACAAATATTGTCTGAGTGCACTTATGTGAGGTGCCTAAAGTTGTAAAATTCAGAGACTGGCAGTTACTGAGGGCTGGGGAGGAGAAAACAGGGAGCAGGAGTTATGATTTAGTTGGGATGCAGTTCAGTTTGGGAAGATAAGAGAGTTCTGGGATGGATGGTGATGATGACCGCACAAAATGTGAGTATCACCGGCGTATACACTTAAAAATGGTCAAGATGGTAAATTATGTGCTACGTCTATTTGGCCACAGTAAAAAGCAAACACAAATATTGTGGCTCATAAAATTAATTTTTACCACACTAATCAGCTGAAATGAGGGGGCCCACATTACTATTTGGATTCAATGTAATTTAAGAGATAACCAAAACTTTACCAGCTGTTCTTCTTCCTAGGATACTCTGCAGCCGCCACTGGGGCACAGCTGTGCAGACAAAGGGGTCACTGTTGCTATCTGAGAGCCTCAACTTCCCAGCTGTGTACAATTAGCATAGTGCTTCAGCACGTCCTTCAGCACGGCTCCCATAGTACGTAATTTTACTGATTTTACTGTCTGTTTATTCACCTGACAAAATCTGGCTATCAATACAAAATGGGTTGACTCTCTCAGTGCCCACAATGATGGCAGGTATGCTTTTTAAAGAACCCTACTCCTGAAGGGAACCTCAAGAAAGTGGCACGAATAGAAAGTGGTCATCAAACAGTTGCCATCTCGCAATAATGAGTGGAGGGACAGATGGATTCTAGTGTCCAGAATGGCCAGCCCTGATGAGGTGGGGTTTTAGGGCACTCTTAAGAGTTAGGTATGTCAATGCTCAGGAGCCTGCAGCTTTTTTGTGTCAGGACCGCAGCAGCCAATGGAATGCAGGGTACAAGAAGTCCTAACTGTTGCTATGTAATAAGGAAAGATGAAGTCGTTTCTTTGATGTCACGGTAGGTGCAAGACAGCTCTAGGAATTGAGTTTGATATAAGCTCCTAATACATGTACCTCTAACAACCAACCACTCTATTATCTGGTCCCCATGACTTTACCTTCGTGTTAGAGTTTGGCACAAGTCACTGCCCCTTACGTGTAGTGAGGTCTAGCACAGAAGAGGTCCTTCTGGTTTACTCTTGTTTCCTATTTAAAGCAAAAAGAGTTCTAGTGGTTCAAACCTGCTGTCTTTCAGAATGTCGGGAATCATCGTCAGGACTACAAAGGAATTCAAGGACCTGGCCAAAGAAAGAGTAAAGCATGCAGACATCAGTACTCTCATAATAAAAATAATAACCACCCTTTCAAATAACCAACCCATTCACACTCAGCCAAAGACCACAGGTGCAGAGTACCTTCGCAGCTGATTAGCCTAGTACACATAACATCAGGCTCAGGTATGCCAACGATTTAATATGTGCCTTACATACTTATCTCTTTACTCTTTAGAAACATAACTGTAAGAGGCTGGGCGCACTGGTTCACACCTGCAATCCCAGCACTTCTGGAGGCCGAGGAGGGTGGATCACTTGAGGTCAGGAGTTCAAGACCAACCTGGCCAACATGGTGAAACCACGTCTCTACTAAAAATACAAGAAATTAGCCGGGTGTGGTGGCATGCACCTGTAATCCCAGCTACTCTGGAGGCTGAGGCAAAAGAACCACTTGAACCTGGGAGGCAGAGGTTGCAGTGAGCTGAGATTGCGCCACTGTACTAGAGCCTGGGTGACCAAAAAATAAAAGAGAGAGAGAGAGACAAAAGAAATATAGCTATAAGAAACACAGATATAAGGAAGTGTTGTCTATACAGACACACACACATGCATGCACGCACGCACACACGAACACACACACCCCTTAAGTTTCCTGATAAGATATCACGAACCTAGCAAAGCATGGACTTAGGAGTCAGGCCACCTGAATTTGGATACTAACCCTATTAAGACTTAGTATTTGCTGCTAATAACAACACTTACTAAGTATGACCTTAGATGAATGACTCAATCTCTCCAGGCCTTCCCTTCCTCATCTATAACAGGAGATAACTGCCCCTGTTTTCGAGCTGTTGAGAGGACTAAGGTAACACACACACATAAAGCTTTGGAACAACGTCTGCCATTCTGAAGTGCTCAGAAAATGCTAGTCATCTTTAGATACTTTCTCCAGACAAAAAGTGTCTTCTTTGCCACCTGTGGAAACATAGGAGCTATTTAAGTGGGCTTACAAGACGCCTGCAAAGTCATTTGTAGGTAAATTGAGATTTTATAAAATAATCTCTTCTCCAGATGATGGGCCTAATAGTCTCACTACCGGAGAGATGCGGGAGATTCTTAAATTGGAAAACTCTTGAGCAAAGAATTCCAGGCAATTCAGAACAACAGAATAATTTGAAGAACACAAGCTCTATAAACCAATCTCCACAAACACACCCATCCACCCATATACACACACACCCCTAATTTAGATCCAAAGCCTGAACAGGCCTCTCCTTGATAAGACATTTACCCAAGTCTGTCACATCAAGCAACAGTGTAATCCAGGGAACTGTGCACAATAAACAGAAAAAAAGCTTTTCGTTTTCACTGCTAGACACTTACCTGATCAAAAAGTGTTCTGTTTACAAACAAGGTGTTGTCAGGCTTTGCAAGCTGCCGAGCAAGGAAGGTAAAGAGACATCCTACTTGTGAGGGGGTGAAGTCTGAATTCTCCACCATAACCTGAGAAGCAAGGGAGACCATTTATTCAATACACCATCTGGTTTGATGCAAAAGCATACAATTAGAAGAGGGGACAGCCTCATTACTGAAGACTTGTAAAAAGATTCTTTTACTGACTGTGCAACAATTGAATTTAACACCATTTAGAAGAAGCACAACTATTCGCACACTGAAAATATTTCAGTGATTTTTGGCATATTTCTAGCACAATCTGGATGAGAACTGAATTGATAAGGAGGTAGAGATATAAACTGTAATATTTCAAAGAAATATCAATCATGTTTCCCCCAGGAATTCTTCAAGAATCATTCTACAATTATTATTATTTTTGAGACGGAGTCTCGCTCTGTTGCCCAAGCTGGAGTGCAATGGTGCAATTTTGGCTCACTGCAACCGCTGCCTCTTGAGTTCAAGTGATCCTCCCACGTCAGCTCCCCGAGTAGCTGGAAGTGCAGGCATGCGCCACCATGCCTGGCTAATTTTTGTATTTTTGGTAGAGACGGAGTTTCACCACATTGGCCAGGCTGGCATTGTACAATTAAATTTAAATAGTCCGATAAGTAGAAAGTAAATTCTTTTGCGGAACGATCCAAGATGGCCGATCGCTAACATCCCGAGATTGCAGCTCTCAGGGAAGACGCGGAGAACTAGAGGACGCCACACTTTCAGACAAAGTCTGGTTGCTCACGGAGCAGAAGATCCCCCAGTGGAGGAAACACACGGGTCGCCAGCGTGACTCTCGTGGCCGGCGCAGCGGTTCCGCCCGCACCTCGGTGTGGCAGCTCTCGGAGCAGAGTAAACACATTTGGAGGACCCGCACGGCCCCCAGCACAATACCAGAGCCCGGCGCAGCGGCTGTGACGGCACCTCGGTGCGGCAGCGCTCAGCGCAGAGTAAACGGGACGGGTTCCCCTTCTGACCAAGGTTTGGAGTCCTGGGAAGGCAGAGTCGCCTACTACAGAAACAAGAAGGAAGCCAGACAGGAGAATCCTGGGCAGAAAAGCACCATCAGTATTAACGCCGCTGCTCTGGCCCTGGGAACTAACAACCTGGACGTCCACTCAAGAGACCTAATCTGAAAGTTGGTAATTTCAAAGACGACAGGAGGATAAATTTACAACGATGGGAAGAAACCAGCGTAAAAAAGCTGAGAATACTCAAAGTCAGAATGCCTCTCCCTCTAAAGATGATCACAGTTCCACATCAACAATGGAACAAGGCTTGATGGAGAATGAGCGCCTCCTGATGACAGAATCACTCTTCAAGGAATGGATAATAACAAACTTCGGTGAGTTAAAAGAACATGTTGTAGCCCAACGTAAAGAAACTAGGAACTTTGAAAAAAGGTTTGATGAAATCCTATTGAGAATAGACAACTTAGAGAGGAGTATGAGTGAATTAATGGAACTGAAGAATACAATACAGGAACTCCGAGAAGTATGCACAGGTTTAAACACTCGAATTGTTCAAGCAGAAGAAGAGATATCAGAGGTCAAAGTCCAACTTAATGAAATAAAACGTGAAGAAAAGATTAGAGTAAAAAGGATAAAAAGGAATGAGCAAAGTCTCCAAGAAATGTGGGACTATGTGAAAAGACCAAATTTACGTTTGATAGGTGTACCTGAATGCGAAGGAGAGAATGAATCCAAGCTGGAAAATACCCTTCAGGATATTATTCAGGAAAATTTTCCTAAACTAGCAAAGCAGGTCAACATTCAACCCCAGGTAATACAGAGAACACCACAAAGACATTCCTCAAGAAGAGCAACCCCAAGGCACATAATCGTTAGATTCACCAGGGTTGAAACGAAGGAGAAAATACTAAGGGCAGCCAGAGAGAAAGGTCATGTTACCCACAAAGGCAAGCCTATCAGACTTACAGCAGATCTCTCAGCAGAAACTCTACAAGCCAGAAGAGAGTGGGGGCCAATATTCAACATTCTCAAAGAACAGAACCTTCAGCCCAGAATTTCATATCCAGCCAAACTAAGCTTCACAACTGAAGGAAAAATAAAATCTTTTATGAACAAGCAAGAACTCAGAGATTTTATTACCACCAGGCCTGCTTTACAAGAGCTTCTGAAAGAAGCATTACACACAGAAAGAAACAACCAGTATTAGCCTTTCTAAAAATACACCATAAAGTAAAGAGCACCAACATAAAGAAGAATTTATACCAACGAATGGATAAAACAGCCAGTCAACATCAAATGGCAGTAATCCTAAATATAAATTGACTAAATCCCCCAATCAAAAGACATAGCCAAAACCCAACGGCATGTTACATCCAGACCTGTTTCACATGCAAGGATACACAAAGACTCAAAACAAAGGGATGGAGAAAGATTTACCAACCAAATAGAGAGCAAAAATAAATAATAAATAAATAAAAAGCAGGAGTTGCAAATCTTGTAGCGGATAAAATAGATTTTAAAGCAACAAAGATACAGTGGTAAAAGGATCAATGCAACAACAAGAGCTAACGATCCTAACACCCAGATACGAGACTTAGATTCAATGAGACAGAAAATTAATAAGGATATCAAGGACTCGAACTCAGATCCGGAACAAGTAAACTTAATAAATATTTATAGAGATCTCCACTTCAAATACAGAAAATATACATTCTTGTCAATACCTCATCACACCTACCCATAAGTTTAAATGAAACATTGATTGGCCATTATTAATACCCAATTTTTTTCAAAATAAAGCAATATTTCCATTTACTCTCCCTCTTTTTCTTCCTCTTTCTTCCTCTCCTTTATTTATTTTTTTTTTCTTTCCTTCTCTCAAAAAAAAAGAAATCAACTTGTAAACCTCTAGATCCAGGTCGGCAATGTCTCTCTCATTGCTTGATTTCCTTCCTTCCCTTCCCTCCCTCCATGCTTCCTCCCTTCCTTCCTTCCTTCATCCCTTCCTTCCTTCCTACCGTCCTTCTTCCCTCCCTTCCTGCCTTCCTCCCCCCCCCCAAAAAAAAAAAAAAAATTTAAATAGTCCTACTAAAAATCTGTCGATCAACAAGGGAAGAAGAGAGTTGCTTTGAGGTTTGAGTGTGAGATAACTGAGAATGAAGGCATCCCAGAGAAGTCAGCTATCACACAGAAACACAGATCAATGAAGTGAATGGCTTCTGTCCTGTATCAAGCAGTTCCTTGAACACATGGTTTTATATAACAGGATTTTTTTTTTTTTTTTAGAGACAGGGTTGCACCATGTTGGCCAGGATGGTCTCGATCTCTTGATCTCTTGACCTTGGGATCCGCCTGCCTCAGCCTCCCAAAGTGCTGGGATTACAGGCGTGAACCACCGCGCCCGGCCTCAACAGGCTTTCTATAATCACACACAGTTACCAAATTACAGTCACTCCTCTGGCTTTAATTCAGCTCTCATTTCCTAAGTATTCACTATGTGTAAGATGCCATAAGTGTCTTCAATTAGGAACAAGAAGGAAAAGACAGCCACATCTTAAATAAAAGGCACAACATAATGACTGCTATTATAAAGGCACAAATGATTAAAGCAGCACAGTGGAAAACGTTAATTCAACTGGTTCGAGAGGGAATTTGAAAAGAAATGAGAAAAACAGCTTTTAGGCTAAGTTTTGAAGCCCATGCAGAAATTGTGACAAAGGGAAATGTCAACAGAGAAGGCAAATCTGGCAAAGAGAAGAGTGAGAGCAAAACCATGGACACAGAAAAACACGTTTGTCAGGGGGGCCACAATATTCATTAGAACGCAGCGGTATCCAGGAAAAGGGCAACATTAGATTAAATGGGAAACTCAGGTCTCAGAGCTCACCCTAAGGAGTCCGGCATGTGTTATACAGAACACTCGGGAGCTCCTAAATGTGTCCCACCAGGGCAGCTGGTCATGACCAGCTGTGCTTGGGAAAACTATCCTGTCAGCAGCGTGGGACAAAGTTAACAGAAGAAAGAAACAGAAGGCATGGAGGGCAAGATACAAGTGACTGCAGGGGTCTAAGGGAGAGACCCAAGGGCTCTGAACTAGGGCAGTGACCATGAAAACAGAAGGCAGAGAGACGAGGGACAGGACAAGTATTCCTATGCGTGGAAACATGTGGTTAAAAGGAGCAGTTAAAAGGACAGCTTTTGAGCCTGACTGGCAGGCGGGAGAATGATGCCATTAACAGAGAGAACGCAGAAGTGTGGGAGGGGAGACCATGTACTGCTTTGGGTGAGATGAATTCATGGGGGCAACTCGTCTACAACAAATTAGGGTATAGTACCCTGACACGTTATTAAAAAGTTTCAAGTCCTCTCCTTCCATCCTCCATTCAAACATAAAGTATCAGGTTTCTCCCATTAGACAACATTCCCTAGCTTTTGACCTCTTTCTTCTTACATCTTACATCCCTCTATTTTGCCCTTTCTGCTTTTAGTCCAGTAATCACCACGTGTCAAGTATATACTCATTATAAGAATATGTGTGTATTTCAAGTTATAAAATCTTTTTCTCATATATACATATGCTTATATACAGGAGAATTCCCTCATCACCTCAGCAAGTGTGTAATTGGTTATTATCCTACAAAAGGCCCTTTCCTTTCTACTACTTCTCTTTAGCCTATTTCCGAGATCATGCTTACAAATTTTCTGGGCAATCTTGTAAAAAGTCACAAATTAACAGATGTTTCCCTTTCTGTCGGCAGCCATTTGGCACACATGGGAATGCCCACTGGCCTGTTCTGTGGTCACTGCCTATACCCCTCTTCTCCCTGGCTCCCTCACAAGCACACTTTAACCAGTGAGCACATCTCTAGCACTAGGAATGAGACAAATAATCCCAAAAGCTCATTCTTCACTGACCCAAGGTAAACACTATCAAGACAACAGACAAGAATGGCAAGTCAACACAGGAAGTCAAGTACTTATGGAACTTTCTCTTCATTTGGATCATTCTTCCAACTTAGTATAGTTTTCAATTGAAATTACAATTTGACCAACTTCCACTGACCTGACATCTACCGAGTTACAGGCACTGAGCTGTATCTGCTCTAGGCATGAGAAAACAATCACCAAAATAGTGGTAATAAAAATCATAATTAGAATAATCCTCACACACTACCTTCAGGAAGCTCAAGTCTCGATAAGATGGATAAGGAAACATGTAAACATGACAACACAGTGTGCTAACTGAATGGAAAGTGTTGCCTGAGTACAGACAAGGAGCAACTAGTCAGCCTAGATGAGTGGGAGATGATGTCTCAGTTAAGTCTTGAAAAATGATTAGGAACTTGCCAGTGAGCGAAAAGGAAGGAAAAGGCATGACAGACTGAAAGAAAACCCTTGCAAAGAACATAAACCATGAACACGCCACAGAGAGTCTAGTGAATTCTAATAATTTAATATGGTTGAGGGTACCTAATACAAGGTGTGCGGGGTGGGATGATGAGGCGGATGAGAGAGGGGAGAGGTTACAGAGACCCAGTCAGGACCAGAAAACACAGCGGGATCAGGGATGTTCCACAGTGTAAATGGGTATGGCAGAAATTATTACTTATGTTCCAACATCTAGTCTTCCCTCCTAACTTAGAAACAGAACTCCTCAAGGCTGGGTGTGGTGGCTCACACCTATAATCCAGCACTTTGTGAGGCTGAGGTGGGCAGGTTACCTGAGGTCAGGAGTTTGAGACCAGCCTGGCCAACATAGTGAAACCCTGTCTCTACTAAAAATACGAAAATTAGCCAGGTGTGGTGGCAGGTGCCTATAATCCCAGCTACTCAGGAGGCTGAGGCAGGAGAAGCACTTGAACACAGAGGTGGAGGTTGCAGTGAGCTGAGATCGTGTCACTGTACTCTAGCCTGGGCAACAGAGCAAGATGGAGAGATGGATGGATGTAAGGGAGGGAGAGAGGGATGGAGGGAGGGAGGAAGGAACGAGAAAGGAAGAAAGAAAACAAACTCCTTATGCTTAGTAAGCACGTGGTTACCAAGAATACAGACTCTGTTTCCAACTAAGGAGCCTTATATCTAGTTCTTGGCAATATGGTATATACAATAAGAATTGTATTACACAGCTTTTAAGAAGTGTCCTTGAGGAGAGGGAATATTTTCCTCCTCTCTTTCTACATTCAGGCTAGCTAGAATGCAGAGGTAATGACAGGAGCCTGAGCAGCCATTTTGGATGGAAAGACAGAAATCATGTACTAAGTGTAATGCTAAGACAGAAGGAATCTACATCCCTGGTAAGTTTACGAAGTCACTCTACTAGACCAGATTGCCTACTTTCAGACTTCCATGAGAAAAATTAATTCCCATCACAATGAAACTATTGTTATTTTGAGTTTTCTCTCACAGCAGAACTTAATTCCAAATGATCAACGGGAAGCCACAGAAGAACATTAGGTAGAGGAGAGGCAAGATCACAAATTAAAGAAGGACAAGACTGAGAATAAGGAGACCACTTAGAAAGGTATTTTGGAAATCTAGGTGAAAATTCTCCATACTAGCCACCTGAATCAAACTGGCATTATCTGACAGATTAACAATCCTATTCTCATACTCATCACTGCCTGCCTTATAAGGTTAAATGAATATTAATTGATAGCTCAAAAGAAATAATGTATATAAACATGCTTTGGAAATTATAAAGGACTATTATAAATATAAGATATTGACGCTATGCACAACCAGAAAACACTTTAATTCTAGTCTCTTGTCCAAAATAATTTAAGATTAAAAGAAAGAAAGCTCCATTTTACAGCCAAATTAACAAAATGAAAACTCTAAGCTTTCAACTCCAAGAGGAACCTGGTCTGCCTGAAGTCATACAGATGGAAAAGAAAAGACCCTTTCCCTGCATTCATTCAGTAGCAGCAGCATACATCTCCAAATAGCTTTCTGATGAATCTAATTAGATTTGTAAGGGGACGATCATTTCTGTGTGCCTCAAATCATTCTGAGATGTCACCTGGCATCTCAGTGCCATGATAGAATATGGCACTACCTTAGCATCAAAGTGAAGCTGGCATGAGACACAGGAAGATCCTTCACATTAATTGTTTTCTCAAAGCACTCTGGGTTAGTCTCTATTATTACACGTACTCACACTAACATAGCAATTATCACCATATGCCTCTCTCACATAGTGCTCTCTATTCTGGCACCCAGTCTAAAGCAACATACACTAAACATTTTTATCGATAAATGATTAGTACTTAATTCAGCTCTTGAGGGCAAAGACACCATAATAAAATTTTAAGATATGATTCCAACATGCCAATTAACAAAATTATTTTATAACCTGCTATAAAACAACTCAACTATCTACTCACTTTCAACAAAATATCCACAATTCGCTGTTGATACTCCACAGCTTGCTTGTCATTTTTAAAATCTTCGAAAGTCTACAAGGGAGAAGTAAATTTTAAAAAGTAATTATTGTTTGCACGTTGTAAAAGAAAACAAGCTATTAAATTCTTGTTAATAAAATCCAAGTAATTTCCCAAATAAGGTAACTATTCCTCATCAGTTTTTTTTCTTATATGCCTTTTGTTACATTATTTTTAGTGAGTCAAATAGAAAGCTATGTCATTTAATAATGCACAGTATTCTGAGACTTTAAAAAATCACAAATAAGTATAAAAATTTGAGAAAGGAAGGCAAAGTCCATAAGCTAAAAAGAGAGAGAGAGAGAACAGTAATGGAAATGATAATTTGGGAACAAAAATTTGAGAACAGAAGGAAAAAATACTACATGTTCAGCCATCATTCAGTCTATGTTATTTGGAAATAAGTAAGACACAGTTTATTAACTGTCATGAAGAATAACTTTCATAATTTCCATGACAATTAAGAAAAATGATTTCCAAAGACAGGCATTTTTTTTAAACATGATTATGCTTTTAAAAAAGTTAAAATTCTCAAGCCTACTTACTATTCTCAAAACACTGCCAACTATAGCAAGTTTTATTTTACGTACCTGATCAAGCAGAGCCAAAATACTTTGAACATAACATGCATCAAAATCAATTACAATATCAGATTCTGTTTGTTAGTATATGATAACAGAATGTCATTAAAAAAACCCTAGTACATACAGTATATATGAAGAAACTGAGGCTGTGTCCACTATCAAAAAATTAAAATGAAAATTTTGACTGAACAATAAGAATGCTGAAAGACCTAAGGATCTTTCCTATGGTTTTCACTTAGTTCATTTGATTCTAAGAAATGTTAAGATGCGCACAGCACTAATTTATTGCTATTTTCTTGTAACAAGAAAATGAACTACACATTGTCACCACAGATTAAAAGTAAAAAGAAATTTCATGGCCATGAACTTTCAAGAACAAGAGTAGTTACTGTTCTTCAAATGGACCTGAACTTCCCCCCATTTCTCCAAAGCACCTTTGTTCATGTTGTCCTCTTATTAGCACGTCCTTCCCTTCCTTCTGTTTGATGCACAAAAAATAAAATATTCTTGACTTTTTTTCAACTAGCCTGCTTTACTGCCAGGTAGTTGGGAAACGCTGAAACAAGTTACCAAGGAGACTGTAGGAACTGTTACTGTGAAGGGCTCAAATAGAAGTTATTTTGATATATATGAAGGTTAGATATGACCCTGACTGAAGATGGGAAGACAGACTTCAAAGTCTCTCTCAGTTCTATCTTCGGATTCATGAGAACAGCAAACAGGCAAGTAACATATACACCCATCCCCGCCTGCTAAACTGAGATGTCACTTTGCAGGTCAAGGGAAGGCACCATCTGCTAATACAAGTACTACATTCAACTAAAATACAAAACCGTGGAGAATTAGCACATGCTTTTAAAAAAACTACAGCAGTGACAGCCAGTCAAAAAGAATTTCCTTAACCATTTTCCTTTCGGCAGTATGTAGTCCCTCCTTTGAAAGATACTGATAGTTGGCTTCTGTGAACATAATTAAGTGGTGATATACTACAGTGTGAACATTATGATATGCTTAATGACTATCCTGGCGGTAGTTAACATCTGCCACCAAAATGGCACATTGTTAAACCATTATCATCCCACAAAGATGCTTCTAATTACGGATGCTTACTAGAGGAATAATATGCAAAGAGGTCCTGATGGAGAATTACAGTTTCTGTACAAAGGTAGATCTAAAACTCAAGTTCAGAGTTATCTGTGAATTTGGGCATAAAAACTTCTTTCTGCAGTACCTCAAAAATTATTATGGGGTTTCTGTAAAATAATGATAGCAAGCTACCTCCTAATCCAGGGGTCAACATTCTCTGCAAAGAGCCAGACAGTAAGTATTTCTGGCTTTTGGGGCTACACATGGTCTCTATCACAGATTCTTGTTCTTTATGAGGCTGACTTGCCTCTTAAAATAGCTTTCAAATCCTTTACATCTTGGTATCCCCACTGTCAATGTCCTAATTCAAGCCACTATTATCTTCTATTTAGATTACTAGAAAATGTGGTAACAGATCTCCCTGCCTCCATGCTACCTCATTTCAATCCATTTGTATGCTCCCAAATTCAGGCAGAAAACCTAATCACCAATGGGCTGGTATTAGGAGGTAAGCCTCTGGGAGGTGTGCCTAAACCAGCGGAATCTGCCAGCACCTTGGTCTTGGACCTCCCAGCCTCTAGAACTGTGACAAATACATTTCTGTTGTTTATGAGCCACCCAATCTATGGCACTTTCTTATAGCACCCCAAACTGACTAAGGCACAAGAGTCAGAGGGAATCTTTTTTAAAGTACAGAATCAATATAGTTTTCTTCCAAAAAGGCTTCGAAGGCTACTCACTGCTGTAATACAAGGTTCAAATTTTGGCCAGGAGCTGTGGCTTACGCCTGTAATCCCAGCACTTTGGGAGGCCAAAGCAGGTGGATCCCCTGAGGTCAGAAGTTCAAGTCCAGTCTGGCCAACATGGTGAAACCCCATCTCTACTAAAAACACAACAATTAGCCAGGCATGGTGATGAGCGCCTGTAATCCTAGCTACTGGGGAGGCTGAGGCAGGAGAATCACTTGAACCTGAGAGGTGGAGGTTGCAGTGAGCAGAGATGGTACCGTGGCACTGCAGCCTAGGAGACAAGAGTGAAGCTCTGTCTCAAAAATAAACAAATAAATAAACACCAATTTTTTTTTTTTTTGAGATGGAGTTTCACTCTTCTTACCTAGGCTGGAGTGCAATGACGCGATCTCGGCTCACTGCAACCTCTGCCTCCTGGGTTCAAGCAATTCTCCTGCCTCAGCCTCCCGAGTAGCTGGGGCTAAAGGCACGCACCACCACGCCCAGCTAATTTTTGTATTTTTAGTAGAGACGGGGTTTCACCATGTTGCCCAGGATGGTCTTGATCTCTTGACCTCGTGATCCACCTGCCTCGGCCTCCCAAAGTGCTGGGATTATAGGTGTGAGCCACTGCGCCCGGCCCCAAATTTTTTACTATGGATTGCAACACGCGGTATCTGCCTATCTCTCTGGATTTGCTTCTCTTTGCACTTCTCCTTACACTTGAAAGATGCAGCTATACCGAATGTTTTTCAATTACTTGAACACACATTGCTCTGTCTCATTTCCAGGCCTTTTTACATATTCAGCCCTCTGCCTACAGTATTTTTTCCTACCCTTCACCTGACTAACTTCTGTTCATCTTTTGAGACTCAGTGTAGATACCAATTTTATCCAAGAAACCTTCCCTAATGCTCCATTAGGTGCCCCTCATTAATCGTTCCTCTAGCATCCTGTATTTCCCTAAGGCATGTATTACACTGTGCTGTAATCATTCACCTACAAGCCTGGATCCTTTTCGTCCACAAAGGCAGAGTGTATATCTTGTTGGCCAATGCTGCATCCCCTAATTAGGATAATAAGTAAGATATTCCATGCACTCACATATTTCTCAACCAAATCAGAGAGACTGTCCTGTAGCCTTACTATAAATCCCAGTATCATCATTCAGACATCAGCATAATTCCAGATCTGTCTTGGTGCTGCCACAGCCCTTAAAGAAATAAAAATTACACGAAATTCTCTGTTTTCTCCAACACTCTTCACCAAACCTCCTCCCCCATCACTTCCTGTTTCTTTTCTTCCTATGTGCCAGTCACCAACTGCCCTTATGCTTCCCTCTGGACATCTAAAATTTGCTAAGCCAACTGGATCTGACTTCTAAGTTCTCCTTCCCTTCTTTCTATGCAATTAAAGTTACCACTTCTGATGGCAGATTTTCAGATTAAACCAATTCAAATTATAATAACCTTCTCATGAGCACTTACCTTTTTAAAATAATTTAAGTTTATTTTATTTATGCAATTCAATTTATAAAAGTAGTATATGCTTACTAGGGAAATTTGCTTCATCTCACAGAGTTAATGACTATTTACATTGAGGTGTATTTCCATCCTTTGTTTCTCCAAATACTGTGTATATGTGTGTTTTGCATATTTGTGTGTCTCCTGCTTTCACTAAACACTGTAAGTATTTTCCATATCAAAAGCTTTTCAAAAAACAACTATAATACTATTTTCAGAAGATACATTATGTTTTATCTAATTATTCCCATAGGGGTATTTTCACAGAAAACCTGGCTCACCCAAATTGTACTAACTGAACATGTATAAGGGGTTTTTTGATTTTTGGTTTTTTTTTAGCAAAAAGCTTCCATTTTCCATTTCAACTCCAGCTACTTTTACTGTCATCACTCCCGCAAACCCTTCAGCGTCTCCCTTCCATATTTAGCATGCCAGGCAATATAATTCATGAAATCAAAGATGCGCCACATCTAACTCGGTTATACTTAACTTTCTGATGAGTGTGTTTTAGAGAGGGAGAAAGAGAGTAAGGGAGGGAGGAAAGAAGAGGGGAAGGGAGGAGAGTAAGGAACTAGAAAAAAATAAACAGCACAACGAAATTAAACATTTGAAACCTTTACTGCTAGTGCATAAAACCTGTACCTGCATAAGAATTATTATTTTTCTATAAAAAACATTGCTTTTTCCTTTTTTTGAGACAGTCTCTCTCTGTAGCCCAGGCTGGAATGCAGTTGGCACACTGCAACCTCCGCCTCCCAGGTTCAAGCAATTCTTACGCCTCAGCCTCCCAAGTACCTGGGATTACAGTCACCTGCCACCACGCCCAGCTAAGTTTTATATTTTTAGTAGAGACGAGGTTTCACATGTTGGCCAGGCTGGTTTGGAACTCCTAACCTCAGGTTATCTGCCTGCCTCAGCCTGCCAAAGTGCTGGGATTACAGGTGTGAGCCACTGCGCCTGGCCAAAACACTATTGCTCTGTCTTCTTTGAAAACACATTAAAATAATACTATCTCTTACCAGTGCCAATACATTTAGAAATTCTCTTGTGTCAAAATGTAGCAAAGTCCGAATATAAGGATAGATTTCTTCCTCAGGGGAAGCCTCTGCTGAATGCAGGCGAATTAGAAATTCAAAAACCTGTAAGTTGGGAAAAAAATGTTGATTATTTTCTCACTTTCCAGAGTATCTTGCTGAAGCAGCGAGTCCCATTTGGATAAACTAAAGATAGGCTGAATTCAGTTTAAATTGCTACTACATTATAAGTTCTCTCTTAAATTCTCCCTCAGCTGTAATTACTGACTTTAGCAATAGTGTGTAAGCCCTCGCCTGTGACAGGTGATAGCTCCTGACCCGTGTGTAATCCTCAACTGCAGTCTGTCTTCAGTGCATCTTAACCAGAGACACAGGACAGTAAAAAGCTATGAAAATAGTACCAACCTGGTTTTTAACCAAGGGAACAAGATCTTCAGGGATGTCACCAAGGGGATAGGCACGACCTGCCAGACAACAGCTAGAAGGAAAGAATAAGAACAGATCCGGTGACTTGTAAAGGGATAACTTTCAAGTGAGTAGCAACACTGTTTCTCAAACTTGAGATACTAGTTCAATATTGAAGTAGGCTCAGCTTTTGTCAGCTAAGTTCCAAAGCAGATCAGGATGACACCCAGTTTAGAAAACGTGGACGACAGACATGGAGGTGAAGTAATGCATCCTGTGACTGAGTGGGAGCTCTCGTGTATTCATGTTTCCTAAGAAAAACCAATGCTCTAATAAAGGGGCAAGAAGGAATGAGGACAGACTGCCAAAGGCCTCACTCTCAGTATCTAGAAAGATGGTGCCTCGTGCCACCATATACTATGATTAACCTGTTAGAAGTCTGGTGTTCTCAGATACTTTTAAACCAGGGGCTCTAAGAATGGTGATTAAAGATGGGGAGAGAGCTAGGCTAAATATCTGGAAAATGCCTGCTACAGGACAAACCAGGGGGAGTTAGACTCTGAGGAGAAATTCACCCTATAGTTTTACCTCCAAATCAGACCTTCTGCATGGCTAATGACTTGCCTTGTGAGCTGAATTACTACAAATGTCATCTGAACATGTCTACCTTTTTTCCTTTTTTTTTGGAGGGGGCAGATTTTAAACCTTTTTGAACTATAATTTTCAGTGTTAGACTGGCGACAACTGGACACCAGACATCCTGAAGAGTTTAAAGTACAGATGATAAAGCGCTAAGTAAATGCTTATTTCTTTTGCACTAAAGAACTGATGTAACAAGTGTGAAACAGGTTTCGCGGTTAACCTGACGTTACATATGAGCGAAAATGATGTACCGCTAGGTTCTGCCACCTTCCCACCTTCCTGTCAAATAGCCACCTACAAGTTCTCTCAGGACTCAATTCTGAGCTTGCGCAGTCTACTGGAATGAACCCTGCTCCAGGAGCCAGGAGATAAACATTCTAGTCTTACCTCTGTCACTAACTTTTTCATAATTTGAACAAGTCTCTTGCCCTCATATATAAAATAGAGACAACACACTCTCCATATAGTCGTCAGTAGTAAACATAAAAAGGCTGGGTTTCGGCACCCGTGTTTCTCACCCTCAGCCCTACTGGTATTTCAGGCCAGATAATTCTCTGTTGTGGGGACTACTCTGCATTGTAAGACACTTAGCAGCACCTGTGGCCTCTGCCCACTAGATACCAGTAGCATCCCTTCTCTAGCCCCAGTTGTAACAACCAAAAATGTCTCTAGATGTTGCCAAACATCTCTAGGAAGCAGGGGACAAAATTATCCATGGTTGAGAACCACTGCTCTACATAGAAGAATTTTGAAAAATAAAAAGTACTATATAGATAAAAGGTCACAGTATCTCTAAAAATATAGGAAAAATATGGCAAGAACATACATGCAGATGAATACATAAAACGATCTTACCTAATATATACAAGAAGCTTATTGCCCATAACAACTTGTTCATCTAAAATAGAAAGAGAAGTTTCTTCAGCAATTTTCTCTCAAAACCTTTTCAGAAATATAATCTTTATGTAGAAACAAAAAAACAAACTTTGACATTTAAGGTGAGGTAAATATATTCCTAAATAACAGAGAGTTGAGGTAAGACTACATTATTATTTTTTTAAATTTTCACTAGATTCTTTTCACAGACACAAGAGCAATATAAGTTATTCAAGGATACATGCAGAAGAAATAGATCTGAGGGTAGAGATGTACGTATTGTTGGCCTAACCACTAACTTGGGACTAAGGGAAGGTGTGGGGCAGGCAACGAGTTGATGAACTGCACATCAGAACCAATTCATCAATGTTAAGGCATAATATACTGTCTTCTTATCTGTAATGTGGACTTTTATCACCCATAATGCTCTAGGGCTGAAAAGGTCATTGTTCCCAAATGTTTAAAGTAACAGAACTGAACTAAACGATCTTTAGGGCCGTTCCTATGCTAAGCTATATAAAAAAACGTGAGACTCTGCCATCTGGTGACATGAGCCTGTTTTTTGATTAAAGAAATCGGAAGGATAATGTGACAAAGTTTGAAGCCATGGGGTCAAGCTCAACTCAGAATGGAGCAGGAGCATCAACAGGGTGGAGTGACTGGGAACACCTAGGCCATGCAGATGATGGCTGTAATGAAGAGCTGGAGTTCCTATTTTTGGTAGACGAATACTGGCCATAATGCAAGCAAGTGTATGCCTTTATCAGTAATCCTTCATGAATACTCAATCTGTGATGTTAATGCATGGAAACTTGAATTGCTCCAAATGTATGAACAATGACATTTTGCTTCTGTTCCAAATGTTATTTGATCCAAATCAACTGACACATGGTGATCATCACCTTCAAGGCATAACAATGCAACGTCTATTGGCTAACTAGATAAACGCCTGTGAAAGAAGGACCCCAAACTCACTATGCCAAAAGGAAGAGTTAAACTTGGGAACTGAGTCACGTAAAAAAACAAAAACAAACGAATGAAAAATGTGCCTCCCTTTTCTTACTAAACAGATTGCTGCAAGACAGAAGGCCATGTCTACCCAGGTGGCCTCCCTCACGCTGACAATGTCGATTAATAGGTGATCTTCACAGGCACCACAGACAAGACTAGATATGATGCCTCAGTCCATCCCAAGACAAATGCATATTTGGCTTCTTCCTCTCTTCTGTTTACTTCGCCTTATGTAAAATGCAGATTTACTGAGCATGAGACGAATGCACAACCTCTTTTACCTCTTGTCCACTCTCTACCCTTTAAATACGAAGTTCTTAAAACCCTCTGCGGAAATGTGAAGTTTACAAACATAAACAGATTAAAAATTAGGGGAATCTTGCAAAGAAAAGAGAAAGAGGAAGGATCCCAAACTCTGTCTACCCTCATCACTACCTGATCCCCAAACCATACATGTGGATCAGAATCAAAGCAGATCAGTTACCCAGGAATGACCTGAGGAGACTGGAGCTGCATAAGAGAAAGAGTTTGCAATTCAAGTCCACCAAGAAAATTATCTAATAAAACAATGGAAAAAATACTCAGTGGCGAAAAATACCTGAAAAACAATGGAAAAAATATTCACTGGAGAAGCCACACTCTCCACACAATACAACACTCAGAATATCCAGATACAGTCCAAAATTACTCAACATGAAAAACCAAGAAAACATATTCTTCTTAAAACAAAGTGAATCGAGTCCAATCCTGAAACGAACAAAATGTGAGAACAAGCAAAGATTTTAAAGCACTATTATAATTATCCTTAAGCAAAATAAACAGTTTCAGCGCATAAAAATTTCAACAGATAAATTAAGAGTTGCAGGAGAGAAAACAGAAACAAGAACTAAATGGAAGTTAGACTGGAAAATATAACTGTTGAAAACAAAAAATCACCAAGCAGATTTAACAGCTAGAAGACCAAATGAATCTGAAGGAAGAGAAACAGAAATCACCCGAGGTGAAAAGCTGAGAGGAAAGACCAAACAGAACCCAAAGCAGCAGACCTCGGAAACGGTGGAGCAAGGGCCTGCAAAATCTCCTCCATAAAGCAATACAAATACTGGTAAAAACTGTCAAATCCACTCTTTCAGAACTCTTGGAATTAATGAAAAATCTGCCGTAATCTGAGGAATGTTTATTCAGAAAAATGCAGAATCTTTTTAATTTTATGTACTGCCATCTCCCTTTCCGCAGCTCTACTGTAGTTTTGAAAACCAATATTGCCTTACAACTCGGGCAGCTGTGAAAACCACTGAAGCAAAGTGCGTTTGATAGTGCCAGGAGGCAGCCAAATGCCTGGGCAGATGGGGGCAGGTCCCTGGTGAAACCCCACCTTCAAGCCACAAAACAGCCTGAAGCGGAAAGACCAGACTGTTGGTGCCCAATGAAACCTGCAACCCGGGGTGAGCACTTCTGTTCCTGTTTGCCCACCATTTCCCAATTGATTATTTCTGAAGAATGCCTTTTAACCAATCAAATGCTGCCTTTTCCAATACTGCCTATGGCCTGCCCCTCCCCTATTCTGATCCCATAGTAGCCCCAGACTCAGCCACATTGAGGGGACTTTCCTGCCTTTGGGTAGGGGGACATCCCCACATCCCAACTCTGCAGAAAGCCGTTTCATCACTCAATAAACTCCCCACCTTGCTCTCTCTTCAACTGTCAGTGTATCCTCATTCTTCCCGGACGCTGGAAAAGAGCTGGGGACCCAATAAGTGCAGGTACCCAGAAAGTCTGTCACACTGGCCTTTTACCTTTGCTGGCAGAGGGCAGCCACCCTACACAATGGGGCCAGAGGCCAACTGAGCTGCTAACATGCTGCCGTCCATCATTGCCGTGGATGGTAAAACTAAAAGAGCTAATGAGCACACTAACACCCTGTCTGGGGCTTCAGGGTCGCGGGTACCCGTGCCTGGGTGCTGCTGCATTCCCCTCAAGGCAACACGCCTAGTCTGGCCACAGGCCTCACACAGAGCTTGCTCCTGTGCTGGTGTTTGGAGTGGCCAGCCGGATCCCACACTTGCTTGCTCATGTGCTCCCTCCTGCAAGGGGCTGAGCGCGGCGGCCGAGAGACAGGGCGCCCCTGCTGCAAGTCCAGCAAAGCACCGAGAGAAAATTCCTGTGTCAGTCTTGTAGCCCCTCAAATGCCCCATCCTCAGAGAGTTGTCACTATTTGACCTATCTGGCAGCTTACTTAAAAGCTCCATTTTCAGGCCTTATCCTTTTTTGTCCTGACTCAGAACTCACTCTGTGGGAACAGCACTATCCCCAGGACCTTTGTGAAAACCGTCAGTGCCATTGTTCGACATTACGGTAGGCTGAGACAGTGTTAGCAGTTGGGACTAATAAGTGGTTCACCAAAACCTTAAAAGGAAAAACTGGAGAATGGGAACTCTGCAGGGGCTTTTGACAAGTTCTAACATATTCCTGGAATTCTAAAAGGTTGTATGCATACAAAGTGCTTTGCTCATACCCAGGGAAATTCTCAAAGGCCCTAATTTATAACCCATGGCTGACTCCAGCTCTGTGCAAGCAGGAAGGGAAGGCTACAGCAGAATTCTAAACTGTCTGCCAAAGAACTGAAAATTCCAAAATAAAACGAAGCAAGAATTGATAAAGTGAGAGAGACACAATTCGACAATATTTGGAGACTTCAATATCCCACTTTCAAAAACAGAACAATTAGAAGATGAAATGGAAACAGACAAAACTATAAGCAAACACAACTTAACAAGACTTAAAACTATAAGCAAACTAGACCTATCAGATGAAGAAGCCCAGAGAATTTCACCCCAAAATATGGCACCATGGTATGCAGATGATTTTAAATTAAGGGTCCTTGAAGGTCAGCATAAGCTGGGGGAGACCTGTGAAAGGAAAATACAGCTCGGGACCCCAAAATCACTACGCCAAAGGGAAAGTCAAGCTCGGAGCTAAGGTCAGGTGAAGCCGTTCCCATCTATTCCTAAATGAGACAGCTACAAAGATAAAAAGCTACATGCCACCCTCACAATTTACTCGCAAGGAAATTCCTTGTGGACAAAGGACAGAAAGAACTCAAAGTCATCCCTCTGAGGCTCACGTGAAATGAATGTATATCTAATTGCTTCCTCTGCCCTACTGTTTATGTAAAAATGCAGATTCACTGAAGAGACTAAATTGTATATTCAATGGAAGGCTGATCAAGGACTCGAAAGAATGCGCTCTTTTGTCACTTACCTGCCTACTTCTAACCTGGAAGCCCTCACTTCGAGTTGTCGTGTCTTACTGGACTGAACCAATGTACATCTTATACATATAAGATGTACAGCAAGCTGTACCCCGACCATCTTGGGCACATGTTGTTAGGACCTCCTGAGCCTGTATCATGGGTGCATCCTTAACCCTGGCAAAATAAACTTTCTAAATAGACTGAGGCCTGGGTTAACAGGTTAAAGATATTTGGAGTTAACAGGCTCTACTTTGATATTATGTGATCTATCTTAAGACTGGACCCTCCAAAGAAAACACAATTAATTGCCTTCCATCCCTTGCCTGAAATCTCATTATCTACTGAGGAGCCTAATGAATACAACCGAACCTCTACAAGCTCTTTCACAAGATAATGTCTGCCTCTCAACAATGATCTATATATTGCTGGATCATTCAAATTCCAAAGACAATCTTTTTACAAGTTAACTTCTGTCTCCCAGGTCCATTCATTCCTCTAATAATCATTTATGACCCCTTAAAAGAACTGCCTATTTCCCCATCTCCCTTCTATCCCATAAGAAAGGGTATATAAGCATTGGGTTTTTGAGTAACCGCGGTCCTGCAATTACCCAATGTTTGTGCATGTTAATAAAACTACATGCCTTTTTCTACCCATTAGTCTATTATTAATTTATTTCAACAGAATTAGACTCAAAGTTTCAGAGGGAAAGTTTAAATCTGCCTACGCAGACACCTGTATAACACTCACCCAGCAACAGAAGACATTCCACGCATGACTATGCTCAAGTACACGTAGAATAGCTCCAGAACAGACCTTATGTGAGGTCATCAAAAAAAGTCTCGACAAATTTTTAAAAGATAGAAATCATAGAAAGTACATTTTCTAACCACGAAAAAGAAGAAATCAACATGAGAAGGAAATGTGAGACATTCACACATAGGTAGAAATTAGACAGCACACTTCTAAATCACCAGTATCACAAGAGAAATTATGTAATACTTTAGGATGAATGAAAATGAAGACAACACACCAAAACGTATTGCTTAGAGGAATATTTGTAGCTGTAAACACCTAATTTAAAAAAAAAGATCTCAAATCAACAATATGAGCTTCTACCTCAAGAAGCTAGAAAACGAGCAACATAACCCAAAGAGTTGAAGAAAGCAAATATTAGACTAAAGCTGAATAAATGAAATCAGGCCAGGTGCAGTGGCTCAACACTGTAATCCCACCACTTTGGAAGACCAAGGAGGACAAATCATGAGGTCAGGAGATTGAGACCATCCTGGCTAACACGGTGAAACCCCGTCTCCACTAAAAATGCAAAAAGTGAGCCAGATGTGGTGGCACGCACCTGTAATCCCAGCGATTCTGGAGGCTGAAGCAGAAGAACTGCTTGAACCCAGGAGGCAGAGGTTGCAGTGAGCCAAGATCACGCCACTGCACTCCAGCCTGGGTGACAGAGTGAGACTCTGTCTAAAAAAAAAAAAAAGAAAAAGAGAAAAAGAAAAAAAATCAAAATTGGTTCTATGAAAAGATCAACAAAACAGACAAACCTTTAGACAGACCAAAAAAAAAAGTCAAGTTACAAAAATTAGTAATGAAAGAGACATCACTACTGATTTTACAGGAATAAAAGAAATTATGAAGGAATACTATGAACAACTATATACCTACATATTAGATACTGCAGATGAAACGGTCAAATGTCTAGAAATTCAAAAACTACTGAAACAAACACTCAAAAAGAAACAGATAATCTGAATAAATTGTTGCAACAAACAAAGAAACTAAACTAGTGCTATGGTCTGAATGTGGCACCCAAAATTCATGTGTTGCAAACTTAATCCCCAGTGCATCAATGTTGGGAGGAGGGGGCATTTAGGGAGGTGTTTAAGTCATGAGGGTGGAACTTTTTTACTAATGCTCTAGTAAAAAAGGGCTTGATGGACTGGGTTGAGTCTTTTTTCACTCTTCTGCCAATTGAGGACACAATGGTTGTTCCCACTTGTCCTTCCAAATTCTGCCATGTGAGGACACAGCAAGAAGAACTTCACTAGACATGAAGTGCCAGTAGCTTGATTTTGGACTTCTCAGCCACCAGAATTATAAGACATAAGTTTGTGTTCTTTATAAATTGCCCTGTCTTAGGTATTCTGTTACAGTAGCACAAAACAGACCAAAACAACTAATAATTTTAAAACTTCCAATAAAGAAAAGCCCAGGCACACATGGCTTCATACTGAATTCTATCAAACATTAAAAAAATTAACACTGACCCTTCACAAACTCTTCCAAAAACTAAAAGTGAGAACACTTCCCAACTCATGTTATGAGGCAAACATACCAAGACGCACTCATAACAAGACTGGTATTCTTTTGATAACAAGATATCAAAAGAAAACAAAACTGTAGAACAATATCTTTTATGACTATAGATAGACACAGAAATCCTTGAGAAATACTAGCAAACTGAGGCCAGCAACATTTCAGAGATTGTATACCAAGTGAGATTTATCCCAAGAATGCAAGGTTGGCTTGATATACAGACTCAATCAAATAGATCATATCAATAAAATAAAGGACAAAAACCCATAAAATAATCTTAATAGATGCAGAAAAAGTATCTGATAAAATCCAAGAGTCTTTCGTGTTAGAAACAGTCAAACTGGGTAAGGAAAATGTCATCAAATGGGTAAGACCATCTACATCAAATTCAGTGATTAAATACTGAGTGCTTTCCCCTAATATCAAAAAAACAAAAAGACGTCCATTCTTGCCACTTTTGTTCAATACCATATTAGTGGGTGTAGCCAGCCCAATTAGGAAATAAAAAGAAAGGCATCTAGATTAGAAAGAAAAAGGTATAATTATTTTTATTTGCAGATGACATGATCTGAATTTTCCTTGGAAAATTCTAAGAAATTAACTTTAAAAATTAGCATTAACAAATGAATACAGCAAGGACGTAGGATACAAGGTCAATATACAAAAGTCAACCTATTTCACACTATCAATTAACATCCTGAAAATAAAATTAAGAAAACAATTCATTTACAACAGCATCAAGGTGAATAAAATACTAAGGAAGAGGAAATGAAGTATATGACCTATACATTAAAAACTGCAAAATATCATTGAAAAAAATTAATGAAGACCTAAATAAAATTTAAAAATGTGCTGTATTTATGAAAGATTTGGTAATATAAAGATAGTAATAAAATTGAACTACAGATTCAAAGCAATCCTTATCAAAATCCCAGATGCCTTTTCTGCAGAAAAGGGGAAAGCAAAGTGACTTCAAGACCAAAATAAGGGTCAGGCACAGTCGCTCTCACCTGTAATCCCTGCACTTTGGGAGGCCGAAGTGGGCAGATCATGAGGTCAGGAGTTCGAGACCAGCCTGGCCAATATGGTAAGCTCCATCTCTACTAAAAATATAAAAAATTAGCTGGGTATGGTGGCAGGCACCTGTAGTCCCCCTACTCAGGAGGCTGATGCAAGAGACTTGCCTGAATCTGGGAGGCAGAGGGTGCAGTGAGCCAAGATAGGATAGCAAGACCCTATCTTAAGAATTTTTTTTTAACTCATCAGGACATGGTGGCCTATAGTCCCATCTACTTGGGAGGCTGAGGCAGGAGGATGACTTGATCCCATAAGTTTGAAGCTGCAATAAACTATGATCACACCACTGTACTCCAGCCTGACTAACAAAGTAAGACTTCGTCTCCAAAAGAAAATTAATTAATTTTAAAGGATAAAAATAAAAAACATTTCATATTCATAGATTAGAAAATTCTACAGTGTTAAGATAGAGTTCTCTCTCCAAATTAATCTATGGCTTCAATACGCACCTGTAAAGAAAATTCAAATACACTTTCCAAAAAAAAACTGATGAGCCGATTTTAACGTTTATATAGAAAGACAAAGAATATGGACTAGATAAACCAATTTTGAAACAGAAAAACAACATTGTAGGATTTAAAATGTGCTATTTTGAGGCTTACTATGAAGTCACAATAATCAAGACAGCGCACTACTGGACGACAGACATATAGCTCAGTATAACAGAACAGAGAACACAGAAACAGACCCACAGTGATATGGTCACTTGACTTTTCACAAAGGTGCCAAGGTAATTCAGTGAAAGTAAGATAATCTTATTAATAGATGGTAAGACTTACAGGAACAACTGACAGCTGTAAGGAAAAAAAATCCCTGAACTTGACCTTGCATCATTTATAAAAATTAACTCAAAATGAATTACAGATCTAAACACAAGCATTAAAACTACTAAATTTCTACAAGAAAATGTAAGAGAAGATATTTATGACACTGGATTGAACCAAGATTTCTTAAACAGAATACCAAAAGCCTAAATGATAAAAAAAAAATTAATAAGATGAACTTCATGAAAATTAAAAACTTTTGCTCTTTGAAAAACATGGTTAAAAAAAAACAAAAAAGCAAGCTATGGATGATAATAAAATTTTTGCCAAACATACTGGAAAAGGGCTTACATCCAGACTACATTAAAAAAACACTCTTCCAGGCTCTGATGGCAAGCTCACCATCTTGCAACTCTTAACAATTCAGTAATATGAAGAGAACCCCAGATCATCTCCACCAATTAAAAAAAGGGGGCTAAACATTTAAACAGACAATTCACAAAAGAAGATATGTGAATGACTAGCAAGCACATGAAAAAATTAACATCGCTAATAATCAAGAGAATAAAAATCTAAATCACAATGAAATACCACTACTTACTCATTAGAATGGCTAAAGTTTTAAGAAGATTTTAAAAACACTAATAGTATCAAGCACTTGCAAGGATGTGGAGCAACTGGAACTCTCAAATATTGTTGATGAGAAATGGTACAGCATTTGGGAAAACCATATAGCAGTACCTTAGAAAGTAAAATATATATTTACCATACAATCCAGCCATTCCAACCTTAGGTATTTGCCCAAGAAAAATGAACACATTTGTCCACACAGAAACTTATAGTTAGGGGTCAGGAATGGGGGCTAAGAGAATAAGGAGGAATACTTGGGGTAATGAAAGTTTTCTGTATCTTGACTTTATCAACATGAATTCAATATGAGTATCCAGTTGTGATATTATACTTCTTTTTTGCAAGATATTATCATTGGGGAAACTATATAAAGATAAACTAGGATCTCTATGGGCCATTTCTTACAACTACATGCAATTATCTCAAAAAGTTTTATTAAAAAAACAAAAAACTTGTCCACAAATGTTGAAGCAGCATTATATTATTCACAGTAGTCCCAAACTGAAAGCAAGTCAAATATCTATGAAGTGGTGAATGATTAAACAGCTTACGGTATATTCAATCCATGGAATGTCACTTAGTGGTAAAGGGGAACAAAATATTGTGATACATAAAACAGTATGGATGACTCTAAAAAATATTCTGCTTCATCCATGTTAAGTGAAAGAAAACACCAAAGATTACACAGTACAGAATTCCATTTACATGAAGTGTAGTGACAGAAAGTACATCAGTGACTGCCCAGAGCGGGGCTGAGAGGAAAGGATCAAGTACAAAGGGAAGGAGGAAACTTTTTAGTATGACAAGCGACGGCTCCTTCTACAGCTTGATTATGGTGGTGTCACATGGTTGTACATGATTACCAACATTCACACTACACACACATAACTGGTGAATTTTATAACATTTAAATAATACCTTGAATACAGGAAAGCAAAAAATTAAGCATTAGAAAATGTACCTGTTAGCGTTTTTCCTGCATTCAGAGGTGGAGCAATGACTCTGAAAAGTTTCTGTATTAAAATTAATAGAAAAACAATCAGCATCATCTCAAATGATATTATTTTTAAAATAATCAAGAATCTTATGGTATTAATCACCATTATCTGACGGAAATAGTTACTTACCATTAAGAGTAAATATGAAAACCTTTAATTTGTACATGAAATGTTTAGAAGGGTCACTGAGAAACAATCACTGTTGTCATATTCCTCACTGAGAAAAAGCATTCAATACCAGTTACATAAAGAGCTTAGCTGAGATTATAATTTTGATATAGAGTATCCTTTGGTTCTTAAAAGCTTTATTCTTTTAAAAACTAGTAAGCAAGTAAAAGGACTTCCCATCAAAGTGGTAACAGACATGATTTTAAACTGAAAATAAAGAATCAGCAACCACAGAAAGAAATATCATCTAAACTTAAGCAGTCTCACAAAAATATAGCTGCCATGGACCTCCCTTCCTCTTCAGAGGTAGAGTCCTATTTGGGAAAAAACTGATTTAGCAGCAGAAAATGCAAATTCAGCTGTCCATTAGCATCAAGAAGCCCAAAAGTACTTTCCATACTTTCCCACTGAAGACCTAACTCTACTCCTACTTCCCTGATTTTTGTTAAGCTGGTATATAAGCCTTTGCCCCTGGCTACTCAGCAGAGATGTTTATCACTGAGTGTTCCCCACACACAAGTGAATAATCCTTATCTTTTCTCCTGTTACTCTGCATATTGTCAGTTAATTCAAAGCCTTCAATCCTTTCCCTGTACCTCCCATCACTGGGACCTAAATTGGTAAAGAAAAAGTTTTTCTTCCCAACTCAAGGCACTACTCTCACCTCAGCCAAAACTAGAAAAAAAAAGGAAAGATTTCAGACACTATAGGAGTCATCTCAAATGTTATGACACTTTCATTCTAAAAAAATCTAGAAACTTTGAAATGACAGGACACCTCCTTTAATTTATACCTCTTTAAGTACTAAAACAGCTAAACTCTAAACACTAAAAAGTGATTTCCTCACAGGCACAGAATTATAAGAGTAATCATAGGACATACCCAACCTCCTACAGCTTAAATCTCCTAATGACTTTGTAATAACAAATACCAAGCTTCTGCTGAAAGCCATTAAACTTGAAAACTACTTTGAACACAAAACAAGATAACCTCAATAGCCCAGTGTCCCATTTGAGATGTATCAGTATAAATGCAAACCAGATTTTATTAATATGAGGAATACAAAACCCACGCAAAACAAAAATTTAAAAAGCAACGTAACAAAAACATAGCAATCATCTTGTCAATGTAGAATGCACCAAAACAGAATCTGCTTTGAGGGATTCTTTTGAGCAAAACTAGAAACTGCATTAATTCTTCCAAATTGTGACTTCATTGTGGCATGCAGGGAGACACTGGACCTCACTGAGGAGGCAGCTGATGAGTCTTTTTCAGGTAACTACTGGACTTGATGGAGCAGCAGCTCAGAGGTATTGAAGACCAAAAAAAAAAAATACTTGACATTACAGACAATCAGGGCCAAAAACCCCCAAAACCAGGGGAAGAGGGTGGTAGACTAATTTCAGAAACTATCCAAAGGAAGAGAGGTGCAACCAAAGCTGAAGGGTTATGAATCAGAGGGCACTCGCCCTAGTAAACGCAATGTGCATGACCACAGAATGACTGCTGACTTCTTAGCACTGAAGATAGCTTTGGATGGCAATAAATCAGCAAAAAGGTCGACCGATGCCTTCAGCAGATGCCTGCTTTTTTTTGAGGGACATAGTTACTATAATAAAGCACTGGGCTAGAGGAGCACTACATGTGTCTACAACTCTTTCTCCACTATTCTGTCATCAAACTTGAGACAAATAACAAGACAGATAAGGGGTTTCATTCTTCTAAAAGTAAGTCCAAATGTTTTGTAGAGTCTCTTGTAAGAATAGAGTGAATCCCAGAAAATTCTGAGTTGGGAAAAGTGAAAAATTATCAATGAACAAATAACAGTCTCTCACCATTTTCAGGAGTCTTCTCCAGCAGAATATATCTATAAGTAGCATTACTCAATAGTACATTTATTATATAAAATAATTACACCAAATAAATTTTTCATATCTTTAGGAAAAGTTACTATAGTATCAACAATTCTTAGGAGAAAAATATGTAAAGCCTAACAAGCAAGCATTAATTTAAATTTTATCTATTGCTCCCTGGTGTTTAAATACCTACTTACGTACATAAGCAAGCAAGCAATGGCAGAAGGTATAAAATGGAAGACTACCAAAACGTCCCAAGCTAAAATGGGTTCAAGTTCAACACATCTGTAAGAATTTTTAAATAACTGATAAAACTAGAAACTATTAAAAGCAAATGGAGAACAGGAGAAAAAAGTCAGTAGACAAAGTTAATTATGTGTACAAGTTAGGAAGCATCTTACCTCCATTGGACTAATAAACTCATTCATGCCTCTGTTGTAGACATAGATCATAGCATCGTATAAACGATTTTCCCAACACATGAGAACTACCTGTGAAAAGGAAAAGCCACTTGGTCCATACAATTCAGAGTCACCAATTATTTTCCTTAAAGCTTTAAGAATGGAAAAGGTCTTGAATTCTCTTCCCTAATTTTTCTTGTTTCTTGTTTCTTCTCGGATAAAAACTGAAATGAAGTACACAACGCAAGGGAAGAGCTGCTCTGGGTGAAATTACTTGTAATAGCACAATGCTTACTTTAAGATCTTCAGAGCGTCTAATTTTGTTTCTTCTTTATCCTTCCCCTTTCCATATTCATTTTACCTTTGGTCAATAGTTCTACAAATACTTATTGAACACATGTTCAGATCCTCTCTTAGGGATTGGTAATAAAGCGTTAGATAAGATAAATCCAGACCAAGTCCCTACCCTTATAGAACTCACATTCATCTTGGACACTCACCAAAAGGAGGTAGGGGTACAAAATGACGTGTGAGTTAAGACTTGGGGAAGAAATGCAATTACACAAATAATTCATCATTGACAAATGTGGTAAGTGCTATTAACCTGACCTGGTCTGCAGTATCCAAAAAGTCACCCCTGAAGGAGCAACATTTAAGCTAGGACCTAAAGAATGGATACACGTGACCCACAAGCAGAAGTGCAAACTAGAAATTCGGTGGGAAGAAGCAAGGGTAAGGATGAAGGACCTAATGTGGAAGTGACCTTGAAGGATGGAGAGAAATCAATGTGAGAAAATATTTAGGAAGATGACTAGATATGAGTTTGAGTATACAGTACGCTGTATTCTGTCCCTGTGACAGCTACACAATGCTACAAACACTGGCAAGAGAAGAAGGGCAGAAGTTGGCAAGGGGGAGCTGGAGAGGTAAGAGGGGAAATGGAAGTGAGATGTGCTCGGAGAGTCTTTCTAGAGGCCTGCTCTGGGACCTCTCCTATGCTCTCTCCCCTTCTCTCAGCCAGTACCATCATCATATGTCTCTTTACTGATGACCAACACATTTACTACTTCAGCCTTAACGTCCCCTCTAACCCATACATATATCCACCTACTTAATTTGATATCTTCACCTGAATGTCTAGCAGCTATCTCAAAATAAAATGGCCAACCAGAGCTCCTAATTTGTCTCTCAAACGCAGACCTGCCCTAGTCTTGCAATCTTCTCAAAGGAATCACTATTCACCCTGTTTCTCAAACCAAAAACCAGGCATCCTCCTTAAATTCTCTCATTCCCACACTCTTAACACCCTCACATCCCAATTCATCAGCAAATCAATTCTATCTCTAAAACATCCAAAATCAGGCCATCTCTCTTCATCTCACTGTTACCATCTCTGGCCAGAATCACCTCCTGCACCAGCCTCCTGACTAGTCTCTCTGCTTCCTCTGCACTTGGCCCCCACCCCGCATTCTGTTCCCTCTAAAGCACAGGGTGCTCTTGCTTAAAACTTTCTAAGGATTTTTGTAGCACTTAGAATAAAACTGAAAGATCTAAACCTTGCCCTGCAAGATCTACCTCTATACCAAGCTCCAGATATGCTTCCTGTTTTGTTACTTGAACACCCAAGACAAAAATTCTCTTTTTTTCACATTAGCTGCAGCTTTTACCTATAACAATCTTCTCATCCAAGATATCTGCATTACTGATTCCTTCTTACCATTCAGCTTCCAAAACTCAATACTGCCTCCTCAAGAAGACTATCTATAATTAGCGAATCTAAGGTGGTCTCTCATTCTCTCTCCACCGTATTTCCCAGTTTGATTTTTAACATAATACCTGCATTTAAATGTTTTCTGGATTTGTTTTACACTGATCTGTTCACTGTCAAACCCTTCTGCTAACATGTAGGCTTTATGAGGACAAGCCTTGTTCATGGGGATACTGAAGCATTCTCTGAGCCTGACGTTCAGTCAATGCTTCTTGAATTAATGAACAGATGCTGGTAAAAGAGTACATAAAATAAGGATTGAAAAAGTAAAAGTCAGATTGAAGAGTCATTAGGATGCGGGGGAAGAAATGAAAATAGCAACCCAGACAATGCTTTCCAGATCATGACTCGGAGGATGGGGCAGTAACCTAGGAGGAAGAGGGGGAGGAGGTTTGAAATGGAGACATAAGAAACTGAGGGGAAGATTTTGAAATTGTTGTTTCACTAAAAAGAGTAGTATATTTACATGGTATTGGGGTAAAGCTGAAAATATTATACAAAGAAGAAATTAAATTTTTTCCTTTTCTGTGATAGGTAGGCATGACAGCATGCTTTCAACTCATCAGACTACTGTCAGACGACGAAGAGTACTCCAAATTACCCACACGACAGAAAGGCAGGTTTAAAAGAAGATCTGGCTTTACTTTGCAAACTCACAGTCATTCATAAAGCGCTCCCAGAAATAAAATAAACCCTTAATTTCTTTTCCCAAACCCTTAATTTCTATATGATTTTGCATACTTTCAAAAAACTTTTGGTCTAAGACTTTTGTTCACCTTCCAAATTCAAGCTCAAGAGGGCTTAGCACCTTTGCAGGAGTAAAATGCTCATTTTTAGGACTAATGTGGAAATAAAGAATTAAATTGTGGGCCAGGCTCAGTGGCTCACACCTGTAATCCCAGCACTTTGGGAGGCCAAGGCAGTCGGATCACTTGAAGGCAAACGTTCGAGACCACCTGGCCAACATGGTGAAAGCCCATCGCTACTAAAACCACAAAAATTAGCTGGGCATAATGGCATGCACCTTTAATCCCAGCTACTCTGGAGGCTGAGGCCCAAAAATCGCTTCAACCCAGGAGGCAGACGTTGCAGTGAGCCAAGATCACGCCACTGTACTAGTGAAACTCTGTCTCAAAAAAAAGAAAAATAATTAAATTGTGAAATGTCTTATGCTAGAATAAATACGGCTCCTCAATTAAGAAACTTATTTCAAGAAACTCAATTAAGATAACTTATTGTGGGAACCTCAGATACAGTGGAATTCTTTATCAAACAATGGCTGGCTGTTCATACTAAGAAGTTGTATAACTTGCCTCTTATCCCATGCTCTATACTTCAAAACTCTGGGCTTATATACTAGCTCTTTTTTGAAATGGCATCAAATTTTTCACAGTAAAAATATTCTGTTATTCATGAGAAAGCAGCCATAGTTGAAATTCACTTGCTCAGTGAAAACTATATTAGTGAACAAACAAACTGATGAAGAAGGATCAGTTAACAAGCATTCACAGAGCAACTTCTAAATCGAAACTCTACACCACGTGCTCTGGGGGATGTCAAAGAAAGAGAAGACGACAGAATCTCTGGCTTGCAAGGCACTTATAATCTAGCTTTCCTTAAATACGGTCCTAGGAAAGTACTGACAAATGTAAGTTTAGAATACATTTTACCAAAAGTGCTCAAGAAATAATTAGGTTTTTAGAAGGCAGGGTCAGCCTGATCAGTGAAGGAAATATAATCAATAAAGGAATGAAGCTTATTTCATAAGTTAGTAGACTGTCCATAAACTCACCTGCTGAATATCTAGGCTGGTGATATCCATATGCACAATGAGAGCTTCCACATTCTCCATTAATTTTTTATCTTGGAAATGAACAATCAAGTCTTTCATTACTTGGGGCGTGATTCCCACCAATTTGTCACTTAAAATATATGGCTCAAGGCACTCCAAAAATACTCCTTTGGCCACTGAATTCTCACTTAATTTATCATACATTTGACTAAATAAAAGATCCCTGTAACAGAAAGGGGGGAAAAAACTTTTAGAAACATGCCAAATATCCATTACATTTAGCCTCCCAAGTATATCTCTTGTCCCTACTTCAACTTACTCATGAGTTTATTTAAAATGGTAATAACATTCACATAGAGCTTTATACTGCAAAACTTTATATAATCTCAATTAATCCTCCCAACAATTCTTTAACAAATAAGAAAAGGTAAGATAAATTGTTTGCTCACAGTGACATATCTAACAAACAAGAGAGTCAGAATTTGAACCCAGCCTTCAGGCCTAAATCCTGTGCTCAGTCTATTGTGACGTATTGCTTCTTGAAGACAACACTGACATGGGAACAGATAACTGGGTGGCCATAATGAAGCAGGAAAAAAACATAAAAAGGACTACTCATGCTTTCTCCTTCCCTCCTTCCTGCTATTTAAATAGTCCTGGCTGACCTGCAGAGCCAATATGCTTCTCTGTCTAGCTAAGACTCTTTGTATCCCAAAATGTTTGGCTAGTGATTATTCATGGAAGAAGGGGGAAAAAAGTTTAATACTTAAAATATAAACCTAGAAACAATTTTATTGCAGAAACAAAAATTGTTTTGTTTTGTTTTGAGACAGCCTCACTCTGTCACCCAGGCTGGAGTACAATGACGCAGTCTCAGCTCACTGCAACCTCCGCGTCCCGGGTTCAAGCAATTCTCCCACCTTAGCCTCCCGAATAGCTTGGACTGCAGGCACATGCCACCACACCCAGCTAATTTTTGTATTTTTAGTAAAGACAGGGTTTCACTATGTTGGCCAGGCTGATCCCAAACTCCTGAGCTTGTGATCTGCCCGCCTTGGTTTCCCAAAGTGCTGGGATTATAGGATGAGCCCCACACCAGGCAAAAACTGTTTTAAATTACTTTAAATGTCAACACCACACACAATGTTTATTCCATATTTCTGTAAATAACCTATAAATAATTTGAGTTATACTGAGCATAGACAGAATTCTGAATTCTGTTTTCATACATTACATAAGCATTATTCTAAGTTGCTATTTATTCTTTGAAATTACCATTTTGTCTAACTCACAATGCTTCAATATGTTGAAAAATCAGAATTTACTTAAGTATTGCTGTACTGGTAGATATATTACTTATTTCCGGTATTTTGAGTGATACTACAATGAACATCTACATATAAAGTCTTTCCCATTTGAGGGCTTAATTCCTGAAAATCATTCAACTTTAAAAATTTATCTTAAGTGAAAAGATAAGAAAAAAATCTGTGGCACTTGAAATGTGCTATTAAATTATCTTCAAAAAACATCACAGCATCAATTGACGCTGCCACCTGCAATATACAATCATGCCAGTTTCACTCGACAACAGTAATTTCAGTTTTTCTCCCCTGACAATTTAACAATTCTTTTATGGATGGTCAAATTGAGTATTTTCCACATTTTCATTTATACATTGTATTGCCTTCTATCATTCACTTATTTGTTCATTCCATTTTCAAACAAATACAAAAACTGTGCAAATTTTATTTACCAGTTGAGATGATTTACTTTTTTCTAAATGTGTAATTCCTTTATATGTATGTCATGTCAGTTGTGGAAAGTGGTTAATGGTTTGTTTATTCACAGGTGTGGTCTTTAATGATAAGTTCCACGAAAACGTCAAGGAAGCTCCTGAAAGGACTAGGGTTGGGTTTTGCCTCATCTTGAAGTCGTGGAAAAGACACTGGCCACAACTGCACCAGAACTACACACCTCCCTTCAATTAACAGCACTTGCAATATTAGGGGGAAAATCCATAGCCATTTATTTCTTTCTCAAATGCACAAATGTAATTTTACATAATTTTTCCCCTTCATTTCATATTTATCAAAATATTTTCATGTCAGTTTCATTTGAATCAGTAATTGATTGGCTGGGCGCAGCAGCTCATGCCTGTAATCCCAGCACTTTGGGAGTCCGAAGCGGGTGGATCACGAGGTCAGGAGTTCAAGAGCAGCCTGACCAATATGGTGAAACCCCATCTCTACTAAAAATACAAAAATTAGCCAGGCGTGGTGACACACGCCTATAATCCCAGCTACTCAGGAGGCTGAGGCAGGAGAATCGCTTGAACCTAGGAGGCAGAGGTTGCGGTCAGCCCAGATTGCGCCACTGCCCTCCAGCTTGGGCGACAGAGCGAGACTCCGTCTCAAAATATAATAATAATTCATCATATTTTTGTGATGACCAATTACTAGCCAAGCAAAAGAAATGGAGATTAATGGAGTTTTACTGTAAGAAAGAAAAAGTATGCGTAACAAGATAACTAATGATTCAAAGAAAATGTCAGATTTGCTAGCCCTTGTGCTCTGTAATGTGCTGTTAAAAGGAACATGCTAAAAAAGATAATTACACGCTTTAGTTCAGTACAAAACACCTTAGGGAGAGAGTTAAAGAGAGCTAAAAATTCAGTAAAGGCCACACAAGTTAAACAAGGCACTCCTGTGACAAATGGCATGTAATGCTGGTAAGATTAATGGCAAAATCACACATTTCTCAACCAATCAGAGGCTGTAATATAAAGAAGCAAAAAAAAAAAATAAGGCTCAACAATTCCTACTTGCATCTCTACCTTAAAATAAAAAAATTTAAATTCAGTGACAGATTTTCATCATTCCGGGAGAATATTTATTAGTGCATCAGGAAAGAAGCGATATAGAAAAGTACATACAGGCCAGACAGGGTGGCTCGCACCTGTAATCCCAGCACTTTGGGAGGCCGAGGCAGGTGGATCACTTGAGGTCAGGAGTTGGAGACCACCCGGGCTAACATGGTGAAACTCTGTCTCTACTAAAAATACAAAAATTAGCTGGGTGTGGAGGCGCAGGCCTGTAGTCCCAGCTAGTGGGACGCCGAGGCAGGAGAACTGCTTGATCCTGGGAGACAAAGGTTGCAGTGAGCTGAGATCGCACCACTGCACTCCAGCTTGCGCATCTGAGCAAACCACTATCTCGGGAAAAAAAAAAAGAAAAAAAAGAAAAGTACATACAAAAATGTTTAGCTCTCACATGGTCATTATTCTCCAGGGTGCTGACTTGGATTACAAGAAGGGCTGACTTCAGAACTGATGTTACTGCTTCAAGCTCAGCCTTGCTACGGCCAGTGTAACAGAAACTCCATCGTGAGTAACAGAGGATCAAAGAGATCCTTCTATAAACTTCACTTTATAATAGTGCTCAGGTTAAAGATATTTTTGAAGTTTATAATTTATAACTTCAAAGGGAGGACTGCTGCTAAATTTGCTTTGTACATTATCAATTTCATACTTTTTTAAATGTGAAGAACTGCTTTGGTTATGAGATAATTACAAATTTAGAACTGTCTGATGGGGAACAAGGGCATCAATTCTAACACTTGCCAGTCTATACTAAATATATAACCAGAACCGAGTAAGTAAATTCTCACTAAATACAAGCGGTATTTAATAAATCTAAAGTTGATTTGGGCTGGTTTCCTTATTTATAAAAGTAAAAGCAAAATTCAAATGAATTTTAAGAAATTATGTTCAAAATGCTCTGTTTTCAGATACAAGTACCACTTTAAAAAGGCATATGGTGATTGATGTTGCACAGACTGTATACACTATAAATAACTGGACTGTATACTGTAAAAGGGTGAGTTTTATGGTATGTGAATTATATCTCAGTATAGCTATAGTAAAATTAAAACGGCCTTTTTCCCCCTGGCTTTGATATTAGCTTGGAGAGAAAGTAATTGTAGTTTTTGTCTAACAACAAAATTCTCAATTACTTTTGCACCACCCTAATAAAATTTTAAACATTCAGTTCCTCGACAAGTCTTGATATTTAAGATCTTTCTGTTTCTCAAACAATAGTCCTGATGTTGAACAACATTTGTTCTCTTTGGATTTAACAGAAACATTTTTGGTTCAGATGCACACATAACACCAGCCATTGGAATGATGGCTTCTTACAACTGTCGATATTGCTTACAGTGACATAAACTCGAAGTGGGCAGTATCATCTATGAAGAGCACCAATTTGGCTTTTAAAATAACTTCTTTTTTGCTATATAATTCACATATAATTACATAACACCTATTTTTTTTTTTTTTTGAGACGGAGTTTCACTCTTGTTACCCAGGCTGGAGTGCAATGGCGCGATCTTGGCTCACCGCAACCTCCGCCTCCTGGGTTCAGGCAATTCTCCTGCCTCAGCCTCCCGAGTAGCTGGGATTACAGGCACGCGCCACCATGCCCAGCTAATTTTTTGTATTTTAGTAGAGACGGGGTTTCACCATGTTGACCAGGTTGGTCTCGATCTCTCGACCTCGTGATCCACCCGCCTCGGCCTCCCAAAGTGCTGGGATTACAGGCTTGAGCCACCGCGCCCGGCCCATAACACCTATTTTTAAACAATGTTCAAAATTATAATTATGGTTTACATAAACTCTGGATCTATTTTCAAAGTAAAATTGATATTAGGGCTATCATATATATGCTAATATAGAGCCTATATTTTGTATAGGCAAAATGACAAACCAGAAGTATCCTACAAAAAGCCTTAAGACATTCTGTGTCTTTTGTCTAATACTGAAAAAAAAATACAAAAAAACAAATTGAAGTGAAATTGTGGAACAGAGACCAAATTATGAAAATAAAGCATAAGTCTTCAAAAATGCATTTCCTGTCATGTCTGATATTAAGTAATTTACAAAAAAATGCCAAATTGTAGCCAAAAGATGTCCATAATATATTTAGCTCTACAGAGAAAAACAAATGTAATCACTGCCACATCGTAAAAATGATTTTACATTATAAAAGAATGATTAAATATAAATAGGAATACACAGGTACACTAGTTTAATTAATATTACTGAAGGGTACTGAATTCTCTGAGTTATGAAACTATGAGGCAACAGTGATTATAGTGTAATAATGGTGGTAGCACTAAGTTAAAAATAATTTCAGAGCATGTATTAAGTTTATAATTTCACCCACATAAGAAACAACATAATATGTGAAAATAAAAGGACTGCCTAGAAAAACAATGTACTCAATCAAAAGACATAACATAAAAAGAATCTGGGGAACAGGCCTGAGTGTCTGAGAAACGACCCTGGAAATGGAGGAAGTTAACTGAAATTGGCTGGCTGAGTACTAGATTACATTTTGTAAGACTGTATTTGTATTATGCAAAATCTGAGCATTCCTTAAAGCAATGCTAATGCTAATGTCACAGATACTTTGCAAATATGGAAATGTAGAAGAGAAGACCCTAAACATACATAGGACCAAATGTCACAAAGGATAGTATAAAGAGAGTGCCCAGTTTAAGAGTTTAAGGAGAAAAACACTGTACTGGAATGAAGCTACTTCTATCTGACGATCCTCTGCTACAGTGTAGCACAGGGAACTGATCATTTTTAACCTTTTTATCTGTGGCAACTCTAAGAAAAAAAAATATTTTTTTGAGATGGAGTCTCACACTCTGTTGCCAGGCTACACGGCAATGGTGTGATCTCGGCTCACTGCAAGCTCCGACTCCTTGGTTCAAGGGACTCTCCTGCCTCAGCCTCCCAAATAGCTGGGATTACAGGCACGTGCCACCACATCCAGCTAATTTTTGTATTTTTAGTAGAGACAGGGTTTCACCATGTTGGCCACAATGGTCTTGATTCCCTGACCTCATGATCCGCCTGCCTCGGCCTCCCAAAGTGCTGGGATTACAGGCGTAAGCCACCACACCTGGCAGAAAAAATATTTTAAAACTCTACCATTTAAGTGGTTATACTGAACTGTTTAATTTAACATAGAATTCTTATATCTAATAAAAAATGGAAGGGAACTGAAAGCTGGTCTAGATGGAAACTGTCTATCACATGGCTTATTCAACCTTTCCTTCTAAGCTCAGACCCATATACAGAAGAATCTTAACATTCTGATAAAAAAGAAAAGCCAGTATGGTGAGAAGCAAGCAAGCACAACTCAGATCTAGAACAAAAGAGGGAACATTTGACCCAATGTCCAGCTTCACAACCCCGACCTGTCTCACATCTCTTGGGAATGCTGCCCTCCCTCTTTTTCTCATATTAGCATCTGAAGACCAGAAGTAGGGAAAGAGACAAGGAGGGAAAGAGAATATGAACACATATGCTGGAGCTTCTCCCAAGCAGAGGCAGGATCTAGTACAATCTAGGCTTCAGCGTTAGAAAGCAGAATTGAGAGAGAGGGAAGCCATATGCTGTTTGTCCTGTGGTCCAGGGAAAACGTCCATGCCCTTGATCCAGGAGTGTGTATGTAACAGCAGGAGGAGGAAGAAAGAAAAGAGATATGAAAAGAACCAGGAAGAGCTGAACTCAGAAAGCAATCTCTTCCTCTTGGAGGTGGGGAAGACATACTATGACTGCTCTTGCTATTATTCCTCTCTGAGATGTCCAACAGCAAATATTCTATTTGTTTCGGACACAATAAAAAGAAAACATGCCAAGAAATCAGGAAAAATTAAAGGAAAGAAGTTGACAAAAACAAAGAAATAATAAACAGATCCCAACTGATGAAAATCTAAACCAGATTTTATCTTCTACATTACATGCTGTGATTTAATACAGAAATTACTGCATTCTCAGCCAGTCAACAGGTGAAATAGAGAATAATCCCTTTTCAAATCATATAAAAAAGAAAAGCTTATCTTCAGAATATTTTAGGGAATAACAAAATATTTTGGAAGAACGTAAGCCATTTTTTTCTTTTTCCCTCTATAATCTTTCATCTTACAACTGTTAGGCCCACTTCAACTATATGCCACTATGACAGTATTCTAGTATCCAAGATAACGATCACAAGTCACCCTGCAAACCAGGAGGCAGGACTGCTTCGGCAGTTCAACCCTCAGGCACTGAACAGCTACTTTGTGCCAGGTACCATTCTAGGTAGAAACAGTCCATTTTACAAAAATAAGCCTTTTTACCCTAAATAAAATATAGTATTCAGGTACTTGATCTCATTTATAAATTAGCTCAATTTGAAGATCACAGTTGATTCCAGTACTTATTAGTATCAGAAATACCTCTATACCTCCACTTCCTCATCTGAAAAAAAGGATAACGTTCTCTCTCTTTACACCGTTATTTATGAGGGTTAAGTAAAATATGTAAAACTGATGCATAAACTATTAAGGCTACTTTAAAAATACAAGACATGTAACAAGAAATGGAGTGTAAAAGGGAGGTAAAGAGAATAACTAATTTGAAAAAAGACAGGGCAAGGTTAGCAGATAAATCATGGCATTTTGCTTTCTAGGAAACCATGACTTAACTACACATCACTGTCCATCAACTAAAAGTAAACTAGCTATTCAAGAGACACAAAGGTATTTCTGGCCCTAACACCCGAAAGAGATTTCTACCGTAGGCCCCAGGCATAAAGAAGACAATGAGACAACGCGTAACATAAAGCAATGTTCTCAACAACACGCATACTCTAAGCACAATGTGTTTCGCTAACTAGAGTTAAAATACTGGAATAAATCTGAGCCCCAAGTAAGCAGAACTTACCATAGCTCTCTCTGACTTAATCAAAGGTCTGACACGGCAAATTACTGGCCTCTTGGTAACCTTTACTGATACTGCAAAGTATGACCCAACCTTTTCTGAATCAGCCTACTAGAATATATATAAATTCATGAGCCAAGCCCTGTTGCATAAGATTTTGGAGTATCTACATTAAATCTTCATATTTCTTCTCTATCACTTAGATTTGTTCTCTATCACTTACAAGGTGGTACAGGTTGGTTAGTTTATTTTCTATTTTATTTACTTTTGAGACGGGGTCTTGTTCTGTCACCCAGGCTGGAGTGCAGTGGTGCAATCATGGCTTTGACTTTAAGTCAAGTCAGCCTTGACTTCTGGGGCTCAAAAGATTCTCCCACCTTAGCCTCCTGAGTGGCTGAGACCACAAGCACATGCCACTATGCCCAGCTAAGTTTTTACAAATTTTTTTTTTAGACACGAGCTATCCCTATATTACCCAGGCTGGTCTCAAACTCCTGGGCTCCAGGGATCCTCCCACCTCAGCCTCCCACAATGCTGGGATTACAGGGGTAAGCCACCGCGTCCAGCCAGGTTGGCTAGTTTATATAGTTTTGATTTAAACTAAAAAGACCTAATCGAATTTATTCATACTGATTTATTTTGAACAAACAAAAACAGTACTGCATAGGCACAATGTTTCTAGCCTTTTTTGAGTAGTATAATTGTTCATCTAGTGATGGTGCATGAAAGTAAATACACCAGGCCAGGCATGGTGGTTCACGCCTGTACTCCCAGCACTGTGGGAGGCCAAGGTGGGCAGATCACAAGGTCAGGAGTCGGAAACCAGCCCAGCTAACATGAATCCCCGTCTCTACTAAAGATAGAAAAAATTAGCCGGGCATGGTGGCACACATCTATAATCCCAGCTACTTGGGAAGCTAAGGTAGAATTGTTTGAAGCCAGGAGGCGGAGGTTGCAGTGAGCTGAGATCAGATTGTGCCACTGCACTCCAGCCTGGGTGACAGGGCAAAACTCCATCTCAAAAAAAAAAAAAGTATATATACCAAAAAAAGAAGAGAGAGAGAGAGAGAGAAAGAGAGAGAGAGAGAGAGAGAGAGAGAGAGAGAGAGAGAGAGTGTGTGCATACATATATATAAATAACACACTTTTTGCTTTTAAAACCCATATGTTTGTGTGTCTGTGTGTGTATACAGATACATAAATAACACGATTTTTGCTTTTAAAACCCGTATGTGTGTGTGTGTATACATATATATAAATAACACACTTTTTGCTTTTAAAACCCATAAGTAGTATTGCTCTTTTGTTAGTTATGTTCTTTACCTCCACTATTCTGCCACACAGACAAATAAATGATATATCCTTAGCATCTGTCTTGAAAACGTTAATTTTATTAGGTAAATGAACTGAAGACTGTTAAAGAATCAAATTTCTAGAAATTAATATTTTTAGACCTATTCAGTCAAATTCACAGAATTCATAGCAATGGTTTATATATAAACAAGAGGCCACCTGGGTTCAAAATAATTGAATCTCACGGTAAATGCATACTCACTTTCGCTGTAGCAGAAGGCAATAATCAACTATGACAGGCACCATATCCTGCAGAGGAACCATAAAGAAAGCATCAGCCCCACAACCCTGGCCAATGGCTCACTGATAATGACAGCAGTCTGCTTAAGACGCTATTAGATTGTCAGGAGGGTAGAATTTCATATCATGCTTTTGGTAAGCAATTTGGCATTATGCGACAAAGTCGGAAAAACAAAACATTTTGACCTAGTAATTCAATTTCTGGAAGTGTACCCTAAATGTGTTTAAAAATAAACATTCCTTTAATGCATTAAGGTGTTCACTGCATCTTTATAACAGAGGGAGCAGAAGAAGGAGGGGAAGGGAAATGGGAAAGAAAAAAATGAATTAAATTCAACAACATGGGAAAATATTAAGTAAATTTTGTTATTTAAAATACTAGATATATCTTACAAGCTTATAGTTTACAGTATCATTAAAACAAATACTAGGTGAAAATACGTTATTTGTCTCACAGATTTGTAAAGAAAACTTGCAAAGAAAAAAGAAAAGCAGAATAGATCAAATTGATAATGGGATCCAGCTGGTCCTGCTGGTGGCTCAGGTGATTAAGGTTACCCATATTTTGTCACAATCCTCCAAACTTGCTATTTTAACATTGATTTAACTTCTCAGTTTCATAATATTTTTATTGCTTTAAATTCATCATGTACAGACTCATATCAAGTAAAGGGCAACCCATGATTTTGGCCCTTTTCAAAGGAAAGAGTCTGCAGGAAACACAGTAGCTTATTATGTATGACTCGAAACTGTCAAGCAAGCAAGCATCAAACTTCAGCAGCAGCATTTCCTTTTCTGCTGGCTACAGGGAAATGGTTTCCTTTTAAAAACCCTGGAAGGGTTATGTTCTAGGCAGAAATCTCATCACGAGGGAGAAGGCACTATGGGAAAAGAGCTCTACAAACTAACACCCGTCTGATAAAAAGGTCAAAACTAAGGAACTCTTATTATTCGAGAGGTGACTAAAGAAGGACCTACAGTCCTGAAGGGATTATAGGGCTACCCCGACCCATCCTACTTCCTTTAATTTTGAATATGACTCATGACTACATTTAGATTTGATTCTTCAAAAACAGGAAGGAAAATTCTAGATTTGGAAAGTGTTCGAGCTGTATCAAATCTCAACCCTGAATGAGAATACAGTGGGCTAGGTAACAGGGAGTTGGCGGCAGGAGGACTTCCCTAGAAATGCTAGAGAAAATAAACATCCTTTAAAATAGACAGCTGAGCTCCTAAGCCAGTAAGGGCAATACCCAGGTCTAAAGTAAAAAGGGAACTGAAAACCAAAACAGGAAGTTCCAAGCTGTTATTGATCTTATCCCGCAGGTTTGCTGGTCACAGAAGAGCTTGGGTTTTGATGCCAGAAAGCAGCTGAGGCCTTAAACCCTTTTAAACAAAGGGAACTGAAGCAGAGGACCTTCCTAAAACTGGGATTCTTAAAAAGCTGCACCCTCAAGGAAAGGAAATTAGAAAAAAAAAAAAATCTGCCTGTTGAGATAGGAGATGACAAGGAAGTCAGTCTGTCTCAGCTGGGGCTCAGAGACGGCAAATTTATACTCACCAAGAATCTGTAACAAAGACCCTGTCTACGGCAGAGCTGGGATTTGAATTTGTTCCATCTCCTTAGCATAGGAACAACTGAGCCAAGAGGGTCACATAAAAAGTGATCCTGAAAAAGGACATTCCTCAGAGACATGAAAGAAACAAGTTCAAACACTCCCCAGAGATCGCCCCAAACACAGGTAAAATAGCTACCGATAAAGTTCTATTAAAGATGTGCTCAAAATAAAAAATTTGAAAACGCCTCGTTAAACAATGCACCATACAGGAAAGTCCGCAGGAACTACGAAGGGCAGTGGTATACCCCAAAACTTCAAATTATGTCATTATCAGGTAGAAGCTATTTTTTAGGTATATGTAAAATAATAAAGGGCATAAAATAAGGAATGAAGTGCCAGTACTAAGTACTCTGGATAGACGATAGAGTTTAATGGTGTGAAATCATGATTCTTACTTAGATCACTATGGTGACTGCATGGTAGGAGCATCCGAAAAACCAGCCTGGAAATGAAGGCTGTTACAGTCATCAAAGAAAAACGATGATGGACTACACGAGGGTAGTGACAGCAGGTATAAAGACAGCGGACAGAATTATTTATAACGGCAGGGTGTGTTAACGCCGATCACGGTTTGGAAGGCATTGAGAGAAGTCTGTAGGTTTCTGTTTTAAGTGATGGTTGAATGAAGAGGTCACAAAATGAGATAAGCAATGTGGGAGGAGGTGTTAGAAGGAAGAAGCTAAGTACAACCTGGTGCATAGCAGATTTGAGGAACGCCTTTACTTTGATGTTGAATAACAAGAAATTGAGTATAGTAATCTGAGCAATGATTTAGTTCTTCCTTCTTGAAAGCCTATATCATGTAGATATCTGTGACTGTGTGCCCTTCTGATTTTAAACCTCAGTGACTTTTCCTGAATCCGTCTGTTTCTGTCTTCCGACCATTTCATAAATGTCGGTCTTCCTAAAGATTCAGTCCATTGTCGACTGCTTTCATCTCTATTGTCCTCGGACAATTTTATTTCTATTTATTGCTTCCTCTGATAACTCAGAAATCTTAAATTCTAACCTAGATATTTCAGACTGACCACGCGTGGTGGCTCACGCCTGTAATCCCAGCACCTTGGGAGTCCAAGGTGGCCAGATCACTTGAGGTCAGGAGTTTGAGACCAGCCTGACCAACATGGAGAAACCCTCTATCTACTAAAAATACAAAATTAGCCAGTCATGGTGGTGCATGCCTGTAATCCCAGCTACTCGGGAGACTGAGGCAGGAGAATCACTTGAACCTCAGAGGCAGACGTTGCAGTGAGCCAAGATTGCGCCACTGCATTTCAGCCTGGGCAACGAGAGCAAAACACCATCTCAAAAAAGAAAAAAAATTCACAATTACATAAAAGGAATTATACTTCATGACCAAAGTGAAGTTTATTCCAGGATGCAAGACTGGTTCGATATTCAAAGACCAGTTATAATGTACCATATCAATAGCCTAAAGAAAAAAAATCACATGATCACGTCAATTACATTAAAAAAGCATCTGACAAAATCCGGTATCCATTCATGAAAACCCTCTTAGAAAAACCGTAATAGAGGGGGAACTTCCTCAACCTGATAAACAGTGACTACAAAAAACCTACAGCTAATATTATACTTCATGATGAAAATGTGAGTGTTTTTACCTTAAGACTGGGAACAAAGCAAGGATGTCTGCTCTTGCCTCTATTCAATGCAATGCTAAGGTTTTAGCTCCTGCAACAGGCAAGCAAAGGAAAAAAGAGCACACGGGTTGGGAAGGAGAAAATAAAATTGTCTCTGCTGGCAGATGACATGATTGTCCACATAGAATATCCCAAGGAACCTACAAAAAGCCTTCCAGAATAAATGAGTTCTGCAAGATTGCAGAATGTAAGATAAAGATTCTATATGCCATTACTGAACATATAAATCCAAAATTAGAATTTCAGTACCATTTATAACTGCTAAAAAAAAAGAGAGAGAAACATTCGGTGTAAATCTAAAAAACCATGTGTAGCACCTGCATACTAAAAACTACAAAAAAATGAAATAAATGGAAAAACTAGGAGACTCAGCACAGTAAAAGTATCAATTCTCCTCAAACTGATATGTTTAATGTAATTTATATCAAAATTGCCACAAGATTTTGTGTAGATATAGACAAGATTATTTCAAAATTTATATGGAGAGGCAAAGAAATTAGAATAGTTGAAACAATTTCCATAGAGGAGGAGCAATCAGTCTACCCAATTTCAAGACAATTTCCATAGAGAAGGAGGAATCAGTCCACCCAATTTCAAGACTTACGCAGCTACAGTTATCAAGACTATGTGGTACTGGCAGTGGGATGGGCGCAGAGATCAGTGGAACAAAACAGAGAATGTAGAAAGCCCTGCGGATTTCTGACAAAGCTGGTAAAGCAACTGAGTGGAGGAAAGAAGGAAAGATTGCCTTTTCAACAATCTTTCCTAAAACTGAGATTCTTAAAAAGCTGCATCCTCAGTGAAAGGAAATTAGAAAAAATATACAGAGATATCCATACACACACAAAAAGGAACTTCAACCTCAGTCTCATAGCTTACGTCAAAATTAACTCAAAATGGATCACACATTTAAGTGACACAAAAAACTAAAAACCTTCCAGAAAAAAAAAATAAGAGAAAATCTTCAGGATCTCAGGCTAGGCAACAGTTTCTGAGACTTGATTTCAAAAGCACAATCTATACAAGGAAAAGTTGATAAATCGGACTTCATCAAAATTAAAACCTTTGCTTTGCAAAAGATCCTGTTAAGAGGATAAACAGAAAGCTAAGAACTAGGACAACTATGTCCAATAAAGGACTAGTGCCTTTAATATGTTAAAACTCCCAAAATTCAACAGTGTAATGAGAAACAATACAGCTAGAAGAGAGGCAAAATCCATGCAGAAGCATTTCAGAAAAGAAGATATACATGTGGCACCAGTTACGGTGGCTCACACTTGTAATCCCAGAACTTTGGGAGGCTGACGCAGGCAGATCACCTGAGGTCAGAAGTTTGACACCAGCCTGACCAACATGGAGATACCCCATCTCTCCTAATAATACAAAAAATTAGCTAGGTGTGGTGGCGCATGCCGGTAATCCCAGCTAACTTGGGAGGCTGAGGCAGAAGAATCCTTGAATCCAGGAGGTGGAGGTTGCAGTGAGCCAAGATCACACCATTGCACTCCAGCCTGGGCAACAAGAGCTAAACTCTATCTAAAAAAAATTTAAAAAGATATACATGTGGCAAATAAGCACGTGAAATATAGCTATAAAAGGGTAAAATGAGGAATCCACGTGGTGATGAAAATGTTCTGTATCTTCACTTTATCAACATCAATATCCTGGTTATGTGACTGAACTATAGTTTTACAAAATAGTCTCTTATTGGGGAAAACTGGTTTCAGGGTATGGGATCTCTTTGCATTATTTCTTGCAACTGAATATGAATCTACAAATATCACAAAATTACCAATTTAATTTAAAAAAGAAAACAAAATACACATAATCCTTATGTATGCCACTAACTGTTCCTAACTCACTTAATTAAGGCAAAACCGTCCAAATTAACACTTTCAATCTGGCTTCTTAAACCAGGTCTTTATCAATTTTGAACATTTAAAACCATAAGTAAAACAGTGTATTAGTTAAAGCCAAATCTATTTCCATTATTATAAGCTTTCCTTCCCAGAATCAGATTACAGAGACACAAACTATATTGTCCAGTGGGTAATCCCTGATGGCAATCTCTTGGATGCCTGAAAATGAGCTAAGTGGGATCAGTAGCTCTCTATCTCCCCACTGACAAGGGCTACACAGACTCAACTTCCTACAGAATCTTCACAGAGTGGCCTTGATCCACAGAGCTGGCAGCTGGTAGCTGGCATTTCCAGGACTAGTATACAACCAACCACCTTGAGTAGCTGGTGCCCAAGCTCAGATAGTATCCCTCTAAACTCATATGGAAGGCTCCTCTCATGAGAGCCCTGAAAGAAAGCAGAAGCAAAGCCCTCAGTCCATCACCCAGACCCAGTCTACATATGCCTTTCTACGGGATGCTGAGAGATCAAGGGCTTTCGAGATAGACACTGTGAGCAATGCCTGCTTTAAGAATATTAAGAATAGGGCCGGGCGCGGTGGCTCACACCTATAATCCCAGCACTTTGGGAGGCCGATGCGGGTCGATCACGAGGTCAAGAGATCGAGACCATCCTGGTCAACATGGTGAAACGCCATCTCTATTGAAAATACAAAATATTGGCTGGGCACAGTGGCACATGCCTGTAATCCCAGCTACTCAGGAGGCTGAGGCAGGAGAATTGCCTGAACCCAGGAGGTGGAGGTTGTGGTGAGCCAAGATCGCGCCATTGCACTCCAGCCTGGGTAACAAGAGCAAAACTGTCTGGGAAAAAAAAAAAAAAGAATATTAAGAATATTCCACTCAGTCTCAAAAGCTTGCAGGATGCAAGAAATCACTGAAGTTGGGATCTCCAAAATCTAAAAAAGGAAAACAAGTAACTATTTCTCTAATCTCTTGTTCAGTATATGACCCTAAAATTGGCCAAAAAAGATTGCTTCTCTTGTCCACCATTCACGTATAATTAAGGTTTATTAAAGAAGGCAATGTGGGTATGCAAATAAAAAACTGAGCTGCCAGATAACCTGAATTTAAGCCTGTCAGTGGTCTGAGTGGCTGAACAGGTCATATGATTGCACTGTGACTATCTTACCATCTGTGAAGTAAAGATATAATCTCTGGTTTTCCCTATGTCGTGGGATGCTTTGAAAAGAAATAACAGATGCAGATTCCTTTGCTTTTTGGAGCGATGGTACTAATTCTCTTAATTTATATTCTAAAATTCTACCAGATAATGAAAACTTCATTGTGTGAAAAAAAAAGGTTCAAAATTATATATACATATATATGTACACACACACACACACCCCAAAACAGACCAACATATCTATCTACACACACACATACACATACAAATAAATCTCCATGGGCTATCAGAGCTAGGCGGCTGGTATTCCCATGACTGGTGTACAAACATCCCAAGCAGTAATACAGATGATCTCTCTGTATGGATATGCGTGTATGTATTTTTCTTGTCTTTTCTCATGTATGATGGTAAAATAATCTAGGAAAGACTGACTCCTCAGAAGCAGCACTTTAATTAAGCCTCAGGGATAGGGCAGTGTGCTAGTTTTCCTTTCCTCAAATCTTCTCAGAGGAAGCATGGCCTAGATAAGGAAAGTTTCCACTGCCTCTCTCTGTGTTCAGCTTTTAGTCACTGTCCACTCTTTGACATTACCTCTTAATGCAAAAATATATGCTTACAGTTGCTATAAAAATAGCCTTGAATTATCGACCCTTATAGAAATGTTACATGAAGCTGGGAGGAAAGCTTAGTAATGATTAACATAAGGCTTCATTAAGATTTTTTAAGCCGCGCATGGTGGTTCACATCTGAAATCCTAGCACTTTGGGAGGCCGAGGTGGGTGAATCACCCAAGGTCAGGAGCTCGAGACCAGCCTGGCCAACACGGCTAAACCCCGCCTCTACTAAAAGTACAAAAATTAGCCAGACATGGTGACAGGCACCTGTAATCCCAGCTACTCAGGAGGCTGAGGCAGGAGAATAGCTTGAACATGGGAGGCCAAGGTTGTGGTGAGCCGAGATCATGCCACTGCACTCCAGCCTGGGTGACAAGAGCAAGACTCTTGTCTCAAAAAAAAAAAAAAAAGATCTGCCGGGCACAGTGGCTCCTGCCTATAATCCCAGCATTTTGGGAGGCCGAGGCGAGTGGATCACGAGGTCAGGAGTTTGAGAGCAGCCTGGCCAACATAGTGAAACCCCATCAACGTAGTGAAAAATTAGCAGAGTACGGTGGCAGGCACCTGTAATCCCAGTTACTTGGAAGGCTAAGGCAGGAGAATCACTCAAACCCAGGAGGCCGAAGTTGCAGTGAGCCGAGATCACACTACTACACTCCAGCCCAGTCAAGAGTTCGAGATTCTGTCTCCAAAAAAAAAAAAAACTTTTAAAATTTTATTTTTCAAATCCTTTAAGCTTGATTCACATTACATCATTAAAATGTTTCATATTTATACTTCTACCTTGTTTCAAAAACAAATAAATACATATATATTAAGTGTAGCAAAACGAAATCACTCAAAATACGGCTTCCAGTTAACTGATTAGTTTCTTAGTTTGGAAACACTGCTGGCAACTCAAATCATTCAGTCATTCAGGTTTGTTTGCCATGGTTATGCTAAAATTCATTTGTATTTTCTTTTTCAAACATTTCGGTATCTTCCAAAAACTTGTAAATTACTGAGTCCTCTCTAGTTCAAAGTGAGTTACATAACAGCACATTGGTCTGAGATTATGGAAGAATGAACTGTGGGATGAAACATAGTACAGTACAGGGTCGGGGCTCCTGAGCCAGACAGCGGGTGTATATATATCTATAGTGGTTCTAGTTACTGATTCAATGATACTGAGCAAGTTCCTCAACCTCTTGTGTGTGTATTTACTCTGTGAAATGGAGGTAAGTGGTAACTGCTCCTCAAGTATGTTACGAGGACTAAATAAGACAGCCATCAGGCACATAGCACACAACGGCATGAGCCGTGATTACGGCATACGTGTTGCAAATCCTAAGTTCTACATTTGGTTCTTAGTTCAAACCTCTTAGAGTTAGATTAAAAACATACCTTCAAGGAAAGCACTGTATACAACGTAAATTCATATATTTTTTAAAAATTCCCTCAACAACTATCTATCAACAACACTAAACCAGATGCTGGGAATATGGCAATGACAAAAATCAGACATGCTCCTAAACTTACACAGGTCCCTAAATATACATAGGCCAGCTGCAGAAGACTGACACTGAATGAATAACTTCAGTGCATAGTATTTTAGAAAGAAATGGATCCAAGTTAATCTGGGGGACAGTTACACTGAGACCTGAAAATAAGCAGGAGCTAGTTGAGCTACAAAGAAATGAGATAGGACTTTTTATACAGAGAGAACAATGTGGACAAAGACTCTGGGTTAAGAGAGAACAGGGGCGTTAAGAAGCTGAAAAGAACTCTAGTACAATAGGAATATAGAGAGTTAGAGGCAGTTAGGCAAGCACAGACCACACAGGGCCTTGGAAAATGATAGGGAAGAATCTTGGGGGGAAGATGGCACTGTAGGAGCAACTCAAGATTGCAGCTCTCAGTGAAGGCACAGAGGGTGAGTGCATGCCGCATTTCCAGACAGATCTTTGTTGCCCACAGAACGGGGAAATTCCCCGGTGTAGGAGAGACATGGGATGCCAGTGCAGCTGTTTCGGCTGGCATGGCTGTTTCGGCTGGTGCGGCCATTTCGGCCGGCGCTGCAGCGCAGCAGCACTCCGCACAAAACGCACTGGTCTGGGTGCCCTGTTAAACCAGCAATTTGAGATTTGGGAGGGCATATTAGCATATTCATCTGATTAAATGGGACTTGGACAGTGAGCCAGGCCAGGAGATTCCTGGGAAGCGACGTTTGAGCCAGCACAGTGGGTTGCTGCATGGAAAATCACACAGATCCTGGTGCCCTATCAGCAGGTGACTGAAACACCTGGGAGAGAGTCAACCGTTCAACTTAAAAAAAAAAAAAAGGGGGGGGCTCTGAGGCAGGGAGCCAGGTGATCAGGCTCAGGGGGTCCCACCCCCACAGGGACAAACAAAACGGCAATTCGAAACGCTTGGGGTTGAGAGTTTCACAGTGGGCACAGCTGAACCCAGGATGGTGCAGCTCGGTGGGGGAGGGGCATCCGCCATTACTGAGGCATTCTGCCACTACTGAGGTACCCTCCCATTGCTGACACAGCCTGCCATTGCCGAGGCAACCCGCCATAACAGAGAGAGTCCGCCAATACAGAGGCGGGCCACCATCACCACAGCAGTTCTAACCACACCCATATAAACAGGACTACAGGGAATTACACTCAGCAGCAGGGCGGAGCCCACAACAACAGGGCGGACCCCACGGCAGCAGGGCGGAGCCTCGGCAGGCAAATAGTGACTAGACTGCCTCCTAGCAGGGCAGGACAGTGCAACGGATACTCATAAATAAAGCCCTAACTCCCCGAGACAGAGTATCAGAGGGAAAAAGGGGGTTTTATGAGTTCTGCTGCAGCAGACTTAAACGCACCTGCCTAGCAGGCCTGAATGAACAATGGAGCTCACAGCTCAGCACTTGAGCTCCTATAAAGTACAGACTGTCTCCTCAAGCAGCTCCCTGAACCCCATATATCCAAAGAGTCACCTCAAAAAGAACTGAGCAGACTGACATTTGGCAGGCATCAGTCTGGGACAAAGATAGCAGCAGAAGAAACTGGTAGCATCCCTCACTGTTCCGCAGCTGCTACAGGCAGGGCCTGGAGTGCACCTCAGCAGTCTTACAGCTGAGGGGCTAGACTGTTGGAAGGAAAACTAAGAAACAGAAATACTTCATCATCAATAAACTGGGCAACCACTCAGAGACACAATCGAAAAATCAGCAACTACTCAGACGACAGGTGAATAAATCCACAAAGATGGGGAAAAACCAGCACAAAAAGGAGGAAAACACCCAAAACCAGAACACCTCGCCTCCTACAAAGGACAAAAACTCCTCACCAGCAAGGGAACAAAGCTGGACGGAGAATGAGTGTGACGAAACGATGGAATCAGACTTCAGAAGGTGGATAATGAGAAACTTCCGTGAGCTAAAAGAACATGTTCTAAATCAATGCAAAGAAACGAAGACCCTTGAAAAAGGATTTGAAAAAAGATTTGAGAAAATAATAACAAGAATGGACAACTTAGAGAGGAATATGAATGAATTGAAGAAGCTGAAAAACACAACACGACAACTTCGCGAAGCATGCACAAGTTTCAACAGCCAAATTGACCAAGCGGAAGAAAGGATATCAGAAGTCGAAGATCAACTCAATGAAATAAAATGAGAAGCCAAGATTAGAGAAAATAGCACAAAAAGGAATGAACAAAGTCTCCAAGAAATGTGGGACTGAATCTACATTTGATAGGTGTACCAGAATGTGATGAAGAGAATGAATCCAAGCTGAAAATACTCTTCAGGTTATTATCCAGGAAAATTTCCCTAACCTAGCAAGGCAGGCCAATATCCAAGTCCAGGAAATACAGAGACCACCACAAAGATATTCAGCAAAAAGAGCAACCCCAAGGCACATAATCATCAGATTCACCAGGGTTGAAATGAAGGAGAAAATGCTAAGGGCAGCCAGAGAGAAAGGTCGGGTCACCCACAAAGGGAAGCCCATCAGACTCACAGCAGATCTCTCGGCAGAAACTCTACAAGCCAGAAGAGAGTGGGGGCCAATATTCAACATCCTTAAAGAAAAGAACTTTCAACGCAGAATTTCATATCCAGCCAAACTGAGCTTCATAAGTGAAGGAAAAATAAAATCTTTTGCAAACAAGCAAGTACTCAGAGATTTTGTCACCACCAGGCCTGCTTTACAAGAAATCCTGAAAGAGGCACTACCCATAGAAAGGAACGATCGGTACCAGCCATTCCGAAAACATACCAAATGCTAAAGAGCATCAACAAAATGAAGACTCTGCATCAACTAATGGGCAAAACAGTCAGCTAGCATCAAAATGGCAGTATCAAATTCACACATAACAATATTAACCCTAAATGTAAATGGGCTAAATGCACCAATCAAAAGACATAGACTGGCAAATTGGATAAAAAGCCAAAACCCATCAGTGTGCTGTATCCAGGAAACCCATCTCACATGCAAGGACACAAAGGCTCAAAATAAAGGGATGGAGGAAGAGTTACCAAGCAAATGGAGAGCAAAAAAAAGCAGGAGTTGCAATTCTCGTCTCTGTTAAAATAGGCTTTAAAGCAACTAAGATCAAAAGAGACAAAGAAGGCCATTACATAATGGTAAAAGGATCGATACAACAAGAAGAGCTAATGATCCTAAATATATATGGACCCAATACAGGAGCATCCAGATATATAAGGCAAGTTCTTAATGACTTGCAAAGAGACTTAGACTCCCACACAATAATAGTGGGAGACTTTAACACTCCACTGTCAATATTAGACAGATCAACCAGACAGAAATTAACAAGGATATCCAGAGCTTGAACTCAGACCTGGAACAAGCAAACCTGATGGACATTTACAGAACTCTCCACCCCAAGTCCACAGAATATACATTCTTCTCAGCACCACATCACACCTACTCTAAAATTGACCACATAATTGGAAGTAAAGTACTGCTCAACAAATGCAAAACAACAGAAATCATAACAGTCTCTCAGACCATAGTGCAATCAAGTTAGAACTCAGAATTCAGAAACTAACTCAGAACCGCACAGCTTCATGGAAACTGAACAACTGGTTCTTGAACGTTGATTGGATAAACAATGAAATGAAGGCAGAAATAAAGAATTTCTTCGAAACCAACAAGAACGAAGACACAACATACCAGATTCTCTGGGAGACATTTAAAGCAGTCTCCAGAGGAAAATATATAGCAATAAGTGCCCATATGAGAAGAGTGGAGAGATCCAAAATTGACACCCTATCCTCAAAATTGAAAGAGCTAGAGGAGCAAGATCAAAAAAACTCAAAACCTAGCAGAAGACAAGAAATAACTAAGATCAGAGCTGAACTGAAGGAGATAGAGACACAAAAAACCCTCCAAAAAATCAATAAATCTAAGAGCTGGTTTTTTGAAAAGATCAACAAAATAGACCACTAGCCAGACTGATAAAAAACAAAAGAGAGAACAACCAAATAGATGCAATAAAAAACAATAAAGGGGAAATCATCACAGATTCCACAGAAATTCAAACCATCATCAGATAATATTACAAACAACTCTATGCACATAAATTAGTAAACCTGGAAGAAATGAATAAATTCCTGGACACGTGTGTCCTTCCAAGTCTAAACCAGGAGGAAGCCAAAACTATGAATAGACCAATAACAAGGTCTGAAGTCGAGGCAGCAATTAAGAGCCAACCACACAAAAAAAGCCCAGGTCCAGATGGGTTCACAGCCAAATTCTACCAGACACACAAAGAGGAGCTGGTACCATTCCTTCTGAAACTATTCCAAATAATCCAAAAAGAGGGAATCCTTCCCAAATCATTTTATAGACCAACATCATCCTGATACCAAAACCCGGCAGAGACTCAACAAGAAAAGAAATCTTCAGGCCAATATCCATGATGATCATAGATGCAAAAATATTCAATAAAATATTGGCAAGCCGACTGCAACAGCACATCAAAAAACTTATCCATCATGATCAAGTAGGAATCATCCCGTGGATGCAAGGCTGGTTCAACATACGCAAGTCTATCAACGTAATTCACCACATAAACAGAACCAAAAACAAAAACCACATGATTATCTCAATTGACGCAGAGAAGGCCTTTGACAAAATTCCACAGCCCTTTATGCTAAAAACCCTCAATAAACTCGGTATTGATGGAACGTATCTCAAAATAATAAAAGCTATTTATGAAAACCAACAGCCAATATCATCCTGAATGGGTAAAAACTGGAAGCATTCCCTTTGAAATCCGGCACTAGACAAGGATGCCCTCTCTCACCACTCCTATTCAATGTAGTACTGGAAGTTCTAGCCAGAGCAATCAGGCAAGAAAAACAAATAAAGGGTATTCAAATAGGAAAGGAGGAAGCCAAATTGTCTCTATTTGCATACAACATGATAGTATATCTAGAAAACCCCATCGCCTCAGCCCAAAAACTCCTGAAACTGATAAGCAACTTCAGCAAAGTCTCAGGATATAAAATCAATGTGCAAAAATCACAAGCATTCCTATACACCAATAACAGACTTAAAGAGAGCCAAATCAAGAACGAACTGCCATTCACAATTGCTACAAAATGAATAAAATACCTTGGAATACAACTAACAAGGAACGTAAGGGACCTCTTCAAGGAGAACTACAAACCACTGCTCAAAGAAATCAGAGAGGACACAAACAGATGGAGAAACATTCCATGTTCATGGTTAGGAAGAATCAATGTCGTGAAAATGGCCATACTGCCAAAAGTAATTTACAGGATCAACGCTATCCCCATCAAGCTACCATTGACTTTCTTCACAGAACTGGAAAAAACCACCTTGAACTTCATATGGAACCAAAAGAGAGCCCGCATAGCTAAGTCAATTCTAAGCAAAAAGAAAACAGCGGGAGGCATCACACTACCAGACTTCAAACTATACTACAAGGCTACAGTAATCAAAACAGCATGGTACTGGTACCAAAACAGAGATATAGACCAATGGAACAGAACAGAGGCATCGGAGTCAACACAGCATATCTACAACCATACAATCTTTAATAAACCTGACAAAAACAAGCAATGGGGAAAGGAGTCCCTGTTTAATAAATGGTGTTGGGAAAACTGGCTAGCCATGTGCAGAAAGCAGAAACTGGACCCCTTCCTGACACCTTACACTAAAATTAACTCCAGATGGATTAAAGACTTAAACATAAGACCTGGCACCATAAAAACCCTAGAAAAAAATCTAGGCAAAACCATTCAGGACATAGGAGTAGGCAAGGACTTCATGACCAAAACACCAAAAGCCAAAATAGACAAATGGGACCTAATCAAACTCCACAGCTCCTGCACAGCAAAAGAAACAGTCACTAGAGTGAATCGGCAACCAACAGAATGGGAAAAAATCTTTGCAGTCTACGCATCTGACAAAGGGCCGATATCCAGAATTTACTAAGAACTCAAACAGATTTACAGGAAAAAAACAAACAAGCCCATTCAAAAATGGGCAAAGGATATGAACAGACACTTTACAAAAGAAGACATACATGAGGCCAACAAACATATGAAAAAATGCTCAGCATCACTGGTCATTAGAGAGAGGCAAATAAAAACCACATTGAGATACCATCTCGTGCCAGTTAGAATGGCGATCATTAAAAAATCTGGAGACAACAGATGCTGGAGAGGATGTGGAGAAAAAGGAACACTTTTACACTGTTGGTGGAAGTGTAAATTAGTTCAACCATTGTGGAAGACAGTGTGGCGATTCTTCAAGGACCTAGAAATAGAAATTCCATTTGACCCAGCAATCCCATTACTGGGTATATAGCCAAAGGAATATAAATCGTTCTACTCTAAGGACACATGCACACAAATGTTCATTGCAGCACTGTTTACAATAGCAAAGACCTGGAACCAACCCAAATGCCCATCGATGATAGACTGGACTGGGAAAATCTGGCACATGTACACCATGTAATATTATGCAGACATCAAAAACGGTGAGTTCGTGTCCTTTGTAGGGGCATGGATGAACCTGGAGAACATCATTCTCAGCAAACTGACACAAGAACAGAAAATGAAATACCGCATGTTCTCACTCATAGGCAGGTGATGAACAATGAGAACACATGGACACAGGGAGGGGAGCACTACACACTGGGGTCTATTGGGGGGAATAGGGGAGGGACAGCAGGGGGGTAGCTGGGGAGGGATAGCATGGGGAGAAATGCCAAATGTGGGTGAAGGGGAGGAAGGCAGCAAAACACACTGCCACGTGTGTACCTATGCAACTATCTTGCATGTTCTGCACATGTACCCCAAAACCTAAAATGCAATAAAAAGAAAAAAATTAAAAATAAAAAAAAGAAAATGATAGAGAATTTAGTCTCCACCTCAGAAACAATAGGAAGTCCTTAAAGTATTTTAAAATTAGGAATGCATCAGGCTGGGCATGGTGGCTCATGCCTGCAATCCCAACAATTTGGGAGGCAGAGGCAGGGGGATCACCTGAGATCAGGGGTTCAAGATCAGCTTGGCCAATATGGTGAAACCCCATCTCTACTAAAAATGGAAAAATTAGCCTAGTGTGATGGCACACACCTGTAATCCCATCTACTTGGGAGGCTGAGGCAGGAGAATCGCTGGAACCCAGAAGGCAGAGATTGCAGTGACCCTAGATGGTGCCACTGCACTCCAGCCTGGGTGATAGAGCAAGACTCCATCTCAGAGAAAAGACACATATATATTAGGGAAGCATCGTATCCAGATTTGATATACATTTCTCTCTGGCTGCTGTGTAGAAAATGGAATGAAGTACAGTAACAATGTGTACAAGGAGATCAATTTGGAGAACTCTGTAATATACCAAGAAGGAGTTGATGGGCACTTAGCCTAGGATAGTGGCAGAACTAACAAACAGATTAGAGAAACAGTTGGGAGGCAGAAAAGACAGGAACAAGTAAAAGACAAGAATCACTCAGTTTGCTTCAGGTGCATGGTGGACCCACTCACTAACACAGGAATCCTCAGAAAAGGCTTTGTGAGGAAACAGTCATTGAGTCTGAGGTGCCTACAAAACATCCCAGCAGAAATGTACTTGGGCAACTCAGTAAAGAGATCTCAGAGTTCAGAAGAGCAATCTAAGTTGTGAACACTGGTTAGTCACGTGCCTGTATCACCCAGGTAACAGAATATACAGCAGTGGTTCTTAAACTTTACTGTGCTTAAGAGACATCTTGAGAGCTGACTACAATCCTGGTCACCAACCCCAGAGCCTGGGAAATAAGAAAAGGTATTTTGAACAAATATCGTCAAATGATTTTGAGATAAATGGTACACAGGCATCTTGAGAAACATTGATATAAAAACACAAGAGAAGGGTATTGTGAAGAATCCTAACATTTCTCAGTTAGTAAAAGAAAAGTAAGAAGAATAAACAAAGAAAATCAATAAGCAGTCAGAGAGGTAGGGAAAAAACTGGAATGCGTGATATCAGGGACGCCAAAAAGGAACACTGTTTCAGGAAGTCTTCAGGTGTTGGATGCTGCTGAGGACCAGTAAGATGAGAAATACAAGGGTCCACAGAATCCATAGATGTGGAAAGGTTAAGGGATGAGAAGGAGGAAAGGAAATGCAGACAACCTTTTTTTTTTCGACAGGGTCTTGCTCTATCTATCACCTAGGCTGGAGTACAGTGGTGTGATCTTGGCTCACTGCAGCCTCGACCTCCCAGACTCAAGCAAACCTCCCACCTCAGCCTCCAGAGTAGCTGGGACTACAGCTGTGCACAACCACTACTGGCTAATTTTTGTATTTTTAAATTTTTTTTGTAGAGACAGGGTTTCACTATGTTTCCAAGGCGGTCTCAAACTCCTGAGCTCAAGCGATCCACCTGCTTCTGCCTCCCAAAGTGAAGAATCCTAACATTTCTTGGTTTCCATTTCTGGCGTTATAGGCGTGAGCTATCATCCCTGGCCAGAGACAATTCTTGTGAGACTTCTGGCTCTATAAAGGGTGGGTGAAGAAGAAAGCACAAGATATTAGAGACAGCGTGGAGCAAAAAAGGAATTTGTTTGCTGCGTGACTTGGTTTTATGATGGGAAATACTTGAACATAGATAAATGCATATAAGGAAGGCCAGAAGAAAAGGCAAGTCACAAGACGTATGAAGAAGAAAACACTTTAACTCCTTTTTATCCTGCTGTAAGTTTTGATACAAATAAATTATAAATACAGGTCGAAATATTTTCTTAGATAAATAAAAGCCACAAGCTGTTCAAAACGTTACAAGATCCAAAAGTTACCTTCTATAACTACGACAGGACAAATACTGACTGATCCTCGGAGAAAAGCAAAAAAACTAGTGAAGGCACCTCACCAAGGGTAAAGATTCAAACTGAGGCAGCAGGCAGGAGGCGCCACCTGCTGGTAAAACAAATTCTCAGTATTCCGACTGTGACAGAAATCCGTCTTAGCAGGAATTTCAGCTAACTGGAGTCTCTACTGGAGGTTACTTATGTCTCCCATAAAAGCTACTTGAGAATCTGAGTTCCGCCCACTGAGTAAAAAAAGTATTTTAGAAACACTTCTATCAGTTGGTCACCCTGCCTTTGTTTGAATGTATTCCACAGTAAGAGGTGCATCCTATTTGCTGTGCTTTTGCAGCAGCTGGTACTGGTTCCTTTCTGTTTCGTGTTTCTTTCAGGAGCTCTTGTACGCACCCCTGCAACAACCCTGCATGACCTGCACATGGATCCCAGAACCTAAGGTGAAATCAATTCAATAAAGAGATGCATCTTATTATCTTAAATTTAAAATGTTTAAAATGACCTACTGGTACATCATGAGTAGGTCATTTTAAACTGAAACGCATCTTCTCCCAATTTCTACTCACCTATATACTAGGCCTTCCCTCTGCAGCAATATGGCTAATCCCACAGGACATCCCGCCACCACCTCTAGGCAGGCATGTCTCCACTTGCTTTCTCCTCAGATTAAACAACTCTATTTTTTTTAACTGTTGTTTCTAAAACCTTCCACCATCTCAGTTGTGGGATGTGGCTGAGTTTATCAGCAGCCCACAAAATGCCTTAGCGGTTTTACTTCAAACAGGCCGAGTAGTATGAGCACTTTCCTTTATCCGGGCCTTAACACTATTGGCTCATAGCAAGTTTGTGGTCAACGAAAATCCTGTCCAGCTAGATCTTCCCAATCCAGTACTCACATAATTTGATAATATGAATCTAATGAATCTAAGTCTTGATGTTAATCTTCATTAAATTTCATCTCAAGATGATTCTGATTGCACTTTCTTGTCAAGATCACTTTGAACCTTGATTCTTGGCGCTACCTAGATTTGACAGGCCAGTTGTTAAATCTTCATCCAAATTAACATAAACATTTGGGTGTGAGAGTCCTGGGCCGGTCACGGTGGCTCACGCCTGTAATCCCAGCACTTTGGGAGGCCGAGGCGGGTAGATCACAAGGTCAGAAGTTAGAGACCAGTCTGGCCAACATAGTGAAATCTGGTCCCTATAAAAATACAAAAAAATTAGCTGGGCATGGTGGCGCATGCCTGTAATCCCAGCTACTCAGAAGGCTGAGGCAGGAGAATTGCCTGAACCCAGGAGGCCGAGGTTGCGGTGAGCCGAGATCGAGCCATTACACTCCAGCCTGGGTAACAAGAGCAAAACTACGTCTCAAAACAAAACAAAACAAAACAAAAAATTTGCTGAGTGTGGTGGTATGCACCTGTAATCCCAGCTATTGGGAGGCTGAGGAGGAGAATAACATGAAGCCAGGAGGCAGAAGTTGCAGTGAGCCAAGATCATGCCATTGCATTCCAGGCTGGGTAACAAGAGCAAAACTTCGTCTAAATATATATATATATATACATATATATATACATATATATGTATATACATATATATATACATATATATGTATATATATATGTATATACATATATATATATATATATATATAAAGTACAGAAGTCATACTCTGTATATTTTTCATTATTATGATTGTTAAAGTATAATTTTTCTCTCAAGGGTCTATCTCTTCTACTTCCCCAACCATTAGTAAAAATTGAATCCAGAGTAATACTTCCCTCCAGTGTTTCCTTTAGCTCCTCTGAGACTAAATCACTGATATATCAAACATGTTATCAGATACGCTTACCGACAGAATGAAACCTCTAACAGGTAGCTAGATGGCTACCGAGCACGTGACTACTAACGTCGTTTCTCTGCATGTTCTGCAATCTGCATCAGAACCACCATCTACAGTTCTCGTCATCTGAGATTCTTCCCTATTTCTCCATCAGAACATCACCTTCGTTCCTTTCAGCTTTTAGAAAGAAGCTCTCTACCACGTTTTTCCCCAATACGGTGGTTTCTATATTCTCCACACACAGGCACACACTCGTTCCCTTCACTCCTCCTAGCTTTTTCTACTAGATAATCTTTTTCAACAAAGTGTACCTTCCGATGGCCAGAGTTCCTACAACCTCTTGGTGATAGGTATATTCTTGTTACAACATTAAGTTTGCTATCTATACTGCACTGGTATACACAAGTATTTATACATGACGTATTGTTTCCAAACAGTTTGGTTTCCAAATGCTTTCCACCATATGTCTTCTTCCTAAGTTATTTATTTTTATAATTTTATCTAGGCATATTTTTCTTCCTCTACTGATAAATTTAATAAGAATCCAGCCAAACAGAGTAGTAACAGTTACTACCAGAAGCTCACTAGTGTGGCATTAAACAGTACAGCTCAGGAAGCCAATACCAGTCAACTCTTAACTGCCATATCTATTCTTGTCTTCCAACGTTACGAGCAGCAAACAGCGTATGAAAAGATAGGACCTGTGCCTGCTCTTCAGAACTTCCAAATCCCTAGATTTCTTCTAAATATTTCCATTAATGTAAACAAACAAACAGAAAAACATTATCCTGACTAGACTACAAACTTTAAGATAGTAAAGACCATGTAAATTTTACTCACTACTGCCCAGTGGCAAGTACATATCAGACCACAGGAGGCACATGTTAGCCAAATCCTGCCCAAAGCCTGCTTCTGTATTGTTCACAGCTAAGAATGGACTTTACAATTTTAAGGGGTTGTTTAAAAAAAAACATCAAAAAGAAGAAAAGGATGTGACAGAGACTCCTGTAGCCTGCAAAGCCTAAAATCTGCCATCTGAGTCTTTTTAGAAAAAGTCTGCTGACCCCTGTATTGGACACTCAAATGTTTGTTAAAAGAGGAGGGAGGGAGAGGGACGGGAGCAGTAGGAACGGGGAACAGAGATGCGTAACACGTATAACTGGAGAGCACTGCAAAAAGTAAAGGCTGCATAATAAATACCATATGAATCTGTAAAGTATTTCCTGCTTCCATTTTCATTAAGTTCCAAGATAAACTCAAGGTCTTTCATTAGCATATTTTATAGATCTTCTATATATGCACATATATATATTAATTGATCTATTATTCTTAAGTCACAGGTGCTCCTAGGAGAACTAAATTTAAACCTTGGCAGTACTAAATAACCTAGTTAACGTAAATAGTAGTCACCAGCAAGATGTGGGCCACCATAAGGTGTCAATTTACAGGAAAGGATCTTCACGTGTATATCCTTTCCTTCCACATAGCACTAAACAGCTAAGTGCTGAGTCATACTCCCCAGCATTTTACTCCTCTATGCCTATTACTTCCAAAGGTATCATTTAGGATGTTCCACCAGCCCTGAAATAAAGTTTTGAATACTAAAAAATATTTAACCAAAAATGAAAGTCACATTCTCAAGTAACATAAAAAAGCAACATTAGACCTCCTCCAGAGCACTGTACTGGAAGCACATGCAAACATGTACCTGAAAATGCTGCTCCATCACTTGGATTTTTCCTTGGTCTGGGCACTTTTTCAGAGCTCGATCTGCATAATGGAATAGGATTTCTACCATCTGTAAGGAAAACAGCCTGGCATAGACATTAAAATACATAGACATTAAAATATATCTCTAAAGCTTTTCAATATTTATGTGGCCCTCCTAAATAATACAGAATTATAATTTGTTATTGTATTAAAATTATAATTGAAAATTTTAGTGGCTTTATTACCAACTTTAAAATCTAGTCTCGTTTCTTTCAGCCTCAGGGCTAGTACTAATTTGCTAATCTTTCTTAAGAAATATCTCCATGTTGCAGACCTCAGTGGTATCCACACTGCTCCGGAATTGAAACATCCAAGTTCTTCAGTGATCCTCTGCTGCAGGTGTTTCCCCAAAGAGCACAGATGAGCAAATCATCTGGAGTCTAAGGAGTGACCAGTTTCTATCCATGTTTTCTATAAATGTTTATACTAATTTGGAATATAATTTTTACCAATGCATTTACACAACAAAAGGGAGGGAATTCCATGGTCAATTAATTCAGCCTAGTCTGGATTAGGAACAGAAGGTCAGTATTAAATATGAGCATCAATTGTATTGATGCTAATTAATAATAACACTAAAACATTAACCCTCTCTGCTAGTTCTGGGCAACACCAACGTTTGCACGTACAGTATTTCTCATAATTACTTGTAAGTTCATAAAAACTGACAAACGTCAATTTTCTGTGGGCTATTACTTGGTTCAGAAATAATCCAGATTCCCAGGTTTTCTTCCTCCTCCTTCCTGCTGTCTTTTGGCTAAGTACTTTATTATCTTCGTAAGAGTAAGCAAGGGAAAACAGAAAAAGTGATTAAGAAGGAATTTAAAAAGTATTCAAGATGACACAGAATTATAATCTGACTTTTTTTTTTTAGATACAGGTCTCACTGTCACTTAAGCTGGAGTGCAGTGGCACAATCATAGCCCACTGTAGCCTCGAACTCCTAGGCTCAACTGATCCTCTGGCCTCGACCTTCCAAGTAGCTAGAACTACAGGTGCACACCACCATGCCTAGCTAATTTTTTTTATTTTTGGAAAGACGGGATCTTGCTATGTTGCCCATGCTAGTCTTGACCTCCTAACCCCTAGTGTGTGTGTGTGTGTGTGTGTGTGTGTGTGTGTGTGTGTGTGTGTAATACACTCTCTCCTAGATTGCAGCCATTTGCCTACTCGTGCCCAAAGATATTAGCAAATGCCAAAAGCAAATGTGTACTATCTTCTACTAAAGACCCTATTAAAATACTTACCCGGTCTGCAACAATAACCTTTCGCTTGCTGACATCCCCTGATAATCCTACAGAGAAGGAAAATCCAACAAAAACAAAAGTTAGTCCACATCTTTAGGAGTGAAACTATGTCTGGTTTCATATTCATTAGATGTGTAACACCAGGTACAATTGTAACAGTTCTTAGGTATCAAAATGTTGGATAATACGCCATAATAGGAACACCTCAAATCCACAGGACCAGAGAGCATACCAATGTACTTCTCTTTTGTTCTAATAGTAATTCCCTTATGAAATAATTTAAAAGTGACATTTTAATTTCCATACCCTGTATTTGTCATTAACCTTCTTAACTGCAAGTCCGTAAGGTTTAATAGCATCCTGTTTATAAACACTTGGGCACTCAGCTGAAAACGCTCTAGGAGTGTTTAGTACTGTCCGTTCCCCCCACTCCAGGAGAACCACATCTACCACGCTGCTGTTCTGTCTACTCACCCACAACTGCTTTTGCTTTTCCTTCATGGAAAGACCATGCAAGGGCCAAGGCTTCTGTAAGACAATCTTGTTTCAGGAGATGATCCACTCTCTAAAATGGAAAAAAGAGAGAAAGCAGACCCCTTTGTCTGACCAGTCACCAGTCAGAATTCCTATACTATCTAAAATCGTTTCAGAAGTTGCTGCTTAGAGGCTAAAATTATTTTAATAGTTATGCGAATATCTTATTTCAAAGAAAAATATCTTAAAGCACTAGATGGTATAATGACTGCATAGGCTAGTACAGACAGCCACAGGGCCTAAATATGAAAAGGGGAAATAGCTGGAATGTCATTGTAGCAGAAATGGCTCGTTGTTTACCACAGCATTCATTTCCTCCTCCTTGGTAATAACAAACCCCTAGTTTATTGGAGACAGCAATCCATCAGCTGAAGGACATTTCTAGCACCACCTTGTAGCCACTGGGAACGATGTGACTAACCTCTGGCTAAAGACAAGTGAACTGCTATCTGGTATTTCTGGGATGTCACCTTACGAGGCAGGAGACAGCCTTTATTTCTCTTTCCTCCTTCCTGAAATGTGGTAACAGCTGGAGCTCTAGCAACTGTATGAATCATAAAATGACCCTGAGACCAGAATTCAAAGACAAAGATGGCAGAGCAGGATCACATGCTCCAGCTTAGGGAACTCCTACAATAGCTGCGGACTGCCTAGCTCCAGGCTGCTTTTACGTGAGACAGAAATCTTGTTTAAGCCACTCTTACTTTGAATTTTCTAATATACGTAGCCAACCTAATTCTAACTTACACAGTCAGTTCTAGCAAATCAAGTACCTAATAGCTGTCATGGTTTTCATGTACACTTCTGAAATTAAGAACCAAATAATATTCTTCTGAAAAGTCAAAACAGAAATGCTAAGAAGCTACCAATTCAGTAGCTCTAACACGTGAAATGACTTTAAACTCACCTCTCTCCAGCTCCTCAGCATCATCACATAAACAGACTGGAAAGTAAAGACATAGAAATTAAGATGATCACCTTTAACAGACTTATTTAGGAGAGACATTTGTCCTAGTCCCACATCTGATTTGACATCTTTTTCAGTAAAAACATTTCATACTACAATTAGAAGTGTATCTTAGAATTTACTAATGGGTCTTCAAGAACCCTTTTTTCTTTTTAAGGCAGTCCTGGTTCTGTTGCCCAGGCTGGAGTGCAGCAGCACAATCTTGGCTCACTGCAACCTCTGCTTCCGAGGCTCAAGCAATTCACGTTCCTCAGCTTCCCAAGTGGCTGGGATTTAGGCACCTGCTAACACTACTGGCTAATTTTTGTATTTTTACTAGAGACAGGATTTTGCCATGTTGGCCAGGCTGGTTTTGAACTCCTGGCCTCACGTGATCTGCCCACGGTGGCCTCCCAAAGTGCTGGGATTACAGGCGTGAGCCAACACACCTGGCCTAGAACCCACATTAAAGAGTAAGTCAAATATTTAAAGATCTACAGTCCAAGGGGTTAATCCATGGACAAGGAGCAAGGAAAGCCCAAACTCATTTCCCTCCACTGACTTGGCAATATTTTGGTTAAATTTTAATAATGAAGGAATGTTTCTCCATATATTTTTTTAAAGCACAGGAACAAATTGAGATAAACTGAGGTACTAAAAGTTCCTATTCCAACAATGCTATTCTAAGTCAAATATCTCAATGCATTTTAATCAGCATCTTAGACTGACCTAAGCTAACGGCCACCTTAATTACATGACAAATATCCATGATTAGGCAGCTGCCTGGTCATGAAATCAGAAATGTGAAGAAAGCTTATAAAAGCACATCTCTGAATCAAGAAAATAAACAGCATCTAGTAGCCAACATGTAAACAAAAGTAAAGAATATGTCTAAAAGTGGAGGGAAAAAAATTAATTAACTCAAAAGCATGACTACCTGACCACGAAGCGTTTTGGATAAGTGCTGATCAATATTCACTTTGCAATACACTGCCCTCTTTACCAGGAATCTCCTGCAGCCTCAGCTATCCTGATACATACAAATACCAACCCACAGAGTGAAAGAGCTTACTTTTGTCCCCAAATAAAAGATCTGACCACCATAGCTACTGATGGATTGATAACAAGCCTTCTCTCCAACCAAAGCCTGAAAAAAAAAAATACATACAAAAAAGGTAAAAATTACATGCACCGGAAGTCTTATTAAGTTTTAAAGACTGTCAACTGTAGAGACAACATTTTAGGTCAACATAGTTTCATCCTGTAAGTGAGTGGGAGTTGAAACTGATGTCAATCATCAGTTTGACAGCAGAAGTGACAGAAAGAAACAAATTCTCTGCTTATGTATATAGCCTTTTAATTTTCAGAATAATGTGGAAAAGGGAGGAAGAATGCCAACTTTCAAATCTAAAGGAAAACTGTTTCATCCTGCCCGTGTTGGATGACAAATTGTCACTGCTTTTGGCAAAGAAAGGGGCTGATTGAAAATATGGCGCTTCCAAGTTCTCTGAAATAAGTATCAACATAAAACACAAGAGAGCAGATGACAAAGCAGCAAGGAATATGGGAGTCAGCAAGCAGCAAAATAGAAGAGAAACTCGCTGATAATCTGGGTTGCAAACCTTGGCTCTGCCACTTACATACATTTGTATAGTATGAAACAACTTTCAAACCTTTCACAGTCTTCTCATCTTTGAAAAACCTTGCAAAGTTTCTCTAATGCTTAAATATGCTAATAATTAAAAATCTCCCAAAATATATGTGGCCAATAACTGATGGCTGTAACTTTTCTTAGCATTTTATCGTGGGAATTTTTAAATCTATACAGAAGTAGAAAGAACAATTGAGTCATCCCTGAATGTATCTATGAACCAGTAGCATCAATGACCAACTCGTCACCAATTTTGTCTCATCTGTAATTTCCACCACTTCCCTAGGACACAGGATAATTTTGAAGCGAATCCCAAATTTTGAGTACTTCACTTATTAAAAATTCAGTATACATTTTTAAAAAGAGTCCAGTCCTTTTAAACACAATCACAATTCCATTAACATACTTTAAAAAATCAATAATCATTCCTCAATATTAAATATCCAATCAGTGTTTGGATTTTAAATTCTCATAAATATCAAATGCTGTTAGGTTTGTTGTTTTGCTCTTAAACATTTCACTTGTCTGAATCAAGATCTTAAAGAGGTTCACTATTGGACCTTATCTCTTAAGTTTTCTCTAATCTATAGGTTTTGCTTCCATCTCTCTCAATCCTTTATTTCTCTTGAAGTTCATTTGTTGAAGAAAGCTGAAACACTTATTCTGCAGTTTCCCACTACTTGGATTTTGCTGACTGTATCCCCAGGAAACTGCATAGCATGTCTTCCGTATCCTCTCAAAAGGAGACGTCATCAGATTCAGGGCTTTTGGTTTTCTTTGGTGGCAGTGTTACTTTAAGGATGTTAGCTACATACAGGCCTTTAGTAGATGCCCTTTATTATCAGGTTAAAAAGTATCCTTCAATCCCTAGTCTGCTAAGGGTTTTTTATCAGGAATGGATACTGAATTGTGTCAAATGTTTTTTCTGCATCTACTGAGATAAATTAAGGGTTTTATTCTTCAATCTATTAACACGGTAAATAACACTGATTTTCAATTTTTTTTTTTTTTTTTTTTACAGAGTCTAACTATGTCATGCAGGCTGGAGTGCAGTGGCACCATCTTGGCTTACTGCAATCTCTGCCTCCAGACTCAAGCGATCTTCCAGCCTCAGTCTCCTGAGTAGCTGGGACTATAAGCACGTGCCACCACGCCTGGCTAATTTTTGTATTTTTCGCAGAGACAAGGTTTCGCCATGTTGCCCAGGCTGGCATCAAATTCCTGGCCTCTGGGGCTACAGGTGTGAGTCACCACACCTGGTCAATTTTCAAATGTTAAACTAGCCTTGCATGCTTTGGATAAACACCATTTGATCATGATTTATTACTCGTTTTATATTTTATTAAGGATTTCTGTATCTGTGCTCATGAGAATATTGGTCTATACTGTTCTTTATTACAGTATCTTTGGTTTTATTATCAGTTATGCTAGGCTCATAAAATGAATTAAGCTCCCTTCTCTTATTTTGAAAAAGATGTTTTTGTGTAGAATTTGCACTATTCTTTCCTTAAATCTTTGGAATACTTCACCAATGAAGCAATATGGGCCTGGAGTCTCTTTGTAGAAAGATTTTTAATTACAAAATTATTTAACAGATATATGACCACTTAGATTTTCTATTTCTTTTGGAGTCAGCTTTGGTAATTTGTGCATTTTAAGGATTTTTTTCTATTTCATCTAAAGCTGTTGAACTTATAGGCATAAAATTATTCATATTACACTCTTATATCTGCACACTGTATAGTAATGTCAACTCTCTCATTCCTGATATTGGCAATTGTATGTTCTTTTTTTCTTGGTAAGTTTTGCATGAGGTTTATCAGTGTAATGTTATCCATCTCTCAAAGAACCAGCTTTTGGTTTCTTTGATGTTTCTCTGTTGTTCGTCCATTTTCTACTTAATTGATTTGTGCTCATCTTTATTATTAATATTTCTTCCTTCAGTCTTTTTCTTTTTTCTGTTTAATTAAGAGAGATGCTTAAATAATTGATTTCATAAATACTTCTCCTTTTCTAATAGAAGTATTTAATACTATAAATTACCCTCAAAAATGATTTAAGTGTAGGTCACCGATTTTGATATTCTGTATTTCATTTTCATTCAGCTCAAAATAGTTTCTATTTTTCTTTGTCATTTATTCTTTGTCCATGGATTATTTTAAAACATTGTTTAACTTCCAAATACTTGAGTTTTCTCCAGATATATCCTGATAATTCCGATATTTTCCAATTTGTTGAACTTTGGTTTCATCCTAGAGCGTGTGAAGTGGGATCACATGTACTTAATACTGATGATAGCTTCATGTGCAATTGAAAAAAACTGCCAATTTGCTTTTATTGAGTGGAATATTCTATATATGTCAATTAGGTCCAGTTGGTCAATTGTCTTTTTTCAAGTCTTCTATACCCTTAATAATTTTCCATGTACTTAATGTATTAATTACTGAGAGACATGTTAGTAAATTTCGAACTATAGCTGTGGATTTTTCTGTTTCTCTTTTCAGTTCCACCAGGTTTTGCTTCACCTGCATTATAGTCCTGTTATTGGGTGCTTAAATTTTTAAGATTGCTTTCTCTTCTTGATTAATTAACCTGTTTATTCTTTTGAAATTTCTCTTTATCTCTGACAATATTCCTTAATCTGAAATCCACTTAGACTAGAATTAATATAGACACTGTCATGATTAGTGTTTGCGTGATCTATCTTTTTCCAACCTTTTAACTTACACGTTTTTGGGTAGACAAAATGTAGGTTTAATGTAGAGTTTTTTGTAGATAGTTTCTTATTTTTTCTAATCTAATAATCTCTACCTTTTACTTGAAATGTTTAGAATCATTGATATGGTTGGGTTTAGATTTATTATCTTACTAATTGTTTCTTAGTAGTACAATCTTTTTTTTTTTTAAGAGACAGAGTCTCACTCTGTCACCCAGGCTATAGTACTGGTGTGATTACAGCTCACTGTAACCTTGAACTCCTAGGTTCAAGCAGTTCTCCTTCCTTGGCCTTCCAAAGTGCTGAGATTACAGACATGAGCCACTGTATCTTTTTAAAAATATTTCTTTGTATTTAATACTTTTTAACATTTCATTTTGTCACTATTAACGACTTACTAGTTAAACCTCTTTTTTAGTGATTATAGTTTACAATGTGCAACTTATCTCAGTCAACATTTAAATAATATTTGACACACACAGTAAGAACCTTACAATAATGTACTTTCATCTCCTACATGCTGGCACTATGTACTATTTTTGTTCTATGTATTACTTCTATCTATCATAAACTTCACAACACATTATTTTTGTTTTAAATAGTCGATTGCTTTTGTTAAACAACAGTACTGAGCTATAACTTACACCATAAAATTCACTCATTAGACACACAATTCCGTGATTTTTTTAGTAAATTTATAGTTGTTTGGCCATTATCAAAATCCATTTTGAGAACATTATCATCATTCTTCAAAGATCTTTCTTTCTTCTTTCACTTAGTATTTCTGAGGTTCATCCATGTTGCAGCCAACTTTTTACCGTGGAAGAGTATCCTATTAAATGGCTATGCCACATTTCGTACATCCATTTACCAGTTGGTGAATATTTAGACTGTTTTCACTCTTTGGCTATTAAGAACAATACTGCGATGTATGTTTATATACAAGTTTTTATGTTAGCATGTTTTCAACTCTTTGGGGAACATACCTAGGAGTAGGCCTTCTGGGTCAGATTGGTAATTCAATGTTTAACTTTTTTTTTGAGACAGTGCCTCTCTTTGTCACCCAGGCTGGAGTGCAGTGGCGCAATCTCAGCTCACTACAACCTCCGCCTCCCAGGTTCAAGCGATCCTCCTGCCTCAGCCTCCCAAGTAGCTGGGATTACAGGTGCCCACCACCATGCCCAGCTAATTTTTTATTTGTTTGGATTTTTAGTAAAGACAGGGTTTCGCTATGTTGGTCAGGCTAGTCGCAAACTCCTGACTTCAACAATCCACCCACTTCGGCCTCCCAAAGTGCTGGGATTACAAGCAAGAGCCACTGCGCTCGGCCATAGGTTGTTTTTCTTCTTTGTATACCTAGTAATCTCTAATTGGGTGGCAGACATTGTGAATTTTACCTTGCTGGTTTCTGGATCTTTCTGTATTCCTACTAATATTCTTGTGCTTTGTTCTAGGAGGTAAGTGATTTGGAAATGGTTTGATCCTTTCTGGTCTTACTTTTAAGATGTGTCGGTTGGGACCAGTGTGGCATTTATTCTAGTCCTTGTGAGGCAAGATGCCTCTGAGTATTCTACCCGATGCCCTGTGAATCATGAAGCTTTCCATTCTGACTGGTGTAACAAGCACTGTTTTCAGCCCTGTGTGAGCACTAGATACAGTTCCCACTAAACCTTTCAAATGGCTCTTTCCTGGTCCTTGGCAGCTTCCCCATATGCATTTGCTGATTAGTAGTCTGAGGAACACTCAAGGGGGACTCCTTCGTAATGCTGTTTTCTCCAGTACTCTGTCCTACAAACTCAACTCAATTTTGTCTTCCTGCAATCTAGACTCTGTCTTCCCAACTCATAGAGTCTTCCATACTCCAATTGGGTTCTTCCACAGCCCAGACGCTCTCTCAAAGCTGGAAACTAGGACAATCATAGAGTTCACATCATTTGTTCCCCACTTTCTGAGAGATTGCTGTCCGTCATCAAGATGTTCAGTGTCTTGAGAACTGCTGTTTTTTTCTTCTTCTTCTCCTCCCCCTCCTCCTCTTCCTCCTCCTTCGGTTATTTCAAGCAGGAGAGTAAATCGAATTCCCGACAACTCTATCTTGGCTAAAAGTACAAGTTCAAAGTCCAGTGGTATTCTTAACACCATTCAAACACAAGAAAAGAACAGTGTGGAACAGCAGTTATCATCATCACTTCGTGAATTATATCGCACTATCATTTCTTACTCTGACTTTCCTTGGTTTTTAAAGTGGGAGGAGTGGAAGGCTGGAAGACCCTTTCATATATATTTTATGCTCTGAAGTTATAATATGAGGAAGATTTGAGCAAAGCCTACACATCATGCTGTAGTCACTCATTAAATATGACCATCATTACTATTTTTTTTTTCAAAAAAGTATCCAAGGAAGTCTCACAATGGTCTAAATTTCCTACTTAAAGATTCATGGTTTAGGAACGTGAGATCACAATTCAAGGTGACTGAACTAGAAACTATCTGCGGAAATTGCTTAAAGCCATTACTGTAGTCGCTTAATGATACAAAATTAATGCTAAGACCATAGCTTTGTTGTGTCTTCCTTCTCTCTAGCCTCCTACATTTCATCTAGCACCTATTTCTAAAATATCTTCTTTCTCTTAAAGCCATCTTTGCTTTTTAATACCCACAGCTACCATACCTGTTCAAGCCTTTATCGTTATCACTCAAATATTTTCAAAGTCTCATAAGGCTTTAACTACCTATCTGTAGTTATTTATCCCTTAAATCTATCAGGCTTATCACTGCCAGATTAAGCTTTCGAAAATATTTTGATTTTACAATTTCTCAAAAATTTTCCATTATACTTCATTATTTTAGTATAAAAATTAAAATACGTTGGTATTAAGTAAAATAAGTCTCATTTCCGAACAGAAGGGAACACAATTTATTGTTTTAGCTTGTGTTCCTACACACTTATAAGCACATCCACACCCACTTGAACCTAGTGGCTTTTAAAGAAACACTTCAAGAGAGAAAAAAGATAACACCCCAGAGTTCCTATTTCTAAAACAACTAAAACAAAATACCAAGTTTATCAATGCAATGCCAAGACAACTGATTATCCTTACCAGTGCCTGGCTAACATTTCCTCCAGTGGCCAGTGATTTGAAATGGCTACTGTTGTAGACCAGCTGAACTTCTGAGATCTCCACCGTCTCCAGCTCCTCTTGTGTTTGCCGATCAATCACATGCAACTTCTCTACGCTGTCTAAGAGCACAACTGTGCGGGAATTTATCCACTGTAATTCAAGCACACAGCAAAACAAAAGTAAGACCACACCCGCATCATCATTTGGGTCAAGAAGAAAGCTTGGCTGCTCAATTAAACTACACTGAGGACTTTATCCATTTAACAATTTACATGGCAACACAATCAATGCAAGAACTCCTCAGTGACAGCCCAGGGAACAGTAAGGAGGTAGAATACACTACTGACTTTTGAAAGTGCTAACAATGACACTTTTATAGTGTAAAAGATGACTAAAGCTGTAGGTAGATTAGAGCATATAGTTTTTTTAAAAAGTTTTTTTTTTTTTTGTTGAGACGGAGTTTCACTCTTGTTACCCAGGCTGGAGTGCAATGGCGCGATCTCGGCTCACCGCAACCTCCACCTCCTGGGTTCAGGCAATTCTCCTGCCTCAGCCTCCTGAGTAGCTGGGATTACAGGCATGAGCCATCATGCCCAGCTAATTTTTTGTATTTTTAATAGAGACGGGGTTTCACTATGTTGACCAGGATGGTCTCGATCTCTTGACCTCGTGATCCACCCGCCTCGGCCTCCCAAAGTGCTGGGATTACAGGCCACCGCGTGAGGCCACTGCGCCCGGCTTCGGCATCATGACAAACTCAGCATTTCTAGTTTTTATGATATTGCTAAAACTAAAGAACAAAGTAAAGCTCATAAACCTAGCAGGTCAAAGGACAATTGTTAGCACTGAAGGAATACATATTTTGAAATATACTAAAATGAAAGAAAGCTATTTTAAAAATCCACTTCCTTCAAAATCCCTCTTAAAATTATGAGAGTTCTTTGTTCTATTTCTCTGTGTCTCTCAAATGTTCTTTAATAAGTACTATTATAATTTTAAAAGTACTAACAATAATAACTTAAAAAATCTTCTGAAGGATGCCATTTTAACAAATTTCTTGGGTTATATATAAAATCAGATTACTTATTTTCAAAAATTTTTTTTGGCAATTCTAATCCTTTCCCAAGAAATAAATCTTCAGATCTGTTCAATTAGGATCCAGAAGTAGCCAGAGCTAAGTGCTTCCTCTGCACGTTATGCCTCTGGTATTCATGCTGGTATATTTGTATGTTCTAGTCTATGTCATCAGATATTCTTTGCATAATGCCCAATTAAAGATAACCAAGTTGAAAATAGCTTTTCTTCTAACATATGCTAAAAATATACTCTATTACTGCATATTAGCCACTCTAAGGGAAGAGTTTGTTCCCCTCTCCTCCTCTAAAAAATCTCTTTCAGAAAACAGGGAGTTTGATATGCAAATCTTTTACAGAAAGCTCTTACAAGGTGCTCTCTAAATTATTTTATTTAGAAAAACAAAGTATTTTCTAGGAAAAATCACATTATTTAGCCTTATACAACTTTAATCAGTGCTAGTTCTTAGGTACTTCCAAAGGTCACCTGGTTATGAAAACAAGAGAATGGCAGAAAAAAATGAACGTCAGCAAGGCTAGTAATTGTTCCTGAGATTAGACCCACAGAGCTCAAAGTGTTGACATTGCTGTAATAAACCTTCTGAGGGTAATTTACAAAACAACGCAGTTCATGGTCACACTATGGATATGACACAGGATCACTAAAACACCAACTGTCCTATTGTTAGTTAGAATGGTTACTTATGGCTGGGGAAAAAATTTTCCAGTGACAAACTTGTGCAGGTTTTTAAAGTACTGTATCTCAAACACCTGAAACAGAAGCGAAGATGATAAACTCTGAAAAGCTGTGCGACATGATTCAACAAGACAGCTCTGCTGATGACAACGATGTCTTCTAAGAGTCTCAACAAAATTCTTTCATAAAATGTGTATGAATTATTTCTAAACAATTGTGAGTTAAAAATGTAATGTACAATTAAGAAATCATGTAAAGAAAAGATCTATTTCATCGATACCCTGCAAAAATTACACATTTTCAAGTTGGGGAAAAAAACTCTTCTTCGGTGTTCTTTTTAGAAAAATGACTTCTATTTATGCCTATATTCATGCATCTGCAGAATGTTTTACTGGACCCCAGACACTGATGTGCTAAAATGTACTAATGATGGGAACACAGAAGTATTATAATTACCCTGTTCTCAAAATTAACAAGCTGTTTGAGAGAGAAAAAATAAAATTTCATACAAAAAGAAATCTCTCTTTTTAAATCAAGAAGTTACTCAGGATTGGGAGGCATGGTAGAAAGAGAACTCTGCAAAGTTTTTAGCCACAAGAAATTAAGACAAGCTCAAAAATACAAAAAATGTTTTACAGGGAAAGCAGGGCAATGATCCTCAAAAAACTCAACTAAATACTTTTGAAGCCAAACTCCCCTTTAAGCTAAACCAGACATGAAATTTCTAATCCTGCCTGTGTTCAGCAGGACACAGGCTAAAAGGCAATAATTAGTGGCATCACACCACATTCATACTTTATTCAGTATAACTGGGACTTCACTTCTCTCTCTCTCTGTGTCTATACACACACACACACACACACACACACACACACACACACATATATATACTTTTTTTTTTTAAGAGACAGGGTCTCACTATATTGCCCAGGCTGGAGTACACTGGCTAGCGATCATTGAGCACTACAGCCTCGAACTCCTGGGCTTAAGCTATCCCACCTCGGCCTCCCAAGTAGTTGGGACTACAGGCACGAGCCACGATACCTGGCTGTCCATATTTCATATGATCTTAAAGGTAATAATTCTTGGCAGAAATCCTGGTGGCTTTAATATACCACAGATTCAGAACAATTACATGAAATAAATGGGGATATTTAATTTGAATAATACTCACAGTAAAGTTGATGAGGTCATAGTATAGGTGAAGATGCTTTTGCTTAGTAACATGTATCGCTCCAGATTCATCTCTCTTTACCTGATGACAAAATAAAACCAACCTAAAAACCAGCTACTGTTTGAGGGACTTTTTAAGACATTTAATTATACTCCACCTAGAGTATCACATTTACCCATTATCCCATTCACTACAGATAAGCCAAAAATATGGATAACTAAATGATTATGAAAATTTAAAAAAATTATTTGTTCCATTATTTACACCAAAATGCAGGGCATATCTGGGAGTGGTCTAGTTGTCAGTATGGAAAAATGCTTTGAAATAATAATTCAGAACAACCTAACTTTATCACATCAATGACTATAATTAAAGTACAAAAGGCAACGGTGACATGGTGTGAGAAGTCAAAAGTTCACAAAAGAAGAAAAGATGCTGCAGTGATATAAACCAGACTTTCCTGAACTATAATACTATTCTAAGAGGACTTCAAAAAGTTCATGGAAAATGCATACCATGAAGAAAACTACGCACAGATCTCAAAAACTTTTTGCACCAAAATAAACTCACCTTAACTTGTTTTAACAGGTCTGAAAAGGATCTAGCTTGAGGCATTAAGCAGGACAAGACATCAATTTGAAAAGAGCCCCAAAGAGCAACTAATTTTAGCAGAATTTATAAATTCTTGGCAGAAATCCTGCTAAAGAATTTATAAATTCTGCTAAAACTGAATCAAGGACAAACACCGAATTTATGGTGAAGCTTTGGTGGAAGAATGGTAAAATCACTGATGCTTAATAAAAGTTTATGGGAACAATGCCCCCAGAGAAATAATGGGTAACTTGGTTTAAGAAGGAATGCGATGATGTTACAGGTGAAGCCTGCAGCTACAGACCATACTTATTAATTAGCGAGAAAAAATATTCATCTTGTTCATACCCTAATTGAAAGAGATCAATGATTAACAGCAGAAACAAGAGCCAACCCCACAAACATCTCAACCAGTTCAGCTTACACTATTCTGACAAATTGAAGTTGAGCAAACTTTCTACTTGACGGGTGCCAAAACGGTTGTGCCCATATCAGCTGCAGACAAGAGCAAAGCTTTCAATGGGAATCTTAAACATGTGGAATCAAGACCCTGAAGCATTTCTTTGAAGAACTGTAACAGGAGATAAAACATGACTTTACCAGTGTGCTCCTGAAGAGAAGGCACAAGCAAAGCAATGGCTATGAAGAGGCAGAAGTGGACCAGGCCAGAGCAAAGGTCACGGCAACAGGTTTTTTTTTTGTTTTTTTTTTTTTGAGACAGTCTTGCTCTGTTGCCCAGATAGGAATGCAGTGATGTGATTTCAGCTTACTGCAACCTCCACCTCCTGGGTTCAAGCAATTCTCTGCAGCGGCCTCCTGAGTAGCTGGGATTACAGGCACCTGCCACCACGCCTGGCTAATTTTTGTATTTTTAGCAGAGATGGGGTTTCACCATCTTGGTCAGGCTGGTCTTGAACTCCTGACCTCGTGTTCCAACTGCCTCAGTTTTTTGGGATGTTCAAGGTATTTTGCTTTTTACCTTTCTGGAGGGCCAAAGAACAATAACATCTGCTTATTGTGAGCGTGTTTTGAGAAAGCCAAAGCTTCGGCAGACAAACGCCCAGGAAAGCTTCACCAAAGGGTCCTCCACCACTGCAACGTTCCTGCTCATTGCTCTCATCAAACAAGGCCAATTTTGAGAGCATTTTGATGGGAAATCCTTAGGCATCCACCGTACAGTACTGATTTGGCTCCCTGTGACTTTTGTTTCCTGATCTAGAAAAAGTCTGTAAAGAAAACTCATTTTTCTTTAGTTAATAATGTAAAAAGGCGGCATTGACAGTTCAATTCCCAAGACCTTCAGTTCTTTAGGGATGGACTATACGGCTGGTATCATTTTTAAAAGTATCTTGAACAAGATGAAGCTTATGTTAAGAAATAAAATTTATTTTTATTTTTTAAATCCATTTTTCCACAAACTTTCTGAAGTTCCTTTGTGTAACTCTAACAGCCCAAAATTTCCCAAAAGGACCGTGAGTGTCAAATTTCCCCTAATATGTATGCACCTGTACACTCTCTACCCTTAGTCACCCTAATCATTAGCTTCCTCCCCCTCTGCTCCGAGGTAACAGAACACTGAAGAAAAAATATAAAGCACAAGATACACCTGGCCACCTGAAATTCCTGACACCCACTTCAACCTGGGCTTTCCTGCACTCCCCACAGTAGTGTAATATTTCTTTCCCTTTAAGTCACAGTCCTTCTTGCCTTCTGGTCTCATCACTTACAGTGTTGACCTCACCCGATATCTTAACAAAAATCTGAGACCATTTAATGTGGGGCCTTCACGTGGACCCACCTTCGCTTCACTAAATCACTTCTCCCTTAGGAAAGGATCCTCCAGTAAAACGAACATGGATGTAGAGAAATCTATTTAATTCTAAGTTCCACTATTATATCCATGTGACTAAGGGCAGTCACCTACTCTCTCTCTGTTTCCTGAGAGCATATGGTCCACAGACCCTAAAATATTTACTGTGTGGCCCTGTACACAAAAAGCTTGGTAACCCCAATCTAGATTAATAATGACTGGCCTAGACTGGTAATGGAGTCATCACAGGTTCCTAATTAATCAAAGTCATAAAGATGTGATTAAAGTGACATTTTAAGAAGCTCAGTCTAGAAGTAGAAAAAAGAACACATGCAGAAGGCAGGAGAAAAATTAAAGGTTTTTCTCTTATAATAAAGCAGGCGTAAGGTGTTTAGACGAGGACGGCTGGTTGAAGTGAGAGTTAAGGGATGATACTCTCAAGGAAAATCAAGCCTTCTCATCATAGTGGATCTAGAGACCGAAGGACATGAATGAAACTTCCCATTTCTGACTTTGCATTTTAGAATCAAGAAATATTTGAAGAGAGACTGATTGGGGAGAAAATGATTAAGGAATATTTCAATCTGTTGAGTTGAAAGTGAAGGTGGTACTCTCAAATGCTGCATCACGGGATGTTCTAATAAAACTTTATTTACAAAAACAGAAGACAGGCCAGATTTGGCCCATAGGCCACAGTTCGCCAACCCCTACTATCAATCCTCCCCATATATTCAATTACATTTTCCACCACAGGTTTCTCCCTGTCATTAATTCTATAAACATTTATTAAACATTTACAATATAAAAGCACTGTCCTACTGGCTGGAAATGTAACAGTAAAGTTGGTCTCTGGAGGTAAGGAGCTTCCTGTCTAGTGAGGAAGAAAAACATAAGTAATTTAATAAGTGCTGAATGTGGCCAAGCACAGTTGCTCACACCAACATTTGGAGGCCGAGGCGGGAGGATTGCTTGAGGCCAGGAGTTTGAGAGTCAGCCTGGGTCTCAGTTCGAGATCTGCAAGACCTCGTCTCTCTTTTTTGTAAGTGCTGAATGTTATCAAAAGACATATGTAACTAACCTAGTTCAGAAGGTCAGGGAAGGCCATGTTCATCACGAGCTAAGAGACAATGGAAGATAGCACTGAACTTTCCTGGCAGATGCAACAGTATATGTAAAAGGCACTGAGGCCAAAGACCAGCTAGGAAGCTATGGCAGATTTCTCATTTCCCCCATATGCATACCCACCCTTCCTGCAGTAGTTGCAGTATATCCCTCATAAAGCCACCAATAGCCTCTCTAGTCCATACCAATTACTCTGTACTCCTAATTTACATCAACTCGATTTGCTTCACATAGTTCAATCCTTAAACTGTTTTCTGTAGTAATCATGAACATACTGATTTTGCTTTTCAAACAAGATTATAAGCTGCGTGAAAGATGAAATTATGTTGTATACTTTCTTCTTTCCACTGCTGCTTGTGCCCATCACAGTGGAGAGAACACAGTGGGTGCTCAGTGATACTTGCTCTCTAATTACACACACGTCATTATACATACATATGCAAGTTCATATCTTTATATATTTACATACACCAGTAATTATTTGTCAAAGAAATGGAGCTGGGAAATAAACCATGAGAGGTTATGGAGCCGAGCGTGATCACCTTTTTCCCATGCTAATCAATAAAGCCTTAGATAAAAATGAAATCGGTCACTCTCTCTCCAAAGACTTATGAAAGACAAATTTCTTTGACACATTATTAAATTACTGATGAATAAAAAGAATTATAAGGGGCTTTATAATGGACCTAGCATCATATTAGGACTTACCAACAGAAAATGAACAACATCTCCTCTGCAGAAGGCGAGCATTGGATTCACATAATTATGTACTGCTACAAAGTGCCAGGCCAGCAATGGCACACTGGAAGGGTCCATCTAAGTAGGGAGAAGAAAAAAAAAAATCATCGCAGTTAATAAACAAGGGGACAAGGAGAAAACCATGGTTCAAAACAGCATCTCACTAATGTTCCTTGATCAAAACTTTCCCCAATTTCTCAGTTACAGCAACAACTAACTGGGAAGTGTCATGGGGGAACTTTCTAGACTGATGGTAATATTCTACATCTTGATAGGAATTTGGGCTACAAAAGTGTTAAGTATTTGTCAAAGCTCAGGAAATGTGCACTCAAGATCTGTGCATTTCTTTGTATGTATATTCTACACCAAAGAAAAAACCTAAATAAGGATTCAACTCTAACTAATAATATGCATTCTAAATATTTAGGAGAAAGAATACTGATTTCTGCAATTTCTTTTGAAATACATAAAAAATATAATTTGATAGGTGGACAGAGGGATGGGTGGAAGGACAGATATGTAATAAAGGGCAGTAAATGTTAATTACAGAATTTAGATGGTAGATAGACAAGTATTCAATGCAAAATGCTTTCAACTTTATTTGAAAATGTTTATAATAAAATGTTGAAAAAATACCAAAAAAACCCATACAAAAAGAAGCAAACACATACCACCATGAAAAAAAAATCTCAATGCACCAATGAAGCTAATCTAAGGAATGTTAACGGCAATCTAAGCCAGTTTTGCCATCTGAAAGGATAGACCTGCTTCCCCTAGGGGCCAGAGATGCACAGGGTACCAACAAGAAAACAAAAGTGAGCTCCTTCACTACAGGGGATGCTTTCTGCACAAGCCAGCATTCTGTACCACCATTCTCCATCCCATCCTGTCAATATCTCTCCTCATACATACATTGGAAGATCACAACTCTGAAAACAACCAAGAAGAAAGGAAAGGGGAAACTGGGATGTGAATAACACATGCTAGGAAGTATCATCCCCAGAAGTAAAATACCTCCAGGTAAAGCACGCGTAGCAGCAATCTACAACGCATATTACAGTGGATCTACTCTATCAATGGTTGAGCACCAAAGCTGAAGACAGTGAGTTTAAGCCTGTCTCAGCACAGCAGCCATGTAAAAGCAAGTATCTTTCAAACACTGAAAATCAGGGCTTGGACTCAATAAATCAACTTATCCTTCAGCTTTAAATCCGATAAGGGAATTTTACTGCACTCAGAAGGGCACTGAATGAGTCTAGGAAAATCCATGCATGAAGTCAGGTGTGACCACAGAGTGCCAGGACAGCAATATACAGAGACTGTCAAGTTGAAACTGTCAAGAACAAAAGCCAACTGTATGCCATCTAAGAGTGAAAAGCTTAAAGCAATAAAGGTAGAAAAGTACAAGATTCACGATCCCTACGACACTGTGCTGGTCAGCAGCTTAAGATTCTCTGGTCATCTTAAGGCAAGTCCAGCCAACATTTTCTGGAGCACTGACTTTCATCCTGTCTAGTTTTCTGACAATCTCACAGAATTCACCCCTTGCAAGTCATTTCTCTCAACCTCCTGACATGGTCCTTCCTTTTGCCAATCAGATAGAGAGACTTACTCACCCGGCCATAGGGAAAAGTCATCCACACTTTCAAGGATGGTTTCAATCCAATGACCAGTATCTTTAAGAGAAAAATACGTTTTCAATACTGACCTTGTAATTTTCACATATATGGTATTCAAAGCTTCTAAAAGTTCTGAGGTTTAACTTCTAAATACACTTACTTTTGTTAAGGATGCCATGGCCAATAATGAAAACTGTGTGATGGGATGATCTTTCAACTCAGGCTTAGAATGCAGAGGCTCAATACAGCAGACTTCACCCTTAGAACCACTGAAGAGACACCTAGATTCACATGTTCTCACTCCCATCACTCTCCTGAAAACGTAATTGGAAAATTCAGAATCAACCCAGCAGTGATGCAGGCACTGCTGCCTCTGGCTGGGACTCCTGGAATAGCCTCCTACTCCCTTTCTCAACCCCAACAATCCAAGCTCCACAGGACAGCAGCATGATCTCTTTATTCCAAAGGTCAGATCTATCTACGCTTCTGCCAAAAACTTTCCACCGGCTTGCTCCTGAACATAAAATAAAGGCCAAACTCTTTCCTATGCCTTAAAAGGATATGATCTGGCTCCTCCCTTCACTGCTCTCCCACTATTGTGTCCCTGACAAAGTCACACCTCCAGCCATGCCTGCTTTCTTCCATTGCTCCAGCAGGCCAAGTATGTGGCCATCTCAAAGCCACTGTGTCTGAATGTTCTCTGCCTGGAATATTTTCCTCGGATCTGCGCCATCTGCTGACTGGCCACTATTCGGGCATTTTTCCAGATGTTGCCCCTCTTGAGAAAGCCAGTCCAGAATCATCCTCAGGTGCAATCTAGCACAATACCCTGTCTTGTTTTCTTCACCGCACTTACACCCAACTGAAGTGGTTTCATTTACGTGCTGGTTTACTGTTTCCTTACTGTTACCACAATTAGAATGTAACTTCTACTAGAGCAGAAACTTTGCTTGGTTCACAGCTGTAACTCTGGGGTCTAAATACCTACACATAGGAGATGCTCGATAAACATTAACCGAATACGAAGTATGTTTTTTTCAGCAATTACTTTGTGCTTAGCATTGCTGAGAAACACAAGAAGCAAAGAGAGTCAACCTTGACGAACTTATGGAAGCATAATACACCATAAATATTATGTTCTACTTTTCAAAACCTCTGCTTCCTAAATGTTCTTTGATGTATCTAGACAGTCTTTGCTCTTAAAGAGTAAACATGGCAATTCTAAGACAATAAAAACCTGTTTACACCTGCCAACTATGATTATAATCAACTGGGCCTTAAGCCTAAACCAAAATTAGTGAGCTACTGCAGAACAGTGGTCCCAAGCTTGATAGCACGTAAGAATCTCCTGGGGAGTAAGAGTCTAGAATCCCAACTAAACCCTACTGAGATAAAACTTTGGAGGACCAGCCCCGGAACTCTGTTCTATTAATACAAGCCTTCCCGGGTAATTGTAATACACAGTCATAATCTACTCTCAGTTACGTGGGCTTTCTAGACCTCTTCATGTTCAATTTCAAATCATTAAAACCAGAGCTAGTCTTGTCATTGGTCAACAAATGTCCATTAGTCTCTTACTTAAATGTCAATTCAAAAACAGAGCCTCCGCTGTCATTGCAAATTGCGAGAGTTGGATCATCTGTAAACTAAACAGAGAAGGAATTTATTTGCCTGTAGATTTGTAAACAGTCAAGTATTAAGAAGGAAAAAATTATACAACTTTGAGAAACTACACTGTACACATTTAATAGCTTTTGAAATAACCTAAACTAGATTCGGTGCTCATCACTGTAAACATACAAACTTACCTTTAGAGTAAGAATGGTCCAATATCTTTAAAAAAAAACAGAGGCTTTCAAAAAGCAAAACCATCATTCATCACGATAAAAGAAAAATACAAACTAAGATTGATAAAAACCCTAAAGTTCTCTACTTGGGTTCTTAAATTAACTTTTTGTAACTTGCTATTATTAAGTAAATGAGATCTTTGGATGCATTTACATCTGCCCAGTTTTCAAGAATAAAGACTTAAAAGGTATTTGGTGTCTTTGAAAAATACACTTATCTGAGTATGTCTTCTGAATAACTGAAAAGTAAGTCCCCTATATCTAAAACATTTTCACTTTCCGTATAACTCTTCCGAAAACGTGCTACCTCCTTGATCTTCTTCCATAGCATATACTTCACTTATCACTACCTACCTTAGAAAACTCAGAATAATTAATAAATAATGTTCACCACGACAGACAGTCCTAAGGTGACCTAAAGTATGGTCGATGCTGCAGGACACAAACTAGAATAAACTGAACTTGTACCATTTTCAGTGACTATCCTCCTCAACTCAAAGGTGAGTGAGCCATCCAAAATGGCATGCCTCAGGTTCTCAGTCAGGGATGGCTGAGGTCCCGGCGGCCACTGTAAAATTATTCTTCCTTGATCCGAACGCAGGCATAGTTAAGAAGCCCCACAACTTTGCTCTTACAGCCTAGATAAGCAGCTGCCAGAGTGGGAAACATATACCCTAGAGGTGTGCATAAAATGGTCCACTGGAGTGCAGGAAAAATAACAGAACTTGTATTTCTGTTTAATTTTCTATTTCTTGGATACGTGCTTTTTAACATACATAAAAATTGGTACAGTAGTGCATTCATATAAATACACACACACGCACGCACACGCGTGCACACACACACACACACACACAAATACCTATAAAGGCTGAAATTCCAAATTGTTACTGATGAAATACAGCGCTAGGTTTGGACAACAATGTGCAGGAGCATTAAATTGCAAGTGGCTGACGCCAGCAGAAGACTTCAGAAACAGTCAATCCTATGTATCTTACTCCAGTGTCATTTTCTGCACGCACTATCACCAAGCCACACAATGGCTCCTACTACATGCCATTTATCTCAACTGAACTCTTCTCTTTTCTCTCTGCCTGTTTCTCTTCTATTTCTTGCTCTTTCTCCCAATATTATTTTTTCTGCAAAAGGACTGTCCTTTTATAAACACCACCATCTAGTTTTTCATTCAATCAAATATTTATTGAGCAGCTACTATGGGTAAAACACAAAAATAAATGACAAACAGATTCTGATTTCAAAGATGTTCATCTAAGAGAGATAAGACCTATTACAAACAACTATAACATTAGAAGTTGGCACAAGCCATATGAAAAGCGGTCAAGATATATTACCATGATGTCTGCAAGAGGAGGAATTCTCTGCACTCTGACTTGTCTGGATTGTTTTCATTGTTACTAAATGCTTCCACACTGCTTTGTCACAGAAGACGTTTTTGTAACTAACCTAGAAACAGACATACAAACGCCAGATGCCTGCAGACCTTAAAAGGCATACTTATGGATGAGAGAGCTCTGCAGAGCTAAGCAACAAAATGTGTACGTGATTAAAATCTAGAAGATCTGATTTTAGACTTCTCTAGTTATAATCCTTTACCTTTTATGCTTCTGAACATGAGCTTGACAGCATGGAAGAATCAACCGTTCACACTGTATTTATAAATGAAATCTGTTACCTAAGTCAGTTTATTTTTTCAGGCCTGTAAGGAGAAAGCCAAGACTAGGATCTTAAGGCTTTCCCTTTAGAGGCCTGCAAGAAAATAAACCAATAGATTCATTTCTAAACATAATCCAAGCCTTGCTTCTTTCATGATCTGTGTCTTGAACGTCAGGCAACTCCCAGAAAAGAGTGACAGAGCACACCACCTCAGCAATGAAACTCTGTGAACTAAACAAAGGTAAAAAGACCTTTAAAGAGCTCCGTATGGGCTTCAGCAGGGCGCTGCCCGTCTTTACTGCCAACTCCAGTCTAGGATCACATCAATTTGCCCTTTTTGCCATTACATCGATTAGACTTCAATACAACCTGAAGCTGAGTATTTCCATACTAGCCCATCTCTGGTTTTAACCTGGAAAAACATCACGCTGGACTAGTCAAATACAAGACAGCTCTATGTTAAGGATTCTATTTATGAGGTAATGGTCAGCTTCATGTTAAATACATTTTTTGGACTCTGATTATCAATATAGAAAATTTACTCTAAAAGAAACACAAAGGCATAATAATCAAAATTATTAGAAAAAGAAAACAAAGCTATTACCTTGATATGCAATATTGCTGTTCCTGGAGGATGAGCATCTGTTATTGATCTTAGAAGTTTTCCACTGGCCAAATCCCACATGGTGACCTATAAGACAACTAAGTGCTTTAAAAACAAATTTATTGCTCTTTTTTAGACTTAAGTATCCTGCCTTCTGGCTGAAATAACCTATTCCTGGGCAACAAACACTGCAGGCAAAGAACTGTAAAGTTAAAACATACCTAAAGGCTGCAGATCCATTAAAGCGTGGAGCTTTACTCGATCTTCATTTACTCCTCATCCTACCCAGTGCACTTTTCTCTTTAGATTTTAAATGTTGTTCTCATATTGAGAGATAAAAGATATTTCTCTAATAGGCCAATCTGTTTAGTACTGGTAAAAAGTGTAAGAAGGGCTTACTGCCAAACCGGCTAGTGATGTGTAAATCAGAAGACGAAAAAACCATACCCTACTGCCAGTTTCAGAAGTAGAAAGCAAGAACAGTTATCCAGGAACACATATCTTTCTAAAAAGCAGCCTCAGTTATTTCCAGACTGTACGGAAGTACATTTTATATAACACCCCTGGTGGGTTTACCAAAATTATTTACTCAAGTAGACACATGAACTAGGAGTAAAAAATTACAGACTCTGGGTCAGTCGACAACAATCACGTAAAATTTTGAACAAGACAAAAATCAGACTCAGCAATCTCTGGACAGCTCTACAAACACATTACTTCATAACACTTATTTTGGTCTTTGAAATATTGATCTAAAGACATTAGTTTTTTTAATTGATCTTATTTTAACTTTGTCTTATGAATTAAAGAAAGTTCCTATCTTACCTGTCCTTTAGCAAAGCCACAGAGAAGTCTTGAGCAATCATTGTTGATACTGAGGGCAGAGATGGCGCCATACTGACCTCCAACACTAGTGCTACCCAGACAGAGTCGCAAAGCTTGATTCTGATCTGAAGAAAGCAGTTTTCAAAGTCAAGTGAAAGAAATGGGAGAGAATGAACACACTAGTACACGCATGCTTTCAGACTTGGGAGGTGACAAGAATCAAAAGCAGCAGACAATGAAGTCACATTCATTTTTAAATATACTTATTAAGCAATTAGCAGATGCTGGACATTGAATCAGACACTTGAAAATACAGAAAAAAAGACCCGGCATGGTGGCTCACACCTGTAATCCCAGCACTTTGGAAGGCTAAGATGGGTGGATCACCTGAGGTCAGGAATTTGAGACCAGCCTGGCCAATATGGTGAAACCCCGTCTCTACTAAAAATATAAAAACTAGCCAGGAGTGGTGGCTCATGCCTGTAGTCCTAGCTACTCGAGAGGCTGAGGCATGAGAATCACCTGAACGAAGGAGGGGGAGGTTGCAGTGAGCTGAGTTCACGCTACTGCACTCCAGCTTGGGAAACAGAGTGAGACTCAGCCTCAAAAAAAAAAAAAGAAAGAAAGAAAGAAAAAAAGATCTACAAGGAAACATAACATAAAATGCTAATTATAAGCCAAAAAATCCACATGAAATCTGTGTCTCATCCTAGAATTGTATTTCTGGCTATTTTCAAGATGCACAGTTATAGGGAATACTATTGTCTTTTAAAATAACTATAAAACTTTGGGAGCCGCAATGGCTCAGGCCAGTCATCCTGGCACTTCAGGAGGCGAAGCTACGCATTTGGGGCCAGCCTGGGCAGCATTGAAACCTATCGTCCATTTAAAAAAAAGGAAAAATTACTATAAAACTTCAAAACTCAAAAACATTAATTTGGAATTTGGCTGAAATTTACATGTATCTTATCCATAAAGAAAATTTACTAAGCAAATTAACAGTGCAAATTACAGAGTAAACAAACAACTTCAAAAAATCATTTCAAACATCAAAATTATGCTAAAAGTGACTGGGCATGTGGCTCAAGACTGTAATCCCTGCACTTTGAGAGGCCGAGGTGAAAGGGTCACTTGAGGTCAGTTTTCGAGACCAGCCTGGCCAACATGGTGAAACTGTGTCTCCACTAAAAATATAAAAAAATCAGCTGAGTGTGGTAGTGGGTGCCTGTAATCCCAGCTACTTGGGAGGCTGAGGCAGGAGAACTGCTTGAACCCAGGAGGCGAAGGTTGCAATGAAATGAGATTGTGTCACTGCATTCCAGCCTGGGTGACAGAACAAGACTCTTATCTCAAAAAAAAAAAAAAAATTGATATGCTAAAAGCAAACAATTCAAATATCTATTAGATTAAGTTTGTTAAGGGCAAGAATCTTGACTTAATCACCTCTGATTTTTCCAGGAGGCACTCAAATATTTATTAAATTCTGTTATCTAATAATTAAAAGAAATTTCTCTAGGGTTTCTCCTAGGCAATACTTATTTTGTCTAGAGTTCATTATTATATCCACTTGAAAACAATGAAATTAAATATTTAAAAGAAGGCATGCCTACAAAACTTAACTGTTTAGAATAAAGCAGAAAAAATCATATTTCCACAACCTGAAGTCTTCCCAACTTCCCTGGCATTGTTTGTGCCTCCCTTAATTACCTACATGGGAATTTTGGGGTATGTGTCACTTTCCCTGTTTGACTATGGCCTCTCTGAGGGCGAAGATCACGAGTGAACTAACACTCCCAAAGTACCTTGCTTGATGCCTTGCGCTTAGAAGGCATCTGACAATCATCTGAATAGCTTTCGCATTTGCCAATCCTCCTTCTGTAAGAGTAAATCTAGTTATCAGTCATTTATTCTCAGGTCTAGGGAACAGTATTAGGTCAGTTCTTTTGCCCATTCGGAGTGAATACTGTAGGAGTATTTTTCCACACTCATAAACTGGCTCAAATAGTAATTCCCTCCTTCCCAAAAAAGAGTTCTGAAACAGTAAGTGTAACTATAGAAAATACTCGATTTTTTTCAATCATTTTGGATTTTAGTCTTCCAAGGCAAAGATTGAAAAGAAATAAAACTCATAAATATACAAGGTCTGATGTATTTTAAAGTCACTGTCTTTCTTCACTTCTAGAATTTTACAACAGATATTTTTCAATACATCCTGTTGTCCCCACCCTCAATTTTTTCAATTTAATCGAAATTATAAAATTTTCCTTTATTCTATAATTTTCCTGACTAAATATGACATCACATTTTATTTTGCTCTTCCAAAACTACCTACTTAAAATAATGCTTTCCACAATCCTTATTTCATCAGGGCCACCCCGAGTAATCAGCGGATTCTCATCCACACACCTTACTTTGCAAACTGTCATGATATGATGGTTGGGCAGTAGTACTCCTTATGTACCTCTACCCTGGGTCACACGGATAGGTAACAGATGGACAGAAAGTAAGAGGACAAAGACAGAGGCTGGCATGAATCTCACAGCCTGGAGTTCGGACTGCTTGCCTTCCAGGCAGAGCCATGTCTAAGCAGCATACTGCTGGGATCCTTTGTAGTCTCTGCTTTGACAACCAAACTTCACAGAGTCCGATTCACCGATACTTAAAGACTCTCACTACCACTTTCTATTTTAACAAAGCTCATACTTTAGACTATTTCAGGCACAGGAAGTAGGAGCGGAACTGAGAAGTATGATAAGAGAGAGAACAAGGGTACCTTGAAGAGGAAGCACAAAGAGGGGCAACCGATGAAACGAGGAAAGGAAAAGGGCATAACCCGCTTCCAGATTCAAAATCAGACACGACTGTGCTTTCCTGACCGCTGTCCCCACACACCACCAACTAGCTAAGACAGGGAAGCAAATTATCAACCTCAGCCATTCCTGAAATAGGTATTACATCTATATACCTCATAAATCTGTTCATGGAAACATTCTCAACTTTTTTCTTGATTTTCACAATGTATTGTTGTTTATATAGGGTCCCTTCAGAAGGCATCATGACTATGAAACCAGATACTTCGACTTTAATTCCACCCCTACCCCACAGATAGTTACAAGCCTTAAAACTGCAGCACGTCTTGGTAATTTTAGGAATGTTACACTTCAGTTCACTTAGCCTCCCTATCTTCATCTGTAAAATACAGAAAATGCCCATTATCTCACGGTGTTGCTGAAGGAATAAATGAGTAAAGTAACATAATGCACAAAGAAACCAATTCAGTGTCCCTTGAATAGTATTAAGTGCTCATCACAAACTAATTTACACATTACATTCATATACACGTCTAAAAAAGACAGCAGTGGTGGTGAGAGAAGGGATGGGCAGTGTCACAAATGTAATCTACTTTGACTCCATAAAGATATTTATCAACTCTCATTGCTATCTTCATACATTCCAGCCTTATAGTACCATGTTAACAAGCTTGAAGTTACAGACTTTAGACTAAGTCAGAAAAGGCAGAATTTCTGTGGAAAGAAGAAAGCAGTCTTATTGAAGAGGTTTCTCCTGCTAGAGCAGCTAAATATTCTGTAGTCCAGATAATTCTGGTCAATTCTGGAAAGCGATATTTGACTAAAATAAACATAAAGCCTCTTCAAAACACTTACATTTCATGGATACATGTAAAGAACAAAATGACCTGAACAGAAGAAAGGTGAAAATGAGACCCACTCCAGGTTACTCTCAATGCCATTAAATTTAAAAGGAAAAATTCTCTTCTTCCCCTACTCTCTGAAGTCTCCTTTGTCTACAGTTGGAGGAAGTTATTAAGAGTGTATCTAATTTCATCTACAGACTCACATTAAAGTATATTTGGTTAGTACTGTTAAATTTGTGTTTTAAAAAAATTGCAGTGGGTCTTAATAACTGTTACCCTGGCAAGAAATATGAAATGAGACTAACACCTTTCTTATAAACTTCACTGAGTTGACATAGAGTTTTGTGTATGAAAAATTAGAAAATTCTTAAATGGCACAAATGCAAGGAATTATTGTTTACAACAATAATATAGCTTAGCAACCAATTTGGATAACTTGAAGACCAAATATCACAAACAGCACATCTATTTGACATTGCCCTGAATTACATCTGTAGCTTTTATTAGTATGTCTTTCAAAATACACTTTGCTTGCAATAGATCTCCTTGGCATATCCTGGACCTAAGAATAATATGCTGAATAGCAAAGAAAAGTCACAAATAATGTACAAAGTCTGTAACAGACCTAAAATCTAAATTTGAACATACTTCAAGAATTTCTGTTAACTCTTTCCATACTGCAAAATTAGCCCAACCCTCAATTTCTTTACCCCCAATTTGTTTTCATTAGTTCCCAAAGACTATCAAAAGAAGGAAATACTTAGATCCTAAGAGGAATCAAATTTAATTGTGTGTGTAGAGCTCTACCATTATTGGCCAATGTTCACTATTCTTTAATACTACTCTTTTCTTATCCTTTTTTTTTTTGAGACAGAGTATCACTCTGCCACCCAGGCTGGAGTGCAATGGTGCAGTTTCAGCTCACTGCAGCCTCTACCTCCTGAGTTCAAACAATTCTCCTGCTTCAACCTCCCAAGTAGTGGGATTACAGGCGCCCACTACCACACTCGCCTAATTTTTGTATTTTGAGTAGAAACGGGTTTCACCAAGTTGGTCAAACTGGTCTTGAACTCCTGACCTTAAGTGATCCCCCCCAACCTTGGCCTCCCAAAGTGCTGGGATTACAGGCATGAACCACCACATCCAGCCTTTTCTTATCCTTTATTCACACGAAAATATTCTCTAGGACCAAGGGAGAAAAGATCTAATCAGGAAACATTTTTTCTTTGATGATCATAAAAACTACAGAAGCATTTTACCTGACCTCCATCAAACCAACTCACAGAATTCAAGTTCTCCGTTCCTCTGTAAGGCTTACCGACTGAAACCAGGGCAAACTGAATCCCCATGGCTAGTTGCATATCTTCCAGAATGCTGATACTTATTCTGAGTCAGCTGTATTCATTCCTAAGCCTGTTCATGCCACTGTAATATTACTGTACTTTAAAACTTAAACAGCAAATAAACTAATGCAAAAGAGTGAAAAAGAAAGAGCTGTTGTTTCCACAAACATTAATTGGATGATTTTTAAAAAGAACTTGGTAAAGATAAGTTCCTTTACAAAACTGTTACAAAATAAGGTGTTCACAAGATAACAGTAAAAGATGGAAAGTTTTGCTAAAATCTAGGATTTTACACAAATTGACTGATTCACAGGTGCTTAAGCTTTTCCCTCTATTCAAATTAAAACTGCAAATTTTACATGACATTATTGATAAAGTGTATGCCAAAAAAGATACTTCAGGACTCCAAGTGGCAAATACAAACTCAAAGAAAAAAGTTTGGGATTGCATCAAAAGATCAGAGGAGAAATGAAAACATATGTATTTTCAGTTAAAACATTGAAGGTGTGTTTATACGTATGGATCTCCACAATTCCCTCTTATCTAATTTTTCAATTAGCTACAGTTTTTGCAATAAGTGTCTCATAAGAGGGCACTGACTGTAACTGGTAGCATTCCCTTCCAACATTAAAAAGGCCAAAAGAAAAGAAGCCATTCATGCAAGCTAGGATTACTTACTATACCTTTTCCTTTTGAATCCATGAAGAAAAGATCAAGAGAGAGAAAGAAAAGCAAGAAATCAGTTCACAAATTCAGAGAAAAGGCAGGTAAAAAAATTCAAGAATATCAGTGACAAGCTTCAGTTATCTGTGGGAATGATAGTGAACATGATGAAGTAATGTCTCTAGCATTTATTACGTTCAGCTACATTGTAAGAAAAACGCATAATACTCTCATTATAGCAAAGTAAGTAAATCCATGTTTAAGTGAGAATAAAAAGAAATTTCAAAAAGATAGTCTACTAAAGTACATTAACAACCAAAAAAAAAAAGGGAAACCAAGGACCTGGGGATCTTTATTAAGATTTGAACTTTTGAGACTCTGTAAAAGGTAAGTACCAATACGTTTTTTAAATGCTACATGCCCATAATTACTTAAGAATAGGCAATAAACATCAGTCTTTAAGAAACTTACAATGATTTCTATCTTAATAACCGGGGCCTCTGCTTCAAAGCGGAACATTTAGTACTTAAACAAGTATAGTTCTTCCTGCTACGCTTTCTCCTATGATCAACACAGACGTTTAACAGAGATGAGATCTAACCCAGGCCTCTAGACACTCTATAGTATTATTACTCTGCCATCGGTTCCTAGGCTTTCAAGCATAGTGCAATCCATTTGCTAAAACGTTGTCCAAACATCTGATTCCTATAAACAGTAATGAGTCAAGTTTATTAACCACACTATTAATACCCAAAGCACAACTGGAATATTATGATTCTTTCTCAAAATGTTCACTTTGGCATACTTTCTTTTCCATGAGGCTGTAATGAAAGATTACTATTTCCTCATATCTACAAGAAAGCTGCTGGGGTTTTAAAAAACAAAAAAATACGAAACCAGGCCCGAGGAAATTAAAAAGACAGTATCAAACGACAATGTTCTCTTTTCCTCTGTTAGTTTTTGTTTGTATTCATGTTTTTAAATTGCTTGCAGTAGGCTATACATGGGTTTGATTGTAAGCAGTCACACATTCTCGTAACACTGACAAGAAAGGAATGTTAAAGCAGAGAGACGAGGAGAAGTGAGTACCGCTAAGTGGAACAAAAAATCAACATGCAATCTGCTGACAGGTACATGCATTAGAGCCTATTCTCATTCACCTTAGCTCTTGTATTCCTTTCTTCCTATCTTAGAATGTGCCTTCTTTTCTCTCAGGATAGCAGCATTGCTTGGAACAGTAAAATACACTTATCTAGGATTCAGCATTCCTCCATGAACTTGGCTGAACTTGGCTCTGTGCATCTCACTTAACCTCTCTGGTCCTCAATAGCCTCAGATGTAAAATAAGGAGACTGAACTAAATGACCCCAGAGGATTCTTTTCCAAAATTCTGTTTATCTAATATTAATTATGCCCCACAGGAAGACCACCATTCTGAACACCTGATGACAGAAACTTTTCTAGAGGGCCATTAGATAATACATATCAAAAGTCCTTCATGTTCATCTTCTGATCCAAGCAATTCCACTTTTAGGAATACCTGTCCTAAAAAAGTAATCATGTACACAGAGATGTAGTAACAAAAACGTTCATCACACTACCGTATGTTTACAAACAATTTAAATGTCTTATAGTAGGAAGAGACGAAATTAGGAAGAATCCATTTAAAAGGATCCTATGTAGACATTAAAAATGATGTCAGACAAAATACATAATTGGTGAAAATATATTCATGATAATGAAAAGCAGGTTAAAATTAACATGATCCCATTTGAGGATGTATACATACACATATACAGGTACAGAAAAAATACTAAGGTTACATACAGAAATGTTAGGATTAGTCCTGGATGGTAGAACTTGGTGTATCTTCGACTTTTCGCTCATCTATGTTTTCTGAATTTTCTACTATGAATATATGTCAACTATAGAGGTTTTTAAAAGTCTTTTTCAATCAATTCTAAGTTCTTTCAAAATAATTATAATTTTGTTTCTACTCCTCTGGTCCCCAAACAATAAAACTCTATTATTTAAATCAATTACCTTTGAAAGGACTACATTTTACAATTACATTTTAAATAAAGCTTTTGTCATAATACAAAAGTTATAATAGTAAGTCAGATCATTCAAAACCAACAGAAAATAACTAGTTTTCCATTCATATGGTAAACAAGGATGCGAGGCCCCACAGAAATCAAACTGTGGTTCTGCTATGAAGTATTCTCAGGTAATCCTTATAAAATATTCCGTAGATTCCTTACTAAAAACAGTGTCATCAGGACTTCCATTTTCTTAATATCCAGAAGAGAACACTAAAAATGACCCTCCCAAAAAAACGAATTGCTTTTCATTTTTAATTTTTATTTATTTATTTATTGGTGACAGAGTGAGACACTGTCTCAAAAAATTTTATTTTTTATTATTTATTTATTTCTTTATTTGAGACAGCGTCTTGCTCTGTCACCCAGGCTGGAGTGCATGGCGCCATCTCAGCTCACTGCAACCTCCACCTTCCCTGTTCAAGCAATTCTCCTGCCTCAGCCTCCCAAGTACCTGAGATTACAGGCGCCTGCCACCACACCCAGTTAATTTTTTGTACTTTCTTTTTTTTCAGTAGAGATGGGATTTCACTATGTTGTCCAGACTGGTCTCGTGCTCCTGACCTCAGGTGATCCCCCTGTCTTGGCATCTCAAGGTGCTGGAATTAAGCACATGAGCCACTGCGCCCAGCCTCAACAATCTAAGTTTTTAAATTAAAAAAAAAAGAACAAAATATTCCACTCATACATCAAATTCAAAAGCAAAGAAGGTTTAATGAAACTACAGTTATTTAGTCTCAGGTAGAAAAAAAATGAGAAAATACAACTATCTTCTACTATACAAATAAAACCAGCTCTCTTTTCAACCAAGAAAGCAATGTGATTTCAGGCCAAAAAAATTGTCAGTTTAGAGCAATTTACAATGGAAATAAAAAAGAGCTCATTGTCAGTGAGAGCTCCTGAAATTACTGAGAAAGCCTGGGGAAGCTGTTTTCCTGAAGATCTTTTAGAATACCCACTATTAAAACATGATTCAGAATCAGAAATCAAAAATCCCCGCCACCACCAACTGGAGGCAGATGGGATGAGAACCCCAGGTTCCTTCCAACTTTATTCTTTTTGTCTAGGTTTGCAGAGAGTCAATAGCTGTGACAGCTTATAAATTCATGAAGAAGAAAATAAACTTGCAATAAGCAGCAAAACAAAGCTGTGAGTCAAATAACCGTTAGCTATAAAAATACTAGGCTGGGTGCAGTGGCTCATGCCTGTAATCCCAGCACTTTGGGAGGCCGAGGCAGGCAGATCATCAGGTCAGGAGTTCGAGACCAGCCTGGCCAACACGGTGAAACCCCGTCTCTACTAAAAATACAAAAAGTCAGCTGGTGTGGTGGCACATGCCTGTAATCCCAGCTACTTGGGAGGCTATGGCAGGAGAATCGCTGGAACCAGGTAGTCAGAGGCTGCAGTGAGCCGAGATTGCACCATCACACTCCAGCCTGGCTACAGAGCAAGGCTCTATCTCGAAAAAAAAAAAATTGACTGCTACTTTTCAAGTTTTTCTGGTTTTGTTCAAGAAAATAAAGTGCACTATATAAACTGTGATTAAAGAACATTATAAAACCCAAAGGACACTTAATATTTAAAAGCAGGAAAGCACTTAGAAAATTTACCAAATATTAAAGCCAATCCATGAGATGTACCCACTGCTATCAGACTGGACACTGCCTGAAAACAAAAGGGAAGATGACATTTAAGATATTACATTAAGAATCTTGAAATAATCAGAGTTGAATTTGTTGGCCTTCCTTCCTCTAGGCTCCAGATGACATACACACTATTATAAATAAGAGTTTCATCCAGGAGGCAAAACAGGAAATGAAACTCAGGACATTTTATTTCTGAGAATCCCTCTAAATTTACTCTAAGAGTAACACTATCAAAATATCATATGTTCAACATTACAGGCAATAACACGCCACTCAGCTTCCTCTAAAGCAACTTTCAACTAAAAAATCAGGGGTCCAGACAAAGTAAGAAGCACTTATGCTGCTCAACCAAGAGCTTCCTACAAGGTGTGGGGAGAGGTGAGAACACACTTCTCTAGTTTATCCACAGGAGTCAACAGGTATCCAAAATGTTCAAAACTCACCCACTTCCTCACCAAATGACTAAAGGGAAAGCTACAAGAGGCACTGGAGGAAGACGAGAGAGAGTACCAGCGTGCTTTCGACACACACCAGTTCTCTACAATACTCCAACGGAGTTCTGGTTGGCAAGCCTGGTAATGGAATCCAGAGCTGTTAAATGCACTATTTACCACGAAGGGATTCTATCAAATGATGCTTTCCACTCCTGGTGGAAGGAAAGCAGCAAATTTACCTGGGCAGGGTGATACCACAAACAAATAAACCTGGAGAAGGCTAACATTACTCCATTATCTGCTTCTCAAACAGAAGCCTAAAAAGTAACAAAATATTAGGAAAAAAGAAAGCATTCAACATGGACAAATGTTAAACCTGATTACAGGCTGTAAAATGACTTATGAATTTATTATCATAATTTATGTAACACTTTGAGCAATGTAATAATAAATCTAAGAAAACCCAATCAAATAAAAAGCTTACCTTTAAAAAGTTAAAGTATACTTACAATTGCTGTAGGCAAGCCAGCATCTACTTTGTCCTAAATGAAATTTTAAAGAAAGTATTTGAAAAATACAGAAAATGGTATAAGGCTCTTGCTTTACATATACTTTGGTCCAAATCAATTTAGGTATGAGGCAGAACCTTTATTTTTGCCCCCAACTAAGAGAAATCACAAAAGCTACATATATAGCAACAAAATACAAAGGGGATGAAAGAGGATTGTTTTATTTTACTGAGTACATCGGATGCTTCAGGGAGGGTACTGATGATAATGGCAATGCCAAAGAAAAAGAGGAAAGATGTTCCGTTTTCCGTAACTTGAATAAACCTAAGTGCTACGGGGACACAACTGCAGGATATATAAAGACTGGAGGAAAGCAAACATGCTAAAAATGTTTCTACTACTAAGTAGGGCTTGCCTATCGCAATTACCCAACAACCTCTAAATAAACCCCAACAGGGTATATTAAGTCAGTTCTCAAGATAAGAAAATAAAACATCAAGAAGTGCTAGTCCCAGCTCCTCATCAGAAACTATATGGCATTTGAAAAGTCACCTAACTTTTCTGAACATTGTCTCATCACCTGTTCAAAGAAATAGCAAATGCTGCCCTATTTACCTCAATGAGCTGTCCTGAGATCAAATTCCATGTGAAGAATGAAATAAATATGTAAGAGTATCAATTCTGAGCTTACGTAGCTTCCAATAATCCTGAGTTTGTAGTGACGCAGTATTGCAGTAGCAAAGAGCTTGCATATACAGATATTACACTGCTTGATTCTCAACCCAGGAGAGATGTATAGAATGGGTAGTATTGTTCTGATTTTCCAGATTTAAAAAACAGACACTTCCAAGAGTTTAACTGACTTGACCAAGGGTACTCAGTTATGTGGTGGAACTATGTCTGAAACTCAGAGCTTCCAATTCCCAGAACAGGCTTCTTTCAGCACTTCCACATTTTCTTTTCTATGTCTGTCCTTGTCAGTGTTGCCAATTATTATCCTCTCTCAAAAGGCAGAATCTGTTTCACCAACTCTGTAGAGCTTCCTGAGAACCAACTTAAACTTACGCCAGTACAGAGAAACATGAGAAAAACAAAGATGCTCTGGATGGCAGCATGTGTCCAGCTTTCTGTGTATATATCTGAGTGTCAAATGTGCCTAACATAACGCTCGGCAATTAAGATGCATGTAAAACAGATTTCATCAATGATGGACCTGCATCTAGACAGGGAAAAAGAGACACAGGACAGCAGATGAAAGTCATAGACTCTAGTAAGACCTCACTTACTGTTGTCAGTAAGTTCTTGGAAACCTTGACTTGAAACAACTTAAACCAGTTGTTTCTTCTTCTAACACTGTAACAAAACCCTGTTACTTGAAGGCCTGTTCTAGATTCAAAATAGAACCTGAATAATGAAATCAGAAGTCACCTGACTTCAAAAGCTAAAAAAACACAGATGTTTGGAAGCACTGTAGAGATTACAGAATTTTAGTACTGCTGTTGAAATATCTGTGTGTAGTGGGTCTCAAGAGCCAAAATCATGAGAATCACCTGGGATGCCTGTATGCCTGGGATTCAGTAGGTCTGGGATGAGCCCCGGGAACCTGCAATTTAATCAGCACCCCAGGAGATTCTTATACAGTGGACGCATTTTGAAAAAAACACTACACTAATGTATCTCTAGTATCTTAAAGTTGATCATAAAAGTAATAAAGATCCTTAAAAAGTTACTTTGAATTATTTTAAAGTATAGTCACATGTCATATTACTTTGGAAAGGATTCCAAATTTAAAAATGAGCTTCACAACTCCAAAAATTTCATCTCTCCTAAGTGTTTTCCATGCATGAACCCCAAAACTGTGATGATCAGGGCCCAAATCAGCCCTAATAACATCACTAACCACATGGCTGAAGATACTATCGAGCAATTATTCAGGGAGAAATAGCCAAAAATATAACTAGCTTTACATGTTAATAAACCAACCATCACAGGAAAGCATACAATTTAAATGGAGCTGGTAATCCAAAAATAGGAAGGCACCATATGATGACTGTCACAGGAAAGGCAGTTTTCATTTTAACATACCAAAGGAGCTCAGCCATAGCAATGAAATAAAAACAGAATGCAAACACTCTGGGATTTATTAGAATTTCTCCTCCTCTTCAAGGGGAAAGAGAAACCCTTTTCAATAACAGATTTATCTAATCATTGTTCAGAGTCTGAGTTTCAGCTCAGTCTCCATTATTCAAAATATTTTTAAAACTGCACAGGTGGGTCAAATGACTGTTCTGGTTCATCTTGATTTTGAAAGGAATTAATTTCATCACCTACATAAGGATTAAATTCAGTCAACGTCATGGAAATGTAATCCTCAACAGGTGGTTCCCATTCTAGCAACTATGAGTTACTCTCCAGCTAAAAGAGGAAGAACAATTGCCCAGGTTTTCTCCATGGCTTGAGCATCTCTAAATTGACTTCATGATACATGAGCTAGGTCAGGATACACCAACTGTCATAGTAAACACTTTTTTTTTTTGGTATCTGCACAAAGGGCTTTTTCTGATTAACCTGAACACTGAAGTGCAATTGTGGTATCTTATAATTCTATATCAATCTCTCGCCCTCTTGAAAAATACAAACTTTTATCTCTTGTCCAACTTGACTAGGCAAAATGCCAATTAAATGCCCCAAAAAGTACATAAAAACACATCAAACTTCCTGGAGTATAAATCTGTCATTATCATTATATACAGAATGTATACATTGAATTTAGAAAACCAAAATTGAAAGACTACATAAAACTCTGGGCTGTGAGGTCAAAAGGAAAGTCTAACAGCGGCAAAAGAAAAGTTCTACTGTCTATGGACCATTAAATATGGTTTACATTAACCCAGTCCTCTTAATAATTCTGAAAAAAGGCCACAGATGTTCTGTTCCAGCCATTTCACACATTGGTCACGTTCACCAATGCCACCTCCATTTCACAACAGAGGCACTATGGCTGAAGCCAGAAACCCCAATTTTGAATAAATGCCTTGCTACTTCCTAGCAGAATGATCTAAGATAAATTAATAACACCTTTCTGAGGCTCTCTTCTCTTCTGTAAAACAGAATATGGCTTTACCTACTTTCCAAGTTTTAAGAATAAATGAAATAAGGTACATGAAAATACTTTTGTAAATTATAAAAAGAAAATCATTCAGTTGTAAAACATTCGGATCGATCATTTCTCCGTATGAAAAGAGTCAAAAAACAAGCACTCAATCTCAACCAATACACAAGATGGCAACTAAACTGAAAATTTAAAGAAAATGCAGATAGGATTGATTTGGGGCTTACCGCCGTATTTCATTTAGGCACAGCCTAGATTCTGAGCAGAACTTTATTTTCATGGCTGCACTAATTTCTACGTCAAGACATGCAGCCACGTCTTATGAGTCAAAAATCATCACACAAAAGCCATGAAAGCCAGATTGTATTTTTCTGAACCCTCGGGCCAAGAGAAGTGCTGTGTTTTGTTTTATGCTCATTCCTTCCTCATTATGCCACTGCAGGTTATAAAGCCGAGGGAAAAAACAGAATACTTACAGCTGCAGACACTATCTGGGCAGAAATTCCCTTCAAAAGTGAATGTCGCATAACTGATCCATGGAGTGAAAAAGAATCAAGTAATTTCTTCTTCCTAAAAAAGAAAAGAAAAATATTTAAAAACAGACCAAAGAAAGTGAAAAGGCGGGTCCCGACGCTTTGAAGGCAAACACACACACAAAAGCAGAACACAGCACTGTACGGAATTTGTCAGATCTGTTTTTAAGAGAGGTATGAAGAATCTAACCATTCCACCTTAAAATGTATTAAACCCACCTTGAACCTCAAAGCAGCACAAGCAGGAAAATGAATAAAATCGCCATTCCTTTCTCACGGATTCAAACTGCTCCATGCCCACCTTAGGTAATGCAGCAGGAGGTTCTGACGTTCCCCAGAAGGCTGCCTCCAGAGCACTCCTCCTGCCTGCGAGGCTGTATCACCTCTGCTGCCTTCCTACGCTTGCTCACCTTTCCCGCGCTGCTCCTCCTATAACTACCCGCTCATTCTTCAATCAACCACCTCCTCAAATTCCCCATCTACTCATCATCATACAAAAAAAGTAACTGTTAAACTTTGACCCAGCATTACTGAGCACCTACTCTGTATGACTAGAAGTATGCTCTGGAAATCCAAAAAGAAGAAAGGCACAGTTACTACAGTCAGGGTCTCATAGCTTAGCTAGAGAGGCTGATAAATACCTCTTCAAGGATAAATGTTAGGCTAGAAATATGAATTACGTACCACATAAATGCAAATGAAGAACAGTTTAATTGTTTATTTGGGGATATTAGGGATAGCTATAGAAAAGAGAAGAACCGGGCATGGTCGCTCATGCTTGTAACCCCAGCACTTTGGGAGGCCAAGGTGGGCAGATCACAAGGTCAGGAGTTCAAGACCAGCCCAACCAACTAGGTGAAACCCCGTTTCTCCTAAAAATACAAAAAATTAGCTGGCCATGGTGGCGCACACCTGTAGTCCTAGCTACTTGGGAGGCTGAGGCAGGAGAATCGCTTGAACCCGAGAGGCGGAAGTTGCAGTGAGCCGAGCTCATGCCACTGCACTCTAGCCTGGGTGACAGAACAAGACTCCATCTCAAAAAAAAAAAAAGAGAGAAGATGCCTGATTTGACCTTGATGGAGGACGAGGAGTCTGTCAGGGAAAAGCATGAGCAGAAATGTGAAGATGTAAAGGTGTACAGCATGTCTGGGGTGCACACACACCAAAGTCCGGCTAGGAGGCCTGAGGTGAGAGTGCTTACAGACCAGGTCACACAGTGAGCACAGTCCAGACTGACGGCACACACGGGTTCTGACTTTATTACGGAGGCGAACAGACGACAACGTATCTTTTAAGCAGGTAGTGACCAGATCATCAAAAAAAATTTATCTATTTGAAGAACACAGGACCAAACAGGTTAACATAACCAGCAACGACACCTATCCCACAAGAGAGAACCCAAAGAATAGAGCTTCGACACAGGCAAAATTGAAGAAGAAAAATAGATTACTTTATCAATATTGAAGTTACATATGAATTCAATCATGTATTTCTATTATTATTTCTCTACTTCTCTTTCCTTTTCATATTCTCTCCAAGAACTCTGAAGGTGAAAAGCAGCCCAAATTTAAGTTACTTAGGGTTAGAAGTCCACCATCTCTGTGATTCTCTGAACCCACTCCACGAGAATGAAGGCAGGCTCATCTGACAGAATGCAGGCGGCGGGGAGGTGCGGGAGGCGCACGGAACGGGAGTGACAGAATGCAGGCGGCGGGGAGGTGCGGGAGGCGCACGGAACGGGAAGGTGGTGAACCAAGCTGGGTGTTCCCACCACAGACAGGGTGCCAGGTTTGATCTGTGCTTCCTTCCCGGAGTCCCTGGCTGTCATTATGGCTTCCTACTGAGAGTTCAGACAGTGGTCCTAGCACCTACCCTTCTATGTTCTTCCTCAATGGTGTCAAAATCTTCAAAATATTACATCCATACAAGTGGACCTTCTACTTCCCATGCAGGGCTTCAACAGACCATATTGTACTTTAAAAAGTACATTCCGAGAACGATCCAAGATGGCTGACCGCTAACATCTCAGGATTGAGGTTCCCAGTGAAAGCGCAGAGTACGAGAGGACACCACACTTTCAGACAAATTTTTGTCGCTCCCGGAGCAGAAGATTCCCAGTGGAGGGGCCCCACGGGTCGCCAGCGCCACTCTTGTGGCCAGCGCGGCGGTTTTGCTGCACCTACACGTGGCAGCTCTTGGTGCAGAGTAAACGGGACTGGTTCCCCTTCTGACTGAGGTTTGGAGCTCCGGGAAGGCAGAGTCGCCTATTACGGACTCAAGAAGGAAGCCAGACTGGAGATTCCCAGGCAGATAAGCACCATCAGTCTTAAAAAGATACAGCCAAAACCCAACGGTATGCTACATCCAGACCCATTTAACATGCAGGGATACACAAAGACTCAAAACAAAGGGATGGAGAAAGATTTACCAACCAAATGGAGAGCAAAAATAAATAAATAAGTAGAAAGCAGGAGTTGCAATTCTCGAATCTGATAAAATAGATTTTAAAGCAACAAAGATATAGTGGTAAAAGAATCAATGCAACAACAAGAGTTAACGATCCTGACACCCAGATACATAGAGACTTAGACTCAATAAAACAGAAAATTAATAAGGATATCAAGGACTCGAACTCAGATCCGGAATAAGTAAACTTAATAAATATTTATAGAGCTCTCCACTTTAAATACACAAAATATACATTCTTGTCAATACCACATCACACCTACTCATAGGTTTAAATGAAATATTGATTGGCCATTATTAATACCCATTTTTTAGAATAAAGTAACATTTCCATTCTCTTTTTCTTCCTCTTTCTTCCTCTCCTTCACTCCTTTTTTTCTTTCCTTCTCTCCAAAAAAAAAAAAGAAGTTGCCAAAAGCCGCTATTGATACAATGGTGGAATGTAAAAAAAAAAAAAAAAAAAAAAGATACAAAGGCTAGCCTGAAACAAGGAGAAATAAAATTTTATAAGGCTCAGCAGTGGTGTCGACTTTGCTGGAAAATGATGCCCAAATATGTGATCAAACATTCTTCTCTGGATATTTCTGCCAGGATGATTTTGAATGAGATTAATGTTTAAACTGGTAGACAGACACTGAGTAAAGCACATTGCTTTTCATGATGTGGGCACGTTTCGTCCAATCAGTTTAGGCTTGAATAGAAGAAAAAAACTGACTTCCCAGGAGCAAGAAGAAATTCGGCTGGCAGCTGGCTTTCACACCTGAACTGCAACACTGGCTCCTCCCGGGTCTCCAGCCTGCTGGCGCACATTGCAGATTTTGGACATTCTATTCCTACCCTATTTCTCCTCTTTGGAGAATCTTGACTAATACAAGCTCCTTCCAATAAAGTGAAGTGTATGGGGTTCAAGTACTCAGTAGAATCCAGGCATGAGTCAGTGTCATAGGTTGTTATTACATGTCTACTTGCAATTCTGGAAAATCTGAAATCATTCAAGAGATGCTTTATTATAACATTGAGTTTGTAAGACAAGTTCAGACACTCGGATAAAAAAGAAAGCGCTTTCAGGGACCCCTGATAAAGTAAGAGCGCCTGAGGGTCAGGTAACGAATGGATACCTGCTTAGGCTGTAGCGCAGTAATCGCTTCTTTGCTTCCCAAATGCATAATTTTAATGGACATAATTAAAACTTGGCACAAAACTCACATTGGTTCTTTGACATGCTGAAGAAAGAGCTGCTGTTGTAGGAAAGGTGAAAGCCTACGAAAATAGGTCTTGACCATATTAAATCAAAGGCAACTGAATTAGAAGGCAGACATGAGTGCAATCTTAAAAGACCTGGATAACACAGGAATGGTGGTCCTCATTACTTCTCTCTTTAATTCACCTGTATGACTCTTCAAAAATCCAGATGAGTCATCATTGACATTACTGGATTGCTGTAAACTGAAATAATTAATAGCTTCAAATGCAGCTCTATGCCATATATATATATATACACACACACAAACAAGTACACACACACACACGATGATCAACTGTATTAATAACCTTAGACCTACTGATCAGGAATATGAAGTGCTTTGGGTGCACTGGTAAGACATGTACACACCAGATGGTAGGAGATGAACTGTACAACTCTTTAGGGTTCTGACCCATTAGAAAAGTTTGGAGTTTTTATTTTAATTGTTTTATAGAGATGGGGGTCTCCCTATATTGTTCAGATTGGCCTTGAACTCCTTACTGTGCTCAAACAATATTAAAAAAAAAAAAGAAAGAAAAAGTACATTACATTTGAAACAATCAAACACTTCAACTGTAAGCAGGTATGACTGATATGAATACCTACCTTTTTAAGTTGGTCCTGTCACCACTATCTGAGCTTGCCACAGATGATGTATCATAGGAGTGAGAATCAACAGTGTCAATGTTTAACAATGTAGGGTCCTCAAGAATAAAAGACTCATCTTCGTCATCAGTCTAAAGTGGAAGAAGATAAATCAATACATTCAAAATCCAAATACTCTATGAAATAAGCCAGGCATTAATGGTTTCTGCAGAGCACACAAGTGCTTATTTCTGCTTTTCACCTCGATTCATTTCATGCATTCTTATTGACCTGAAAGGCACCATACAGAATTAGTAGTATTAAATTCTACATAGCTCTGTCTCTCTATAAAGAATTCACCCCCAAAACTTCTTTCTTGTAGCAGGAAGAAGCAGGAGCAGTTACGTGGATTATCGTTAACTGTAGAATATTTCTTAAAAATCAAGCTTTTACAGATGATTTACCAGTTAAACAACAGCCAATGGCTTATATGAAGAAAAAAAAAATACCACCTGACTATAAATAGTCTACTATAAAAAATAGTAGACAAGCATACAGCAGAAAGGCATTCTGGGTAGAAAACAGCACAGAAAGACACAGTGATTTCACAATACAGATTTTGCCCATGGGGAAAGTAGTAGTCCAAAATGTCTGAGGATATAAGCAGAACTGGAGATGGCCCTAGAAAGATAAGCTGGTACCCAACCCATAAGAAGCCTTATATTCCATTACACTAGATGGCAGCAGGGCCCACGTCTATCTTGTTCACCATTGTACCCCTAGTGCCTAGTATAACTCCTGATACATAATCAGTTCTTGTTTAATAAATATTTAGTATACTATATATAGTAGGCAGTGGGAAGGCAACTGACATATTTAAGAAGTGGAAAGACACGATGGGAACCCTGTTTTGAAAGAGAAGTGGGGCAGTATGAAGAATGGATGAGGGGTGAGAAAAGACTGTAAGGACCAGTAAGAGGGCTACTGCACTATCAAGGAAAACAAGAGATCCCAACCTAAGGAGCTGCAGAAGAGGCCAACAGAGGGAATGATGACACACATTACTGAGGAAAACTCACACATCTCCGGTTACCATTGAAATGGGGGGTAGAGTAGGGGCAGGGATGAGAGGAGAGACAAGGGAGAAGTCAAAGAAGAGCACAGGGTTCCCAGCCTGAACCACTAAGCAAAAGGTGAGCCTACTCACTGGAATTAGAAAGCAAATGGCACATAAAGCAGGATGAGGAACCTGGCTTTGCACAAGTTGATTCTAAGTGACAAAGACATAGGACACTGATATCTCATGTCTTTCAGCTGGACTACCTTCTGACTTACCATTTCCAATCAATGTGCTTGAGAGAGTAACCTCCACTCACTACCTCAACTCTCTCCTTTCATTACAAGCCCCTACCGGTCTTGCTGAGGTGACTAGACACATCCACCGGGCTGCTTTTTGTTAGCATGTTCTTGTCCTCCAGCATCATTTAACCATTGACCATTCCTTTTCACCCAGGCTGGCGTGCAGTGGTGCAATTACAGCTCACTGCAGCTTCAAATTCCTGGGCTCAAGCAGTCCTCCACTCCAGCCTCCACGGAGCTGGGGCTCCAGGTGCATGCCACCACGCCTGACTCATTCACTCCATCTTTTTTTTTTTTGAGACGGAGTTTCGCTCTTGTTACCCAGGCTGGAGTGCAATGGCACAATCTCGGCTCACCGCAACCTGCCCCTCCTGGGTTCAGGCAATTCTCCTGCCTCAGCCTCCTGAGTAGCTGGAATTACAGGCACACGCCACCATGCCCAGCTAATTTTTTGTATTTTGAGTAGAGACAGGGTTTCACCATGTTGACCAGGATGGTCTCGATCTCTTGACTTCGTGATCCACCCGCCTCGGCCTCCCAAAGTGCTGGGATTACAGGCTTGAGCCACCACGCCTGGCCCATTCACTCCATCTTGAAACTTCTTTTCCTTTGGTTTTTGGTACATCTCTCCTTCCTGGTTCTCCGGTAACTTATGCGTCCTCCTGTTAGTCACATGCCCTAGCTTCTTCTCAGCCCAACCTTTAAATACGATTGTCCTCCAGGATTCTATTCTAAGCTCCTTTCTTCTCTTCCTATTTCATGTACTTCCTATTTGAGCAAGCTCATCCATATCTATAGCTTTAAGAACCACGTTATCTAATGACTCCAAAATCTGTGTCTTTAGCATCAACATTTCTCAAGGTTTAGGTACAAATTTACAACTGCTTTCCAGAGATCTCTACGCATAGGTCTTCTAAGAACTGGGTCAGGACTGGCAATAAGACATTATGTTGCTTGAGTGCTGTAAAGATTGGAAGAACTGCTATAGGAAAAGGGAAGGATAATTGAGAAATAAGAACAGCAGCATCTTAAGCAAGAGAGTCAATCAAAATGTTATTTGATTGTCTTAAGAAGCCTGGGGACATAATTAAAGAAAATGGATCGGATGAATTAAGCCAGGCTTACAGGATAAGTGAAAGAAAGAGTGAAGGGAAAAAAAGAAGTGAGGATGTCAAGGCTGAATTTAAAACTACTGCTACTCAGTAAAAATGTCAATTAGCCCCAAACTGATGTGAAAACACTGCACAGTCCTTTCAATTTTCAGCTGAGGTGTGTGTGTGTGTGTGTAAACTGATAAACTAATTCAAAAACATGAAAATGCAAAAAAAAAAAAACCCACAAGAATAAGCAAGGCAATTTTGAAGAATAACATCGAAGCTGGAGATTTTAAACTACCAGATAGCAAGACCTATTTGAATAAAGATTCAATCACCAGAATGTGAGATTGAGGCAAGTACAGACACACCAACGGACTCAGATCCACACACATATGAACACCTGATTTATAACAAAGGTGACACCAGATGAGAATACTCTTTTTAGTAAATGGTGCTGGCTCAGAGCTCACACTACCACACCCAAAAATTACAGATAAATTACAGATCTACATATCAGAGGAACAACAATGAAGATTTTAGAACAAAATAGGGTGAGATCATCAATACCTTGGAATTGGCAAAATTTTCTTAAATAGGGGACATACACACACACAAATGGAAAATGTTAATAAGCTGAACTATATTAAGAACTTACGCTCCTCAAAAGAAACCATTAATAAAGTAAAAAGGTAACATACAGAAGGAAAGAAGATACAATAATTACACCAAATAAAGGGCTTCTTTAGCATATGTGAAGAACTCCTATGAATCACTTAAAAAATAAAACGACAGAAGTGGGCCGATTATATGAAAAGGCAATTCACAAAAGAGATAGCCAAATGGTCAAAACATATGACCAATTTCATTAGTCTTCAGGGAAAGTCAAATTAAAATCATGATGTGATAGCACTACACACCAGTTAAGAATGAAAGTGAAAAATTCAAAAGTTTATAAGGTAATCAGAAATCCCATATATATCCCATATATCAGAAATCCAGAATACAGACCCTGAATCTAAACTCAAGGACACGGCAGAGAAACCACAAATGGTGAATAGTTCTATTTAAACACACACACACACACACACACACACACACACACACAGACACAGACACACACAGACACAGACACACACAGACACACATACACACACAGACACACACACACACACAGACACACACACACACACAGAGAGAGAGAGAGAGAGAGAGAGAGAGAGAGGGAGAGGTGGGGTGGGGGTATGAGGCATGGAGTTGTATTGTTAGAAAACAGTCGGTAAGGCAAAGTAATGTTTGAGATTAAAGGAGACTTGAGAGATATGAACGCTAAATAAGATCCTATCCTGGATTTCATATTGAAGAAGGGAAGGTGCCAAAAGTAACATCGTTGGGTTAATTGACAAAACTGAGAAACAGAAGACAGTGGACTGGGTATCATATTACCAGTACTCCATTTACTGAAATTCGTAACTGTCCTGTGGTGGAAAAGAATCTCTTTAGTTTTAAGAAGTATGCACTGAATGCAATTTATTTTCAAATAAGGCAGGAAAAAAATGGTGTGTCTATAGAGAGAAAGCAAGCAAGCAAGTGGGCAAATGATAAGCATACGGGGAAAAAATATAATAACTGGTGAATCTGGGGCATCCACAGGTGTCCCTTTACTCATCTAATTCTTGGACCACGTAGATAAGTTTGAAGTAAATGTCAAAATAAGAATTGTAAATGAGCAAACAAAAAAAAAGAAATCCCATATACTGCTGCTGGAAATGTGTATCAATACCACCACTTTGAAAAACTGCGTCAACATACACTACAGCTAAATATAACTATACCTGATGACCCACTAATTCTACTCCTAGCTATATGTCCAATAGCAATGTGTGTGTAAAGCTGGGCACAGTGGTTCATGCCTGTAATCCTAGCACTTTGGGGGCCAAGGCAGGCAGATCACCTGAGGTCAGGAGTTCGAGACCAGCCTAGCCAATATTGCAAAACCCTGTCTCTAGTAAAAAATTTTAAAAATTATCCAGGTGGATGGTGCACACCAGTAATCCCGGCTACTTGGGAGGCTGAGGCACAAGAATCACTTGAACCCGGGAGGCAGAGGTTGCAGTGAGCCCCAATCACACCACTGCACTTCAGCCTGGGTGACAGAGTGAGACTCCATCTCAAAAAAAGAAAAAAACAAAACCTGGATGTCCATTTCTTCCTGGTATCCCTTAAGGTTGGTATTAATGAACATTATAGAATATATGCATCCACATATTCTGGGAAAAGGTTTCTTTACACTTTCTACTTCGGCCCTTTTCATTTTTCCTTCAGTCATTTTCTTTACTACTCCCCACAGTCCCCTTACAGTCTTCGTAATGGTCTACAATTTGAACTGTGTTTTCTTCCACTTACGACTTGCCTGGTTCCCTGGAGATGTAAAGGCTGGCCAGTTCCCAGCCTCGTTTCCCTCTCAAGCACAGAGACAGTCATATAGCACTTTATAACCCCAACATCTAACACCATGACCCAAATACACCAGCCACTCAAACTACTACTGAGGATGATAACAGTATTATCTTCTTAGTAAACCACTAATGACTGGACTTACTGTTACTCACAGATAAGAAAGCTCTTGCGCAAGAACAGTTTTCCTTCATGATGAACTACAGCTCATTCCGATGAGCATTTATTTTCTTTGCTGATATTATATAATGATGTACAAGGCCTTAGACACAATCCTCTAAGATTTTTCTTTTACCCTTAATAAGATAATTGAAATGAGAATGGGAATAAGACCATTTTAACAAAATTGACTAAAATTAATCTCCTCGCCTCTAAATCAAAGATTTCCTCTACATTAGAAAGTAAATACAGGACATTTCACTGTAACAGAATATTCTTTCATGGACCAAAGCCTTCTTTGTCAAAACTAAAAATGCCTCAGTCTTCACACAGAACATACAGAACACTTCTGAAGTTAAAACACATTCCAAGTTAAAATACATTCAAAGTAACAGCAACATCCAACTGATACAAAACGTAGAAATAAAAGTCATACAAGAAAAATAAAAGATATAATTGACAGAGAAAGTCATTTGCGTCCTATAAAGTGTTGACTATAACACTAAAAGAATAGGCAAAGAAATCCTACAGTCAGAGACCCAGCTCACTGGGAGCTTTGGTACACATGGGCATTTCTGTCAGGGAACTTTTGCATCCTTACCTTTTGGAAAACATAACTGTGGATTTGAAATAGATTTATATGTTACAAGGTCTTCCTCAAATTAGAAGCTAAAACCTCCAAGGGAAGTCACAAGCAAGTTTTTAAAAGATGAAGATGACTGGGTTGAAGGGTTGCCAGCAGACGCAGGGGACATAAAACAGGCATGCTTCCCCAACCACGTACTCTCACATTAGAAAGTCCCTTTAGAAAGCCTTCGATCTCCCGACTAAGAAAAGAATACCGCCATTTCAAAACTCTGAAAAACTTTTTAATAGAAATGGTAATCGTAAGATAAACTGTAAGAGCTTGGTTTTCTTCATACGGAAGAGTGATGGCGCTCACAAGGTTGCACGATGTTCTTTAGTGTCAGAGGGTAAGCTATTTGAATATCGGTGGTAGAGAAAACTTACCATTAGCAACACATAATACAAACTTCAACAGTGACATAAATTTTGCATCGCTATTTACTTAATAAAATGTATTTTCTTTTATTTTTTTGAGATAGAGTTCTTGTTGCAACTCCAGGCTGGAATGCAGTAGCGTGATCTCAGCTCACCGCAACCTCCACCTCCTGGGTTCAAGCAATTCTCATGCCTCAGCCTCCTGAGTACCTGGGATGACAGGCATGCACAAGCACACCTGGCTAATTTCATATTTTTAGTAGAAACGGGGTGTCTTCATGTTGGTCTTGCTGGTCTCAAACTCCCGATCTCAGGTGATCCACCCACCTTGGCCTCCCAAAGTGCTGGGATTACAGGTGTGAGCCACTGCATCTGGCCCAATAAAATATATCTTAAAATCTGCCAAGTATTGGGCAGTGTGCTGGGCATGGAGATTCTAAAGAGGAACAAGACATGGTTTCTGCCCTTGAGAAGCTCCAATCTAGACTACTGCTGTCCAAGAGAACTTTCTATGATGATGGAAATACTCTGTCTATGCTGTCCCCTAGCCACATAGCAGCCACCAGCCACCTGTGGCTCCTGAGCACTTGAAATGTACCTTGTGCAACCAAGGAATTGAGTTTTTATTTGATTATAATTAATTTAAATTTTAATGCCACACACGACTAGTGGCTGCCCTACTGGATAGTGCACATCTAGGCGCATGTATGATAACTAACCCAAAAAGTATTAAGATTCATGCCATGAAATGGCAGTAATCATTAATGTTCACTTACCTCATTTAGTATGCTTTCCAGTGTTGGAGGCGTGTCAACTTGAGGAATATCAAACTCCTTGTCATCAATCTAAATAAAGAAAAAAAATAATGCTCACAAAATGATGTCTTTCTCCTTATAACTGCAAGGAGTTTTCATTGATTAAAACCATCATCAATTAAAAGACAAACTTACCATCAAAATGATCACAAAATCAACTAAAAAATTCATAGAAATAATCAAGTCAAGACTACAGAGTGGTTTCATTTCCTCTCTACACATTCAGTTACTATCAAGAACAAATACGCACTAACTACAGTAGCCTGACAGCCCTTTCCAGAAAACTTTTTTTTTTTTGAGTCTCGCTGTAATGCACAGGCTGGAGTGCAATGGTGCAATCTCAGCTCACTGCAACCTCCACCTCCTGGGTTCAAGCGATTCTCCTGCCTCAGCCTCCCAAGCAGCTGGGATTACAGGCATGTGCCACCATGCCCGGCTAAATTTTTTTGTATTTTTAGTAGAGACGGGGTTTCACCATATTAGCCAGGCTAGTCTTGAACCCCTGACTGAAAGTGATTCGCCTGCCTTGGCCTCCCAAAGTGCTGGAATTACAGGCATGAGCCACTGAGCCTGGCCTACTTTCCAGAAAACTTCGGTTGAAAGACTTTTGCATCTTCTTTCCTAAACATGACAAAACAACATCTAAGACAACCCCTAATTTTCTAAGTTTAGACATAAGTCATAAGCAATAAGCAAAAGTCTGACATCACATTTCTTAGTTATTTCATAAATTATGGGGAGAGATAATCAGGTCAAGCAACTTGTCATTAAATATTCTCATACTTGCAGAAATCCATTAATTTAATATTAAATCAAATGGAGAAAAAAATGTTGTACAAGATAAGAAACCTACCACTGGCTCTGTGACTTTGAGAGGTCATTTAACATAGCTGCATGCCAGTGTCTTCATCTATACAACGGATTATCAGAGTGTTGTGAGACTTGTGAAGCTCAAATGACAACATGAATCAAATCATTTCATAAACTGCAATGGACTATCCAAATGAAGGGTGATGTTATCTCATACAACCATACACACAGGAGGCCAAGAAGGGAGGATTGCTAGGGTCCAGGAGTTTGGGAATAGCCTGGGTGACGCTGCGATACCCTCTCTACAAAAAATTCAAAACAAGCCGGGCATGGTGGCATACATCTATGGTTCCAGCTGCTTGGGAGGCTGAGGCGGGAGGATCGCTTGAGCCCAGGAGGTTGAAGCTTCAGCGAGTCATGTTTGCACCACTGTACTCCAGCCTGGACAGAGTGAGACCCTATATCAAAAAAAAGAAGAAAAAAAAACTATACAGAGACTCCTATTAACCCATGCAAAAATGACAGGCTTAGAGTCTCTGGGTCATAAAACATACTCTAACCAACCCTGGTTAAACATCATCACTTGACAAAAGTGGAAATTTTTACCAGATCGTTTTTGAACTCCAGTTCCTTGTCCAAATCTATGTAAGAGAATTTTGAAAGTGAAGCTTCTAGACTGAAAGACTTATTCAGCTCTTCTTCGGCCGTCTTGGCACAGAGGCTCTGGTCCACAGTTTCGTGGTCTGGTTCACTTTCCATATTTACTTTTAACAACAGCACTCAGTTCATCCAAGCAAGCGTTTTTTGTTTGTTTGGCCTTAGCTCAGAAAGACCTGAATGATGATCTCTTTTCAAAAAAAAGAAAAAAAAAAGGATCATTTAGATATCCTCCTTGTCAACTGGACATTCCAAGGGTTTACCTGGTCAGACTTCACCTAATCATCTAACTGCAGGCAAACTGAAATCAGCAGCGGCTACAGGGCATGTTACTGGGAGAGGGAGGAACACCTAACTTGGGCTCGCGGAGTCAGCCATGAAACTGGTGATAGTGATGACTTAATAGGCTCAGCCACTGGACCTGGTACCTAGATTTATTTACCTAACAGCATAAGGGCAAATCGGTGCCAAAGGCTGCAATTAACACCTTCTTTATGCTCCAAACCCCAGGGTAGTGCTCGTGTTCCGCTGGAAATAAGCATATAAGCCAGTTTTGGTTTTGGCCGCTGCACAGGGCCACAGACATCTCTGGGAGCTTAGCACAGACACTGGGGATGAACAACCAGTTATTTAACACAACACCAGCAAACCTAAGAGTTCAGATCTACTAAAGGAAACAACAGTGACCCCAAGATGAAACAATCCCATAGCCTACCAGAGATTTCTGAAAAGAGAGCTAGTCATAGAGAACCATGGACACTTCAGGAAAAACGAAATACTAAAGAAAACTAGAAATGCATATAGCTTTTTATTTCATATTTCCCAGCTCTAAAGAGTAGATCGCTCTTATTTCAAAAATCACAGATAATTTGATTTACTTGCAAAACTGTCAGTTCTAGAAAGCTAAAAATATACTTACAACGTAAGTTTAATAATTAAGTTTGCTTTTATATGATTTTATGTTGTGTTTCAATTAGGCTACAAGTGACCCAACTTTAAAAAGTCCAATTAGCTTTAACTGTTTAGAATAAAGCAAAAATATGAAGACAGAAACGAAGCCCTAACAATAATAATAATGAAGGTCATTTTGTTTTCTAAACTAGATATTTTTCACAGTACCAAATAACAGGCAAAACTCTCAGGGCAAAGTTCTTTCAAACTACATATTGCCCTTTGGGTGTATAAACACCACTATCACCAACCACCCTTCCCCTGGAGTCAGCTGCTCTTAGTAAATTCGATTGTGCCTGTTAGTAAAGACAGATTGTGCACGTTAGTGAAGACAGGAAAAAAAGGCTTACAATTACTGAGACACTTAACTTCTTTTAAGAGACAGAGTCGGCCGGGCACGGTGGCTCACACTTGTAATCCCAGCACTTTGGGAGGCTGAGGCGGGTGGATCACAAGGTCAAGAGATCGAGACCATCCTGGTCAACATGGTGAAACCCCATCTCTACTAAAAATACAAAACATTAGCTGGGCATGGCGGCGCGTGCCTGTAATCCCAGCTACTCGGGAGGCTGAGGCAAGAGAATTGCCTGAACCCAGGAGGCGGAGGTTGCAGTGAGCCGAGATCGCGCCATTGCACTCCAGCCTGGGTAACGAGTGAAACTCCGTCTCAAAAAAAAAAAGAGACAAGAGTCTCACTATATTGCCCACATGGCCTCCAACTCTTGGGCTCAAGCCATCCTCCAGCCTCAGCCTCCGGAGTAACTGGGACTACAGGCATGTACCAACTGTGCCCAGCTTCAAATAACTACTTTTTTTAAATGAACTGTGATTAGTTGTTTTTAAACAACATGGGAAAAATTCACTGACAATTTTATCTAATGAGGCTCATTATTTTAGTACCTATAGTTAATTTCTCTTCCTTTGATGTTTCATATTAAAAGAAATGTTACTTTGTATAAACCATGGACTCATGAAACGGACTTTTCAAGAGCTGAAACTAACTTTTCTAGCTATTACACTATTTGGTATATTACCAAATCCAGACTAATTTCTTTCACATGCTACAGAAAGCAGACTCTAACGTTGTGCCCTATAAAACACACGCTATCAAACACATTCCTAGAACACATAACTGAGGCGACTCTTTGCCTGGCAACATTTTAAAATATCTTTCCAACATCAGGTACCAAATACAGGGCTCCTTTTGTAATAACCCAAATGCAGTAGCAATACTAACATTTACATGCATTTCTTCAAAGACCTTGGCTCATAACAAATTATTTTTTAATAAAGTCTTTCAACTCCTATTTGTATCACTAAGAAAAAATGGTTACAATTATTTAAGAACTATTTACAAACATGCACAATCTAATTCATATTCAACAGTTCCTAAAGACAGTTATTAACTTTTATTCTTATGTGTTTTTCAAAAATAGTGGGAAAGACCATACAGCAAAATAATATTTATTTAAATGATTTAATAATCTAAAATGTTTCATATTTTATATTTGACTTTCCAAAATAACTCAGAAGAGAAAACAATTTTTTCCACCTCTTTTTATCCCATATCTGGGGTTATTAAGAGGTTCCAAGACCATAAAACAATCTAGCATCTCTGAACACCAATATGACACTGAACAAGTATCAAGTGGTCAAGCGCTCCCTGAAGACATCATCCTGCCAAGCTACCCTGCCCCATTTCTGACCTTCATTTCACTGAGCTCCTTTCACTGATGAGATGTGGTGGCAAAGCAGAAAGAACACAGATAAGCCAGAGTCTATTAAACTCAGGTCTGCTGGTATGGCCGCTTTTCTTAGAAATAACCAGGAAATAAACACCTTTCCCCACCCCCTAACCCCCCAAAAATAAAATCCACAGATCGAGTCTGAATCTGGACTTTATGAGTTCCTATCTGTGACCTTGGCCAATCTGTTTACTTTTTCTGAATCCCTTCTATTTCTCTATTGGTAAAGTGGAATACTGTGGAAATTTGTGTTGTTTGCTCAGAATAGCGCCTCCTTCTGGGAAGGGCTCCTTCAAACCATGTGCTTCTTGTAGAGGCTGACGGTCAAAATTCCATTAGATCCCACACTCCCCACCCGGCTCTATTCTGCAGAAAGAAAATCATTCATTTAACACACATCCAATAAACACCTACTATGCATCTGTCACTGGAGACATACCTATATTGACAGAACTTAGGTTCTAGGTACAGATGCTCTGGAAAGAATGAAACCTATAGAAAAAAACCAAGTAGAGAAGAGAGTCCTGACATCATTCAACCCTCAGACTGTAGTCTTCCATCAAGTGAGCTCTGCCCATAGCCTCTGGCAGTTAGGCTATGTAAGCCAACATACGCTCTCCCAATGTCCCCCTTTCTTTTAGCACTTAAAATGGACAGTCCTGACTCAGGAATGCAACTACCTCTCCTGCAGGGCTACTGTGAGGAACAACATCTAGAAGGATCTCAGGACATAATTTTCAAACAATACTAGCTATTATATTTAAAACCTCAAGATTTTCAAATTTTTCTCAAGATTCTAAGACAAAATGTACTATTTCTGTAAAGGTCTAGCCAGTGCTAAGCATATCAGAACAATGTCCTTGATATCACAGCAGTTCTTCAGGAGCTGAATGGTTGGGGTTTTGTCTTAGTGCAGCTGCCACCAAAGCATCAGAGACACTTCATAAAAACTTGAATTATAACAGAAGTGCCTCATGTGACTAACTCATTCTAAAATCATGTTTTGGATTTTTTTAACATCAACATTAGTCTACACTTTACTAGTGAAGCCAACCATGTCCCCTTCCCAAGTTATCTCTTGTCCCTTACCAGCAGTTACTCCTTTCTTCATTTTAGTCAGTAAGCTTTTCCAACCCAAATAGACCTGATGAATCAAGAGGTCACCATGCTCAATTTTTTTTTTTAAGATTTGCACCAGTTGCCAATCAAATGTTTTTAAAAGGAGAGTTCACTTGAGCAGCTTCTGTGAATTTTTCGGAAAGTACCTGAGCTGGGAATCTCCCTGTGGTAGGCAGTGTAAGGGTACCCAACAATGCCAGTCCTAATACCCAGAAGCTATGAACATGTTTTTTTACATGGCAAAAGGGATTTTGCAGTCTAAATTAAGACTCGACAGGAAGATTATTCTGGATGATTAGGGTGAGTCTGTAATCACAAAGGTCCTTAAAAGTGGGAGAGAGGCAGAAGAGAACGCCAGAGAAAGAGATGTGGCAGAAGAAGCAGTATCAGAGAGACGCCATGTCATAGGCACTGAAGATGGAGAACCGCGCTCAGGAGCTAAGGATGCAGCCTCTGGAGCTTCAAAAGACAAGGAAACAGACTGTCTCCTAGAGCCTCCAGAAGGACTCAAGTCCCGTCTTGACATCTTAATTTTAGTGAGACTGGGGTCAGACTTGTGAAGTATGCAACTGTAAAATAAATCTGTGTTGTTTTATACCACTAACATTATGGTGATTTATGGCAACAGCAGAAAATGAATAGACAGTTGACCCTTGAACAACACAGGTTTGAACTTCAAAAGTCCACTTACAGGTGGATTTTCTTCCTCCTCTTCCACTCAAGACATCGAGCTCAACCCCTCCTCCCCCTCCTCAGCCTACTCAACATTTAGACAAGGATGAAGGCCTTTATGATGATCTACTTCCACATAATGAAAAGCAAGTATGTTTCCTCTTCTTTAGAATCTTAGTATCTCCTTTTCTCTAGCTTTCTTTATTGTGACTATATAGTACATGATACAAGTAACACACGAAATATGTGTTAAATGACGGTTAATGTTATCAGTAAGCCTTCTGGTCAACAGTAGGCAGTAGCAGCGAAGTCTCTGGGGAGTCAAAAGTTGTACCTGGATTTTCCACTGGTTGAGGGGGCGGTGCCCTTTACCCCTGCATTGTTCAACGGTCAATGGTACTAATAAATATAAATTAACGTTTCTGGTCCCATATCCAACATTCTGAAATATTAACCCCGCCCTTGTGGTTGGTGTTGCCCATGTGTTTATTAAGCAAGCCCTTCATTTCAATATATGCACCAATGATGAAATGGTTCATACATGATGCTTAATATTTCACACCTGAGATACAGATCTTGCTTCAGAGATCACATAAATGTTATCCCAGCTCAAAGGCTGATAATGAACCACTCATAAATTCCTGTTGGGATGCAATTCTACAACTAGTTCTTCACCCAACCATCTTGTGAGCTAGCGTTTTTACAGTTCTTAGGGGACGCCATACCAAACAGTACCTGCGCATAACAGAGCGCAAGTTACGTCAAGTATTTCTTAGTCTCTCTCATAGGAAATATATGTCATGGAATCGCAATTACCCAGTATGCTGTCCTCTTCTGAGTGTTGATAAACGAGAATTTTAATAGTTCAGACATAAGATTATCAGTTATTTCCTCTTGTTATTCCCAACCAATTAAGAATAGATTCAAGGACCATTAAAAAAAGATAGGTACCATATAAACAGCAATGACTTGATTATGACACTGGCTAGCTGAATAAGAACTCTAATGTCTGACCTATATTAGGCCAGGTTAATGTGGAATTCTTGCACCACTGTTTTATTTTAAGAGTTGGGATCTTGCTATGTTGCCCAGGTTAGCCTTAAACTCCTGGCCTCAAGCGACCCTCCTACCTCAAGTCTCCCGAGTAGCCGCAACTCCCAGCCTGTGCCTCTACTCCCAGCTGTCACCAGTTCTCACATTCACAAATGTCTCACCTTGGCAAACATTTATTCCTAACTGTTCTCAGCTCCAGGGTCCTGTTTAATTCTCTGACATTATTTTCCTCCTAAAAGTGTCATACGAGATACTTTTTCACATTACAATGAAATAGAATCAAGTTTTAATTTACTATATAATGCTAGCAGGACATCACAAAATATAGTGACAACATTACATGCAAACTTTACTTTGGGCCTTCCCAATCCAAGCATTTCTCTTCATTCCTTGGTTTTGTGAGGGAAAAAAAAAAACGCAATAGTGGGTTAACTTCTGCGAGATTTCTATTACCTTTCTCTGGCAAAACTGACTTTCTTTCTTTTTTTTTTTCTTTTTTTTTTGAGACAGGGTCTCCCTCTGTCACTCAGGCTGGAGTGCAGTGGCATGATCTCGGCGCATTACAACCTCTACCTCCGAGGTTCAACAATCCTCCCACTTCAGCCTCCCAAGTAGCTGGGTCTACAGACGCACACCACCACGTCCAGCAAATTTTTTGTATTTTTAGTAGAGATAATGTTGGCCAGGCTGGTCTCAAACTCCTGGGCTCAAGCCACCTGCCTGCCTCAGCCTCCCAAAGTGCTGGGATTGCCCGTGTAAGCCACCGCACCTGGCACAGGTGGACTTATTTTTAACAGCTCCCCAATGCCTCCAGGATGAAATTCTAAGCCTGTGACTCCAGATATGACATGAGCTGATCCTTTGGCCTCCTTCCCTTACAAATGAAATTATTATTTGCACTAAGAGTCCTTCAAGAATAGCTTCCACTTTCCCTTCATGTCTGCTCAAGCTGATTTACCTTCCCCTTCCTTTTTCTCTACATTTATCTAACTTCCTTCCTTCTGGGCACTGTTCAAACTGATCTGCCTATGACCTCTTCCTTCCCTAACCACCCTCTGAATTCAGAAAACATGTCTTCTTTTAAAACAGTGGCTTGGCTCTTTCTTCATACTGATCCATTGGCTAATTTACAACGTGACTGTCTTTTCTCCCCAGCTATACAATAAAAATGGGGCCATGCTTCTTTGAATATTCCACAGCACTGGACTCACCGGCTTGCACAGCTAGGTAGACAGTTAAAAATGTTTGATTAACACAGGAACTAGGAGACAGGAGTCACATCTGTGCTGCCAATTAAATATATCAGTGTTATTACTTGTAATTGGTAAGCTCCAGGGGATAAGATCTGACTCACACATACAGGAATCTATGCCATAATAAATAAGCCAAGTTATAACTGAATTCTACTTACAAATAATCAGGCTTGTCAACCACTGCAGGTCCTATTTATCAACTATCAGCTAAAACACTGCTGCCTTAAAAAGGCCTTTGTTTTTGCCCTACTCAACCAGGCTATGTTCCCTGTTAATATGTACTCACAAACCGGGCACGGTGGCTCACGCCTGTAATCCCAGCACTTTGGGAGGCTGAGCCGGTGGATCACGAGGTCAAGAGATCGATACCATCCTGGTCAACATGGTGAAAGCCCGTCTCTACTAAAAGTACAAAAAATTAGCTGGGCATGGTGGCGCGTGCCTGTAATTCCAGCTACTCAGGAGGCTGAGGAAGGAGAATTGCCTGAATCCAGGAGGCAGAGCTTGCGGTGAGCCGAGATCGCGCCATTGCACTCCAGCCTGGGTAACAAGAGCGAAACTCCGTCTCAAAAAAAAAAAAAAGTACTCACAGCACTGTTCTCTTTTACTACACTTACCACACTGTCATTTCCTCATCGTCTAAACCACCAATCCTTGCCCCAAACTGGAATGCAGGTTCCATGAGAGAGCAAAGACCAGATCTGCCTTGTTCACCCTTCTATTCCCGGTACCGATGTTACACAGTAGCTAATGAATCCATCAATCCACCTGTCTGCCCATCCACCTGTTCCTCCCTCCCCAGGTAAATAGCCAGGCAAGACTGCATCACTAGCTTCCAGAACCTCAAATAGCAGTTCCGGTCATTTACTATAAAGTACGGTTAGTTACGCTAGTCCAAGATCCTCCATCTGTGCAAGTTCCATTCTTTGCATCTAGGAGAGATATTTTTACATCATTTAGTTCATTTATAACATGATGCAAACCCCACAATCTCAGATGTTTTATGTTCTTTTGCGTTAATTCAGCCTAGAGGCCAAGATGAATACAGTGGAAATGTACCATACTTCCATTCAATTTACAGGAATTCCTCTATTATCTTCAGCAATGGGACAGAGAGAGAAAGAAATGATTCACGTAGGGCAAGAGACTGCATATCTCCAACTCGGTAACTACTTGCTTCACCGTGAGCACAGGAGACAGTCAGCGGCTGTGCTGTCTCGGTTCTCACCCGCCTCACACATGAGCAATTCACTTCACCTGCACTCAACATCACAAGCACCATGCAGTTCCAACATGGAAAAACAATACCTGGCTCTACTGGACTTCCTGAGAGGCCGCTGTTCGTCTCTGATATGACTCCCTCTCAGGGTAGTTTGAGGGTACTCAATTTTCACCTTACTCACGGCCTTTAGATGCAGACCCTACTCAGAGCAATGCTATTATATACTGGGTTGAGCTGCTTTACTTGACCCTGGAGTTTCTTTCCAAGAAGGCACATTTAGGTAACTGTAGCTCACAGTACCGAACTGCCACAATGAAAAAGCCCAAACCTCTGTTTCTCTTTCTGTCCTGTTGGTAAACATCTAAATGAGAAGAGTGACCATAAGTACATACAGAATAATAAATGTTAAAAAGAAGAGTGGGGGAAGGAACAGTGCCCAAGACCTTCCTGTCTACAGTGCTAAGTTACTGCCATGAATTGTCAGACACAATCCTCAACGAGCTCCCAGTCTAGAAGAGAAAACTCTAATGCCCATCACAATATACAAAACAATATTTGCAGAACGAAGTCTACAAATATCTAGATAACATAGAAATTCTAACTTTATTGATCAGTTTTTTCTCTTTTTTTTTTTTTTTTTAGTTGGAGTCTCACTCTGTCACCAGGCTGGAGTGCAACAGCACAATTCCTGCTCACTGCAACCTCCGCCATCTGACTTCAAGTGATTCTCCTGCCTCAGCCTCCTGAATAGGGACTACAGGTGCACACCACCAGGCCCAGCTAATTTTTTTGTATTTCTAGTAGAGACAGGGTTTTACCATGTTGGCCAGGATGGTCTCAATCTCTTGACCTTGTGATCTGCCCACCTCAGCCTCCCAAACTGCTGGGATTACAGGCGTGAGCCACCGTGCCCCGCCTATTGATCAGTTTTATATCAATACATGTAGGAGATAATTAAGTAAAATGAATAACGGAGAAAAATGATCACTTCCGGATTCTATAATATTGTCTCCACTATTATGAGAATCTCTCTTCCCAGACCCACTTCAACCCCCAAGAACTCCTCCTAAAAAGCACAAGGCCTTGTGTAGGCTGAAATATATTCCCTTTTCTTCACATAACTGATGCAGGTAAATTCTTATAAGTTAAATGCGCAAAAAAAAAAAGGATTCCACTTCGGTATAGGCTGAGCAGATGGCGGCCTTCTTTATAAATCTGCAATTAACTATCATCTCAATTTCTCTTGGTTAGGTGTCAAGAAGGATGTAGAGTCACATCCTTTTTTTTTTTTTTAAGAGCAAGAAGTAACTTGAAGCATCTTGCTGAACTGCAACAGAAAAAACAAAGGCTAAAATACTCCAGCACCTTTACCGTTTTTCCTGGAGGGCAACTGCTTCTCCTCCTTTCCAACCACGTGATTCTGGTGGTGCTGCCAATCAAGCACCCTATCTGCTTAGCCAGGGGAGCGGGGAAGAGTAGGCACATCACATTCTATGTCCAACGGGCAATCAAGGTCCTTCTGGAACTGTGAATAGTAGAGGTAGGGGTTTGTTCTTTATTCTGGGGTGCTTAATCTTGGAAGACGTAACACAGGAGTCATCTGCAGTCACACCTTCTATGCATTTATATACAGTCACATGCTCCAAAAAGATGTTTTGGGTCAATGACAGACCGCATATACAACCACGATCCCGTAAAATTACACATAATAAAGCTGAAAAATTCCTACAGCCCAGTGATGTCAGAGCTGTTGCAATGCAATGCATCACTCCTGCGTCTGTGGTGATGCTGGAGTAAACAAACCTCCCGCACTGCCCGTAGGATAAAAGCTACGCACATACAATTACGCACAGTACGTAGCACTTGATAGTAAACTCTCTACTGGTTTATGTATTTACTGTCCTATACTTTTGATCATTAGAGTCTATTCATCTACTTATTAAAAAATAAAAAAGTCAGCTATAAAACAGCTTCAGGCAGGTCCTTCAGGAGGTATTCCAGAAGGCACTGTTATCATAAGAGATGACAGTTCCGTAACTGTTACTGCCTCTGAGGACGTTCTACTGGGATCTTCCTGACTCTGTGTAGGCCTAGGCTAATGTATTCATTCAAGATTCAGTTAAGAATACATGTACCAATTGTACAGATGACACCTGAAGCTGTGGATCAAGAGAACATATCATTTAAACTCTATGAAAGCCACCAACAGATCCAAAGTTAAACATACTTTATTAAGTTCAAAAGATCTTCCTTCTCATTCACATACGTAACTGACATTTTGTGTCCCACTGGTTGAAATGTCAATGGAATAGTGAGATACAGCTAAGAATCACCAACATGTTCCAATATTCTGGAACAACATCTGCCAACAACAGTCCAGATACAAAGGAAATATATCAAATATAAAGAAAAATCAGCTCTGTTAGAGCTCTGTAAAGAATGTTCTCACATATGCCTTTTTGACCCAAAGCCCAAGAGGGCAATGATGTTTTTTTCCATTTATCTTTATTGCATATACTACAGAACAGGCCAGCTATCGCCAGAGGATTCAATATCTACTCTGTGCTTAAATTTAACCATGAGCAAAAGCCATGCCTTATACAAACATATGCAGACTATCCAACCACATTTACATTAGATATACCTCAAACACACACATAGATATACAATTAACATGTAATTATCTCCCAACGGCGGACATCTGGAACAAGGTTTAGCGCCACAAGCTAACATCCATGATTGTTTTGCTTGGGTCTGGGGTTTGTTTTTTGTTTTTTTGAGACGGAGTCTTGCTCCGTTGCCCAGGCCAGAGTGCAGTGGCACAATCTCAGCTCACTGCAACCTCCGCCTCCCAGGTTCAAGCGATTCTCCTGCCTCAGCCTCCTGCATAACTGGGACTACAGGTGCATGCCACCACACCCGGCTAATTTTTTGTATTTTTAATACAGACGGGGTTTCACCGTGTTAGCCAGGACGGTCTCGATCTTCTGACCTCGTGATCCACCTGCCTCGACCTCCTAAAGTGCTGGGATTACAGGCGTGAGCCACCGTGCAGGGACAGGTTTTTAGGTTTTTTGGTAGGGGAAAGTAGAGGGTGGATGGTGCAGCAGACAGAGGCCTTCCTATTCATTCTAACAATAATCTAAGAAGTGGGGGGGGGCCTGCTTATTTAAAGAAGTCTCCCCAGCTAGCTATTCCTGATAACCCACGACCATGGAACCTCTCACGGATCCCACCTCCCCCCACCCTATCCTCCTACGAAGCACACCCATTTTGTACACCGGAACACTGAGCAGCTGTTGCCTTCCTTCCTCAGATGCCACGCACGGAGAACTAGCCAAGGCACAGGAGTAGCCTCGAACTTTGGAGGCCCACCTTTCACCCTGCTGCCCTCACTCTGGGGCACACCTTGCACGTGGAGACAAACTGGAACCAGACTCACAGGGCGTGCACCAATTCCAAGAGACAGACGTCCCATCTCAGCCTCAGACTCAGACTCAGGCACCCTGACATCGGTCCCTGGAGGACGAAGGGGTCCACACCCGTTCCCCAGGCCCGACAGGCAGGCTACACCTGTCCCGCCAGGGAGTGGGGAGGGGCATGACACCCGCGGCCTAGGCTCACAGTCGGGGGCGCGGCCGTGCCAGTCCCTCAACCTAATTGTCGCATGACTGTAACAGGACAGAATGAGGCTTGCAATTACAGTCGCAAAGGAGATAAGGAACTGAGGGGTTACGGGTCCTCTGCAGAAAGGGAGAGATAACAAGTACATTACTGCAGTCACTGGATTCAGTAAGACCTCAGCCCCTTCCAGGCTTGGAGCCAATAAATCCCTTTTTACTTAAGCCCATTTGAATTTTCACATTCATTTGGAACCAATAAGTGGAAATTGCCCGACCCAGCTCCGGCCCAACGTAGGACACGCCCCTCCACTCGAGAATCAACCCCGCCCGGCCCGTGGGCCGGCAGACGCTGCTCTGTCCGCTGCCCGGGGTCGCGCCGCTGTCGCGCAGGGGAAGGCACCGAGGCTCAGAGACCTGTCGCGCGCTCTCCTCCTATCCTGTATACGGCCCCTCAATCCTGTCTCCTCCCCACGGGCCCGCTCTCTGGAAATTCGTTACCTGAGCTTGCAGCCATTCCGGCCCAGGACCGCCGGCCCACGTGATCGCGCCCCCCGCCTTCACTCTCGCCTCACGCACGCGCACTACCTACCACTACCGGCCGCGCTTCCGCTTTCCTCCTCGCACCGCTCCTCCTCTGGGGCGGTTCGCGCCTCTTCACCACGCCCCTACTTAAAGGGCCAGAGATACACTGTCTTCCCCCACGGAAAAAATGGGTGATTCACATCTTGAGGACCAAGAGAATGGAAACGTCCAAAAAGTAGCGCAGACGAATAAACAGCAGTCCTTGAGGTGAGAGAAGAAAGCTCCTTCTTTAAGAAAGGAAACTTACTTACAGATAGCCCAGAAAGGGATTTGATTCTCCGCCTTTTGGAGTTTGCAGCCAGTAACTTTTTTTAACTTAAAAAAAAAAAAAAAAAAAAAGATGAACACAGAATTGCCAATTTATTTTGTCAAATAAGGACAATAGGCACACATACTAAAAAACCAACTATTATATATCGTCAGTTTTGCTCCCCAAAATACATCTTAACACCAAAAACATAGGAGAAACATCGTCTCAAATAAAGACATCTTAAAAATGAATAAAAACGAATGCTTACTTGTCTTGTTGCTGCTGAAGAAAGGTGAAAGCTTGCAGAACAGACCGGTTTCTAGAGTCATCGCTGTAGGTCACATTACCCTGGGACACAGATCTTATGCTTGCTGGGGGCTATGGTCAAGAAAATAGGAGGAGGAACACCAGAAGATATTCTTGGAAGGAGATACAGAAAATGTTCAGCTGGACAGACATTTATTTAGCATCAACCAGGTTCACTGGACCTCTGGCCTTCGGAGGATCCAAAGATGGGTAAGATACCACCCTGCCTTTCAGGTACTCATTGTCTAAGAATTCAGTGTACAGACATAACAAAATACAAGGTAGGCTGTTTCGAGTAATATAAAGACATCAAACCACCATTTTTGGATCACAAGGGGAAAGTGTGAAACACTCCAGAAGGGATGTGGTACCTTGTTAGGACCTTGAAGGATTTCAGTGGCAGAGGACAGGGAGAAAGCGCAGCTGAGGGGACAGTGGCATCAAAGGAAGCGCAAGGCAAGTTTGGAAGCTAGTTACTGACCTGATGTAGCCATGGTGTGGGCAGTGGCTTCCAGCCTTCCAATCATTCACCAGGCATGCTGGCTCACGCCTATAATTGCAGCACTTTGGGAGGCCAAAGCAGGTGGATCACCTGAGGTCAGGAGTTTGAGACCAGCCTGGCCAACATGGCAAAACCCTATCTCTGTTAAAAATACAAAACTTAGCATGGTGGCATGAGCCTATAGTCCCAGCTACTCAGGAGGCTGAGGCAGGAGAATCATTTGAACCCTGGAGGAGGAGGTTGTAGTGAACCAAGATAGCGCCATTGTACTCCAGCCTGGGCAACAGAGCGAGACTCTGTCTCAAAAAGAGATACATTTCGGCCATGGCCTAGTATAAATATATACACAGTCTTGTATATATGTATGAGTTTGTGTTTTAGATAGGTGGATAGATAGATAATAGATAGAGATAACTGCTGAGACAGTAATTGCCTTTAGAATGTACAATGCAACTTGGTATTGTCCATTCTATTCAATTCTCTTTTTTTAAGTGCTGGTTACTGAATTCATTTCAGTACTCAGTGATGCAGAGCAGCCCGTAGTTCGAAGACACTGGTGTAGTGTGTATCAGAGCTATGGTGGGCCATGAGGGTGGAAAGGCTGGGAGCAGATCCAGAAGGACATTGCACGCTAAGCTGGGACATTCTGCTCTTCTCTACGAGCCTCCCTAGGAACTTGAGCAGAGGTGTGGCAACATGATAGATGTGCTTTAGAAGGCTGGAAACCTGCCTTTGGTTCTGAATATCACATTTTTCTAGAAAAACTATTAAACTGGAGACTGTCTAAAGGCGGGTAAGCAAGCTGGTGAGAGCAGAAGGCCTGTGACACAGAACTGTTGAAAGTATCCAGAAAAAAAAGAAATTGGCAGAAGTCGGGGAGAGCAGGGCCACAGCGAAAGCAGCAGAAAGGTAGCTATCAGGGTGGTACAAAAGTAATTGCGGTTTTTGCCATTACTTTCAAAAACGGACCCTTTTGAAATATCTCTGCAATACTCATACCCTTATTCTAGATAGCTGTAGAAAGAAAGCAAGCCTAGGACCTGTGTATGGACATGGCAGAGAAGCAGATTTCAACTCATAATAAAGAATATTTTAGGTTGGTCCAGACTGCCTCTGAGACCTCTCCAAAGTAACAGCTCTTTTATATACCTCTGTTCACACCGGGAAATAATGTCAAATGCTATCCTTTCCAGGCCTACTTGCCATAACAACAACAAAAAAATGTGTGCTTATTCTAGAAAATGTGGAAAATTCACGAAATATTTAAAAATAAAGCAGAAATTACCCACATTCAGAAAAAGGCACTCATTATTTTGGCTTATTTCTGTTTGGATCTTTTTTTTGCATATTTACATTTTTGACATAATAGAACTGCATAGAATGTTTAGTTATGTATTCTATATATTTACAGGATATATAGTTAATCGTGCATTCTCTTTTTTTCACTGCTATATCTTGAGCACTATCCACCATCACTAAAATTGTTCACAAATATTATTTGTAATGGGTACATAATGATTAATCATATAGTTTAATCTATTTTATTATTCCACTGTTTTTGGACATTTAGAGGAGTTCCGATTTTTTACTGCTAATGAGAACATTGCCATGAATATCCTTATCCATAAATTTTTGCCCACATTTTAAAATTATTTCCTTCCTTAGGCTAGAAACCTATCTGTGAAATCATTGATTCAAAGGCTTTGAAAGCTCTTTAGTCTGTGAATCGCCATGGTCAGATTCCCTTCCAGAAATGTCAGTCCAGTTTGCATTCTCACCAGAAGCGCTCAAGGGGGCCCATGGCACTTACCCCCACTGGCATTTATTTTATCTTTAAAAAAAAGATTTACAAATGTGATAGATGAAATGGTCTCTCATTTTCATTTGCATGGGATTACTAGTGGAGTGGAATAACTATATAAATTTATCAACCCTTTAGAGTTATTCTGGGAATGCAGTTTCACTGCTGGATTTGTGACTGGCCAATAGTACTGAGTGAATTGTTACAGACCTGTGAAAGAAGAAAACAGATGATCTTTTTTTTTTTTTTTTTTTGGAAGGGAGGAAGGGAGGAAGGCAGGAAGGGAGGAAAAGAGGAAGGGAGGGAGGGAGGGAGAGAAGGGAAGGAAGGAAATCAGGCAATGAGAGAGACATTGCCGACCTGGATCTAGAGGTCTACAAGTTGATTTCTTTTTTTGAGAGAAGGAAAGAAAAAAAAGGAGTGAAGGAGAGGAAGCAAGAGGAAGAAAAAGAGGGAGAGAGAATGGAAATGTTGCTTTATTCTAAAAATGGGTATTAATAATGGCCAATCAATGTTTCATTTAAACCTATGAGGAGGTGTGATGTGGTATTGACAAGAATGTATATTTTGTGTATTTAAAGTGGAGAGCTCTATAAATATTTATTAAGTTTACTTTTTCCGGATCTGAGTCCTTGATATCCTTATTAATTTTCTGTCTCATTGAGTCTAAGTCTCTATGTATCTGGGTGTCAGGATCGTTAGCTCTTGTTGTTGCATTGATCCTTTTACCACTATATCTTTGTTGCTTTAAAATCTATTTTATCAGATTCGAGAATTGCAACTCCTGCTTTTTATTTATTTATTTATTTATTTTTGCTCTCCATTTGGTTGGTAAATCTTTCTCCATCCCTTTGTTTTGAGTCTTTGTGTATCCTTGCATGTGAAATGGGTCTGGATGTAACATGCCGTTGGGTTTTGGCTGTATCTTTTGACTGGGGGATTTAGTCGATTTAAATTTAGGATTACTGCCATTTGATGTTAACTGGCTGTTTTATCCATTCGTTGATGTAAATTCTTCTTTATGTTGATGCTCTTTACTTTTTGGTATATTTTTAGAAAGGCTAATACTGATTGTTTCTTTCTGTGTGTAATGCTTCTTTCAGAAGCTCTTGTAAAGCAGGCCTGGTGGTAATAAAATCTGAGTACTTGCTTGTTCATAAAAGATTTTATTTTTCCTTCAGTTGTGAAGCTTAGTTTGGCTGGATATGAAATTCTGGGCTGAAAGTTCTGTTCTTTACGGATGTTGAATATTGGCCCCACTCTCTTCTGGCTTTAGAGTTTCTGCTGAGAGATCTGCTGTAAGTCTGATAGGCTTCCCTTTGTGGGTAACCTGACCTTTCTCTCTGGCTACCCTTAGTATTTTCTCCTTCGTTTCAACCCTGGTGAATCTAACGATTATGTGCCTTGGAGTTGCTCTTCTTGAGGAGTATATTTGTGGTGTTGTCTGTATTACCTGGGGTTGAATATTGTACTGCTTTGCTAGTTTAGGAAAATTTTCCTGAATAATATCCTGAAGAATATTTTCCAGCTTGGATTCATTCTCTCCATCGCATTCAGGTACACCTATCAAATGTAAATTAGGTCTTTTCACATAGTCCCACATTTCTTGGAGACTTTGCTCATTCCTTTTTATCCTTTTTTCTCTAATCTTGTCTTCTCGTTTTATTTCATTAAGTTGGTCTTTGACCTCTGATATCCTTTCTTCTGCTTGAACAATTCGAGTGTTTAAACCTGTGCATACTTTTAGGAGTTCCCATATTGTATTCTTCAGTTCCATTAATTCACTTATATTCCTCTCTAAGTTGTCTATTCTCATTAGGATTTCGTCAAACCTTTTTTCAAAGTTCTTAGTTTCTTTACATTGGGCTACAACATGGTCTTTTAACTCACAGAAGTTTCTTATTATTCATCTTCTGAAGCCTGATTCTGTTAATGGAATGCACCCGTTCTCCATCAAGTCTTGTTCCCTTGTTGATGAGGAACTGTGATCCTCTTTAGAGGGAGAGGCGTTCTGATTTTGAGTATTCTCAGCCTTTTTATGCTGGTTTCTTCCCATCATTGTAAATTTATCCACCTGTGGTCTTTGTAATTACCAACTTCCAAATTAGGTCTCTGAGTGGATGTCCAAGTTGTTAATTCCCAGGGCCGAAATATGAGCAACCAACTGCGCTGGCCAAAACAGCGGCATTAAGACTGATGGTGCTTTTCTGCCCCGGAATCTCCAGTCTGGCTTTCTTCTTGAGTCTGTAATAGGTGATTCTGCCTTCCCGGAGCTCTGAACGTCGGTCAGAAGGGGAACCAGTCCCGTTTACTCTGCACCAAGTGCTGCCACGCCGAGGTGCCGGCGAAACCGCTGTGCTGGCCACAAGAGTCGCCCTGGCGACCCATGCAGCTCCTCCACTGGGAATCTTCTGCTCCGTGAGCGACCAAAATTTGTCTGAAAGTGTGGCGTCCTCTGGTTCTCTGCGCTTTCGCTGGGAGCTGCAATCCCGAGATGTTAGCGATTAGCCATCTTGGATCGTTCCCTCACGCCTTGGTTTTCAAAGAAGCAACAGAGGATTTTTAAAATGAGTTATGTGGTCACACCAAGTTACAGGCAAATTCTATTGTGGTGTGCTGTCCTAAGAAAGGTTGTGGGAGAGCTGACTCATCACATACTATTGGCTTCAGCAACATATCATTCCTTACATTAAATCAAAATTTTAGATTTGAATTGCCTCATTTGGTAGTTTTGTTTGTATTTAATTATGTTTTTAGTTTTATAGATGGATCAAATCTATAAAACTCAGGAGTCCTTAGTTTTGTGTTTGCTTACATACATACATACACAGACATATGTATGCAACATTATTTTTAAAAAGCTAACTCTAGATATCTATGAGAATCTTTTCCCCTTACAAAGGATCTAAACAATATCTGAGTCTGAAAAACATTGATACTGGAATTTCTTAAAGTTTCATTTGTACTTACCTAAACACGGGTATTGGAATTTTTTTTAAAAGGTAAAATTTGTGTCAACTTATATATTGGAACTTTTCCATATAGAATAGTATTATGATTTTCTTCTTTTTGGAAAGAGTACCAAAAGCTATACTATGTTTGGGGTTCAGAGAGTATGTTTTGACTTCAAATGTACCATTCATCAAAGGTAACTTCCTACAGGTCTGTAAGACCTAGACAGAGGAACGTTTGCATTTACCAAACTTGTAAGTAAGATGAAGCAGTTGAGCAGATAGTGATTACAATGGAGCTTTTGTGAAGTTGTCTTAGAGAAATGAAGCCAGTGAGAAAAAAGTTGTCTGTGAGCCTTGGGAAGGGGTGCGGGCTGGCCTGAAAGGGGCACAGGAACTAGAAGGGAGCGCCACTAAGGACTGCTACAGTTGGATGGTGTCCTTACACTCAGCTCTATCCCCCCAGCTGTCACCAAGACAGAAGGATGCAGACCCCAACCCAGACATCACTGTTACCCCTGCATATAGAATAAGCCACATCTCTCCTGAGGGGAAAATAAAGTCTGTACCAGAGAGCAAAAGCCAGAGAACAGGCCAGGCATGGAGGCTCACACCTGTAATCCCAGCACTTTGTGAGGCTGAGGTGGGCGGATCACAAGGTCAGGAGATTGAGACCATCTTGGCTAACACGGTGAAACCCCGTCTCTACTAAAAATACAAAAAATTAGCCGGGCATGGTGGCGGGCACCTGTAGTCCCAGCTACTCAGGAGGCTGAGGCAGGAGAATGGCTTGAACCTGGGAGGCAGAGGTTTTAATAAGCAGAGATCATGCCACTGCACTCCAGCCTGGGCGACAGAATGAGACTCCATCTCAAAAAAACAAAAACGAAACAAACAAACAAACAAAGGCAGAGAATAGGAGATTGGACCCTGTCTTTTTCTCCCCCCTCACAATTGCAAATAAACTGGCTTTTTTTCCTTTTTTAAAAAGGGACTTTGTTGGAGCACAGAGAATTTTTAGGGCAGTGAATCAACTCTATATGATGCTTTAATAGTGGAAATGTCATACATTTGTCCAAAGCCACAAAATGTACAACATGGAGAATGAACCCAAAGGTAAACTATAGATGTGGATGATAATGCTATAATGATGTGTCATGCAGGGTCCTCAGATGTAACAAATGTGGCACTCTGGTGAGGGAGGCCACCAGTGCCTGGGGCAGGCAGTGCATAGAAGTCTCTGTACCTTCCTCTCAATTTTGCTGTGAACCTAAAATTACTCTAAAAAATCAAGCTTATTAAAATAATGTGTCCAGGTGAGGTAGTTCACACCTGTAATCCCAGCACTTTGTGAGGTCAAGGCAGGCAGATCACTGAGGGGGGAGTTCAAGATCATCCTGGCCAACATGGCGAAACCCTGTCTCTACTAAAAATAAGCCAGGCATGGTGGCAGGCACCTGTAATCCCCACTACTCGGGAGGCTGAGGCAGGAGAATCCCTTGAACATAAGAGGTGGAGGTTGAAGTGAGCCAAGATTGCGTCATTGCACTCCAGCCTGGGCGACAGAGTGAGATTCCACCTCAAAAATAATAATAAATAATAATAATTTTAAAAGCCAAAACCAAAACCTGGTGTAAGGGTTTTTAATTGAGTCAAAACATCCAAGCAGTCTGGAGAGAAGTAAAATTGGTTCTCTGTAGGTTTCTCAACCTGTCCAGGTGTCACTCATGTTCCTTCTGCCTGGAGTGTTCCTCCCCCAAGGTAAGTATTTGGCTCACTCCCTCACCTTCTTCAGGGCTTTGCTCAAATGTCACTGCATTAGTCAGGGCAATAAATACAAGGAAGGCAAGCAGTTCTCTCCTCCATCCAGTTCTCAGGAACCCAGTTCTTCCCATCTGGTGATACTGTTTTCTGAACACATGGCCTCTAAATGCTCCAAGGCAGAAGACAGGGATGGAGAAAGCTCACTGGCTCTGAATTGCCTTGGCCTGAGAGTGCCATGTGCCCCTTCTGCTCGCAATCCATTGGCGAGCACCAGTCACCCAGTCTGCTTTACTACGACAGAGGCCAGGGAGTGCAGAGGAGCACAGAATTCCAGCGAGTGTAGGCAGCTTCTGCCATGGTCACCTCTGGGGAGTCTTCACTGGCTCACATCCTCCCTGCACTGTCACACTCCTCTGCTTTCTTTTTCTCTCTAGTACTTGCTATCATCTAACTTACCATATATGTACTTATTTACCTGTTAAGTTTCTGTCTTCCCCGCCAGTACAGGAGCACTGTGAGAGCTGAGACTGTGGTCGAGTTCCTTTATGGTCAAGTCCCCTCATCTAGAATAGTACCTGGCACAGAGTAGGGGCTCCATAAATTTGTATTAAAGAAATGAACAAATTCTTCAATGACGACCTATATTTGCCTATGAAGGAGGTGTCACATGCATGAACCTGAGATTGCTTCCAAAGTCGGGATTGAGGAATAAAGCTCTCCCTTACAGCGTACACCAGCATTGATTGAGTACCTATTATGTGCCAGGCACAATGCTTGTTGCCAGGAACACAAATTTGAATGAAAGCCAGTACCTGGTCCCTAGCGAGGAAGACAACACTGAAAAACACATTTACAAGATCTATAATAGAAATAAATTACGGAAGCTCAAAAGGTCAAATTCTCCTGACCTTCAGCAAGAATCATGTTATATCCAAACTTTACTAGAATAGCAACAAAAGAGAGGGGACTCACGAATCATAAATTGCTTCCCAAAGTCACAAAAGGAATAGTATCTATATTCTCTACCAATTCGTATTCTCAACAACAGGCTGGCTTTCACTTTTCATTCACCCATGCATTCTAGTGCCTTCCCTCATCCCTCTTTCCTTCAGCGTTAGAAAAAAAAATTCTCTTTCACAATTCCAGACATCTTATCATTTGTAATCCGCTTAGAGTATTCAGTCTTCTAGTCACACCCTTGCCACTGCCCCTATATCCTGCAAGCAAATCAGCATACTACTCACCGGCCTTTGGAACTTAGAACTGGGCATTCTACAAGAAGAGGGCAGAGGGAAATGTCCGGGGCTGGGATCTGGGCTTTAAGGGGATCCTTGGCAGGACCGGGCATTAGACCGGGACAGAAGAGGACTGAGCAGTAGACAAGGAAAAGATCAAGGAAAGAGTAAAGAAGCTACAGAAACAACAAGGGCATCAAAGGGAAATGTGACCTATTTCACCATTTTGCCTGGACATAGCCTTGTTTACATAAAAGGGTAACACAAAAAGAGGAAAGGTTGAAGTCAGCTGAGAACGAAAGACAATTCAGAACCATCGCTGTGTCGCAGGGTCCCAGACTCCTTCTATCTCACTGTTACTCCACATAGGGTCTCAATTCCCAAGTCTGTTCTATTGTCTAAGACGTCAGTTCCGATTATCACATCCATTTTCCAATTAGCAAGGAAGAAAGAAGGTGTATTATTTACCTATTGTTGTATGACTACCCAGGAAATGAAAGCCATAAATCAACAGCATGCATCACCTTATGGTTTCCATAAGCCACGACTCTGGGCATGGCTTGGCTGGGTCCTCTGGTTTGGGTCTCTCACAAGTCCACAACCAAGGTGTTGGCCCAAGCCACAGAAATCTCCTGGCTCAAAATCGGAAGGATCTCTTCCCAAGATCACTAACGTGGTTATTGGCAGGATTCTATTTGCCACAGGCTGTTGGACTGAGCGTCTCAGTTCCTCTCTAGCTGTTGGCCAGAGGGCCCTTAGTTCTTTGCCACATGGGCTTCTCCACAAGGCAGCTCACAACATGGTAGCTTGCTTCCTCCAAGCAAGCAAGAAGAGCCAGAAAGAATGGCAGGGAGCTGGAAGTCACAGTCTTTTGTAAGTTGATCTTAGAAGTGGCTTCTGGGTGGTCACAGTGGCTCACACCTGTTATCCTTGCACTTTGGGAGGCTGAGGTGGAAGAATCGCTTGAAGCCAGGAGTTCAAGTCCAGGCTGGGAAACACAGCAAGACCCTGTCTCTGCAAAAGATAAGAAATCAGCCAAGCATGGCACGACATGCCTGCTGTACTAGCTACTCCAGGGACTGAGGTGAGAAGATCACTTGAGCCCAGGAGTTTGAGGTTACAGTGAGCTAGGATGGTACCACTGCACCCTAGCCTGGGGGACAGAGCAAAACCCTGTCTCTAATCAATAAACAAATAAATAATTTTTCAAAGAAGTGACATTCCATTGTTTTATGCTACACTCCATCTGTTAGAAGTCCAAGCTCCAGCCCACACTGCAGGGGAGGCAGTTACACACAAGGGTCTGACTTCCAGGAAGTAGGGTCGCTGGGACTTGTTTTAGAAGCTGCTGGCAAAGAAGGGTGTGCCCACTCCTCTCAGTTCCTGAAACTGTATACACCAGTCCTGCTGACTTACCATTGGTCCACATCCATCTCCAAGGGAGGCAGGGAAATGACGTCTATATTCTGGATAGCTGTCAGCCTAACTAAAATGCAGATTCAATCCTGAAGAACTACAGAATTCTGGAGTGTGGAAGCCTTGACTGTTCTGTATACTTCAGGGCCAGCCCCAGACATTAAGGAGGAGAAAAACAGGGCTGGGTAGTGTCATAGTTCAAATCCCACCTCTGTCATACCCGCTGCTGAGTAAATTAAACCTCACTGAGTCTTAGTTGCATGTATGCTCAGACTAAATTAAATGACCTATGAGAAGCATCTTGTACTTGGTGTATTCTCCATATGCCTGCAAAGTCTATTTCAGAGGTAGTTTAATATCTCAGAGCCTTTTAAACCCAGCTGTGACAGTCAGTGAGCTTGCCGTGTGGTGCCATGCCATTTACCCAACTTCTCTGGGCCCAGCTTCCTGTCAGTAAAAGATACTGCCAAATCCTATATATCTCATCAAGTTGCTGAAAAGATAGCATGAGATCTTGTCAATGGTCCTTTTTTTTTTTGAGACGGAGTCTCACTCTTGTCACTCAGGCTGGAGTCCAATGGCACGATCTCTGCTCACCACAACCTCCAACTCCCAGATTGAAGCAATTCTCCTGCCTCAGCCTCCTGAGTAGCTGGGATTACAGGCATGCACCACATCCAGCTAATTTGTGTATTTTTAGTAGAGATGGGGTTTCACCATGTTGGTCAGGCTGGTCTTGAACTCCTGACCTTAGGCGATCCACCCGCCTTGGCCTCCCAAAGTGCTGGGATTACAGGCGTGAGCCACCGCGCCTGGCGCCCAGCCTGGGGTGGTGCATCCCTACCCAGTGATAATATCTTCACAGTCTCTCTGGAATTGCACTGGAAACCAGTGTCTTCTTGTTCATAGTTTCACCAGAATTTAAAAGCCTGCAGGATGTCCACGAGTATCATCTGTCTGGCTGGCTGTATAGAGAGCGGTTAAGAAAATGCTTTTAGACCGGGTGTGGTGGCTCACACCTGCAATCCCAGGACTTTGGGAGGCCAAGGCGGGCGGATCACTTGAGGTCAGGAGTTCAAGACCAGCCTGACCAACATGGTGAAACCCCATCTCTACTAAAAATACAAAAATTAGCCGGTCGTGGTGGTAGGTGACAGTAACCCCAGCTACTCAAGAGGCTGAGTCAGGAGAATCGCTTGAACCCGGAGGCAGAGGTTGCAGTGAGCTGAGATCAGGCCACGGCACTCCAGCCTGGGCAACAGAGTGAGACTTTGTCACAAAAAAGAAAAGAAATGAAATGAAAGAAAATGCTTTTAGAGTCTGAAAGATCTCAGTTTGCAACTTTGTATCAGCCTCCTCACCTGCAAAGTTAGGGTAATAATTTTTACCCCATAGGGTTGGTATGAAATACTCTTTTGCTTAGAAAACTAAGCAAAGAAAAAAAAGAAACTCTTATTAACTGTAAGGGGAAATGCTTTTTTAAAAAATGTAATTCTAGTTTATGTTGCTCAGTTGCAAGCAATATTTACATAGTCATAATAATGTAAATACTGAATGTTGATTTAACTAAAAGCCATGCTACAATGATATTAAGAGAATGTGTTCAGGGAAAGAAGTTGGCAGGAAGGTAATCCTCATCTTCCTATAAGGAAGTCATCTTAGTTTGGGTTTTCCCAGAAGCAGACCCTGAGACTCGAGTAGTTCATTCGGGAAGTGCAGGGACACTCAAGGGGAGTTGGGAAAGCCATATAGGGAAGGGAAAACAGCCAGTAAAGAATGTGTGATTAAGCTGGACACAGCTGTGGGCAATTGGAGCTTAATCTTACTGGGAAAACTCTGGGAAATGGGGCAAAACACATGTCTCAGAATTATCGCACCCAAGGGGGAGGGAGCTGAGGTATTTATACTCCAGCTCCTGAGAGTCATTAGTTGAGGACTGCTGGGATTGGGAGAGATGACATATTAATTTCCAGGTATGTTTAGTCTGTGAGGGCAGAGCCTAGAACCTTTCAGATACAGAGATGCAGCCCCTGGCAGCTGGAAGCAAGGAAGAATGCTGTATGGAAATGTCTAAGGCAGGGGTGTCCAAACTTTCGGCTTCTCTGGGCCACATTGGAAGAATAATTGTCTTGGTCCACAGATAAAATACACTAACAATAGCTGATGAGCTAAAAAATAATAATTGCAAAAAACCTGATAATGTTTTAAGAAAGGTTACAAATTTATGTTGGGCAATATTCAAAGCCATCCTGGGGCACATGTTGCCTATGGCTGAAGGTTGGATAAGCTTGGTCTAAGGCATACAGATGGGACATTGACATCGTCTTTAGCAAAAATCAATAGATAATGTCCAGAATGAAAATATCTAAAATGAGCATTTACCTTCTTCGAAAAATGGAGGTAAATACTCGAAGAAACAGCAAAAAATGTTGCAAACAATTACCTCTGAGGAGTAGGCATCACAGGTAAAAAGAAATGACAGGGAGCAATCTGCTTTTTCATTATATACTTAGTAGGACCATTTGGTTTTAAGTAGTACATATGTATTATTTCACTGAAAAATAACATTTACACAAAAATGAACATGGCAGTGTAAAGGAAGATGGGGTGATGATCTCAGGGTAGGACAAGGGTCTCAGTCTGGGATCTGGAGAGCATTAGGCCACAGCAGGTGGATGGCCATTATGGGCACTGTGCCAGTGGGTGGTCCGTGTGGTCCAGGAGGATTCAGAATGATAGTGCCATTTACAAGCACAGCAAAGTCACAGGGGAGGGCTGGTTTGGGACGAAAAGGTGGTGAGGTCCCTTTGGGACATGTTGACTTGAGGTAGCTATCAGGACACCTGAGAGATATCCAATGGGCAGCTTGGGAGCAGAATCAGAGCCTCAGGGAGTTTCTGGAAATTGCTCCCAGCAACGTACTAGCAGATGGTATATGAGTCCATGGAGAAATCGAGGAGACAGTGAAGTGAGAGAATCAGGGGCAGAGTCTGACACAGGAGGGTGAGACAGAGGAGAGAATGTGAAGATAAGAGGACGCGGTGACAGAAGTGTGGAGGGAAGTGTGAGGTCCGGGATCCGATTTCCAGAGTTCGGTTCACCAGTGCCCGAGGCTGCTGTTCTGTCAGGAAGGCGGAGGTGCTAAAGAAACCCTGGCATCTGCCTGCTCTCTGGGGCAGCAGAAAAACCTCTGCTGGAGGAGCTCAGCGACCTCACTGCCGGCCCTCTTTTCATCCTGCACCCTGGGCGAGTTACTCACCTCTCTGGACCTCGGTGTCTGCATCACCACAATTCTACAGATAATTAGAGACCATTGTAAGCACTGGTACAGTTCAATTCTGCTAAAAAAAAAAAAAAAGAAAGAAAGAAAAAACAGAAATGCTTCCAGACTGCTTGGCAAAAAGCCACTTCCCTGAATCCTTCATATCTGCTCCCACCCACGCTGGATGCCCCAGACTTCCAGGTCCCAACGCCAGCACCCCTCCCCCAATCCCTGCTCCAGTAACTAAAAGAGGATGGCTCCAGGCCCTCTCCAGCTCCATGGCCTGCCTCCTCTCCCGTGGCTGAGCCCATCGAATATGGACTGTTAAATATTTTGACTAGCACCCTCACTAATAATACCTTCCCTGCCTACCTGACAGCAACCTGGTGAGGATCAAATGAAGTAACAGATGTGAAAGGCCTTTGCAAAGGCTCCAAGTGCTGTCATATATTGGGTAAAATATTGTTTTAACATCAAAATGCAAAAGTAGTGCTGCAGAGAGACGCGGTCACAAAGGGCAGGGACACAGAGCTGTGATGGATTGCAGGGCTGGAGACAGTGAGGGGGAAGGGAGGGAGGGAGCAGCAGAGCAGAGAAGGGAGGGAGGAGCGGAGAGGCTGCGACCAGCCAGGCTGCCTGTGCAGCCTCCATCCCCAAGTCCCCATGAAGCTGTGTGCAGGACAGAGGGAATTTGGATCCCCCGGGCCCTGCCCCAAACCCAGAAGCCAAATCCAACCCAGACCAGGCCCTGGGTTTTTGCTCCTTCCCCAGACTTCATGGGTGCCTGGGGTGGGAAGCGAGAGGCAGGGGCTGTAAGTCCTTATGCATATGTTCTTGTTCAAGCAGCTCCACGTGGCTTGTGTCGTTGTTAAAAGTCCCAGGACAGCAGGAACCACAGCTATTGTGTGGTTTGCACCACCTCTAGAGGTCTGACACCTCAGAGTCAAGCCAATGTGTGGGTCTTCCTATATCAGCCCCAGCAGGCCTCTAACTCCCTAGGACCCCTACCAGCTACAGGTGTGTTCAAACAGCTGTCCTCATGCGAGGCTCACAGCCACCCTGCAAATCAGGTCACACTATCCCTGTTTTACACCTGAGGAAACTGAGGCTCAAAGCAGTTAAGTGGCTCACCAGAGGCACCCAGGTCCGTCCCTCCCTCCCTCTCTTCCTCCCTCTCTCCTTCCTCCCCTGCTTTGTTTCTTTCCTTTCTTCTTTCTTTCTTCTCTTTTCTTTCTCTCTTTCTGTCTCTCTCTTTCTCTCTCTTTCCCTTCCCTTCTCTCTCTCCTTCCTTCCTTCCTTCCTCCCTCCCTCGCTCCCTTCCTTCTTTGACAGGGTCTCATTCTGTTGCCCAGGCTGGAGTGCAGTGGTGCAATCTCAACTCATTGCAGCATCTGCCTCCCAGGCTCAAGCAATCCTCCCACCTCAGCCTCCTGAGTAACTGGAATTACAGGTGTGCACCACCACACCTGGCCAATGTTTGTATTTTCTGTAAAGACGAGGTTTCTCCGTGTTGCCCAGGCTGGTCTCAAACTCCTGAGCTCAAGTGATCCACCCACGTTGGCCTCTCAAAGTGCTAGGATTACCGCCATGCCCGGCCTATTTTCTGATTTTCTAAACAGACCAGATGGAACTTACTGAAGAGAAGGTAGCAGTGTTTGAAAGGAGGAGGATCGTTCATTCTTCTGTTTTAATTCAGGCCCTTTAGATGCAGGGATGGTTTAACATATGCAAGTCAATAAATGTGATACACCACATAAACAGAATTAAAAACAAAAATCACATGGTCATCTCAATAGATGCAGAAAAAGCTTTCCACAAAATCCAGCATCCTGGCCAGGTGCAGTGGCTCATACCTATAATCCTAGCACTTTGGGAGGCCAAGGTGGGTGGATCACCTGAGGTCAGGAGTTCGAGACCAGCCTGGCCAACATGGCGAAATCCCATCTCTATTAAAGATACAAAAATTATCTGGGTGCGGTGACATGCCTGTCATCCCAGCTACTCAAGAGGCTGAGGCAGGAGAATTGCTTGAATCTGGGAGGCATAGGTTGCAGTGGGCCAAGATCATGCCACTGCACTCCAGCCTGCGCAACAGAGTGAGACTCTGTTTCAAAAAAAAAAAAAAATCCAGCATCCCTTTATAATTAAAACTTTCAGCAAAATCAGCATGCAAGGGATATACCTCAGTATAATAAAAGCCATCTATGACAAACTCACAGCTGACATAATACCGATGGGGAAAAGACGAAAGTATTCCCTCCGAGAAATGGAACAGGACAAGGACACCCACTCTCACCACTCCTCTTCAACATAGTACTGGAAGTCCTAGCCAGAGCCATCAGACAAGAGAAAGAAAGAAAGGGCATCCAAGTTGGTAAAGAGGAAGTCAAACTGCCACTGTGTGCTGATGACATGACCGTACCCCTAGAAAACCCTAAAGCCTCCCCCAGGCCAGGTGCACTGGCTCACGCCTGTAATCCCAGCATTTTGAGAGGCCGAGTCAGGAGGATCACCTGAGGTCAGGAGTTCAAAACCAGCCTGACTAACATGTTGAAACGCTGTCTCTACTAAAAATACAAAAATTAGCTGGGCATAGTGGTGGGCGCCTGTAATCCCAGCTACTCAAGAAGGTTGAGGCACGAGAATTGCTTGAACCTGGGAGGAAGAGGTTGCAGTGAGCCGAGACCATGCCACTGCACTCCAGCCTGCACTCCTTATTTTTTTCCATCTCAAAAAAATTAATTAAAAAAAAAAGTTTTAAAAAGTGGGCTAAGGACATGAAGAGACAATTCTTAAAAGAAGATACACAAATGGGCAACATACATATGAAAAAATGCACAACATCACTAATGATCGAGGAAACACAAATCAAAACCACAAGGTGATACCACCTTACTCCTTCAAGAAAGGCCAGAATCGGAAAACCAAAACATAATAGATGTCGGTGTGGATGCGGTGAACAGGCACCACGTCTCCGCTGCTGGTGGGAATGTAAACCAGTACAACCACTATGGAAAACAGCGTGAAGATTCCTTAAAGAACTAAAAGTAGAGCTACCATTTGCTCCAGCAATCCCACTGCCGGGTGTCTACCCAGAGGAAAGGAAGTCGTTATACGAAAAAGATGCTGCACACGCACGTTTATAGCAGCATAATTCACAATTGCAAAAACGTGGAGCCAACCCAAATGCCCATCAATCGATGAGTGGATAAAGAAACTGTGGCGTAGATGTATATGATGGAATACTACTCAGACAAAAAGAGGAACGAATTCATGGCATTCACGGCAACCTGGATGGAACTGGAGACTATCATTTTAAGTGAAGCAGCTCAGGAATGGAAAACCAAGCATCGTACGTTCTCCCTCATAAGTGGGAGCTAAGCTATGACGATGCAAAGGCACAAGAATGTCACAATGGACTTTGGGGACTCAGGGGGAAAGGGTGGGAAGAGGGCGAAGGGTAAAAGACTACAAATTGAGTGCAGTGTACACTGCTCAGGTGACAGGTGCACCAAAATCTCACAAATCACCACTGAAGAACTTACACGTGTAACCAAACACCACCTGTTGCCCAATAACCTATGGAAATAAAAGAATTAAAAAAAATAATAATTCAACCTGTCTAACTCCAAGTCCAGTCCGCAACTGTGACCCTCCTGGAACGACTGCTACTACTTCTGCCTGAAGAATTCTCCAAGAGAAACCATTTGACCCTTGTGCCTAATAATTTCAATGTAACTTCCATCTCTCTCCCACCTACCCCATCTTCTGTACTCATCCCGTCATGCGCTCCTCGGTTTACAACCTTTAAAGGCTCCCAAATCCCCTCCTTGGCATGGCACTCCAGGGCCTTCATTTATTTATTTATTTGGTTTATTTATTTATTTATTTATTTATTTTTTTGAGACGGAGTGTCACTGTTGCCCCGGCTGGAGTGCAATGGTGCAATCTCGGCTAACTGCAACCTCCGCCTCCTGGGTTCAAGCAATTCTCCTGCCTCAGCCTCCCAAGTAGCTGGAACTACAGGTGCGTGCCACCACACCTGGCTAAAATTTTTTTTATCTTTAGTAGAGACAGGGTTTCACTGTGTTAGCCAGGATGGTCTCAATCTCCTGACCTCATGATCCACCCGCCTCAGCCACCCAAAGTGCTGGGATTACAGATATAAGCCACTGCGCCAGGCCAAATACCAGTGCCTTCAAAACTTGGTCCAAACATCTAGCCCAAGGGTTTCAAACTCAAATGCCCACAGGAGCGAGACAGGCCAGTTAAGTAAATGGGTGAAACAGGCAAGTGCTGGGAAGTGGCCAGGGTTGAACCCATCTGGGGAGCACGAGCTCATCTGAAGGAGCTAGCAGCTTCTCAGGGCTCAATGAAGGTGGCCATATGGGAACACATACCTAGGGATACTTAGGGTTATCTTCCGGTTTTTCAAGAAAAGCCAAAAGTCCAGAGTGTTAGATGGAATCGCTCCATTTTTAAATGTTGAGACAACTTCAATATGTGTATATATTGTACAAGCCGAACAACTCACATCTGCAGGTTGACTTTGGAGGGTGGGCTGCCATTTTGTGAGCTGTATTTTGAGCAATCTGGTCCATTCACTATTCCCCAAACGTTGTTCTGGTCGGGGATGTTTGCCCAAGCTATTGCCTCCGTCTAGAACACCATCTCCTCCCTCCACTAATTCATCCCTTTGACAAATCCCTACTTGCCTCTGAAGACTGATGTCCACTCTCATCTTCTTTCTGAGACTGCCCGTCTGCCTCTGCACCGCAGAACTAACTGCCCTCCCACCTGGTTTCCCATGCACTTCATGCTGACCTCTAGGAATGCCCTTACTCCTGCATCGTCACCAGCACGGCAGAGCGGGGGCAGTGCCTGTGCTGCTCATCTGCTCTGACTCCAATGCACCACCTGGTTTAAGTCCTGGTTCCAGCCTGGGCCAAGTTCAAAACCTTTCAAATGCCTTCACTTTCTCATTTGTAAAACGGAAGGAAAAGTAGTGTCTACCTCATGGGATTATGGGATGTGAAAGTGTATGCAGAGTGCCTCCTAGAGTGTTTGCTAGGTAGAAGCACCTGCTTGTATTTTAGCCACAAAACAATCAAAAAACTGTAAACACTCACTGAGCAGCTTTTGTGTGCCAGGCTGCGCTGGAGCTGGGGAGGGGGTACCTTCGCTTCTGTGCTTCCTGATTCCACGGGGAAGGGTGCAGCTATAATAACCCTCCTGGCCTTGCTCCCTCATCCTCTCCATGGGAGGAGAAGGGATTGATCTGATAGTGAATTTGAAAGGAAGATCTGAGCATGAGCAGCTCAACCTCTTCCCCTCCCTTTCTCAGAGCCAGTCTGCCTGCCAGATACCTGCATTCAGGTTGCTGCTTCAGGTGAAAGCTCCGGGAAGAGACTTGCAGTGTCCGAGGTCTGCCTGGCCAAGGGGACATCAGGAAGCCTGCTGTAGCCACTCACTCAGCTGTCATCTTCCACCCCAGAGTGATCGAAGATAAAGCCGATCTTCCCCTGTCTGCATGCCTCCTGTGTCTGTCTCTCCAAAGATTCCAAAATCAAGCTGAGAGGAGGAGGGTTCCCCTAATGAAATCCCGACACTAGGAATGCAGAGGAGAGGGACACACAGCCTCGGCTCCCAGCAGCTCACGGTCTGGTTTCCGTGGGTTCCTTGGTGGAGTGGGAATTTCCTGAGACCATGCCGTATGGGGCAAAGTGCACAGATGTGGAAGCAGAGAGATTCATTTGAATCCTGCTCTGTCACTCACGAGCTGGGCAAGATTTACACAAGTTATTCTGGGTCTTGGTTTTGTCCTCTGTAATATGAGTCGTTGCAAGGGTCAGAACCTGTTACAGGGGGGTCATTTTGCACGTTCACAAATCAGTGCTCAAAGGAAAATGTTGACATTATGCCCAGCCATGTTACCTTCCGCAGCCTTCTCCCTCTCAATAAATGGAGCTTCATTCTTCCATTGTCCAGGCCAGAAACCTCGGAGTCATACTTCTCTCCCGCCTCACTTCAACCCATCAGCCAATCCCGCTGGCCTTACGACATAGATCCGGAACCGGGACACTCCTCCCACCTCCACTGCCGCCTCCCTGGCCTGCGCAGCCATCACCCCTCACCTTGGTCCTCACTGAGCCCCTGCCTCCCCCTCCCTCCTGTATGGTATGTTCAACCCAGCAGCCAGATGGAGCTTGGAAAAAGTCTGTAAGATCAAGTGGCTCCATACTCAAAATTCTCTCAAGGTTTCCCAGGCGTCCAGAGTGAGTACCGAAGTCCTTACAGGGGCCTCGGTGGTACTCTGGCCCCGGCTGCCTTTCCCCTCCAGTCACCTCTTTTCCTCTTGGTGTCCCTGCTCCAGCCACACTGGCCTCCTTGCTGCTCCTCAAATAGCCAGGCTTGCTCCAGCTTGCTCAAGCCTTCACGCTGGTTGTCCCCACGGCCTGGGAGTCTTTCTCAGAGGGCCACATGGCTTGCTTCCTGGCCCCCTTCACGTCTTTGCTCAAATGTCATTTTCTCAGAGACCTTCTCTGACCCTCTTCTATTGAATTACAACACCTCCCCTCTCTGTACTCCTGTCTCTCTTATCTTGCTTTAGCTTTCTCCGTTAGACAATTGGCAATCCATATGGGGCCACCAGGTAAAGCTGTGCAGGCTGCATGCCTTGCCAAGCAAGAGTGGGCCCAGGTTCTGCTTGCTGAGCTCTGTGCCCTGGCACAGGGTGGCCGCCACCCACACACAGGTGTGACCTTTTCTAATTTGTGTGGAGGCTTTGTATCAGCTAGTGGATACCCGAAGATGATATATTTTATTTCTTCTTTTGCTTATCATTTCTCTCCCCACCCTCCCTCGCCAGGAAATAAACTCCTTAAGGGTAGGGATTTTTGATTTGTTCGATGCTGTATCCCCCGCTCTTATAAAGGCCCAGGCACACAGCAGGTGTTCAATAAACGCGGCATCAATGAATAAGGTAACTGCTCTACAAGTTTTGTTGTATTATGCTAAAGGTTGATGCTAAAATCAACGATAGTGGTGCCTTGATTGAATCCCCCTCTCCAACTCACTTAAGAATCCCCACTGTCTAGCGGAGTGAATGTCCTGAGCATCCATTACCACCTTCATCCCATCTGTTTTGATCACTTTCTGCCGAGTCTAAGTCTGGGTTCTTCGTCATCCAGTACCGACTTCATCTCTTCTGCATCAATCACACTCAGCCGTGCCAACGCCACATTCCATCGTCTCAGGTTTCCTGTCACTCTGCTCCCAATGAAGGACCCTCTGCAGGATGGGGCAGTGAAGAGGGGCTGCGGCCAGCGGCCACCCACACTTGCATATCCAGTTGCCTGCAGCTCTCCACATATCTGAGGTCCCGCAGGCACCCCAAGGCAGCATGTCCAGAATTGAACCTACTGATTCCCTTCCCTCCCATTCCCGCAAACCTGCTCTTCCTACCCCCACTTGTGGCCGTAGCAGTTCCCAAGGCAGAAACCGAGGACTCAACCTCTACATGTCCCCCACCTTACTCCCCACATATAGTCACCACCAAGGCCTGTTGATTGGATCTTCCAAAAATTCCTTTTAGAAAGATGTCTCTTTCACTGCCTTAGCACGGTTCCCAGTGGTTCCACTGTTCAGTTCACTATTATGAGAGCCTCCTAACTGCTCTCATTTCCCCCATCACCCTAAGTCATCCTGCAGCCAAGAGTGGGCTTTCTTTTCTCTTGGAGTCTCACTCTGTCACCCAAACTAGAGTGCAATGGCGTGACCTCTGCTCACTGCAGCCTCCACCTCCCAGGTTCAAGTGATTCTCTTACCTCTGCCTCCTGAGTAGCTGGGATTACAGGCACACACCACCACGCCTGACTACTTTTTGTGTATTTAGTAGAGACAAGGTTTCACCATGTTGGCCAGGCTGGTCTGGAACTGCTGACCAGCTGAGCAGGTGATCCGCCTGCCTCAGCCTCCCAAAGTGCTGGGATTACAGGGGTGAACCTCTGCACCAGGCCAAGAGTGGTCTTTCTTAAATGTGTACCTGTGACTCTCTCTCTAAGAGTCCTGCAAAGATGCCCCATGATGAAAGCAGGAAATCCAACCTCGCAGCCTCCTGTTCCCCTCCTTCCTGCTCTTACATTTCCGCTCTTGTAAGACTGAGCCACGTGACCTCAGGCCTCCCTGCGTTGTGTATTCTATGTGCTCTACCTGCCATGCTTTCCTCTACTTCTTATCACAGGTAGATGCTTTCACCATTTAATGTCTTAGAAAGGCAGTCCAATGCAGTGGCATTCAACAGTGGTGGCTCACAGCTGTAACCCCAGTACTTTGGGAGGTGGAGGTGGGTGGATCATTTGAGGTCAGGAGTTCAAGACCAGCATGGCCAATAAGGTGAAACCCCATCTCTACTAAAAATATAAAAGTTAGTCAGGAGATAGTGGCATGCACCTGTAATCCCAGCACTCCGGAGGCTGAGGCAGGAAAATTGCGTGAACCTGGGAGGCAGAGGTTGCAGTGAGCCGAGAACACACCACTGCACTCCAGTCTGGATGACAGAGTGAGACCCTGTCTCAAAAATAGTGGCATCAAATCCTACTTTCCCTCTTACTGGCTATGTAAGTTTGGACACTTTACTAAGCTCTCTGTGCCTCTGTTTTGTAAAATGGGAACAGCAGAACCTACCTCATGGGGCTTTTCTGGTAATTAAGGGAGTTAATTGATGGAAGGCTCTAGCATCATGTCCAGACCGTGGTAAGCACAGAATAAACGTGCGCCAGTTTTTATTATGTATCCCTTAATGTCCACCTCAGACACGACTTCTCCTCTCTTCTGTGCCATTTCTCTGCCTTGTTCAAACATCTGTCCTGGCACTCACCTCAGTATGAGATGATAACTTATATTGTCTGTCCCTCAGGGTGGACTCGCTGGACTGGGAGCTCCTTGAGGGCTGGTCTTCAATGTTGACTCAATAAACATTGATTTTGTTTGGCGAAATGAAATAAAGGTCATGACATCCAGAAGAACGGTGCTGAGAGAGAGGGTGCAAACCTTCCCCCCACATTCTGCTGCACTGTGTGTGTTGCAAAGGGGCTGGAAGCCCTTCTGCCTCTGTGGCTGAGAAGGCTCCGCTTCAGGCCTCCACATCGCTGCTAGCTGTCCCCAGCACCATCTTGCCCAGGAGAGTCTGTGCAGGGGGCCTCCCTTCCATGCTGACGCTGGACAGGCAATACTCCAGAGCCTGCTGCTGACACGGGGCTCAGCAGCCACTGCCAGGCAGGACTCATAGGGAAGAGCTGATGAAACTGCTCGGGAAGCCGGAAGCGGGACTGCGGTGGGTCCCAGCCTGGCAACACGCAGACAGCTCGGCCCCTCTCGTGCTCTCACTGACTTCAGCTGGGGCTGGGGCGCGATGTTTCCTCGGCTCTGGGGCGTGATGTTTCTTCGGCTCTGGACCTGCCTGCCAGACTCCCAAAAGACTGCTGGGTTTCTTCCTGTGCTGATTCTCACTGTTTTTGGTACATGCCACTGTTAACATCAGATGCTTCTCATCTCAGTCATGAAAATCAGAGTGTTTTCAGCTTGTCATAGCCATTGGGAAATGTGGGCTGCCCTCCTCTCTCTCTCTCTCTCTCTCTCTCTCTCTCTCTCTCTCTCTCTCTCTCTCTCTCTCTTGTTTCTTATATAACATACTGTACATGAGCCACTGCCATCCCCCAACAAAATCTGGAATGTCTGAGGTCATAGCTGGATAGCCATGAGAATCTCTCGCTTCTAAACATTTGCTGCCAGTCTTCCCTTCACAGGAAACAGCTCCGAGCCCTTGGCTCCAGCCCCCAGGAACAGCTCCCGGTCAGGACCACCGTCCCATCTCACCGGACATGCTGAGTGGGCGGCCCAGAGGACTGAAACCTCACTTTTGAGACCACAAAGAGCCCACCACTTATTAGCCCCCATCTGTCTCGTATTTACAATTAAGCATGAGAAATGTCCTGCTGAGCCTGGCAGTTGACGTGAAGAGTGCACCGCACATCATGGGGTTTTGCAGTTTGGGTTTGCCAAGCCCTTTACAGACAGTGATGCAATAAAGAAATCGGAAACTACATACAGGTGGGCGTGTGCGTGTGCGTGTGTGTGTGTGTGTGTGTGTACGCGCCCTGCTGTATACAGAAAGCTGACAAGTCCGTTAACCTACCCTTAGCTCGGCTTAGTTCATCAGAATCGCTGGGGACTGAGACTCTGCCGCCCACACTTCCTGCCGTTTATCCTCTCTCCTGCTTCTTCCCATTTTTCCGGCTCCTTTTTCTCTCTGCGATCTCTTTCTCTCCCAAAGCTCCATTCCCACCCCTGGCTGTTGGCCTGTGCCCACAACTTCCACCTCAGCGTGGCTTTCTCCAGGGACCATGTCCTTGAGTCTTTGGCCATCGCCATGGGGCTAGCCGCCACCTCTTCTCCTTGCGCTTCCCTTTCCCCGTGTGTCAGTGCTGTCTGAGTTCACTCCTCCTCCACCTGAGTTTCTGAGCATGTTCCCACCTCAGTCCTGAATCTGTGAACCTCCACAAAAGCCTTCTACACACAGGGGCTAGTGCTCTTCTTGGGAGGATCTGCTGAGGAAGGGAAGACAGAAGTCCAGCCACGGTCCAGGGGAGCTGGCTGCCATGGACCGGCACCATCGAAAGCTTGCCCATGAGTGGAGGCTCTTGGCTCCAAAAGCCCCATTCATGTAATACATTTTACAGACACGCCACAGGGCTATGACACACCTCTACCCAGACACCCAGCTCCACAGGAGAGAGAAACTCAGTCAGCCCCAAATAACAAATTTCATTCCTTCAGATTAACCACAAATTGGGTTTGCATCCCACAAGCAAATGAGTTTTCTGCAACCTCTCTGCACAACAGACCCTCCTGCACAAAGACCGAAGGGGTAACCTTTAGGAAAAGTGTGTTTCATCTTCCTCCTGTGCCTAATTCCTGAGCTCCTTTCTCTCTAATTATGTTTATTCTAATGTGAGAATATGGTAAGTGTCAGAATGTCATGAGATGAATCTATGATCGAATTTGGTTTTTCAGGGGCAAAAAATGGGACGTGAAACACCTATTTAAGTCAGGTGTTCTGAGAATGATTAAATGAGAGGAACAAGAGGGGGACTAAGTGTAGGATGCAGCTCAAGAGGCCCGCTGCCTCGGAGTCAGCCTGCTTATTACGCCGTACGACGTGAATACTTTATCACACTTTACCCTGCATTAAGTACCGCTGAGGATTAATCTGCAGTTTATTTGCAGCCCATATTAATCCCTGCCTGCCTCATTCTGCCACCTCCTAGGGGAGGTTTGTGGAAAATCTCTATGCTGCTCTTGTGCCACATAAGCAAGGACTGGACAGCAGAAACTAACCAGCCTAACTAGTTCCCTTCTGGGAATGTATCTGGGGACATCATGTCCCCATGCTGTCTGCTTCTGGGGCATTTTTCTCCTCGTAACCTTCCAGTCCTCCCCTCCCTCCCTCCATACCTCCCTCCTTCCCTCCCTTCCTTCCTTCCCCCCAGACTCTTTTTTGATGGAGTCTTGTTCTGTCCCCCAGGCTGGAGTGCAATGGCATGGTCTCAGCTCACCGCAACCTCTGCCTCCCAGGTTCAAGTGATTCTCCTGCCTCAACCTCCCAAGTAGCTGGGATTACAGGCTCCTGCCATCACACCAGGCTAATTTTTGTATCTTAGCCATGTTTGCCAGGCTGGTCTCAAACTCCTCACCTCAGATTACCTGCCTGCCTCGGCCTCCCAGAGTGCTGGGATTACAGGAATGAACCACCACACCCAGCTTATTCTTTTATTTTTATGCCATACACCGCTAGGCTGGCTAGGCCCTCACATCTCATTCGGGACTCACAGCCAAAGCCTTCTAACTGAACTTCCTGACCAGTCCTCCCCCATCCTCCAGTTTGTTCTATATATGGCTAATGTTCCTAAAATCCTATTTTCACCCAAACGTTCCTTGGCGTGGAAGCCTCCACTGGCGGGCCTTGCTCGGGGGCACAGCTCTGCTTCCTTCACCCAGTACTTGCTCCTCGTTTGACCTGGCACCTCCACCTCTTCATCCTCACCTGCTACTCACACCCTCCCTTTCAGCCGACCAACCCCGGGTCTGCCTGAACAGCCAGACTCACTCCCACTGCCTCAGGCTTTGTCTCTGCCCTCCTCTCCAAAGGAAGTCTGCCTCCACCCTCCCTGTGTCCAGCCCAGCTGAGATCCCCACTGCCCTGTGAACTCATGACCACAAAGGGCTTTCCCTTCTTCCAGAAAGCTCCTGACCATTCGTATCCATTGCGGAGCATCTCTGGAGCCAGGACTCTAAGATGTCTGCCTTGGGGGAAACTGAGAAACTGCAATCTGGTTAGAATCAGGGACAGGGACGTGTCTCAAAGCTGTGGTAGGAATTCAACTGATTTGCTTTTTATTTATTTATTATTATTTTTATTTTTTGAGACGGAGTTTCGCTCTTGTAACCCAGGCTGGAGTGCGATGGCGCGATCTCGGCTCACCGCAACCTCCGCCTCCTGGGTTCAGGCGATTCTCCTGCCTGATTTACTTTTTATTTATTTTTTTATGAGATGGAGTCTTGCTCTATCGCCCAGGCTGGAGTGCAGCAGCACCCTCTCGGCTCACTACAACATCCGCCTCCTGGGTTCAAGCGATTCTTGTGCCTCAGCCTCCTGAGTAGCTGGGACCACAGGCACGTGCCACCATACCTGACTAATTTTTTTAAATTTTTAGTAGAGATGGGGTTTCACTGTCCTGGCCAGGCTGGTCTAGAACTCCTGACATCAGATGATCTACCTGCCTTGGCCTCTCAAACTGGTGGGATTACAGGCATGAGCCACTGAGCCTGGCCTTCAACTGATTCTTTACAGCGGTTTTTCTAAAGGGGCTTGTACTCATATTTTCTATAAGATTAAGGAGACATCCCCTGCCTACGTCAAAAACATGATTTTTAGGTTTTTTTGCAACTGGGGTGTGGGGGCTGCGGAGGTGATTCATGAAGATGAGGGGCATCAAATGTACGTCTCCAAGCCACTCCTTGGCACTGCCACTGCCCTTGTACTATTAAAGGAAGTGTAAGAGACATGCTGAAACAAGTCCTTTGCATACACAAGCATGCAACTCCCAGGTGTCAGAATTATTTGCAGAGAGACTGGGCATAGTGGCTCACGTCTGTAACCCCAGCACTTTGGGAGGCCAAGGCGGGCAGATTGCTTGAGGTCAGGAGTTCGAGACCAGCCAGCCAACATAGTAAAACCCCATCTCTACTAACAATACAAAAATTAGCCAGGCATGGTGATGCATGCTGTGGTCCCCAGCTACTGGGAAGGCTGAGGCAAGAGAATCGTTTGAACCTGGGAGGTGGAGGTTGCCGTGAACTGAGATTGTGCCATTGCACTCCAGCCTGGGTGACAGAGCAAGACTCCATCTCAAAAAGAAAAAAAAAAAGAAAGAATTATTTGCAGAGTTATATGAGTCCAAGTTTCTGGCTCATTTATTTGCCTCACATTCTGCCATCTTATTTTGTATTCCAGACATCCTAGAAGGTCTCTGCCTGCCTTTCCAGATGCACCAGCCCTCTGGGATCAGCAGGCGAGTTCATTAGGAATGCGTGGCCCTCTGCCCCTTCCACGTCTCCAAGTGATCCTGTACCAGGGCATCTAGGAACTCATCCTCTGTGTTCCCCTCCTCACCTTGAGGTGGGGTCACCTGGCTTTAAAGGGCCACCCTCCCTTCTACTTCCTTAACTCCCACTGAGACCATCTCAGACTTTATCTTATACTTTAGATCCTCAAAATCATCTTTTCTTTGTCCATTTTCCAGTTGTGACTCTTGCATTAAATCTCTAAGAACCAGGTAGCAATGAATGAAGGAATGAATGCCGTCCCTTGCATTTCTGCACCTGCATGAAAATATCCGCAGTGCCCAGGCAGTGACCTTTCATGCACATTGTCGCATGTCAGCCCTGAGGTTCGGAGGGGTGACGTGACCTGCCCCTGGTTAAGCGGCTGTAAGTGGATCACCCTTTTCAAGGGACTTTTGGGCACTTTGGAGCACCCCATGTTTCTGACTGAGCCAGGCTCAGGGTTGATGTTTACATGCTCTCACAGCAAATGACCTTCACTAGTAATGACCTACATACCTACCCTAAGGATAGAACAGGGACAGGTTTGTGAGCCCAAACAGGCTGGGTGGCAGCTTTTGGCAGTTCCTCTCCGTGGTGAGTAACTCAGCACCAGAGAACTGCTTTCCAGTCCTCCCTCACCTGATGGCCTCACTGACTTCCCAGACACATGGGTTACTTCCCCCTTTGCTTCCTGCCCAGACCCATTTCCAGCTGCAGCCTCAGCCCGCAGGCCTTGCAGGCACCTGGCAAACAGCTGCCGGTGACCCAGGTGGTCAGCCTGGCCCAGCCCGCAAGGATCAACCTGTGGAACCAAAGGCAAACAATCCCAGGACCTCTTGTCGGGTGGCCAGGGAGGCAGGCACAGGGGGCTGCTTGCCCTGGGGTCGAGGTCTGGTCTTAGATAGGGCCAACCGCAGGACTGCAGGCACCAGACAGACCCAAGGACACCCCAACTCCAGAGTGGGAATTCAGTCCACACTTGAACAAGACCTCCTGCCCCCACCGCTCAGCCCCTTAACTCAGCATCCGAACAATCAGCATCATGCATAGACTAAGAAGAATTATTCAACATCAAGGAAGCAAATTTGGAGGAAATCTAGAAATCTTAATGAATTTTCTGCACTGGAAGAAGGGATTAAAATCTAAGTGAGGTAGAAGACTGAGAAGAGGGGGAAAAAAACCCAAACGTGGCAAAAGAAACTATAATTAAAACAGCAAATCGCAATTCGAGGTGGGGGTTATAGAAGGAGGATAAATGAATGTGAAGACCAAGGGACATCCAGTGAAGCGTCTGACAGAAATGATTCCCAGGGATGTTCTGGCAGAAAAATCCATCTGGAAACAGAGAAAAGGAAATGAAACAAGAATTTGCTGCATTATTTAAAGCTTTCGGGGGAGGGGGACGTTCAGGAGAGAGGAGGTTGAGAGAGATGAGAACGGAATTGCTCTACCAAAAGGGATTAAAGGAATCAGAAGGGCTTTTTAAAATGACTCAAGCAAAAAAAAGGGGGGGGGTATGCAAATAATTGTAAGCTGTGAAATTAATGGTGGCCAAGATTCCTAGTTAATTCTTTAAATCTGGTTAACAGGAAAAATGAAGGAGAGACATTTGTATGCTTGGGGAGTAATGGAGTCCTGGAAAATGCAGTTCCAGAGAGCACTGGCAAGACCGAGTGCATGGCAGAGAACACGTGTCCTGGGAGAGGGCAGAGCTGACGGGGAAATGATACCCCATGGCAGGGCAATCCGCTTACTTCACATACCTGCACTTCCTCCCTTTGATGGCTGGCTTCCCAAATATTTGACTCTTTCATGGAAGGCCCCACATGATATCCAGAAATTAGCAAAGTCAAAAGATGCTCTTGTAAAAAAAAAAAAAAAAACAAAGAAAAGAAAAGAAAACACACATGGCATGAAGCCGGGTTTGAACCTTAGCAGTGACTTACTAGGTTTGTGACCATGGGCTTGTTACTTTGCCCATCTAAATCCCATGGTGAGGATTCAGCGGGATTTAGTACAAGCCTCCCACGCTACTGGGCCCACGGTGGGCTGTCAGTGAAGGGTCATCAAATGGAAAGCCTCCGCCTCTTGCCAATTTCTTTGGTCCAAAGGACCTTGTGCCTTGAATACTTCCCTTGAAACACATACTTCCCTAGGATCCCCATGTTGTAGCTCACTGGAAAACATATAGGCCTCGAACCCTGAGGGGTAAAAGTCACCTGTGACCCAGCAGTCTTTGTTTCTGCTGCCCAGGCTGGAGTGCTGCAGTGCAATCTCAGCTCCCTGCAAACTTGACCTCCTGGGCTCAAGCAGTCCTCCCATCTCAGCCTCCCCCACTCGCCCACCCCCAGGTGGCTGAGACTACAGGCAGGCACCACCATGCCCAGTTCATTTTTTGTATTTTTGCTGCAGAGACAGAGTTTCACCATGTTGCCCAGGCCAGTCTTGAACTCCTGGGCTCAAGTGATCTGCCTGCCTTGGACTCTCAAAGTGCTGGGATTGCAGGTGTGAAGCCATCACGCCCGGCCCAGCTGTCTTAACATCCTCACCTAAACTTCCCATGCACGGCAGCCCACCTGTCCACACACCACAGCCACTCACATCCAAGCCCACCTCGGTGCTTTGTCCCATCTGGGCTTCCAGCCCCCAAGCTCCTACCCCTGAGCCTTTTTCCAGTCCCTTCCCAGAGGCAGCCCAGCCCCACCCTTTGGAGCTGTCTGTACCTCCCGCGGGAGTGCAGCAGGTGGGTATACAGCGCTGGTTCTGGGAAGCAAGGACGCTAAGGCTGCCCTGTCAAGGGAGGCTGTGAGGAGAAGAGAAAGAAAAAACAGTCTGGAAACAAAGCTGGGTTTCTAAGCAAAGAGTGGAAGGGCTGGGGCCTCAGGAGGGAGGGGGATTGTTGAGACGTGCTGGGGACGAAATCAGCAAGGCCCTGTGACTGTGATGAACCAACTCTGCGGCACAGAGATGACGGGGAGCCTAAAGGACCCACACCCCTTCTGCTGGGAACACCAGGCCTGCCTCTCCAGGGCTGACGGTGGCAGATGACTTTCCAGAGCGCTGCCCAGGCTGCACTCTGCTGCCACTGGCTACTTGACACCTGCCCGTTTTTAAACAGCTGCACCAGATTTTTCATTCTTTAACAGGGAGTCCATCTGGATCTTCAGCCTGTGTTGGGGAGTGGAGCGGTGTGGAAGATGAGGTTTTTTCTCAAGCTTCACCCCCAGCCTTGCTCTGGCCCTGAGGATCCTGTCTGGCTCCAGCCTCTCTGCAATGCTCACCCCGCACTCCTGGCGCTGCTCTAATCACGTGCCTGGTGGCAGTAAAGGGGGAATTACATGTCTGTCTTTCAGGTCCACCATTTCCAGGTCTGTGATGAGACTGTGACAGAGCCACGGAACCCAGGACTTTCCACGCCTCGCTGTGCTGCTTCCAGAGCTGAATTGTGCTCCGATGTCTGGGAGATGGGAGGCAGCTGCTTGTGTATCCAAAGCCCCGACTTCCCAACGCCCCTGCGGATGCAGGTGACCTCCATCTGCAACCCTCCCCTGGTGCACCCGCCTCCCCGTGGGAATCTGGTTCGTTGGGAACAGTTTGGGAACTGCAGTCATCAAATACCAGACAGTGACTTGCAGCCAGTCACTTACCTTCTCCAAGCCTCAGTATCCTCCTCATAAAATGGGGACGATTGAACACACTTCATGGCACCACGGGGAGAATAAACTGGGAAATGCAAATACAATCTTTTGGTAAAATGAAAACTCTTCAACAAATGAATGTAATTATTGATTGCTTATGCATAACCCCAGGAAGCATGTCAACCCACACCCCTCAAGAAATCTTCCTTCGGCTCCTTACATAGAAGCAGGAATAACACCCCCCTCCCACTTCCCCTCTCTTTTTTTTTTTTAGCTTCCATTGTATTCTAAGCTTACGCCTATAGTAGCGCTAATCAGCCTACTGTAACTGTGGCTTTGCATATCAGTATTCTACAGTAGACCGACCTCTTCTTGGGGGTTGGGGATGTCCATTCATTCAACCAGTAAATATTTCTTCCCCGACTCACAGCAGGGGCTCAATACTACTAGATGAATGGACTGAGGCACTGGGGAGCTGGGGTGAGATGTCAGATAGGGCCACCAGGGGGCAATCAAGTCCTTCCTAAGCACGTCCACTTGAGCCATTGCAGAGGCCTTGCTCAGAGGAAGAGAGGGCTCTGCAAAATTTCTCTCTGGTGGTGAAGGCCAGGGCCTGGGCGCTGGGCCTCAAGTTCTCTTTGTGTCTAGCACCAGCTCTGTGCAAAGACAGGACCACCTACCATGGTGTTCTGAGTCCCACGTCTGCCTGGAGCCTGAGTGCACAAGATGACCCAGGAGAGACTCCGGTAGTGTCTGGGGGAATACTGGCAAGCTCTGCCCATGGCTCCCAGGGCCACTGTCCACGTTCTGTGCACATATGATGCGAGTCCATGAGTGGGCCCGTGGACCCCTCTGTGGAGATATGGCCATTTGCCTACCCTTGTAAGCAGCAGGGTGGAAAAGTCGCAAAGTGCCAGAAAACTCTGGGCCCTGAGGTGCAGGACCAGTCCATCCCCAACCCGCTGTGTGCCCTGAGCAAGGAGCGTTCCCTCTCCGGGCCCATTTCCTCACCTGCGAAATGAGGGCAGCGGGTTACCTGGCTAAGGGCCTTTCGAGTGGTGCTGACGTTTCTTCTTTGTGTCTCTGAGGTATGGACTGACTTAAGTTCAAGTGCTTTGGTTGGGTCATCTTAGGGATTCTCAGACTGGATTGGGACCTGAATCCTTAGGAAGACCGGATGCTACCTCTGGCTTCCTTCCTGGGAAAAACCCTGCCTCAGTTGGGTGGCCCCCTGCCCGATGCTGCCCTGCGTTCAGAAAGGAAGGCTCTCAAACAACTGTGGGGACAGTCACTTGCCTGTCTGTCTGTGGATGCTTCCCAGGTGGGGCCACCTCACCAGGTCTCTCCCTGCCCTGTGCTTCTCCAAGTCCCTCCCCTTTGTTCTCAAGCCACCAAGACTTTCCCCTGGCAGCCTGTGTTGCTTTCAGCTGGAAGGTCAGAACCTGTGCCAGACCCGCTGGTCTAACACACTGCAGGCAAGCACAGCCTGGAGCCTCGGTCTCCTGGGGCCTCTTGGGACCCCCACCCCAGCCTGCTCCTTTTACTTCCGGGCGGGACAGACCAGACAGATGAGAATCCACCCGAGCGCAAGCTGCTGTTGAAATAAAGAGATGTTTCTTTATAATTTTCCCCTTGAAATAAACCCAGACTTAAGAACAACAGAAACACGCAGAATGTGTTTTTAGTGGAACCCAGATGGAGGGCTGAAAGCCCAGCGGGCTGTCTCCATGGAGGGTTCTCGTCTTTGGAATTCTATCCTCTCCTCCCCACCCCCTCAGGCACATCCCGCCCAACCTCTGGGCTGGGGCTCTCAGGCCTGGCGAAGGCTACCTCCAGCCATCCTGGCATTGCTTCCAGGTAGGCAGAGAGCTCTGCCACCATCACCCTCTAGACACAAGGCTGAGCCTGGCATCTAATGAGATCTGTGGTTTCAGAGATTTGGGGGATGGGAGTGGGGACCAGGACCAACTCGGTGCAAACACCTGGATCTGCCGAAATACAACAAAGAGAGAATGAATGAAGACATCTGAAAAAAGATACTCTGAGGAATTCCGCTCACCCACGAGGCCCACTGCTTCTCATTAAATCGTTGCAGTTCTCCATATTAACATATGCAAATCCAGCTGTGTGTGTGTGTGTGTGTGTGTTGGGGGAGACCTAAGATACAAAGGCAAGTCCCCACAACCCCTTTCTCACTCCCTCAGATTTGGTCAAAGGAGTTCCCTGTGGGATGAAGAACTCTCACAGAGTCCATTTCCATGCTTGAGTTGTGGCCATAGGATGCTCCTTCCCTGCGGATGAACACGTGAAAGCAGCTTCAGGGAAAAACGAGGGAAACTGATCTGCAGAGGCTGCATCTTCTAAGTGGTACTGGTCATTTGTCAACAAACATTCCTGGATGCCCACCATATGCCAGGGGCTGGCCTGGCGCTAGATACACAAGAGATAGCCAAGACATCAGGACGAGCATCAGATTGCTCATGGTCCGGTAGAGAGGAAGGAGACAGATGCGAGTTTGGTCATGGATGCTATCATGGCCTCTGGAACCTCCAGGTGAAGATCCTCGGATGCAGAGGGTCTGATGCTCAAGAGTAAAGTTTAGGCAAGAAATGTAGATGAGGGAGTCATCAGTGTAGATGTGGGTGACAAGCTACCTGGAGAGAAGAGTGGGAGATGCGAATTACAGTGTGGGGCAGGGGGGTGTCCCATTAAAGGAACTGGAGGAGAAAAAGAGAAGCCATGAACGGGACAGATGAGCCAAGGTCAGACAGGTGGAGGGAATGAGGGGAGGACAGTATCAAGGAAGAAAGGAGATACAAGAAGAAAGAAGGACTCAACAGGGTCCAACACTACTGGAAAGGATTAAAACAGGTTTCCCAGCAGCTTCAGCAGGACGTCACCCCTGCCCTTTGCCAGGGAGGGTTCAGTGGTGTCGTGGGGAAAGAGGCCAGGCGAGGAGGTCAGAGGAGATGGTGAGGGGTGAGGAGGCAGCATGCAGAGCCAGAGGCGAGAGTAGGTGCCATAGAAGAGATGGGAGGATGTACATGTGCCCACTTCACGAGTACAGAGCCTGGGGCAAAGCAAGCCTGCATCACAGTGGAGAGGAGTCCCCCACTCGGTCTTCTGCCCCTCCCAGAATAGTCAAAGGCTATCTTGGGTGAGGAAATGGCTAGAGAATGGTGTCCTTCTTCTAGTCACTCAGGAAATGTTTATTGAACAGCTACTCAGTGCCAGTCTGCTGAGGATACAGCAGACAGTAAGAGGCATGGCCTCACGTTCCTCTGTGGGAAGACTTCCACCCCACCCCACTTCTGAATGGCTAAGAATGGCCACGGATGCTCACAGCACAGCTCCCACTGGGGCGTGGCCCAGGCAGGGGCGGGAAAGTATGTGCGGCTCATGTGTGTCCTCTGGAGGTTCCCTTGGTCCCCAGTTCTTGGCCTGGTTTCTCAGAAGAGTGCATTCCTACTACGAATTTAAGGGATGGAATTTAAGCAGCAACGCTTTGATGGTGGGGGTGGGAATGTTGCATTTTCAGAGGTAACTCTTAAAGAACAAAAAGCTTTCCTCGTGGAGTGGCTCTGGAATGATAGCAGAACGTCAACAGCTTAAGAGAATTGAGGGGACTTTTTTTTTTTTTTTGGAGAAGCGCAGAAGTGGCCAGGTACGGTGGCTCACACCTGTCACCCAGCACTTCGGGAGGCCAGGATGGGAGAATCACTTGAAGCCAGGAATTTGAGAGTCAACATAGCAAGACCCTGTCTCTACAATAAAAGAAAAAAGAAAAAAAATAGTCAGACTTGGTGGCACATGCCTATAGTCCCAGCCCCTTGGGAGTGTGAGACAGAAGGATCAATTTGAACCCAGGAGTTTAAAACGACAGAAAGCTGTGATCAGAATGCTGGGCATTTACAGTGTCCGTTGGGCTCCCCAAATCATTCAGAGCCTGTTTTTCTATTTTGCTTCCTCTTTTTATTTTTATTTTTGAGACAGTCTCCCTCTGTTGCCCAGGCTGGAGTGCAACGGCGCAATCTTGCCTAACGGTAACCTCCGCCTCCTGGGTTCAAGTGATTCTCCTGTTTCAGCCTCCCAAGTAGCTGGGATTACAGGCATGCATGCCCAGCTAATTTTTGGATTTTTGGTAGAGGTAGGGTTTCGCCATGTTGGCCAGGCTGGTCTCGACCTCCTGATCTCAAGTGATCCGCCCATCTTGGCCTCCCAAAGTGCTGGGATTACAGGTGTGAGGCACTGTGCCTGGCCTTGAATTCCTCTCAGTTGAGTTCGTTCCCGTCTGCAAATCTTCCTCCTGGCGGCCCCCACTCTTTTCCCTTGACTGTTCCGTGTCTACCTTTCGTGGGGAGAGAGTCAGGTACAGCACTGGATAGGCGCCATGAGGACGGAGGCTGTGTCTGCTTTCCCAGCTCCTGGCTCCCTGCCTGGCACACAGTGGGCCTTCAAGATGGATTCGTTGCCTGAAGGAGTCAAGAAGCCAGGCCAGTGTTCCATTTTCCCTCTCCCTTCACGGCCTGCGCGGGGAGGGCCTGGCTGCTGCCATGGCCAAGGGTGCCCGACAGTGACCTGGCAAAGCACCCCTGCCAAGGCCCCGCGCAGCAGGAAGCCGGCCGTATCCTGTTGCTGCCTCACCTCTGGCTTTTGGCCATGACACTGGACCCAGCGAAGCCCTGAGACCTCCCCGGGAGCTCTCCCACAGGATCCCTGTTCCCTGTGCCTGGAGAGCAGGGCCCGGAGGGAAGGCAGTGCCCGGAGGGAAGGCAGTGCCCAGAGGGAGACAGAGTGTTAAAATTCCAGCAGCAATGCTACGGGCAGGAGCTCACGGTTCCTAACTGACCGTAAACCCTTTCTCCCGACAGGTCTTGGAATCCATCACTCCAGCCTCTCCCGGAGCAGCTGACACATCGCAGCAACGCTTCTCCAGAAGTCAGGGTCTGCTGACTCCGGCAGGGACGGAGGGGAAGGCAGGCGAGCTAGAGCAGCTGAAATGGCCCCTGTCTCCCCTGACTTCAGGGCCCAGGGCAGGCGGCCGGGGAGGCCCGTGCAAGGGGCTGTCGAGTGTAGCGGATTCCCAGCCCCGGCCCCAGAAGGTGCTTTGCTAACTGTCTGCCTCTGGGCGGAATTCTATTAACCTAGTGGGGGAAACTCGTTTTCTCCCTACTGAAAGCTCTGAGTGGCATGTCACATATGTCTTTTATTAATAAAAAGAGAGAGAGAGAGAGAGAAAATGGAGTCATTATTACTGCATAATTGCAGTTCATTTGGTAGGCCAGACCTTTCAAAGCCCGGTGCCGGGGTGGGGTGAGGCGTGATAATCAAAGGGACCTTGATATGAACCGCTTGGGAACCACCCGTGTAGGAGGCAGTTCAGGAGTGACTCTCAGAAGGTGCAAGACTCAGAGCTGGCGTGGGCAGGGACACCCCTCTCAGAGCCACCAGACTGCACCGCAGCCGTGGCGCCAGCTCCAGGAATCAGGTGACCTTAAGCAGGGCCCTGCCCTCCCGGAGTCTCTGTTTCTCTCTTTCCCTCCCTCCCTCCCTCCCTCCCTTCCTCCCTCCCTTCCTCTTTTCTTTCTTTTCTTTTCCTTCCTTCCTTCTCTTTCTTTCTTTCTTTCATCTCTTTCTTTCTTCTTAAAGTTAAGGTATATAGACAACACTGCCTTATAGTTATGTTTCTTTTTTCTTTCTTTCTTTTCTTTACTTTTTTTTTTTGAAACAGAGTCTCACTCTGTCGCCCAGGCTGGAGTGCAGTGGTGTGATCTCAGCTCACCACAATGTCTGCCTCCCAGGTTCAAGCCATTTTCTGGCCTCAGCCTCCCAAGGAGCTGGGATTACAGGTGTGTGCCACCACACCTGGCTAATTTATGTATTTTTAGTGGAGAATGGGTTTCACCATGTTGGCCAGGTTGGTCTTGAACTCCTGATCTCAAGTGATCCGCCTGCCTCAGCCTCCCAAAGTGCTGGGATTACAAGCATGAGCCACCGTGCCCTGCTACAAAGTTTACTTTTTAAGATGCTAACCTATATCAGCTCTAGGACTTGGAAGAGAACTTTAAAGAAGCGATCTCATGCTCCTAGGAGTCAGCAGAGTGGCGGCGAACATCAGAGGGGCAATCCCCTCTTTGTCCCCAGACAAAGGTGGTGTTCTGGAGGCCAAGTTCAGGCCACACAGTCAGCCAGCCCTCCCAGCTGCAGTTCCTCCTTCCAGTATTCTTTTGAGTCAAAACTTGGGAGCATTTCCATGTTTCTTTTCATGAAAAGGACATTTCACTTATAATGCCTGTGAGAAAATAGAACCAAGATTAAACATAGAGAACCTCTTCTCCAACATGAGGGAGAAGTTCCTGGAAAATGGGCTGGGACTCACGGTTGGGACCTTCAGGACTTGTTCTGTGGATGACAGATCCTATTACTGGTCCGTCTGCCAGCACCGCCAGGGGCAGTCACGCCAGCCGGAGACTCACACAAGATGGGGTCTGTTTCCTGGCTCAGCTAGGGAGAAATGTACATCCCTCACCTCTGGGCCTCTAATGAATTCTGATTCAAGCTGAACAGGCCCAGGAATCGATAGTTTTAATCATTTCAAAAACTGGCCCCACTCTGGGTAAAATTACAATGCGCAAGAAGCTCAATGGAGCTTAAAGGCCACAACCTCATTATCATTTCATTAGACTCACATTTCAGCAAGATGGAAAGAAACATTCTCACACACCGCCCCCTCCCACGGCTCCCCTGTCCTCCCCAGCCCTGTGTAGTCCTGCTGGAGGACAGCGATGCTTCACAGCAGCCGTCAGCCACCAAAGCCACTGGCCCCCTCCCAGCATGCGCCGCCCCAGAGGAAGCTCAGCGCAGTTGCTGGAGACCTCGGCCCAAATCAGCGCCTGTGCCGCCCAAATCAGCGCCTGTGCCTCCCAAATCAAGTCTGCAGTCCTGGGGAGTTTAGGAAAAACAATCCTGCTGTCAGTTTGGCTTCTCACAGCTGGAGGGGTCAAGTCATCAACACAGTATAAACCCAGGCCAGCAGAACCTGGTCCTACCCGGGGCCCCAGACGCCCTCTGGGAAGCAAAGGGTTTGAAAATGTCTTAAGCTTTTCCAGTTTGTTTATTTTCCAATGTTTAATGATATTGTCCATGCAAGGAACAGAACCCCAGCTCCTGCTAACAATTAAAGAGGTTTTCTAATTTAGGAGAGAATGTGATTTAAAAAAAATAAAAAGAGAAAATTTGCACAGGAAGTAAAGCAAATAATTCACATTGAGAACATCCATGCAGAAGAGCCTTGAGTTGAGAAGACCTGGCTGCCTGGTGAACACATGGAGTGAAAGCTGCTCAGGGCGGCTGATCCATCTAGGAGGTCGCGTCGGAGGGGGCTGGCAAGTGTCTGCTGGACCTTACTACCCTGGCTGCCACCAGACAGTTTCATGACTGTGACTTGTAATTGTGACCCCAGAGCTCACCGTCAATAGGTGTAGATGGGCTCTCATCCATGAAATGACCGGAATTCACTGCGCTTCTTTCCGTCTGCCGTGGGCTCACTCTGACTTGGGGACCCCCTTAGAGTGCCCCGCATGTGCTCATGAACAGGACCGTCAGCGACAGTGGATGCTGTGTCTTCCCCAGAGGTCCCTCTCCCCGTGCGGTTCCACTTTGATGTTGTGCTGCCCACAGTCACGCCAGGGGCACCTTGCTGCTGGCCCGCCCTGTGGGAATGCTGCCACCATGCCCAGGGCGTAGCCTTTTGAAGCCCCCTAAACTGCGGTGCCTGAGGCTCCAGGACAGGGCTGTTGGCCTCATGCCCTCAGTGCACCGCAGCCTCACTGTGTCCTGGGGTGTCCTCTCCCCTCTGTCACACACTGTCACCAGCACACCCCACAGGACTGACCTCCCAGAATCTCGCAGGGTAGTGAGTGGGTGGGAGGTGGGGGACGTTTCTCTCCACTTCCCTTTCCTTCCATCCACTGCCAATAGACATCTGTGCCCCACACTTTTCCAAACCAGCAGACTAAGAAACGCCTGGGACAAAAATCAGGATCCCTACTTCGTGTCCTCAGACCAGCGGTTCTCAACCTCGGCCGCGTATTAGAATCACCTAGGGAACTTTAAAATACTCCATTTCCTAGGCCATACCTCAAGCCATGAAATCAGAATCTTTGGGCATCAGTAGTTTTTAAGTTTCCGTGGGCAATTCCAACGTGCCGCCAAGGTTAAGAACCACTGCCTCAGCGGAAAGAAAGGAAGGAGGGAAGGAAGGAAGCAGGGATAGTGGGAGGGAGGGCAAGGCCAACCGGGAAAGGACTGGAAGCCCTTTCCCTATGATGGAAGGAAGTGGACGTGAGCCAGACCCTGGTGCCACACCCGGGACACACACTGAGAAAACCCAGTGATTCTTCTGTCAAACCTACTGGTGATTCGGGGTGCTGTTGTCAGAATCTTTTTCAGTTGAGTCAACGTATCGAGAGAGCCTAAGAAGACAAGCGCAGGGCGACTCGCCGCTGATGACTTTCCACTTCATACCTGGTGGCATCCGAGATGCCTGAAGTGAGGAGGCCTTGTCAGTGGCGATGGCAGAGACAGATAGAACCCTACACTTGACAGGATGTCGGGAGAGCGTCCAATCCAGCCCTGTGTAGATTTCTGAATACCCAGGACTGCTGGCCATCTGCTCCAAGAACAAGTGTGACCAGGGGCCGGCCCCTGTGAGCTAGGAACACAGAGACCGTTCATTCATTCATTTGTTCACTCACCCCCATTCGCTCAATCACAGCTGAGCATGTCAGCGCTGTGCATAAGAGCCCTCAGGTATCACAGGTGGTTCTCAAGCTTTGTTTTTAGTTGAAGAATGCTGGGTTTAGGTGAAACCATTTGGAGACAAAAACAAATCCAAGAGCACTGCTGCAGCTGACTCGGGGAGGCCCTGGCCCGGCCCACTCACCTCCCTTCCTCTAAGGGCTTCACCAGTTTCTCCTGTTTCAAGGAGAAGCAGACTTTGGAAACCTCTCATTTTATACATGAGGACACTGAGGCACAAAGCGGAGTGGCTGGTGCCTTCCCCACAGTCGTACAGATTGCACGTAACAAATTGTGCTGGCTCGGTATAAGAGAATATGAACCTCACAGCACAGACAAACACCTCCATCGCAAAGGCTGAACCAAATGCCCCGTTAAGTCAGGAGACCTGCCTCTCTTGGCTTTGTTTTCCAAAGAAATCCCTCCCACGGTTCTTCCTCAGCAGGCAGCACTCAGGTCCCCAGCAGGTGACGTGTTCAGTGGGCATGTGCTGGTGCACCACACCGCCAGCATCCAATCTGGTGTCCTGGGGTTTAATTACTTTAAAGCTCACACTTGGATCTCACTACCAATGTTTCCAAAGTATAAGTAAGAGCCGGGCAAGGTGGCTCAGGCCTGTGATTCCAGCACTTTGGGAGGCCGAGGCAGGCAGATCACTCGAGGTCAGGAGTTCAAGACCAGCCTGGCCAATGTGGTGAAACCCCATCGCTACTAAAAATACAAAAATTAGCCGGGCGTGGTGGTGGGCACCGGTAATCCCAGCTACTCAGAAGATTGAGGCAGGAGAATCACTTGAACCCGGGAGGTGGAGGTTGCAGTGAGCTGAGATCACATCACTGCACTCCAGCCTGGGTGACAGAGTGAGACTCCCTCTCAAAAAAAATAAAAAATAAAAACAAAGTATGACTAAGAACCAGACTGTAACAGAAAATATCAGTAACAAAAGGATCCACACCTACCTTTCTCATTGCTATTATTTGATACCAGATCTACCTGAAATGTTTCAGAAAGAGGGAAGAGCGTTCTTCTCCTGGGAGCTTTCTGGGTGCAGTCTTCCGTTCATACATACCTGACAGTGTACACTGGGCACAGGGTGGCCAAGCTGGCTTCTTTTTTTTTTTTTTTTTGAGACAGAGTCTTACTCTGTCATCCAGGCTAGAGTGCAAAAGCGCCATCTTGGCTCACTGGAGGTTGCTCCGCCTCCTGGGTTCAAGAGATTGTCCTGCCTCAGCCTCCCGAGCAGCTGGGATTACAGATGCATGTCACCATGCCCAGCTAATTTTTGTATTTTTAGTAGAGACGGGTTTCACCATGTTGGCCAGGCTGGTCTCAAACTCCTGACCTCATGATCCCCCACCTTGGCCTCCGTAAGTGCTGGGATTACAGGCGTTAGCCACTGTGTCCAGCCTTCTTTTTTTTTGAGATGGAGTTTTGCTCTTGTCACCCAGGCTGGAATGAAGTGGCACAATCTCAGCTCACTGCAACCTCTGCCTCCCAGGTTCACGCAATGCTCCTGCCTCAGCCTCCTGAGTAGCTGGGATGACAGGCACCAGCCACCATGCCCAACTAATTTTTGTATTTTTAGTAGAGATGGAGTTTCACCATGTGGGCCAGGCTGGTCTTGAACTCCTGACCTCAGGTGATCCACCTGCCTCGGCCTCCCAGATTGCTACTATTACAGGTGTGAGCCACTGTGCCCAGCCTATGCTGACTTCTGAGATGGACTGAAGGGCACACAGGGCCTCGGGAACACAGCCTGAGGGCTTCAAAGCCAGGCAAGCCGAGTTCCATCCTTGCCCCTTCCACTTGCTGACAGTGCTACATGTGGCGGGGGCAGGTGTTTCTCTGACCCGCAGTGGGTATGTAGTGGACGCTGCCCCTGCCAGGAGCTGCCCTTGGCTGAAGGGAGCCGTCTTGCCTGGGTTTCTCCCTCTCAGAGAGCACAAGGACCTCATTGCCTCAATGGGGGTACATCTCAGAAGGGCCACCCAAGCTTTGGCACACCAGCCTCACTGCCATTCAGCCTCCCTTCTGCCCCCAGCCTGCCTTCATGACTCCCTGACGGTGCTGCTTTGGGAGTGTTCCCCAGTTACCCTGCACGCCCAGAGCCTGTGCTTTAAGAACCTGACCCGAAGCAGAACTCATCCACAAAACAGGGGCAATAATTCCTACCTCTCAGCCACGGCGAGGGTTAAGCAGGCAAGCTGCTCACATGAAATTTCCTCTCCGGCGCAGCGCCTGGGCTATGGTAAATGAGCCATACATACTTGTTCACTTCCTCCCTCTCTCCATTCTTTCTTCCCCCCAAGTGTGTTTATAGATTTTATTGTGAGTGTTCTCTTTCCTCTGAGAGAGACATCTGGCTCTCCGCTCATTGGCAGAGCTGAAGTGATTGACACACTCTAAACCTAGTAAATGTCTCATCCCTTTCTGATGTGCAAGTGTTTATGTAGCTGTGATCACCCTCATACCAATACACACACACGCGTGCACGTGCACATGAGCAGTATTGCAGAATCCTGCAATCGTTGTAGTTTCGCAAACATCCAAAGCTTTACACCATTGCCACAGCACAGAGAACTCCTTGTGGGAAGACCTGTATACCAGGTGCTGTGAGACATCCCAGGAGGGAGAGCTCATTTTCTGATGATGGAATCAAGGAGGGCTTCAAGAGACAGGTGACATTTGTCATAGGCTTTGAAGGCTGGATAGAAATCCAGCAGGCAGAGGGGGTAGGAGTGGTTTTCCAGGCCAAGGGAACTGTGGAGGTGGGAAGACACAAAGCTCGTCTACGCGTGTCCTCCAGTCTAGGTGAAGACAGAGTCTCAAGAGGAGGAGGAGAGGGAAGAGCCAAGGGTGGGAAGGTAGTTGGGACCTGACTGGGTGGGGCCAAGCTGAGGCCAGAAGTAATGGGATTCTACTGACAATTTCTGAGAGCTGGAGAGAGAGCTCTCATAAGGTCAGTCATGGAGAGGATTGAATGAGAAAGATGCTGAGGTCAGGCTGAGTAAGGTGGCTCACACCTGTAATCCCAGAACTGTGGGAGGCTGAGGTGGGTGGATCACCTGAGGTCAGGAGTTCGAAACCAGCTTGGCCAACGTGGCAAAACCTCATCTCTACTAAAAAGCACAAAATTGGCCAGGCAAGGTGGCTCATGCCTGTAATCCCAGAACTTTGGGAGGCCAAGGTGGGTGGATCGCCTGAGGTCAGGAGTTCGAGACCAGCCTGACCAACATGGTGAAACCCTACCTCTACTAAAAATACAAAAATTAACTGACAGTGGTGCCATGTGCCTGTAGTCCCAGCTAGTCGGGAGGCTGAGGTAGGAGACTCGGTTGTACCCAGGAGGTGGAGGTCATAGAGAGCCGAGATCACACCACTGCAATTCACCCTGGGAGACAGAGTGAAACTCCGTTAAAAAAGAAGGAAAGAAGGAAGGAATGAAGGAAGGAAGGAAGGAAGGAAGGAAGGAAGGAAGGAAGGAAGGAAGGAAGGAAGGAGAAAGAAAGAAGGAAAGAAAGAAAGAAAGATACTGCAGTCAGAAAAGCGGTGAGGAGGCCATGGTAACAGATGGGGCTAGCAAGGCCCATCCCCCACACTGGCAGGGGCACTGGTGGACCAGGAGAACAGGAGGAGTCCTGGGAGGGGAGTGTGTGTACTCACCCTTTTTAAGATCACCAAGACCATGAAAACCTTCAGGGGAAGCTACACGAATACCCCCCACTCCTCATCTGAGAATGGGTGCCATGAGAACACCATCCCCAGAAATTGTTTGGGGAAGTGAAAGAGGAAACTGAACTCAAAATAAGGGTGCCTGACTCACTGCCTCTCAGTGACCATGTGCAGGAAAATCCTCTGAGCCTGTTGCCAGCTACCTCCTCTGTCCACACCTCACTTCACAGGAATTCAGACACCAGGAGGGAGTCCCACACACGAAACACCTGGAGACGTCAGGAAGCAGACCCAGCCTGACCTCCCTGCTCCCTTGCCACAAGGCCTTGGGCACGTCACTGACAGGTTTCTAGGCCTCGGTTTTCTCATCTATAAAATAATAATAATAACCATCACTACCCATTTGTGGGACTTTTACGAGATCAAATCACCTAATAAACTTGAAAATGCTTAAAGCTCTTTGGAAGAAATGCAAGGTGTAATTGTTGAGGCTGTTGTGTAATTGGATATTACTATTACCACTACCACTGTAAACTTGCGTATCTCTTTTCTCTGGAGAGGTCAAAAGCTGTTCATGGGGCTCTTCTTTCATGAATAATTTCCAAACATCTCTTGTTTAAAGGTGGGCCCTAAACCAGAAGGTTCCACCTGTCTGAGTGAAATGGATCTTGAGTCAGATCCTAGAAAAGCCGGGAGGGCATGGCTGAGAGCACCCTGGAGAGGCAGAAGGGAGCTGACTCAACACGGCTCAGCTGGGAAGGCGCGGTGTCCCAGGGAGGGAAACGCAGGTGACTCAAGGTGCGACTTTCTGGGCACAGAGAAACTGGGATTTCTCATCCAATTCATTCCAACCTTTGGCTGTACCAACCTGGATCCCACTCACTCCTCCCATATGAGGCTACCTTCTGGTCCCACTGCCTTGAAATCTAACAGTGTAGCCAATGTGACTCACCAGCCATGTGGCTTGCAAACATCACTAAGCTTGTCTCATTTTCCTCATCTGTAAAATGGTTTAACAATCTCTGTGCTGCCTGCCTTACAGGAATGGTATGGGGAGGAGGAGCCCAGGGGCCGAGGATGTACGAATGCTTGGTAACTATCAGGTGTGGTACCAAGGTAAAGGGGTGTTTGAGGAGATGTTTTGTTGTTGTTGTTAAGTTTTTTTAATATATACTTTATGTTCTGGGGCACATGTGCAGAACATGCAGGTTTGTTACATAGGTACACACGTGCCACGGTGGTTTGCTGCATCCACCCCCTGTCATCTACTTTAGCTATTTCTTCTAATGTTATGCCTCCCCAATCTCCCCATCTCCTGCTATCCCTCCTCTTGTACCCCACCCCCTACAGGCCCCGGTGTGTGATGTTCCCCTCCCTGTGTCCATGTGTTCTCATTGTTCAACACCCACTTATGAGTGAGAACATGTGGTGTTTGGTTTTCTGTTCCTGTGTTAGTTTGCTGAGGATGATGGTTTCCAGCTTTATCCATGTCCCTGCAAAGGACATGAACTCATCCTTTTTATGGCCACACAATATTCCACAGTGTGCATGTGCCACATTTTCTTTATCCAGTCATTTGGGTTGGTTCTAAGTCTTTGCTATTGTAATGGATTAAAGATTTAAACATAAGACCTAACACCATAAAAACCCTAGAAGAAAACCTAGGCAAAGCCATTCAGGACATAGGCACAGACAAGGACTTCACAATTAAAACGCCAAAAGCAATGGCAACAAAAGCCAAAGAGACAAATGGAACCTAATTAAACTTAGGAGCTTCTGCACAGCAAAAGAAACTGTCATTAAAGTGAACCAGCAACCAACAGAATGGGAAAAAATTTTAGCAATCTACCCATCTGTCAAAGGGCTAATATCCAGAATCTACAAAGAACTGAAACAAATTTACAGGAAAAAAACAAACAACCCCATCACAAAGTGGGCAAAGGAGATGAGAGAATGTTTGAAGATGATTTCTGGCCTGGGGGCGGCGGGGGTGGTGACTGCAGGCTGCTGTGGGGTGGCTGGGGGGAAGATACCGGGAGAATCCCCGGAAGCCAGACCCAAAGTTCCAAAGCAGGGTAGAAATCTCTTGAACGTGAGTTTAGAGTGTCTCTTAGTGGTCTGACACGAAGTTCCGCCTTCCCCCAAAAAGCAAATCCTAAGAGCAGGACAATGTGTGGGAGTCGTGACCTCCCACAGCCCACCGTCCGGCAGTTGCACTCTTTCTGAATGCCGCTGGACTCCCCAGACAGAGGCACGGCGCTGGTCTGGGACAGTCCTCCCAACAAGACTCTGATCACACCCCCGAACCCCGACCCATCGGGCTGACCTAGCTGACCTCTCACCGCTGAAGGCCATCTGATCACACCCCGCAACCCCAGCCCACCGGGCTGACCGAGGCTGACCTCTCGCCGCTGAAGGCCATCTGATCACACCCCGCAACCCCAGCCCACTGGGCTGACCAAGACTGACCTCTTGCTGCTGAAGGCCATCCTTAGCCACACTTTCCTTCCTTGGTGTAGTGGCCACGGACTCTGGAACTAGTCTGTCTGGGTTCAAACCCCAGGTTTACCGCTAGCCCACCATGTGTGCCCTTGAGCAGGTTCTGATCCTTTCTGGACCTTCACTTCCCCATCTGTATTTGTGGATAACAGTAGGGCCCATCTCATAGCCTCGTTTTAAGAGTTAGATGTATTAGCAAAGTGCTCAGCACAGCGCTTGCCACCCAATAAGCACTATTGCTGTCCTGGCTCCTTTTGCCAAGGTTGGGCTTAAGGCTTGCTTGTGAGAGGCCTCTGTGGCCACTCTCTGCTCCATCGCCTTCCTCCACAGCTGCCTTGGCCCCTGTCACGTTGGTGCTTCCTGGTCACACAGAAGCTCCCGGAAGCTCGTGGAACCGGAGAGCCAGCATGCATCCTTCTCGGGAACCCCGGGTCCTCTCCACTTGCCTGGGCTTGAGACCCTCCGCTACCAAGTCAGGTTCTTCCTGCTCATCATTCAAAACTCTGCTCGATGGCCCTGTCCTTCATGAAACATGGTGCAGCGGGAGAAGCATAAGCTCTGGTTCAGACAGACCTGGGTTTGAACCCCAGCCTAACCTGTACCACCAGCTGGGTGACCTTGGGCAATTACTTAACCTCTCTTAGTCTCAATTTCCTTACATGTCACATGAGGTAAGTATCTCTTCCTCACGGATGAAGACGAGGATGATGCCTGGGGCAGTAATGACACATAGTAGGTGGTCAACAAATGGTTCTCTTCCCTCCTTTCAATCTTGCTCTGATAGCAGTTTCCTCTCTCTCCTCCAGCTCTTAACAGTACTTAACAGCTTCAGTAAGAGGCTGAAACACACATGCACACTGTGTGTATGTTCTTAGACATTTATCATGTGTTGGCTCTTCTTTGATTCGTTCAACATTTATTAGGCATTTGCTATTTGTCTGATGTTCTGCTAGGCCCTGGGGATGACTAAGACTGAATCCTTTCCCTGAGGAGCTCACAGAAAATTAAGAGGATCATCCTGAGGTCAGGAGTTCGAGACTAGCCTGGCCAACATCGTCAAATCCTGTCTCTACCAAAAAATACAAAAATTTGCTGGGCATAATGCCAGCTACTTGGAAGGTTGAGGCAGGGAGAACTGCTTGAACCGGGAGGTAGAGGTTGCCATGAGCTGAGATCATGCCACTGCACTTCAGCCTGGGTGATAGAGCGAGATTCTGTCTCAAATAAAAAAAACCAGCAAAGGAAAAAAAGAAAAGAAAAGAAAATTGCGAGGACCAAATATATGTGTCATGTGTAGATAATCTCGGGGTCTATGGTAAGTGTTCTAGTGGGGGGCATGTCTGCAGGGCACTTTCTATCACAGCACATGGCGAGACTAACGCTCCTTTCAGCAGTCAAAGGCTCTCAGTTCAACTCGGGGAGTGTGGATTGGGCCCTTCTTTAGGATGAAGAAGACAGTGCTTCCACCCTCAAGCAGTGCAGGGTCCGTTAGGGCAGTCAGACAAAGGATGTAAGGGTTACACCGTGTAGACAGTGCCCCTGTGCCCACGGGTTGTCATGCAAGAGGGAGCCAGCTACGTGTGAGGGGTAAGGTCGACTTTCTGGAGGAGGTGGCATCTAAGACTTAGAGGACAAGTAGGAATTAGCTAACGAAGGAGGGACAGAAGTCCTTCCAGGTAGCAGGAGAGAGCCTGGGAGGAGCAAGGCTGGGCGTGGGGCTCAGGGGACTAGAGGTGGTTCTGTAAGGTTGGACGCAGACACAGGAAGCTCAGAGCCTCTAGAAAGATCCTCTTTTCTTCTCTGTCTGCCCCCAACACCTGGTCACATCCCTCAGCTCCAGCTCCAGAAGATCCCTTTTCCAGAGGCTTCCACCTCGCTGATGCAAAAACCTATCCTAGCTTGGGGGCCATGCAGCCCAGGCTGTTCCTGAGGGACAGAGATGCTGTGCTGTGGGGGGGCGGGGGGATGGAGAGCTGGGAGTGGCAAGAAAGAGGAGAAGTCCCCGCCCCTCCATACAGGGACAAGGACCAGCGCCCAGGGTGATCCTTGTGTAGGGTCACTGCATACTCGTGGTGACAGCTGCTGGATGTCAGCTGCTGGGTGTCAGCAGAAACCCTGCTTCCCTGGCTGAGGCCTCCCCACCCCAGTGCCTGCTCACCTGCTCTGTGCTAAGCCTCCACACGCCCCTCCTCCTGCCACATCAGTTTCCGCTAATTAGGTCAAGGTGAAGGTCCCCTCTCTGGAGTTTGACCTTGCAGCTAGCAGGCCACGAGAGTTCTAGCACACCCCACATCTGCCAGGGGACGTGTGTGCAGTTACCACACTCACGTGCACACATGCGCACACCCCCTCCCACACGCAAGCTCACAGTACCCACGCTCACACATAGACACTCACACCACATACCCACGCATCTGCTTAAAGACACACTTGCACGCATGCCAGCAGGGCCCAGCTCGCCTCTGCTCCATAAGCTCCCATAGGGGAGAAGCAGCCCTTCGGAAGGTTCTGGGCCTCCAGCCCAGGGATGTCCAGCCCCACGCCAGAGAACCCTCCTAGCTCTTGCTGAGAGGGTACAAAAGGGTTAAGAGAGAACATTTCCAGGGAGTTTGCCTCTTAATCAACACAGTTAATTCTTTTCCTTTTACAAATACAAATTCTTGGCAGTCAGTAACCAAGAAAGAAAGGGGGAAGAAAAAAAAACTTAACCCAACATTAGTCAAATCTTTGCCTCTTCCTACTTTTTTTCAAGTTAAGACCCAGAGGAATTCAAAGCAATGAGAGAAATCCCAGCCCAGATGGAATGTTTTTGCTAATATACGTCTGCAAGTTATTTAAATGTATGTTTAAGTGTGTGTGTGAGAGAGAGACAGAGAATATGAGAGCAAGCAAGCATGGCTGAGTGGTGTGTGCCTCTGTGTGTGTGCGTGTGTGCACACGTGTGTGGCTAGAGCACACAGCAGAGCAGAGGAGCCGCCAGAATCCCTGCCCGAGCCCCAGCTACCCTCTGACCCTGGCTCTCTGGTCTAGACCTGGAGCAGTACAAGGCAATTGCCCAGAAGGCTGTCCTTGTCCTGCAGCCTGGGGTCTCCTGGGACAATAGCCCCTGTCCCTGCCCCTCAGCCCCATGGTGGCCTCTGTGACACGTTCTGCTAAGGAAAACCCACCCACCACACACATTTCTTGCCCTCGTTTCCAGCTTAGCCAGGAGGTTTGGGGCTGGAGTTTCCAGGCCTGGAGTAGGGTCCTTGAGAGACCAAGCCCCCTGCACAGAGCTGCTTCCCACATTCCCCCATCCAAGAGTGGACCCGCCTGGACTTGAAATCTGGGCTTAGACTGTGATCCTGGCCTCTTGCTGTCTCCTCTCAGACCTCTCTCAAGATCTTCGGCCCCTGTGGTATTCCTTCTCACCCCGAGAGAATCCACCCCCCCACCCACCGATGTCAGGGTCAACCCTTACCATGGACTCCACCCCAGCAGGGCTCTTCGTCCCCTGCCTCCAGAAGCACCCCCAGTTGGGTTCAGGGTGCAGGGGCCTTGCAGACAACCCTGGAGCTCCCCACCTGCCCCTAGCTCCCTCTTGTCTGCTCCCTCCTGAGTTTACTTTAATTCTTTTAATCTTTCCTCTGAAATCGCTCCTCTGGCCTCCCCATGAGCTGTGGGAAGGCCAACTTCCTGATTTCCATGGGGAGATTAAACAGCTTTCTCCATCCAAGGCAGTTTGGATGTCTGGGCCACCCCCCGGACTGGTGAGACCTCACTCTGCCGAGGGGGCAGCTCTCACTCTTTTGAGCCCCGGCCCACCCTTAGTCCCGGGCCTTCCACATGGAACTTCCCATGCCCCCTCCCTGCCCTGCCCCTCTAGAGAGTCCAGCCTTCCCATCACTTCCCTTTCACAGGGGCCTCTCAGCATCTCCAGCCAGTCCCAGAGCCTGGAGCGCACAACTTCCTTCAGCAGCGGCTCTTGGGAAACAGGGCAGGTGGGGAACAGGGCCAAGGACCCACGGAGAGGATCTCCTGCCTGGTTGCCCTCCCCTGCTCCAGCTTCTCCCCAGGCTCCTCTGCTCCTTCCACAACGCACGCCCTCTGAGGCCCTTTCCCGAGCCTGTGGGCATCCTCCGCCTGCACTGGCTGCTGAGGGGACAGGACTCCCCAGCTCTCAGTGTCATCTGCTCTGCTTGTCTGCGGCTGCCAGCTCAGGACCTGGTGCTCAGCTAAGCCTGGCAGGAGACAGAGCAAAGTGAAGTCAGGTCCAGGGACTCCATGGAAAAGGGGTTTGGGAAGGGACGCAGAGAGGGTGTCCAAGGGGAATTAGAAATGATGGTGTATTTATTTATCTATTTAGAGATCGAGTTTCACCCTTCTCGCTCAGGCTGGAGTGCAGTGGTGCCATCTTGGCTCACTGTAGCCTCCGCCTCCCGGGTTCAAGCGATTCTCCTGCCTCAGCCTCCCAAGTAGCTGGGATTACAGGCATGTGCCACCATGCCTGGCTAATTTTTGTGTTTTTAGTAGAGACAGGGTTTCATCATGTTGGCCAGGCTGGTCTCGAACTCCTGACCTTGGCCTCCCAAAATGCAGAGATTACAGGTGTGAGCCATCGCACCCAGCCTAGAAATGAGTTTTGGAGGTATGTCATTTGAGCTAGCCCTGAAATGTAGCTAGGGGGTGGAAGAAGCTGACTTTCAACAGGGGAGGAAGAGTTGCTTAGAGTGGAATCTCTGAGGCAGAAAAGGGGAAAGACCTTCTGTGGGAAGTGTCCTGGAATGCCACCTTGTCAGGGATATGGTTTCCCTCTGAAATGAGTGGGGTCCTGGGGTCTCCACACATGGACACCAGCTTCCCAAGGCCTAAAGATGCCAGACGGGATTCTTGGGTCTGTCTTAGATGGAGGGCTTCCGGGAGTCCATGAATCTCCTGACACTGTGTACAAAGTATCGTGGATATGGCAGCATTACAGGGCTTCACCACATTCTCAAAGGGTCTAAAAACCACTGTGCTGGAGGTTAACACAGAGGTGACCCTTGAGGCTGGCCAGAGTGACCCCAAGGTCACGCCACAAGCAGGCCACCATGGCACCAGATGACCGCTGGCTGAAATAAGCAGAAACTGGATCAGGCTCAGGCAGTCACATGAGACACAGCTCACTTCTAGATGTGGGAGATTCTGGAGACACAGCTCACTTCTAGATGTGGGAGATTCTGGAGACACAGCTCACTTCTAGATGTGGGAGATTCTGGAGACGACCTTGGCTCCTGGAGCTGGCACCTTTTCATTTTATTTTATTTTTGAGACGGAGTTTTGCTCTTGTTGCCCAGGCTGGAGTGCAATGATGCTATCTCAGCTCACCACAACCTCCGCCTCCTGGGTTCAAGCGATTCTCCTTCCTCAGCCTCCCAAGTAGCTGGGATTACAGACATGCGCCACCACCACACCCAGCTAATTTTGTATTTTAAGTAGGGATGGGGTTTTGCCATGTTGGTCAGGCTGGTCTCAAACTCCCAACCTCAGGTGATCCACCCACCTGGGCCTCCCAAAGTGCTGGGATTACAGGCCTGAGCCACCATGCCTGGCCCCTGGAGATGGCATCTTAAAGCAGATCTCTGCCAGGCAAGATCCTAAGGCCAATGGGACGTCCTTCACTAGGCCTGAGCTGCCTGTCAGCTTCCTCTACAGTGACACTAGTAGGCAGGTATTCCCAAGTAAGACAGCAGAGGTGGCCCATGGTGGGTCCCGGGTCTTCCTGGGGTGTTGGGAGAAAGTGCGCAGAAGGGGCTGAGTCTGTAACTTTCACGATGTGTATGAAGGTCATCTGTCTCTGAGGGAAAACAGTGGCCACTCTCCAAGGAGCTATGAGTGTGCCCAGTGCTGATGTGGGCAGCTCAGGGGATCAGAGACAGGGTGGAGAGGTCATTAACGCCAAGGGGGCCGTGCCAAGGAAGGCAGAGCTGCGTAGTGAAAGGCCCTCGCCCACCTCTGCACTGGCCTTTCAGCACCAGGGTTCCCTCTCCTGGGGAAGGAGGGAGTTGGGCTGCAGGGTTTCTGAGGACCTCTTCGGCGCTGCCATCCTAGGTTTTAAGAAATGTCCCTTCTGGTGGCGTGCGGTGACACACACCTGTAATCCCAGCACTTTGCGATGCCAAGGCGGGCAGATCACCTGAGGTCAGGAGTTCAAGACCGGCCTGGCCAACATGGTGAAACCCCATCTTTACTAAAAATACAAAAAGTTAGCCGGGTATGGTGGCAGGCCTCTGTAATCCCAGCTACTCGGGAGGCTGAGGCACAATTGCTTGAACCTGAGAGGCAGAGGTTGCAGTGAGCTGAGACTGCACCATTGCACTACAGCCTGGGCGACAAGAGCAAAACCCCATTTCAAACAAACAGAAAAGGAAAGAAAAAAAAGGAAAAGAAATGTCCCTCCTGTCCCCTCCCTGGGCTCCTGTTTGGGGGTTGGGGAGAGTGGAGCTTATCCAAAAGCCACAGAAGCTTTCCCAGCCCTCTCTCCACCGCACTTCAGGACCACCCACCCAGGACCTGCACGGGCTCCCTCCTCCCAGAAACTCCACTTCCCTGCACAGGAGGCTGCGGAGCCGGAAGGGCTTTCTGCGTTCTCTTTTGGTTTGCTTGTTTGCTTGCTCTTCCGCTCACATTGCGCACGTGCAGGGGACTAGCTGGTCCTCTAGGTCTTGTAGGAGGAAGAGGGGCATCCCAGCACCAAGGGGCGCTGGCTGCTGAGCCAGCCAGGGGCAGGGGGTGCACGCTCATCAGGGCCTATGGAGGCAGAGCCGTCTTCACTGTTATAGGACCGACACACTGCAGTCCTAGGTAACCCCCTAAGCTCACTCTCTAGAGCCTGATGGCTGCAGAAGATCTTCTCCTGGCCCGTGCGGGCCTGTGTCGTTTATATACATGTGCGTATGTCTACAGATATGTGTGCCTATAAATAGAGATAGACAGATATAAATCAAGGGTTTAGGAGGTGGGCAGCAGCGCTGACGGCAGCCAACCACTGCCAGTTCCTCCAAGAGGGCAGCTCGGGTATCTCCCTGCACTCTCTCCCGTCACTTCCGCCTCTGGCTCCTGGTCCTCACTCACAAGCGTCAGGCTGTCATCATCACCAGCTCCTCCCTCACTTCCCCCCACAGGCAGGCTGTTGCTATATCCTCACTCATTCCTCCGCAGCAACTCTGAAATCTGTTTCTTTCTGGGTCTCACCCACTCCCTCAGCAGCCCCCTCGGTGTCCCCATCTCTCTTTCCTCTTGCTCTGTGTTCCCTTGGCTTTTCACTCTGACTCTGAGCTTGTCCAGCCCCCTGCCCCACTCCTCTGTGCGTGCTCTATGGACACCCGGATCTCCTGGCCCCCCAGATCCCGTCCTCCTCCCGTTCATTCTGCCTCTCTCTGTTTTGTGTATTTGTTTCTCTATATTCATTTCTGTGTCTCTCTTATCAAGTAACACAGGCGCTCTCGTTGGGGAGGGGGCATTTCTAACCTCTTTTTTTCTAGCCCCACAGTCAAGTGCATGTTTCCCCGGGCCTGGGGTCCAAGCAGGGCAGCGCAGGGAGGAGAATGGCCCCATGACTCCACCTCACCAGCTGTGAGGACCTGCGGGCCTGGGGAAGAGCAGCTGGGCCAGGAACTAGCAACGCAGCCCTCCCTGTGATGGAAACAAGACGAGGGCCTGGCTCATTTGCATGCTGGGTTCTTTTACATAAATCTGCAAGTCAAGCTGGAGGCTCTGGAGCCAGGTAATGCAAAGTGATGCAAAATAAATTAATCAGCCAGCGTGCCCTGCTGCAGGTGTAAGCCAGCCCTTTCTTCCAGCTGACAGTAGAAAGCCGGATGAGCTAGCATGCTTATAAGGTTGGGGGTGGACGGTGGGGCGGGGCAGGGTGCTGACCCTGAGCTGTTCCACCTGCCAGCACCACTCCAGAGCAGCTTTAAGAGAAAGTAGGGGCCTGATGGCTGACGAGAGCCAGGAAGCCTGCCAGCCTGAAAAGCGGGGATTGAGGCTCATCTCCTCCCATGGGGAAACTGAGGTGCAAGAAGTGGGGAGGGTCTTTTCCACTGTTACCCAGCTGCCTATGGCTGTGCCAGAGCAGAAGCCTACACTCTGGGTGTCAACAAAGTAATGTTTCTGCTCCTTACCGCTGGCTGGAAGCATGTGAATTTCACCACTTCATTTGAGCATCTCCAGGGACTTTGAGGGATCAGGGATGAGACTCTTCCCTTCTCCTCCAGCCCAGCCTTCAGGGAGCACTGCCCTGACTCCTTGGGACACCCTCCAGCCCTTCCTGACCCACACATGGGGCTCTACTTCCCCTTTAGGAAAAGGCAAAGTGTGAAGGAGCCACTAGCAGTGGCCTTCCGGCCACTGGAAAGTGTGACTTCCGGGCTTCTCTTGGATTAGGAAATGGCTCATGAAGGTCCAAAGCTTCCTCCATATGAGAGGAGGATGGAGCAGGTCACGAGGACCAGAGCCTGCCCCAGACCCAGCTCTATTCCTCCCATTCAGGCAAGGATGAGGCAGCCCGTGGAGCCCAAACATTCCCAAAGGCCTCATGCTTCTCCAGATGCAACCTGCAGCTTGTTTTGAGGACATCCGCAGCACATGGCATGTGCGCTGTGACTGCTCTCACACCCCTCTGCTGCAGGAAGCTGACCAACAGAGCCTCCCCGCCACTGGAGAGTGCAGGCTGACTGTGTGCCGATGGCCATCTCAGGAGGCAGGGCAGCCCATGGTCACAGGCAGGTGCTTTGGAATGAGCCACACCTGTCCTGGTATTACCACTCACCAGCTGTGTGACCTAGGGCAAGACACCTGGCCTCTCTGAGCCTAGTTTTCTCATCTGTAAAATATGGAAGATAAGAGTTTCTACCTCAAAGAGTTCTTTTTTTTTGAGACGGAGTCTCACTCTGTCACACAGGCTGGAGTGCAATGGCACGATCACGGCTCACTGCAACCTCCGCCTCCTGGGTTCAAGTCATTCTCCCACCTCAGCCTCTAGAGTAGCTTGGATTATAGACACACACCATCACACCTGGCTAATTTTTGTATTTTTGCAGAGACAGGGTTTCACCATGTTGATGGGGCTGGTTTTGAACTCCTGACCTCAGGTGATCCACAGGCCTTGGCCTCCCGAAGCACTGGGATTACAGGCGTGAGGCACTGTGCCCAGCCTCCTCATAGGGTTCTTATGGAGCTTAAACAAGACAAAGCATATCCCATATCCCACACTGTGCCCGGCACCATATAAGCATCTATAAATCGTAGCTATTGTCATTGTCCGTGCAAATGCAGGTATCACAACCAGGCCAGTGTAGGTCAGAGGAAGGGAGTGGGAAGCAGAACTAAGCGGACTTGGAGTCTCTCTCTCCCACCACCTTCTCCTTCTCCCTCCCGTTCCCCATCGCTTCTCCATCCACACTTGCACCAGAGGAAACACTGTGAAACACAAACATTCCCAGCGGGGACTCCTTGCTGGCTCCCTGCCGTGCTCAGGATAAAGCCCAAGCTCCTTGACAACCCTCACAAGGCTTTTCGGGATCCAGCTTCTGCTTATCTCTGGAGCCCCATCTCTTATCTCCTTGTGCCCCAGGCTTCCATCACAGTCGCCTGTTCATGTCTGCACTCACCTCCCCGCATGGGCCGCTTCCTGCCCACAGCGGCTCACGGCCTCTCCTCTCAGTATAGAAGCTGCTTCCTCCACATCCTCCACAGCACTTCCATTCCCGTTGCTAAGGGTTCAAAGAGAAGGGTTTATGGGTTCCCAGTCCCAGGAAACTGTGCCTGAGAGGTCAGAGCAGGAAGGGCCCCTCAGATCATCTAGTTCAACCTCCCCTCTGGCAGAGGGGAAAGCCCAGGACCCAGGAAGGGGGTTTCCTCCAGGTTCCACCCAACTCTCTCCACAATTAGCACAAGATGAAAGCCAATCGGTGATGCCTCCTAGACACCACAGGCCTCTTGCCCAAATACATTTGCATTTAATCTCGTCTCCTAGGGAGAATAAATACAGAGAAGAGAATTGGAGGCCCAAAGGAATCAACTGCAAGCCCCAGGAATCCACTCCAGGTTTGCACGTAATTGGGGGCAGGGCTATTTCACAGGCTGGAGTGCAATGGTGCGATCTCAGCTCTCCTGCCTCAGCCTCTCTGGTAGCTGCGACTATAGGTACGTGCCACCATGCCTGGCTAATTTTTGTATTTTTGGTAGAGACAGGGTTTCACCACATTGGCCAGGATGGTCTCGAACTCCTAACCTCAGGTGATCCACCCGCCTCAGCCTCCCACAGTGCTTGGATTACAGGCATGAGCCACCATGCTTGGCCGAGAGGGTCACTCTTTTTACCTCTTCATGAGATACTGTCCTTCCTCCTCTGCCAAGAGAGCTGGACCAGTGACCCTGGGACTGAGGCAATGCAGGGGCCTCCTGAGGAGCTGCTGACTTACAGGACAGTCAAGTGGGATCCAGTCCAGGCCACCACTGGCCTGTGAAAAGCACACGGGCCTGGGATCAGGAGACTTGTGTTCAAGTCCCACTTCGTAGCTAAGCGAATGGGCAAGTCACTTAACCACCCTGTACCTCGGTGTCCTCAACTATAAAATGAAAGTAAAGATAGCTCTCTCCTCACAGGCCGGCATAACGTCATGTGGTAGAGGAGAGAGTGTCCCCTAAACAGTGCAACTTTCAAACAAGCATTCTCCTTAATAAGACAGGGCGAGCCCAGGGAGATTCTGATCAGGAACCAGCCCCCTCTGCTCTTGCTCACACTCTGTGCCTAATCGCTAATGGACCAAGAGGTGTCGGGCTTATAAATATTTGTTCCTTATGGCCAGACTTTCATGAGTTTTATCAGCCTAGCTGATAAGATAATCCTGGTCTGTTGGGTGAGCTTTGGCACCTGGTGTTCTGCCTTGCAGGTGACCTCTCAGACCTAACTTTTTAATACCTCCAAGTCAATACAGAAGAAGCTCTCAACTTACAGGCTGGAGAGGAGGGGCATCTGAGGCAGCCTCCAAAATTAATTCTCCTTGTTTCTGGATCTGATATCTAGAGTTGACCGGAGACTCTGAGTCAACACCTTTCATGCCAGATGGTGACTGGGTCTCCACTGGCTCCACTGAGCTCAGAACCAAAGTGGGTTTGAAAAGACCTGAAGTGAGCACTCTTCTCCCTTAATTAAGCTCAAAATCTCTGTATCTATTTCAGCCTTTGAAAAGTGAAACCCAGGAAGGCCGGTTCCCTGGGCAGAGAGAAGAGGTGTGCAGAATTAATACTCCATCTCGACTTTTCCCGTGTAATCTAATAAGCTGCCGAAGCTTACTGGGGACCCTGGCTGCATTTAGCCACGGGGCTAGCCGGGATCACAGGAGTGCCTCACCTTCCCAGTTGACAAAGCTCACATTAGAGCAGTTGACCAGCTGGGAGGGCCACAAGGTGATGTCAGGTGAGCCACGGTTAAGGTGAAAAGCTGGGACCCATCTCACCTTGCCGAGTAGCATGTTACCATTTGGTAACATGTCCTTTCACTCTCAGACATTTTAGCTGGACCCTCCCAGAGTCACCCTTGCTTACCCCCCATGGAGCCTGAATTGTACCTGCTTTCCTGGGTGCTGAGTTTGGGGCCTCGGATTGGCCCCCACTGCCTTCCACTTCTCCCAGATTCACTTTTTCTTTTTCTTTTCTTTTCTTTTTTTTTTTTTGAGATAGAGTCTCGCTCTGTCACCCAGGCTGGAGTGCATGGCGCCATCTCAGCTCACTGCAACCTCCACCTCCTGGGTTTAAGCCATTCTCCTGCCTCAGCCTCCCAAGTAGCTAGGACTACAGGTGAGCGTCGCCATGCCCAGCTAATTTTTTTTCTATTTTTAGTAGAGACAGGGTTTCACCATGTTGGCCAGGATGGTCTCGATCCCTTGACCTCAGGATCCACCCACCTCGGCCTCCCAAAGTGCTGGGATTACAGGCGTGAGCTGCTGCGCCCAGCCCAGATACATTTTTTCTAGAACTATTCTGGGGCTGCCCCAGCTCTGGACCTCTGAGAGGACAGGCAACTGCTTGAACTAGCACATTCCTGACCGCCAGCAGCCTCTCCCCAGCTTCAGCCCTCCTCTGCAACCAGAAGCTGGGCCCAGGCTTTTCTCTGGAGCTGCAAGCTGTGAAGGAGTCGGTTTCCCAAGAGTAAAAGTCTCACAGAAAACCAGAGGCTCCTTGCAAGGGAATCCTTGGAACCAGTGTGGGAAATACTCCCCTGGGCGTTCACCTCTTTTGGAACATCCACTGTGCTTCAGATCTCTCCAGAAGACACACCAGGTCAGGGAGGGGAGGAAATACCAAACTAGAATTTCCCCTATAATAACAGAATTCTAGAGCTAGAAGGGATTTCAGATGCCAACTAATCCAATCCTGCCTTTTTTTTCTTGAGACAGAGTTTCGCTCTTGTTGCCCAGGCAGTACTGCAGTGGCGCAATCTCAGCTCACCGCAACCTCTGCCTCCCGGGTTCAGGTGATTCTCCTGCCTCAGCCTCCCAAGTAGCTAAGACTATAGGCGCTCACCGCCACACCCAGCTCATTTTAGTAGAGATGGGGGTTTCTCCATGTTGGTCAGGCTGGTTTTGAACTCCCAAGCTCGGGTGATCTGCCTGCCTTGGCCTCCCAAAGTGCTGGGATTACAGGTGTGAGCCACCATGCCCAGCCCAATCCCGCTTTTTAACAGATGGATATACTGAGGTTCAAGGGGGGAAATGGTCTAACGATTTCTAATAACTAAGGCAGGACCTTTAGCTTAGGATACGAGGGGCTTTAGCTCAGGATATGAAGAAGACACCAAGAGAAGAATGAGAGGAGAAAGAGATGCAGAACCTGTCTGCTACAGGAGTTGGCCACATGCCCAGATCACAGAGAAGGTGGGACATCTGGGTCCTCTGCAACATGCCCCCTGCTCTAGGGTGTCCTCTGTGGTCTCATTAAAGTGTCTGTCCCTTTGAATAATCGAGCAGGCACCGTCAGTGTGTTCCTGCCAGTGAGGGGTGATGCATCTCAAGAGGGTGGTTGAAGGCAAGGGCAGTGACATCCTACAGACCTGGGTCAAATCGTGGCTCCACTGCTTGGTTGTCCGTGAAACTCAACCAAGTTACTGAATACTCAGTCTCGCCATTTATAGAATGGGAATGACAGGAATCACCTCACATGGTCCATAAGGCAATCATGTGTGTAACATGCCTGACATCATTACACCTGAACATAAACTCCACGAAGGCAGATTCTTCATTTCTTGCCATTTCCCCAGCGTCTAGAACATGCTGTATATATAGAATGAAGGACACAGCACATGGTTCTTTCGTCCATTATTTTCCTTAATGGTTACTGTTATCATTATGATTGAGCAGAATTTCTCTCTCTCTTTCTCTTTTTTCTCTCTTTCCTTCCTTCCTTCTCTCTTTCCCTTTTTTCCCTTTCTCTCTCCTTCTTTCTTTCCCTCTCTTTTTCTTTCTTTCCTTTCCTTTTGCTCTTCCTTTCCTTTATTCCTTTTTCTCTATTTGTTTTCTTTTATTTTTTGAGACGGGGTCTCTCTCTGTTGCCCAGGCTGGAGTGCAGTGGCATGATCACATAGCTCACTGCAGCCTCAATCTCCTGGAGTCAAGCAATCCTCCTGCCTCAGCCTCCCAAAAAGTAGGGACCGCAGGCACATGCTACCATGTCTGGCTAATTTTTTTTATTTTTTGTAGAGACAGGGATCTCATTTTGTTGGCCAGGCTGGTCTTAAACTCCTGGGCTCAAGCCATCCTCCCACCTCAGCCTCCCGAAGTGGTGGGACTACAGGCATGAGCCACTGCTCCTGGCCCCAGAGTATTTTCTGGTTCTACTTCGTCTACCTTTCTTTCTTATCCTGGACTCCTTTCTGTTGAAGCCAATTTTGCTCACACAGTACTTACTGCCAGCATCAGTGTGAGCAGGTGCATCGCAACAGCCACACACTCACACCTGCACACACACTCACACCTGCACAGCCCCAGCTGCTGTTTCAGACTCCCTACATGTCTCTTCTCACCTGCAGGGGGAGAGGGAGAACCGTGAGGCTGAGTCCCAGCCCTTGCTTTCCTCCCCAGTCCCCTTTCCATCCAGTGTTCACACTGCTGCCCGCTTCATGTGCTTTAAAACCCTGGCTACCCTTCTCTAGCATACTTTGTGCTGCCCAGGAAGTCAAGGGTGATAAAAAAAAAAAAAAAAAATCCCACCACTACTTCTTCCTTTCCAAAGAAGGCTGTTCACTTATTTCTGTTTTGTCTGATTCAAAACTGACTGATGTAATTCCCTTCTGCTCTGATAAATGGGGACCTCGGCTAAGAAGGAAGCAGAGCCAGAGTGAAAAGAGAAGGGGTCAATCTCTCTGAAGATTGATGAAGTTCCTGTTGAAGCACAGGCAGCTGGACAGCTCTCCTCCTTGTTCGGGCCTTGAGTTTCAGAAAAACACAAGACTCTGAGACGCGCCTTGGTTTGAGTCATTTGGGTGGAGCTGGTGTGTTTATCTGTGCTGTCTTCCCATTCCTTCTCCTTTTTGAGTTGAGAGCAGTGAGCAGTGAGCGGTTATGTCTGCCTTCTTCTATTCTTGGGGTCCAGGACACTGGGGCAAGATGCAGAGAGAGACCATCCTTCAGTTCTTCTGCGATCCTAACCCCCTTTCCCCAATCCTGAGTTTAGGGTTTTAATTCACTCTGTATTAATGATGATCTGGAGGGGAAAATGTGTAGGACATTGATAGATTAGGCCGGGCTCCGTGGGTCACGCCTGTAATCCCAGCACTTTGGGAGGCCAAAGCTGGTGGATCACCTGAGGTCAGGAGTTTGAGACCAGCCTGGCCAACATGGTGAAACTGTTTCTACTAAAGATACAAAATTAGCTGGGCGTGGTGCATGACTGTAGTCCCAGCTACTCGGGAAGCTGAGGCAGGAGAATCACTTGAACCTGGAAGGTGAAGGTTACAGTGAGCCGATATCGCACCATTGCACTCCAGCCTGGGCAACAAGGGCGAAACAGTCTCAAAAAAAGAAAGAAAGAAATTGATAGACTAGATTGTAATACAGCATGAATAACTCAACCATGCCTAGGCCTGAAAGAATCAGACCACTTATTTGCTTCTATTATTAGATGAGAATTTGCTTAGTAATAGAAAAGAATAATAATTTAAAATAAGGCCTATGGCCTTTTAACCCCAGCAGTCTACCAGAGACTGGACTGGTGTGACTTGAAGATAAACTGTGAAGTGAAACATTCAATCAGACAAACCTTAGGAGTTTCGCGTGTGCTTCCTTAATGTACATATCCAAAATACAGATTCTATTTACTTTCATCTTTTTTTTTTTGACTCTCACTGACTGACTCTCACTCTGCCACCTGGGCTGGAGTGCAGTGGCATAATCTCGGCTCACCGCAACCTCCACCTCCTGGGTTCAAGGGATTCTCCTGCCTTAACCTCCAGAGTAGCTGGGATTATAAGTATGCACCACCACACCTGGCTAATTTTTGTATATTTATTAGAGATGGGGTTTCACCATGTTGGCCAGGCTGATCTTGAACTCCAGAATTCAGGTGATCCACCTGCCTCAGCCTCCCAAAGTGCTGGATACAGGTGTGAGCCACCACGCCCAGCCTCATCTTTTTAAAGACTTAACTGAACAGGGGTCTCAGTGTACTACATTAATGACATGTTGGCTCTGTGCAGATAAGTGGTTTCCATCCTTTGGAGGCTGGCCTCCTTCTGTTGGTCTGAGCTCAGAGCTCAACGGGCACAGTACCTGATGCCGAGTTAAGTGTCCAGCAGGCCCTGCCCCAGCCAAGCAGCCAGGCGGAGTGAGGTGATCTAGTGGGGCTCTAATGGGCTAACGTAGGTGGCAGGGGTATCTCTTACGACGATCACAGGCCCTCTGAGGGGAAGGGAAGAACCTACTGAGTTGAGAGTAGGCATGAGCGTGGAGTTCAGCACATCAAAACGCAGGTTCCCATGCATTATTGGAGAAAGGCTGAAAGTGGCATCAAGGCTGGAGCATGGAGCCAGGGAGTCCTAGAGCTGGAGACATTCTCCCCTGGCCTGGCCCTTATGCCCTAGACGCATGCCCTGCCTGTGGCCACAAGGGCTGTGCACAAGGCAAGGCCCACTCAGCAGTTCAGTGTCCATCGCTCTCTTCTGCCCCAGAAATGGGCTCCTTTTGGCCCCGGGCCCCTCCAGTACATCCTTCCCGGCTTGTCCTACCTAGACTTGGGCACTGGTTTATCTCTCTCTGCTTCATGACTGTCTTGGAAATCCCGTTAGTCTCAGCCATCAAGAGTTGCCCCTCTCCTCAGGCGCTGAAACCTACCTCGGTCCCTGCAGCTGCATCTGACTCAGGGGCCTGGGAAGCCATAGTATCCCAGGTTCCTGGTCTGGGGGATGGAGCAGGAAGGTGGCGTGGAGAAGAAGGGGTGGGAACTAGGAAATAAAAGACTGGGTTGAAATGGACAAGGAGGAGAACAATTTGGGTGGGTATTAGAAAGACTGCTAAAAATAGAGTCCCTGTGGTGCACGGTGGAAGTGGGCTGAGTTCTTTGCAGGGCCAGTGGTAGCAAGACTGTGACATTCAATTCAGTCCCAGCACCCTTTAGGATAAACTGAGAACCCCTGCTGTCAACCCCAATGATGTGGCCTCAGCCCAATTCTTTGGCTTTCAGGTATGACCTCTAAGGAATGACAGAAGGGTTAAGTGGAGAAAACTGTATTCAAACTCCAAGCAGCGTGCTAAAGCCCTTTTTTTGTCCGCTCTACTTTTGCTCCAAGAATGTCTTCTTTTTCACTTCTGGAGGTCTTCATGCTGACAGCAAGCACCTGGCTTTTTCTGATCTGAGAGTCCTGTTTGCCGCCTCACAGTGGGCCCTGCTTCTATTTTATGACATCCTCTATTTCACACCCTCAGCACTTGTCAGCAGAGGGTATAGGAAACAATCAGCTCTATGAACTGGGCGCTATCAGTATTTGTCTTCCGGCCTCGTCATGGGTCACAGGCTCTGACGCACGCGTGATGCCGTGGGAGTCTTTACCTGGATACCCAGCCACTCACACGCCCAGAGGTGCGCAGCGCCTGTCACTCAGATCCATCCAAACAGAAATCTTTCCTTTGGAGTCACTCTCACTTCGCCTCATCTTCCTCCATAAACCCAACCTTGGAAAATTTTCCTATCCAGCTTTAAAAACAATTAGTGAATACCTGAATGAGAACACAGATGGCATATTTATCAAAATTCCAGATGATGCAAAATCAAGTAGGATATCATGAAATCGGGTAACAGAGTAAGTTCCATGTCAGCCCTGATAGGTTAGAACAAGCAACTGAATTTAACAAGAGGAAATTTATCAGCAGTAAATGTGAAGTCCTGCTCTTGGGCAAACAAACAAAACCCCAGCACAGCTGTACAAAGTCACAATTTGGAAAAAGAAGCTAAAAGAGCTACACATTGATTGCAAACCCATTGTGAGTCAAGAGTCAAAAAAACCTAAGGTGGGTTTAGGCTGCATCATTGGAAATGTAGAATACGGGAGAAGGAGATAAGGGAGGGGATGCTCCTGTTCTCAGCATCGCAGGACCACACCTGATGTGAGGGGTTTCATTCCTGCATCGCTTTTAGATGAACACTGACAAACTCTAGTGCTTCAGAGAGGGTGGAAACAGGGAGACAGACAATCTGAGAATCTGGAAATGAAAAGACAAATGGAAACCACGGCCATGAAAGACCTAAGGAAGTTTAAGCCGAAAGAGAAAAAAAGATTTAAGGGGGACACGAAAGCTATTTTCCCTGGCTAGGCATGGTGGCTTATGACTGTAATCCCAGCACTCTTGGAGGCCAAGGTGGGTGGATCACTTGAGGTCAGGAGTTCAAGACCAGCTTAGCCAACGTTGCGAAACCCCGTCACTACTAAAAATACAAAAATGAGTCAGGTATGGTGGCAGGAGCCTGTAATCCCAGGTACTTGGAGGCTGAGGCAGGAGAATCGCTTGAACCCGAGAGGCGGAGGTTGCAGTGAGCCAAGATCGCACCACTGCACTTCAGCCTGGGTGACAGAGCGAGACTCTGTCTGAAAAACAAAAAAAACCCAAAGCCAAACAAAAAAAACACAACTATTTTTCAGCACTTATGGGCTGCCCCATACAAAAGGGATAAAGCTTCCCCTGCCCCGCTGCCCACCCAACTCTAGAAGACAAAGTAGGTCCGTGACAGTAAGTTAAAGGGAGCTAAATTTCAGTCTAGCTGGAGAAAGAAAAGAGCTTTCTTTTTTTTTTTTTTTTGAGATGGAGTTTCGCTGTTGTTACCCAGACTGGAGTGCAATAGCACAATCTCGGCTCACCGCAACCTCCGCCTTCTGGGTTCAAGCAATTCTCCTGCCTCAGCCTCCCAAGTAGCTAGGACTACAGGCGCGCACCACCATGCCCAGCTAATTTTTGTATTTTTTTAGTAGAGACGGGGTTTCACCTTGTTGACCAGGATGATCTCGATTTCTTGACCTTGTGATCCAGCCGCCTCAGCCTCCCAAAGTGCTGGTATTATAGGCGTGAGCCACCGCGCCCAGCCAAGAGCTTTGTTTTCTAACACTGAGAGCTGCCCAAAGTTGGGATGGTCTGCTGGATTAGGTAATGAGCTCCCTGATACTAAAGATATTCAGAAAAAAGCTGGAGGATCACATATCAGGAATGCTGCAGACAGGATTCTTGTATTTATCAGAGGATTAGATCTGATGACCTTTAAGAAACTTTTCATCTCAGAGATGCTCTGATTCTGAGGGAACTCTATTATAATTTATTATACCATCCCCTACATGAGAATATCTAATTCTCTTTGGTAAAGCAATAAAGCTTGTGAACTTCAGCAATATTTCCCAGTTCTTTTCAGATTCAGTTTTGAAATTTCAGATAAAAAGCATAGACTCTAGAGACAACTGTGTGGGTTTACACCTTAACTCTGTTACTTGTCAGCTGTGTGACCTTGGGCAAGTCACTTAACCTCTCTGGGTCTCATTTCCTCATTTGTAAAATAGGATAATTGTAGCGCCTACTTAAATAAATGAGTGTTTGAAAAGCACTCACTCGGAAACTTGCCAACACATAGTATTGCAAATGTGTTTATTACATTAAAAATCATGTAAAGTAGCTGAAAACAAAGAATCGGAACAGTCTCAAATGGTTTAAAAAATGCTTCAACAAATGGTTCGAGGAGGTCCTCCTTCACCAACTTATCACCAGGAGCTCTGGAGGTAAAACAGCCAAGAGCCAGGGGTAGGAAGAAAAAAAAAGCAAAATCACATGGGCTCCCTATGCTCTCAGAAGGAAGAAAAAGCTTCCTGCTATTGCTGTACAGAGGCTGTGTGTTTAGTGACACCAGATTATCCCTGCCTCCCCCATCCCTCCTCTCTCTTCTTGGAGTTGCTAGGAGGCCAGGGTGTGCTGCGGTGTAACAAAGCTGCGTCGGGGAGGCTGGGGGCCAGAGCTTGTTAGATATACAGGGCCTGTTCTAGGGAGCTCAATATCCTCTTACTGGAATAACTATTGTCCCAGCTTCTCAACAAATACCAACCGTCATTAATAAAAGGACTAATAAAAGCATTTATTGCACTCAGGCACTGGTCTTGCTTTTTCTAGCTCCAGGGCCTTGGCAGAGGCAGCTGTTGAGGATGAGGGCTGGAAAAGCCGAGGCTCCCCCTGCACCCGAGAGCTCAGCCCAGGCCCCCAGCCCAGCCCATCACCCTTCCCAAGGCCAAGGGCCGCAATCTGAGACCTCTCGTCAAGGAAGAGCTGCGCAGTCAGACAGTGGGAGCCTGGAGAATAAAAGTAATGTATCATTCAGGCCCTAGACTCCTGGGGCATTGTAAATCGTGGCTATGGGGTGGTGAAAAAGAAAAAGTTGTCTTATGATGACTGTATTTTGAGAAGCTGGAAGCACATAATCTTGCAGGAGTTTTACCCACATTTTGCAGAGGGGGAAATGAAGGCACAGAGGCATTTAGGGGCTCACTCAGCCATATGATATCTGGCATCCTTGCCAGAACTGACTAGACAGTCCTTACTCCCAAATCTAGCACCATCCTGATATAAAAAGGATGTGTGAGGCTATATCTATCTCTGCCCAGTCTGGATTCCGTGAATGCTGTGATCTTTGCCATCACTTCTCTAAATTATTATTGTTATTATTATAATAACTAGTGGTAGAGGTGAGTGGGTGGTGAGTGCCAGATAATTACTAAGACCCCAAAATTAAAGTGGTTGAGTCCTTACTTTTCCACGGCTGCTCAAGATGAAAATGAAAGCTGGCCTCCAGGGGTCCCTAGGAGGAACCCTAATCTTGAGATGGAGTGAGCCCAGGGTGGGAAGGCAATGGAGGAAGACCAGGCCCAGAAGGCCTAGGAAGCCAGAGGTGGAAACTTCAGATCCCGGATTACGAGACCCTGAGAGAGCACAGTCAAATCACCCTGGCTTCAAATCCTGGGTCTGCTGCACCTTTGCTGCATGACCTTGGGAATTTACCTAGCCTCTCTGAACTTCAAGCTCCCCATCCATAAAATGAGGATAATAATCATAACTATTCCCTAGGGCTGTTGTCCTAAATAAGGGTTAGAGGACAGGGTGTGAGAAATCCAGAAATGTGGGTTCTTTCCTCCCTGAGCCTAGACCTTTGCCAGTGAGGGGACCACTAACTGTGGGGCTGTAGAGCTTTCCTGGCATCAGGGACATTCGGAGGCAGAGTCCTTTTCTCAGGACCAGCAGCTCAACAGGAAATAACTTTAGCCTCAGTTTCCCCCCTATTTAAGACAGAGCAACAAAATCTCTTGGGCCCTCGGCTGCTCCCTGCCCCGAGGGCTGTCAGATGGATAAAGGAGACATGGTCCTGGGGGGAAAGGTGGGAGTTAATAACAGCACCCTGGATCTCTATTATTATTGTCATTATTCTGGCTCTGTCCTGTAAGCAGCGGGGATCCAGGTGACTCACTGCCTGCCTGCAGCAGCCCAACATCAACCTGTTGGGACTTGCCGGCCTGCCAGGATTCCTCCACCAAGGAGGCCTCTGCTTCTTTCTCAGCTCCTGTTGGGAGCTCTTAGGATCCCCATGACTGAGTGGAAAGGGAGTGGGAGGGAGCATTTGAGACCATGGTGCACAGCTCAGAGAGGCTGGGACAACTGTGCCAACAGCTACACGTGAGCCCCGGGCATGGAGTGGAGGGAGCTAGGGCCCCGGAGGTGGTGACGTTCACACCTGGAGAGACTGACTGATTCCTTCAGAGCAGCCGTGGGCATGGTAGGCCCCAGGGAGAGGGTGGCAAGAGACAGTGAGAATTCAGGCCTGGATCTGACCCTGGCACAGCTCTCCCGAGGGGCTGGCATGGGCAATGGGATGAAGACCAAGCCCCCCTCCTCATCCAGGGGAGCCACTCTGGGTGGCCGGGTCCTGACAGAAGCAGCTGGTGGCATCAGTGAAGATTCTGAAACTCTAAACCTGGGTCCTGAAATCTTAGCAATTGTTGGGGGTAGAGAAAGGGAACCGGGGTGCCTCTGACAGCCACCAAGCCCCCCTGCCATTCGAGCTCTCTCTAAAAGCGATTTGAACAACTATGAGTCACCCGTACACACCCCTGCAGTTTCATGGTGAGGACACAGCTAATCATAGCTGTGTTTGGGGGAGGAAGAGGGATTTTGCCACAAGCTCCGCAACAGGCAATCTCCCTCCTTCTCCAGGATGGCAAAGTGGGTATGACTGGCCAGGAGTTTGGCAAGTAGGAGTTTCTGCTTCCCTAGGGATTGGCTCTGCCCAGGGAAGGGCACACCCCCAGAAGGGCCATTAAGGCCAGAGCTGGTCCCCTGATTTCTGATGAGAGACGACACCAGGAAGGCCTGAGCTGACTCCCTCAGACCTGTCAGGGGTGGTGTTTGCTTAGGCCATGTTTTTGTTTTGAGTACAGATGAAAGGTGCCCATTACAGGACACCCTAGTTGTATCCCAAACTATCGATGAGGAAACTGAGCCCTCAACAGGCTGAAATGACTTGTTCAGTCATAAAGGGAGTGTCTCAGAGGCAGAGCCACAGCCCCAACTGCAGATCTGCTATTCTTTCTGCAAATTCTCCTATGTCTAGTTTGATTCCATAAGAAATGACAACAAAAACAATCGTATCAGCCGTTGACTGATACATGCCAGTTACTAGATGAGGTGGTTTATGTATATTACTTCAGGCCGGGAGGGCATGTGAGGCGTTCAAACATCAGGTTCACTTAGATCAACTCTACATTTTCCTCCAGGTCTGAGGTACAATGATTCTGCGGCACATGCTCTCAGATGCGCAGCCATTCAGGCCGTGCTTGCTTTATCAACTGATCTAGGGCTTTCTACGTGCTAAGATCTTGACTGGGCTCTGGGAATCTAGAACTAAAATGGGGCAAGATTCTGGACGGTGCACTAGGATCCATGATTTGCCAGAGCTATAGACAAAGGATCAGGAATACAGACAAATGTGTACTGACAAGATGAAGAAGGCTTCCAGACTCAGTGACATTTAAGCAGGGTTTTGAAGGGTAAGTAGGAGTCTGCCAAGTGGGGCTGCAGACGGGAAAGATGAAGCACATGTAAAGAAAGTCACATGTGGAAGAGCCGGTAGAGTGAAAGTGCTCTGCGTGTTTGAGAACCACAGAGAGTTTGAGACAGAGTGTGGTGGATGAGGGGAAGGTGGTAAATCACAGCACAGTGGCGGGCTGAGATTTCCAGAGCAAGGCCATCCTTCCAGGCTAAGGAGGGCACCACTCAAGAGGTTTAAGCAGACATCTGCTTTGGAAGGATTCCTAGCTGATGTAAATGCATATTCTACCTCTGATGTAGCCTGCTTCTCTTGCCGGGTCCTCATTTGCCTGGGCATCTGTGAATGTGCTGGTCTACCTGGAACACTAAGAGGCCCTCTAGGGAGGCTGAGGCTGACTGCGGCTGCAGCTACAAACTCCTGCCCTTTGCCTCTGTGCAAGTACCTTCTTGGCACTCCTCTGGCGTTCCTCTCATTGACTGGGCATTAGTGGGGTCTTTACACCCTGGCATTCTGCTTGGTCAGGCTCTGTCAGATGGTCATTCAGTGGAGCGGGGCAGTGGAGCCACAATAAACCCTTCCCTGTCCCTCTTCTGATCCCAGCTCCTGGCCCACCCCAAACCCAGCTCTGCCCCATGAAAACCACACGCTTCACCGCTCCACCCCAATTTGCAGCCCAGGGTGCTTTAACCTTCCTGTTAGAATGGCTTTCTTTCCCCTGCCCCCTCCCTGGCTGGCGTTTCAGCCCACCCTGGTTGGGTTCGTTCTTGTAAAGTTGAAAAAGGACCCTTCTTTCATGTAGACGTTCATTTTTAATCTCAGTTAATCATCCAAAAGAGGCTTCCTGACAGAGAACAGTAGATGCATTTTGGAGCCCTACAGGCTTGCAGCCTGGCTGTGTGACCTTCAGCAAATCATTTCACTTCTCTGAGCTCCAGTATCCTCATCTGTAAAATGGGAACATCAGCCCTCACTGGGCAGAGATTAAAAGAGATAACGTGCAGAATGTCAGTCAAGGAAGGGCTGAGCTCAGCCGAGAGACCTGAACAGGAAGGGACACATTCCTATGCCGCTTCTAAGCACTGGTACCTTTGGCCTCCCGCTAAAAAACACAAACAACACATTGTGTGAAATCAGGGTCTCGCGCTATTGCAAGTGATTCTGCAGTGGAATGGGAAGAAGCCCACCCTCGAAAAGGATCCTAGGGCCTCTGCCAACAGAAGGAAGACACATCCTTCCTGTTCCTAAGGGAAATGGAAGGCTGCAGCCAAAGCCATCATCTGAAGCCTGGCAGACAGGTGGCTCTTGGGCTGACCTGTGCCGGGCTGGTAAGCCTCATAGTTTCATTGTTCCACCCGGGCTGGGGAGCTGGTTGGTGGAGTTGGCTTAGAGAAGGATATTTTGTATCCGGCTTTTGGAATGACTAATGAATGAGCTGTCTCCACTGCAGAAGAATTATGCCACTTAAGCAAAACCCAGCCAGGCTGGTCGGCTCTGAGATAGCTAATAGGAAATGCCTGTCAGAGCACTGACGCTTCAAAGCCAAATATATTCTCACTGTGTTCTCTGTTTGCTAAGTTTACTTTATGCAAAATATAACTCAGCTGAAAATATGTAGATGGCAGAGTGCTCATTCCTTCCCTCTGGAAGAAATTGCGAAGAATGGGAGGAGAGCAGTTTGCAGTTAACCCTACTGGTCCAGCCAGGCTGAAGCCGAGCCAGACCCAGAGATCTACTCGCTAGAAAGTCTGCGCCTCTGATGGGTCCATAGCAACTGCAGTCTTCAAAGCAGAGGTGCCTGCCCTCCTGCCACGCTTCCAGACAATGGGAACACAGGGAGTGTGCCACTGGCCAGCACAAACAGCCCACCCCCCAACTTGCCCAGTGTTGCAGGGACCTGTAAGGCCACGTGGGGACAACTGAATTTTTGCCCTGTTCAGTGGCCTTACCCGCCAATACCCACCCCTCATCAGCGAGGCACAACATCCTCCAACCAAGAAGCAACCAAAAAAGTCAGTGACCCCTACAACCCCTGAACAGAGCGATAGCTGAGTGGATGCTGAAGCAATGCATTCTGTGGGAAGAGCACTGGCTGGGGAGTCAGAGGAGCTGACTTCTGGTCCCGCTTCTGCCTCTTCTTCTGCTACCCTGCAGGGAAGGTCTTCAGACCTCGGCTTCACCATCGATAAATGGAGAGATTGGACCAGCTCAGCAATTTCAAGAGTCACATGATGCTAACACTCCATATTACACACGACAGAACAGAGGCAGGAGTGTGGTAGAGCACCTGCTTCTCAATTCCCTGACCTTCTCCCACTCTCAAGAATTGCCACAAGGAGCTGGGCATAAAGACAGGATCATCTTTATAGAGATACGTGAGATTTCTCAATACCCAAAGTGGAAAAGATCCCCCGGGGCTATGACCATGGAACGTGCATGTGCAGATCCCTTGCTGAGGAGGAGCCAAGACACAGCAACTCTTGGAGCCTTTTACCTGGAAATATCCTTATTCCCATAAGGCCACAATCACCAGGAAGTCTGCAGGCAGCTCAGCCCCTCTTCCAAACACCCTCCCTACATCAAAGGTCTGGCCTCCTTTATGGAAGACATTTAGGTTTACTCCTCTGGGGCAGAAGTGGTGAGAACTAAGCCTAAGGCGCCTTGGGCTTCTCAGAAGGACCTGGAGAACAACCATGGAACCAAGCATATGAGGCAGCACGAGGATGAAGACACGCATTAGACACAGTTCTGCTCACGGAGGGCTCGCTGTTTTGTTGCAAGATGAGAAAATATAGAGGAGGCCGGGCGTGGTGGCTCACGCCTGTAATCCCAGCACTTTAGGAGGCAGGCGGATCACCTGAGGTCAGGAGTTTAAGACCAGCCTAGCTAACATGGCAAAACACTGTATCTACTAAAAATACAAAAATTAGCCGAGCGTGGTGGTGGGCACCTGTAATCCCAGCTACCAAGGAGGCTGAGGCAGAAGAATGGCTTGAACTCGGAAGGCAGAGGTTGCAGTGAGCCGAGATCGTGGCACTGCACTCCAGCCTGGGTGACACAGCTAGACTCCATCTCCAAAAAAAAAAGAACATACAGAGGAAGCAAAGAATGTTGCAGGTTAAATCACTTGACACTGACATTGCTTCTGAAGCACCTTAGGAGTTCAGAGACGTAAAGCCCTCGGACAGTTGCTGGATCTCTGAGCCTCTGTCCTCATCTATAAAATGGGGATGATGATGACTTACCTCACTACAGAGACAGTGTATACAGAAAGCCTCACACACCACCCAGCGCAATTTAATCACTCAATAAAAAGAAGCAATTACTGTTTTTATTGCCAAGGCTTAGAGGAGCACTTCTCAACAGAATTGGTTCCAGGTGAGCAGAGACCTGACCCATCCCTTTAGCCCTTGGGGCTTGGCCTGGGGTGTCTGGACCCCCTGGCTGGCCCTTCTCAAGCTCCAGCAGTTCCTGCAGTGTGTCACACAGACAGTATCCATTCCTTCATGTGCAAAGAACATTGGGAAGCCCGGACTTAGAGACCTCCAAGTAGGCTTTAAAACTTACAAGGCTGGCCGGCCGGGCATGGTGGCTCACACCTGTAATCCCAGCACTTTGGGAGATCGATGTGGGCGGATCACCTGAGATCAGGAGTTCGAGACCAGCCTGTCCAATATGGTAAAACCCCGTCTCTACTAAAAATACAAAAATTGGCCAGGTGTGGTGGCGTGCACCTGTAACCCAGCTACTCGGGAGGCTGAGACAGGAGAATCACTTGAATCCAGAAGGCGGAGGTTGCAATAAGCTGAGATTGTGCCACTGCTCTCCAGCCTAGGTGACAGAGGGAGACTCCATCTCAAAAAACGAAACAAAACAAAACATACAAGGCCTTTGGTGAGGTGGGCAGTGTGGAGGGGCATCTGCTGCCATAATAGGAATCAAGGAAAACAGCAAAAACCAGCCATGAAGAGTGAGTGGCCAGGTGCAGTGGTTCACTCCTGTAATCCCAGTACTTTGGGAGGCTGAGGCGGGCGGATCACCTGAGGTCGGGAGTTTGAGACCAGCTTGCTCAACGTGGAGAAACCCTGTATCTACTAAAAATACAAAATTAGCCAGGTGCATACCTGTCATCCCAGCTACTCAGGAGGCTGAGGCAGGAGAATCGCTTGAAACCGGGACGTGGAGGTTGCGGTGAGCCGAGATAGTGCCATTGCTCTCCAGCCTGGGCAACAAGAGTGAAACTCCATCACACACACACAAAAAGGAGTGAGAGACGGTGGGCCTAGGAGGCAACAGGCAGCTGGGAGTTTTCTGTGCCCTATATAGTGTCCTGCACAGGGACTCCCAGAACATATTATTAGCTGAGTCATTGATCCTGCTCTATGGGGAGCAGAGTCCAAGCTGAGAGATTCTGAGGGAGAAGGCTGGATAATGTCTGCTTAAGTGGGATGAAACAGGGTCAGGCTCAGGAGGCAGGGCTTGGGGGCCTGTGGGGACATGCTGAGGCTTAGGGGCTTGTGCTGCTCAGGGGTCAGAGGAAGACAAGGGACAGGAGTCAGGGCAGACACTCAGGCAGGTATCAGATGGCAGAACAGGGTGCAAGGCAGGCATTCGGGTCAGCAAGCAGGTGGGAGCTGCAGGAAGCATAAGCTCCAGTGCTGAGGAGTCATTGAGCCAGGCTCAGCCATAGAGACTGGGAGCTACATGAAGCCCAAGAAGCCAGACAGAGGTGCTGACACTTGCTTAGCCTACTTTAGAGAACCATGCAGCGATCACAGCAGGAATCACAGCCCATCCAGCTCATGGGTGGCGGTGGAAAGAATCACACTAGCACCTCTCCATGCATGCGGGGACTGCCACAGACACCGGAGGGCAGGACTGGGGAGTGGAGTAAGCTGGGCCAGAGAAATTAACGTGGCTGCCACGTGGCCAGCAGTGCCAGGCACAGCACTAGAGGAGCTCAGGAGTGTGCTGAGTTCAGGTGGGGCTGGGAGGCTGGCCCATCAGGCAGGTGGTGTGGAGCAGCAGGAGGCCTGCAGCAGGAAAGTACCTGGTTCTGGGCAGCCGGACCCCAGCTAGAAGCAGGTTCCCAGAGAAGAGGAGATGAGTATCAGAGTCCAGCCCTTGTCAGACACCCTTAGGAGTAGTAAAGCACATGGGCTTCAGTCTCAGGCAAGCCTGGTTTGAATCCTCCTCCCCACTTTAGCAGTTGGACAGCACTGGTGGTAACACTTAACCTCTCTCAGTTTCCTTATCTGCAAAGTGGAGAGAATCACAGCACCTACTTCACAGGGATGAAGGTTAAATCAGGCCATCTGTGAACCTTCTAGTATATACAGATGCTCACAAAATTGTACCTATTCTAACCATGATGATTAGCCCCTGAGATTGCCAGGTCCCCAGAAATCAGGAGGGCTTCCCAGGTGAAAGAACACAGCAGAAGCCCAGCCCGTGCAAGAAGGAAAAATCACAAAGGCTGCGACCACAGATAAGCCCCTGTTCAAATCCTTGTAAGTCCTTAGCAAGTGATGTAATCCCTTCAAGCCTCAGTTTCCTCTCCTATAGAATGGAGTTTTTACCACCTGCCTTTGGGGTTGTTGTGATGATTAAATGAGATAATGTATGTGAAGAGTCCAATCCTGTAGGAGCTTAGTGAAAAGCTTTGCTATGGACTAGGATGATACAGGAGGCAGGTGAGTGAGGACGGGATAAATGGGGGCCCAGGGCTTACCCTCCGTACTCCAGATCCAGACCTCTCACAGCAGAAATACTTTCTCTCTGCAGAACAGACACAGCCACAGCTAAGGGGGCTCCACAGGAATGTACCCTGCAAACGCGCTCACATACTCTGATAGGATTCCACCTACCTGGACGGAAGTGACTCAGGAACTAGGTAAGCCACATCTGATGGTGGAGACAGCCGGTGGCTGTAGCTGGGAAGGGAGAAGAGAAAGAATACGGTGGTGGGGAGGGGCTGGTGGAAGAGAGATTTCCATTGACTCAGTAAGTAAGTAATTACTTGTGTAGTTTCTACAGGTCAAGCCCTGTAGATACCAGGGTGAACAAGACTGTCATGGTCTCTATACCCTCAAAACTGAGCCTAGCAGGGGAGCAATGAAAGGGGAGCTTTGTGGCTGGGCGCAGTGGCTCACACCTGTAATCCCAGCACTTTGGGAAGCCAAAGTGGGCAGATCACTTGAGGTCAGGAGTTCGAGACCAGCTTGGCCAACATGTTGAAACCCCCTCTCTACTAAAAATACAAAATTAGCCAGGCATGTTGGAGTGCACCTAGTAATACCAGCTACTGAGGAGGCTGAGGCAAGAGAATCACTTGAACCTGGGAGGCAGAGGTTGCAGTGGGCCAAGATTAAGCCATTGTACTCCAGCCTGGGCAACAGAGTGAGACCCCATCTCAGACAAAAAAAAAGTGGGGGGAACTTTGGGGAGATGGTTCAGTGATCATATTCTGGCTGGAATGGGGGTGCTCGTGCAGGTGGGAATGTGTGCTGTGATCAGGTGAGGGGGTGAAAGCAGCTGGGGATGCAGGCTGCGTCATTTGGTGGGAGAGAGCACTGCGTGTCACCAGACAGACCCCATGCCATGGCGGCTCTCCTCTTACCAGCTATTTGGTTCTGGACAAGTCAGCTTTGGGGGCCTTCATTCCCTCCTCTGTAAGACGAGACTGCTAGTACCTGCCTGACGGGGTTGTTGCTGACTATTAAATTAAGCGATCCATAGAAATCTGGCCACTTGGTAAGTGCTCAGCACATGGGGCTGTGGTTACTAAGACCATTAACCACCAGGGGAACCGAGGAGATAACCGGAAAGGGTAAATGAGGACGTGGGAAGCATGTTAGTTGATAACTGCGCAAGTCTAATGTGTTGAGTATCTTTTGTGGGTGTAGGACTAGGAGAGGTTTGTACTGGAGTAGGGTGGGGAGTCTGGCTCCTCAAGAAAGAGGACCCCCAAGTCAGCTGGAGCAAGGGGATGCAGTCCAGTTGAGGAAAAAAGAACTTTTGGTCAGTGTCTGGCTTAAACGTTTCCACCTTTACTTTCTCCAAGACGCCCCCCACAGCAGTTGGAAGGATGGTCTAGATCCCCAGAGCCAGCGTTGGGCTTGACCTGGCCACACTCTGAAAGCAAGATCCTGGACCAAAACTGTGGTATGAAAAGGAAATGTCTGCTCAATGGACATGTTTCTGTAGACAGAACAAATCCTCAATAAACATGTTACCTTTAAAAAAAAAAATGGCAGCCCCATTGTAAGCAAAGGACTTACAAGACAAGGCCCCGATAGGAACAAAGGAATCACCCCCACCAACGCTCTTGCCAGAAATTCTTGGAGAAGTCTCAGAGCCAAAATTCTCGGGGAGCAGTCCCAGAAGACTGCCCATCAGGCGGGGAAATGCAGGCAAAATGTAATGTGTAAAATGATGAGCTGGAGAACTATGTCTTAATGAGGCGAACTCCAAAGATGCTTTTCCTTTAATCTGGCATTTGAAACGAAAGGCTGCTGAGACGCCCCCCCCCACCCGCCCCACCCTCATGCGTTGCCATGACTACTCAAGTTCTTAGACTATGAAAGAACCACCTCAGCATTTCCTCTGCAACAAAAGAAAATTATTGCAGGTTTCTGGGTAGAGAACCCCAAGGAATGGGACCTGTTACAGGATAGCAGGTTCTTCAGAATTGTGAGGGATGAAATCCGAGCCTACAGGGACGGGGCTTTCTGAAAAGCCAGGGGAAGGAAACTGAGGGTGACAGGGCCCTGCGCTCGCCCCAGCTCACACAGTCTGGCTTCCCCTGTGGTGGCTGGCTCCCTCCCCTCAGCTGGACCTCATTTGCTCCTGCAGTGAAGCAAGTTAAAAGAAAACACATCCCTTGCCCATATGGGAAGGGGCAGGCAGTGGGAGAGGAGCAGGTCCTGGCTCAGTAGGTCCCAGGAGGGCAGCAAAAGGTGACTTCGCCTGCTCCCTAGTCTGCATGCTCTTGAGATAGCCAAGGGAGACCAACCTGTGGCATGACTGGGAAGCCCCTCCATGGCCCCCTTAAAAGCCCGAGGTCCTGCTAATGGGGGCCGAGCTAAGCCTTCTCCCAAATTCAGAAAGCGAAGCCAAGGAGGCAACAACCGGACAGGCAACCTGCTCCCTCCCCATCCTGAGCCTTAAGTGGAAACTCGGACACTGCTCTCAACACCTCCCTTTCCTTCATCCTCCACATCCAATCCTTCCTCTCCCTTTGAGACTACTTCCTAAAAATGTCTCAAATCCATCCACCTCTTTTTCTCCATGGCCACTGTCTTGGTTCAGGCCTCACCATCTCTAGTCTGAAGTGTTCCTCCAGACCACTGGACGATAGTGTTCCTCCACAGCAGGCTAGAGCGGTCATTTCGGAACACAAATCTGATCAGGTCACCTCCTGCCTAAAACCCGCCAGGGGCTCCTATCGCCTTTGGGATATATTTTCAAATTCCTTAGGAAGACAAGCAAGGCCTTTCATGATGGACACCCCTCATCCCTGCTCACTCTACTCCAGACATAAAGAAAGCATTACCCCAACTTCTGCATTCTCCCATACCTCCGGGCCTTCGCGAATGTTCTCCTCCTCTTAGAAAGGCCTTCCCTGACCCAGCATCCTGGATATCTTCTGCTTGCCATTGCCAGATCTGCTCTCCAGCCTGCTCTGTACCCCAGAGTCTGTCCTGTATAGATCGCTTCAACCAGCTCCAGTGCCCTCTGGCTCCTGGCTTGGTTTGGCCAATGGGGACCACCAGCAAGAGTTTGGAAGACAGGAAAGAATGAGGTCAAGGCTATTCATTCCCTCCTTGAATGGTCGCATCAGGCTAGCTGATCCCTAGAAGGAAGGTCACTCCTATCAAGGTGACCTGAATGACACGACTCCCTCTTCCCAGGCTATAGCCTGACCCTCTCCCCCGTCTTGTGGCCTAGGGGAGGAAACAGCTCTGCTGCCACCAGCCCTGAGGTTCTGGACTGTCTTGTGTTGTTCTCCCACACTCCGCCCAAACCTCTGCAAATAATCTCTTTGTACATAAACCCTCCTCACATCATCGTAACTTAAGGGCCTGTTCCCTTTTAGGACCCTGACTAATGCATGCATCCTTTGGCTTTGCCGAATCATCACCATTCCCTGGTACTACACGCAGGCATCCTCCTCCAGGAAGGCTTCCCTGTTCTCCCAAGGCTGGTTCAGCTGCCCCTCCCCCAGGCTCCTGTAGGAACTCTGTAGGCTCCTGTCCCAGCTCTTCCCACACTATTGCAAAAGCCAGTCACTTGCACTAAATCTGAGTCCACGGAGGGTGACTGAAGTCAAAAATCTTTTGTGAGTCTGAGGGAAAGGTTCAGAATGGGGTATAGTGAGGAGTCTGGCTCCTGCTGAAGGAGGACCCCCCCTAGTTGCCCCCTAGTCACATGGTTTAGTTGAGGAAGAAAGAAGTTGAGACTATGTGTCGTTGCTCATCCCTGCACCCCAGAATCTGGCACAAAACATTTGCTGAGTGAAGGAAAGAGGAAGCCATAGCCCAGAGTGAGACCCTGCCCAAGACCCACAAGGAAAAAGGGCAGCATCCCTTTGTGGTGGTGTTCCTCAGACCAGGGCACAGGGGCAGTCAGATCACAGACCAAAGGGCCAGAGGAAAGGCTGGTACTTAAAGAAGACCCCCATCCCCAGGACCTGAAAACCATGTTAGTGTGCATGGGGAGAGAGCAAGGGAGACGTGCTGCTTCCTGTTTCAAAAGCTGTGCTTCCTGAAAAGGAGTGAAGAGCGTCCCTCAGCCTGCGTGGACACAGCAGAAGTATTCCTCCTCGAGCTAAGAGCCCTGTGAACCTGGGCCTCAACCCCAGGGACACTCACATTAGTTTGCTGAAATAAATTATTAAGAGCCCAGGGACTGTTTGTGCCAAAGGACCCAGCAGTACCCTCCCCAGTACGTTGCCAAATCATTCATTCATTCTTTCAGTAAAATGTACTGGGGATATGTTCTTTGCAAAATTCTTCCCTTGTGTTTATTCTGTTAAAATTCTATCCAAAAGGGAAAAGTCATTTTTTCCCTTGCAGTCAGTGTCCCCAGTGGACCTTGTAAGAAGCCTAGCAGGGGCTGGGCATGGTGGCTCACACCTGTAATCCCACGACTTTGGGAGGCCAAGGTGGGTGGATCACCGGAGGTCAGAAGTTCAAGACCAGCCTGGCCAACATGACAAAACCCCATCTCTACTAAAAATACAAAAAATTAGCTGGGTGTGGTGGTGTGTGCCTATAATCCCAGCTACTTAGGAGGCTGAGGCAGGAGATTCACTTGAACCTGGAAGGTGGAAGTTGCAGTGAGCCGAAATCACGCCATTGCACTCCAGCCTGGGTGACACAGTGAGACTCCGTCTCAAAAAAAAAAAAAAAGAGACAGGGCCAGAGGGTGGGCTTCCAGGTAGAAAGGCCCTGGGCACCTGGACAAATCATGGGAGATGGGGCAGACATGGTGGGCGGAAGCGGAATAGTGATCTGATATAGCAAGAGGACTCCAGAGCGCTAGCTCCTGCTTGTCTAGTTACCGCATGTCTCCTGTTATCTGTCTTCCTCCAGGGCAGAATGGTGGTCTTCACAGGACCTAGCTCAAAGCGTTGCTGTGAAAATGAGATAAAATAAAATATCCTCCGTGAGGTCACCTAGAGCAGTGGGTCCCAACCCTATCAGACCCAGCGCTCCCCTTTTTACATCAAATCTTCTGTAAGACCACCTTGACTATTCGAAAATGAAATTTATAGATGATATCACCCATCTATGCACATATTTTTTAGAAAATCGATATACCACCCTAACTATGAGATAATGAACAAAAAGGAAAAAAATTAGAATAAACTAACAGACATTGCGATCTAGAAATGCCTGGGCATAACTATACTAGAAGAGATAATGTAGTCAAATGATTGCACCTATTTGTAATAAGTAAGTTTGAACGCAAGAGAAGTAAAATAATATTCACTGGAACATTATGGGTACTTCTTTATATTTGGTGTTCTGAAACAAGATTAAATAAGTCTTATACAGTCATACAGATATGTAGAATCATTACTCATGTATAAATGCATATGAAGAGAGGCGTGTTGTTTTGGCAACTCAAATACTATGAACATATTATTGTTGGTATTGTGGTTTTCTGAAATGGTAAACAACTCCTGGTAAAGAAAAAACGCAGTGCTCTTTCCATTTATATAAAAATTCAGTGCATATTAAAATTGTACAAAAGGACTGGACGCGGTGGCTCACACCTGTGATCCCAGCACTTTGGGAGGCCCAGGCGGGTGGATCACTTGAGGTCAGGAGTTCAAGACCAGCCTGGCCAACATGGCGAAACCCTGTCTCTACTAAAAATACAAAAATTAGCCGGGTGTGGTGGTGCGTGCCTGTAATCCCAGCTACTCGGGAGGCTGAAGCAGGAGAATCACTTGAACCTGGGAGGTGGAGGTTGAGGTGAGCAGAGCCTGGGCGACATAGCAAGACTCCATCTCAACAAATAAAAATAAAAAATAAAATTTTACAAAAGTACTTTGTGTATAAACACAAATTAGAAATAGAAATATAGACCACTATAAAGAGGTTTTCCACCTACATGAACATCTGGTGGGGCATTCAAATGGCAGGAGAGGTGCAGGAGAAATCTTCATTGTTCAAGACTGCCTTGCCTATGGCAGGAAGTCTGGTTCCCCTCTGCCTCCAGCTAAGCAGTGCCCCCGACCGATATAACAAACACCACACTTTTCTAAATTGCCTCTAGGGGGCAGCACTGTCCCCGTTGAAGATTAGTGGGCCAGAGTTTATGGGGTTATCCACTAGGTAGCCCACGGAGGAATGAAGGATGACAGCCAAACAATCTCCAGAAATGCAGACCAGACAGTCAGCGTTAGGGAACTCTATCAGCACGTCACACTCGGAGCCTGCTGGTTTGCTATGTTCTGCTACGTTTTTGTTTGGTAGGGGCCACAGGGTAAGGCCATTCCGATGGACAGGGGTTGAGGTCTCTCCTGAAGAGAGTGGAGAAGCAATCAGCACCAAAATGGACAGAGCTATGTTGCACAGACTTCCAAGTTAAAAAAAAAAAACAAGCAGTCTCTGCAAACTGATATGTCCTTGTATTTTTCTTCCCTGAATGATTATTGGGAGCTCTTTGAAAGAGTGTCATCAGCATTCTTTGCAAATAACCCTCAGTTTGCTCAGCTATAGCTCTGCCTTGAACATCACAGAGTATTTCACAATGTTGTGACATTTTGCCTCTCAACTGAATGTATCTAAAGAAAAGCCAGTGTCTTTTGCGGATATAAAACCATACTTCTAGCAAGACAGGTCAAGGCATTGGGTGAGGCAGTAAGCTAGTGTCTGCCCACCCCATTCCATCTTGATGCAGCCTTAATCAACAAAACCTTACTTGAATCTGAGGCTTATCTGCCACTAAAAGGAGCAATCATTTCTAACCATCCCAGGAAGAGACAGATCCTCATACAGAACTCTGGGGTTCAGATGATGGCACCAGACACAAGGGGGATGACTGTCTCCTTTTCAGCTTCATTCTATATTTAGTGGGTCCATCTGAACTTTCAAGAGCACAGCTGTCCCAGCTTCTGCCCCAAGGCCAGGCCTGGTTTTGTGACACTGACCATGTGGGGGCAGCCCCCACACTGATGAGGCCAAGCCCTGGGCCCTCATGATCAAGTCGTATCTTGTAAACAAGATTTTATGGGCTCATGTTACTCTCTCTGTTTATTTCTGCTGTTCTTCCCAACCTGTGGTAAAGGCTGGTCTGAGGAATCCAGCCTGGTCTCAGCTGCCCTGTTCGTGTTGAAGGGTGGGGATGATGAGTGAGAAATCCCAAGGGAAAATTCTAGTCACTCCTCTCCACACAGAGAGACTCCTCTCCACACAGAGAGCCTCCCTTTATTGCTAAGCTTGGAGGAATTGGCTTTCATTCATTAGGAAAGTGGCAACTTTTCTCCCAAAGGATCTGGTGAAATCACAGAGGCCCTAGTTTTAGATGAACCAGGCAAGACACCAGGAAGGGGTCTCAAGCCCATGGGCTAAGTAAGCCCCCAGGCTGGTAATCAGAATTTGAGAATACCATGAAGGTTGACTTTGTAGTGAGGAGCTATGATGTTGATGCCCCATTTGTAGGCTGTAGGGAGCGCATTTAGTATCAATTTTGCCAGGAGACAAAGTGGGTCCACCAATAGTTGATGGAGGTAAGTGTACCTTTCGGAGAGAGTGGCTCCATCCATGGATAGAATGGATGCAGCAAAGTTCGGAACCAAGCAGGCTTGACACATGTCACCTAGTGTATTAGTCCATTTTCACACTGATGATAAAGACATACCTGAGACTGGGTAATGTATAAAGAACAAGAGAGTCACAGTTCCACATAACTGAGGAGGCCTCGCAGTCATGGCAGAAGGTGAAAGGCACATCTTTTTTGTGTGTGTGTGTGAGACGGAGTTTTGCTCTTGTTACCCAGGCTGGAGTGCAATGGCGCGATCTCGGCTCACCGCAACCTCCGCCTCCTGGGTTCAGGCAATTCTCCTGCCTCAGCCTCCTGAGTAGCTGGGATTACAGGCAGGAGCCACCAAGACCAGCCCCTCCTCCAACTTTCTAATCTTCTTATGAAGCTAGCCAAATGTATTCTACTCCTGACACGAAACAAGAAAAAAAGAAACATGTAACTGCAGTTACTTCTTTTTTTTTTTTTTTTTGAGACGGAGTTTCGCTCTTGTTACCCAGGCTGGAGTGCAATGGCACAATCTCGGCTCACTGCAACCTCCGCCTCCTGGGTTCAGACAATTTTCCTGCCTCAGCCTCCTGAGTAGCTGGGACTACAGGTGCGCGCCACCATGCCCAGCTATTTTTAGTAGAGACGGGGTTTCACCATGTTGACTAGGATGGTCTCCATCTCTTGACCTCGTGATCCGCCTGCCTCAGCCTCCCAAAGTGCCGGGATTACAGGCGTGAGCCACCGCGTGCGGCCCGAAAGGCACATCTTACATAGCGGCATCCAAGAGAGAAGGAGAGCCAAGTGGAAGAGGAAACCCCTTATAAAAGCATCAGATCTCAAGAGACTGATTCACTACGAGACCCGTATGGGGGAAATTCCCCCCATGATTCAATTATCTCCCACCGGGTCCCTCCCACCACACATGGGAATTATGGGAGTACAATTCAAGATGAGACCCGGGTGGGAACACAGCCAAACCATATCACCTACATACATTTTTTGAGGACAGAGAAGGAGCCAAGAGAAAAGAGAACAAATATGCAAATAAACAAAATAGAAATAAAAACTGAAGGTGTTTTCTCAAGATTTATTTCTCAGTATTTCCTACACTCCTCAGGAGTCAAAGTCAGCATGGTCCCTGGAACCCCTTAGAGGCAGGGGGAGTTGCATCGGGGTGGGGACTAAAACAGCTCCATCTTAAAGAGAAACTGACATCATCTCCGAAAGCCCTGAGGAACGTGTTCTTACACAGACCTGAGTGCTGGAGCCTCTCACTTTAGCAAGCACAGTCAGAGCCTAAACATCTGGCCTTCTGCTCCACAGAGCTGCTGCCCAAACTTGGGGCACACTTTGGGAGAGAACCAGAGGGAAAGACCTCTCAGTCGTAAATGTGGATCTCACAAAGCCTGTGCACGCAACCAATGGTTCTCAGCCCTGCATTCACACTAGAATCACCCGCGGAGTTTTTAAACACACCCAGGCCTGGGCCCCACAACCAGAGGTTCTCATTTAATTGGTCTGGAGTAGGACCCAGGCATGGATATGTTTTCAAAGCTCCCCAGGTGATTCTAATGTACAGCCAGAGCCGAGAACCACCACGTTATACAATAGGAGAGGCCCTCGGGCTCCCACTCAGATCCCAGTTACTCTTAATTTATATATACTTCGAACAATCCAGTTGTCTGGTTTTCTAGCTGTTATAAGATTAAAAGCAGTACTTTTAGAAGAGAGGAGAAAGGCTGCTAATGAAAAGACACTAACAGCAGCAAGACATAACACATGGAAGTCTGATCACACAGTAAAGATAGAAAACCTATAAAAAGCAAACACAGCATCCAGCCTCTCCCATATCCTATTTACAGTCAAGGCCTGAGAAATCACTTGATGGCGAGGAGGGAGCATGATAGTTGCAGTGTGAAGGGCAAGTGATAAATGTTGACTGTCCATGCTGTGAAAGGCGTGAAGGCATGTGCAGACAGTTGCTACAAACATTAGCTCATTCAAGTCTCATGACAGCCCTGTAAGTCTTATTATCCCATTTTAAAGAAGAGGAAACCAAGACTCAGGGAGGATCACTGGTGTGCTCAAAGTTGCACCAGCAGTAGCTGCAAAGCTGGGATCTGAATGTCAAACGTCGATCCCTTTGACTCAAAAGCTCACGTCTGTTAGAAAGTGCCATATCTGCTTGTTAAGCACAATAGCTGATATTTGTAATGATGGCCCAAGGTCCAGAGCTGCGTCTCCCTCAGTGTCCAGCTGTTTGAGATGTTCACTTTAGGAATAGTTACACACACACAAACACACACACACAAATATGTGCCTTTTAACAGTGATGAAAGAACGGAGTATCCATCCGGGAAATAAATAAATAAATACACATTATTTCCCAGCTCACACCATTCGTCAAAATGAATACCAGATGGATAAAGATGGAAATGAAGCCATAAAGGTAGGTACTAGAAGAAAATACGAGTGAATATTTTATAATCTTAGGAGGGGGAAGAACTTTCCAAACATGTCAACAAAAGCAGAGACCATAGAGGAAAAGATTAATAGATTTGACTATGAAAAAAATTAAAAACTTCTGTACATCAAAACCCACCATAAATTAAAAAAATATTCAGTCTTACTAACATTCAAAGAAAGGAAAATTAAAACAGCAGTAAGAGACCTTTTTTGCTGATCGAATTTGCAATGATTAAAAAGAATTATTATCATACCAAGAGTTGGCATGGGTGGGGGGAATCTGCACTCACACACGGGTAGAGGGGTATAAGCTGGGATAAGGGCATTTTGGCAATACATTAAAAAAAAAAAGCCTAAGAAGGCACATATCTTTGACCCAGTAATTCCATGTGTAAAATGAAAAGGACACAAATGTACATGTGCCAGGATTTTATTCACTGATGGAATATTGAAATATTCACTGTTTGGAATATTGAAAAACCAGAAGCAACCTGAAAATTTAACAAAAATGAATTAGTCCAACAAATTTTGCTATACATAAAAAGCAATGTTATATAGCTATTAAAAATGCTGCTATATAGAAGACCCAGTGAACAGAATAGAAAGCATAGAAACAGACCTGAGTAAATATGAGAATTTGGTCTAAGAAAAATATCAAATCAGTGAGACAAAGATAGATTTCTAAATAAATTGCATTTGGCTAACTGGAACTAGAAGCTGGACGAATATTTCTCACAGTATGCCAGGATAAATTTCAGCTGGATCAGAGATACAAATGCGGAAAATAAAACCATCAAATTGCCATAATAATAATAGAACCCTCTCATAATCTTGGAGCAATGAAAACCTTTCTAACTGATTCAAAAATCAAGAAGTCATGAAATAAATGACTGAAAAATACGCCTACATAAAAAGTCTTAAAACACCTGCATGGCAAAAACCCCATAAGCAAAGTAGGAAAACAAATGGCTAACTGAAAAAGAAACTGCAACTCTTTTCACGAAGGGTCAATCACTCCAACATATATTTGTTTCTTCTTTTTTTTTTGCCTTAGCCATGCATGAGCATCTAATACATATTTGTTTCTATAAATCAAAACCAATATCCCAATAAAAAGGTACCACTGTCAGAAAAAAAACCACACAAATGGCTTTTAAGCTTATCAAAGAATGTTCAACCTCATCTATAATAACAGGAGAGCAAATTATATAGAATTCGCAATGATACACCCCCTTTTCACCTATCAGATTTGCACACATCCAAAATATTCTCATTTGCTCATGTTGTAGGGAAACAGATACCCTCATACTTTGCTGGCAGGGGGGCAACATGGCACATCCTTATGAAGGACAATGTGGTATTTTCTATTGATGTTACCACTAATCTATTTTCCCCTTGATTCATCAGTCCTACTCTCAGAATTTTTCCTGCAAATGTACTTGCACACAGAAATGACATATGTACATATTACAAAATTATTTATAATAGCAAAATATCAGAAATATTTCAAATGTCCAACTCTATGAGTTGGTTAGATATTATGATCCATCCATACCATGAAATACCAGGAAGCTCTCTATCCACTGATACGGAAGTCTCCACTCTATGCCATTACAGTTTTTTTGGTTATGGTTTTGTTCTTTTTTTTTTTTTAAGCAAGGTGCCAGAGGGGAGGAATGAACAGGAGGACACAGGGCATTTTTAGGGCAGTAAAAATACTCTGTATGATTCTACAGCGGTGGATCTATGTCATGATACATTTGTCAAAACCCACAGAATAAACAACACCAAGAGTGAACCCTAATGTAAAATATGGTCTTTGGTGATAATGACTCCGATGTAGGTTATATCAACTGTAATAAATGTATTACTCTGGTGGGGGATGTTGATAGTGGAGGAGGCTATGGATGTGTGCAGACAGGATATATATGGGAAATCTCTGATTCTTGCTCTCAATGTTTCTATGAACCTAAAACTGCTAAAAAATAGTCTCTACAAAAAACAAAAACTAAACAGCAAGGTGCCCAATAGTATATATAGTGTGTTATCTTCTATGTAAGAAAGGATGGGGAATATACATTTGCATTTGCTTCTAACTATGAAAAGCAGTGTCCTATGGGTAGGGAAGGCAGAGAACCAAATGAATGGAAGCATGTGTGGGAACAAGAATTTGCAATGTATGCTTCTGAATGTTGTTTTGATTTTTGAACTATGTAAAAGCATTTATTTTTTAAAATAAAATTAATACATAATGGTACAGGTTCATTTGTGTTGACATAGAAAGAGTTTCAGAATTGACTTAGTGCATAAAGTAGGTCACAGGATTCTATATAGAATAATCCCAATTTTTAAAAATATATCATACCTATGTGGTCCTACTCAACTATATTGGGAGACAGGAAAGTCTAGCAAGATACATTCTAAAATATTAACAGTAGTCATCTTCAGTTGGTGGGATTTAGGGTTATTTCATTTTAATTATTTTTCTTTTTATCTGTATTTTCTAATGTTTATAAAATCCTCATGTTTTATTTTTATAATTATGAAAATAAAGAGAAAAAAAGTTACCTCAAACAAGCCCCAAGGAAAAATGAATAATCCAGGAAAGACAGTTGCAACATGACAAAGAACTTCAAATCTTTACTATTTAAAGAACTCTTGCAAAAAATAAGAAAAAGAAGAACGCTCCAGGAAGAACCCAGATAAACAACAGAATGAATGTGAAACACTTACACAATGTATTATTATAAAGCAATCAATGGTAATATTGAACACTATCTAATAACAAAGAGGGTCATTATATATTAAGAAAAAACAGGCTAGAAAATAGTGTTGTTTTAATAAAATATATCTATACCACACTTACAGACTTTATTCAATGTATCCATTTATGTGCAGATACAAATACAGGCACAGAATTAAATCTGTGAGGATGGGCACTGAAGGGTATATGATTTCTGAATGGTAACATTATAGGAGTTTCATTTTTTTCTTGCCTTAACTTTTTTCAGCAATAAAATGGTTACTTGTATAAGAGAAAATATTTATAATATTGCCTTGTGAAAAATTTAGCCACAAATAAGTCCCTCATCTTGTATTTAATAATGAAAAACTGAAAACAAACTAAATGTATAACAGTAGGCATTAAAGGTGACATGTGGTCCATGGGGCAATTTCAATCACAAATAATTACCTTATAGGAAAATATCAATTAGAGTGAAAGATTCAAGCTATGTGAAGAAATATATGCTGTGCATATACAAAGCATATCCACTGAAAAAATAAAATTGTATGTGCTTAGAAAAATTGGAGGAGGACACCCACCAATGTATCTGTTTACTGTAGTTACCCCTATCTAGGTACGGGTAATTACCGGTGTTATTTTGTCTTTGTTTTTTTCTTTTTGATGGTCAAGATTTTCTCAATTCTCTATAATAAATAGTATCTTCTAAAAATGGGGAAAAAATAAAACACTAAGTTATTTATTTTTTTAAGACGGAAGCTCTAAGTTATTTTTTTAATGCTTTAAAAACAAAGATGATTCAAGAAACAAATTCTGAACTACCTAAGAATTGGCTCCCCCAGAAAGAGCCATATGAGTTAGGGATTTTGGCGAACTGAGGTGGGCTATCTCCTTCTACTGAATGACAAGGAGAAGTCTAGCATGGCCTTTGTCCTCACTGGGATGCTTAGCCCCTCTTCCTCCTTCCCTTGAGTCTTTCTTTTTTTTTTTTTTCTGAGATGGAGTCTTGCTTTGTTGCCCAGGCTACAGTACAGTGGCACAATCTCCGCTCACTGCAACCTCTGCCTCCCAGGTTCAAGCAATTCTCTTGCCTCAGCCTCCTGAATAGCTGGGATTACAGATACATGCCACCACACCCAGCTAACTGTTGTGTTTTTAATAGAGATGGAGTTTTACCATGTTGGCCAAGCTGGTCTTAAACTCCTGACCTCGTGATCCACCTGCCTCGGCCTCCCAAAGTGCTGGGATTATAGGCGTGAGCCACCACGCCCAGCCGAGTCTCTCTTGACTATAGGGTGTTGGCCACCACACTGGGCAAAACAAAACTGCCCACCAGTATATGAAGGCTGGATGCTGCAACAGGCAGTGCTCCCCAAGAATCACTGGTCCAGCCACTCGTCTTCTAGCAGGTAAGTTAATAGACCTGTTGGGCCAGAAGGTGGTTGGAGGGCAGCATCATTGATGAAGAGGCCAGGGCACAAAGGTTCTCTGCAAAACTTGATCCTGGCTCAGACCCTCCTTTCACTGCTTCTGCGATAGCCTCCTTGGCCATCGTAATCTTATTGCTGAGTTTGTTAAAAGAAAGGAGCTGCCGGGCATGGTGGCTCACGCCTGTAATCCCAGCACTTTGGGAGGCTGAGGCAGGTGGATCACCTGAGGTAAGGAGTTCGAGACCAGCCTTACCAACATGGTGAAACCCCCATTTCTACTAAAAATATGAAAATTAGCTGGGCATGGTGGTGCACACCTGTAGTCCCAGCTACTCGGGAGGCTGAGGCAGGAGAATCACTTGAACCCGGGAGGCAGTGGTTACAGTGAGCTGAGATCGCACCGCTGTACTCCAGCCTGGGAGACACAAGCAAAACTTCATCTCAAAAATAAATAATAAAACAAAATAAAGGAGCAGCTACAAGGTGGGTGTCTCTCAGGCAGCCCCCTCCAAAAGTGCCACAGCAAAGAGGTGGGCTCTGAGACCCAGGCAGTCCCCAGGCCCTTTATGTCTCCTGAGAGTTTATTACAACAGCCTCCTAACCCAACCCCCGCCCTGCCCACCCTACCTTCCAGGCCCCTGCCACCCATCTTGAAATACAGCTAACGATTTTATTCCTGGGATCAAAACAGTTTATGTAAAATCAGTGCTTCTCAATCTTTACTACTGAAGCGCACCAACAGTAGACAAAAGAAATGCCTTCAGTTCCCCCAGGGGACTGCAGAGCCGGGAGCTCCTGCCAGCACACCCAAACACTCTTTGAAGTCTCCTGTTTTCTCTTAAAAATTCATGAGAATGTTGCATTCTACTCCATGATATAGCTGAATTGCTTTTAATATGAAGATGTTTAAAATTATTCACCTCAAGGAAAATTGATGTTCCCGAAAGAAATATTGTGTTTATCCGGAGGCTTCAAGTATCCTCCTTGGAGAATTATCTACAGGATAAAATCCAAACTCCTGACAAGCAAGGCTCTTTAAAATTGGGCCTTCATAAACCTTTCTGCTTTTCTGTTCCCGCACCTCGGCACACGCTCCAGTGTCTGGGCTGCTGGCACTCGGGTCAGTTCCTGATATGCCAGCTTCTTCCCAGGCCCCATGTGTGTGTTTGCTTCCTTTGGGGCCACACTCCCTGCCTGTTGACAAGCCACTATTCCTAAAGCCTCCAGGGGGATCACACACCACCTCCCACAGGAAACCTTCTCTGATCGCCCCTGACAGATACGATGTGAGAGGGGCCGTGAAAACAGCCTGTGTTTTGGAATCGGAAGGCTGCTGTTCATCTGACTCCAACTCTTGACGGTGGACACATGATCTAACTTCTCTTAGATTTCATTTGTAAAATGGGGAATAATTATGCTGCCCTCAAAGGGCTGTTCTAGGGATTAAATGAGATTCAAGTAATTGTGCAGTGCCCAGCACATACCCACTTCCACCTCTCCAAATTCCCATAGCACTTTATTGATCCCATTGATGGCAAGAGTATGCGTTTCCGTTGTCGTTCTTTTTATGATGGCTTATCTCCCCTAAATAGATCAGTGGTTCCCTATGTCCCCAAAAGCTTCTTGTATTACCCCCATGGTCCCACAGCTTGAAAGATTTTGGTTATTAAATTAAACACAGTTATGAAATAATAGCCTGCTTTTCTCAGTTCTTGATCCTGGTGAGCTTTCTGAACATTGAGAGGGTTGCCAGCCTTTCCTCTCATGCCTAACTCTAGGGACTTGGTGTTGGGCGCCACCCACCAAGGCCATAAACACCTTGAATCTCCAGCCCTGTTTCCACACTTCCCACAGCACCGTACTCAGTGCCCTGTGCTGAAAACACACCCAGTAACTGCTTGTGGCATAAACAAGAAGTTTCACACACACGACGCGGGAGAAGCCCTCTCCCAATCAGCTGGCTGGTGTGCAGAAAGGGGTCATTGTTACGGGAGGCAGAGCTGGAGACCAGCCCTTCTCCTCCATCCACCCAGAGTGGCACCCCCAATTAGACCAGCTGGCCTCCAACTTCTGTGTGTGAGCCGATTAAAACGCACCCTCTCTCCAGTGTCTGGAAACTCCTGCAAGGAAAGTTTGCTGCCTAAAGTTGGCTTTTGACTAGAGTCTTAATAAGAGGCCTCCGCAGGCTGTGGTTAGAGAGACAATGTCACTTAGAGGAGCAGCTTGAAGCGGCAGTTAGGAGAAGAATTATTTTAATGAATACATTTCCTTTCAATTGTATGGGAATATCAAGATCCCATTAGAATGGGGAAGCAATTAGAACTAATAAAGATGAATGCACAGTCCTCTGTGCGTGCAGAATAACAAGCAGGCCACAAAGGGACTCCGGAGAGCCCGCTCTAATCCAACGAACCAGCAGCCAGCAGAGGGGAAATGGCTCTGTTCAGCCGCTCAAAGCCCTGGCGCCCTGCACATTCTGATCACGGCCTGCAAATGGCGTGAGGTGGGCCTCGGAGGTGGGGGTTGGGTCCCCCCCGCCCTTGCCAGGCCTCTTGGGGATTGAGATGGGCTGTTGGCAGCCCCTTGGCAACAGCCATTCAGACCAGGGCCCTGGCTCCTGGCCAGGCTTTCGCCCGCCCCTTGCACTGGGCCTCATTGTGTCCAGGTGGCAAATGCCTTCTCGCCAACTCTCCTTCGAGGTTTAGAGAAGGGGTGGGACAGGGGAAGAGGGAGAAGAGGATGAATGAGTAGGGGGCCCTCTGCCCCCTGCCACTCCCCTCCCCCGCCGGCCAAGGTCTGCTCCTCCTCTGGGTTTGGTGTTGTATTACAGACACTGGTGAGTCACTGGCAGCCAAACACAGAAGTACTGTTGCTTACACAATTACTCTTCAAACAGTAACAAACAATTTTCATTACCCAAGTCAGATCGAATCATCCGCCTGGCCATCCTGCCTCAATCCCAGCCCCACAGACGGGACCCAAAGCCTCACACTCTGCCCATTCTGCTCTGACAAAACCAGCCTTCAATTTGTCCCGGGTTGGGGACAGGGACAAAGCTCTTCCTCTGATCTCTCCTTGGAGCCTGCTCAACTGCACGGATGTCAAGCCCGTCAGGAGAAATAGAGAAGCCACAAGCACCTACGCAGCCTGGGGACCGTCAGATGGGGGGTGACATGCTGTTACTCAGCACCTGTGTGAAGGCGTTCAAGAGTTTGGAGGACTCTACTGCCGAGTTTAGAAGGAATCCAGCAAGATAACCCTGGCTCCCCACCAAAGTCTTCACTGGCCTCAAATGGAGTGTCAGTACTTGACATTTCTTTATTTAATCTTTTTTGGCCAGACAGTTTTTTCAACCAGGAATGTGTAAGCTGTTCCGAAATGTCTGTGTTAAGAGGCCAGTAACCCTCATTACTGGGAATTTTCCACCACGTCTCTTTTAGAAAAGGGTCTGTAACATTTTCTATTTGTTTCCTAACGGTGGGGCACTTTAAAAGCATATTTGCATTAATAATCTTGATTGAACGTCAAAATAACTCTGTGGGGATGGGCAAAATAAGGGTTGTTGGGGCCTAAAGATGAGGAAAAAGTGGCCCAGAGAGGTTCAGCATCCTATGCAGGGTCACAGAATGGGTGAATAACGATCTGGCTTCGCGCTTTGTCCCAGGAAATCTCCCGCGCATCTCCACTGAGCACTGGGCATTCCAGGACAGTCCATCCTGCAGTTCCGCTTTTCCAGTGGAACACGCTTCTCCCTTCCATGCATGAAACTGCAGGAAGCACCGTGGGCTTTTGAAGACTCTAGGCTACGAAGGAGACTCTCTCAAGAAGATTCCAACCCAGTACTCACTAAAGTATATGTCTTGCCATCTCCCAAACCAAAGACATACACCTTTCCTCCCTTTTAAAAGCTTAGGCAAGGAATGTATTAAAAGTCTGCCTGTCCGGTTACATGTGGACACAGGAAACGGGAAAACCGTTTGCATCCCTTCTGCTGTAACCTGGGAACATCTAGGATTGGCAAGTGGCAAGGCAGGGTCTGTTCCCCTTTCTTACTCCTCACCACCTCCCATACCGAAAGGCCTATTCATTCCATTTTTTTAAATCCTTTTTTATTTTTATACATTCTGAGGTATGGTTCATTCACTAAGAAATGCATACCTGGCTGGGAGTGGTGGCTCATGCCTGTAATCCCAGCACTTTGGGAGGCCAAGGCGGGTGGATCACTTGACATCAGGAGTTTGAGACCAGCCTGGCCAACAAGGTGAAACCCCATCTTACTAGAAATACAAAAATTAGCCGAGTGTGGCAGCGCACACCTGTAGTCTCAGCTACTTGGGAGGCTGAGGCAGGAAAATCGCTTGAACCTGGGAGGCAGAGGTTGCAGTGAGCCAAGATCATGCCATTGCACCACTCCAGCCTGGGTGACAGAGTGAGACTCTGTCTCAAAAAAGAAAAAAAAAAAAAAAGAAAGAAAAGAAATGCATAGCTATTAAGTGTACAGTTTGGTAAGTTTTGACAAACATACACCTACATCCACATCAAGATACAGAACACTGCCGTCACCACCAAAACCTCCCGGATTCCCCTTCCAGTCAGCACCAACCCAAGCCTCCACTGCCCAATTTCTATCACCATAGATTAGCTTTGAACATCCGAGAAATGGAATCATATGATATGCATAATCTTTTGTATCTTTCTTCTGCCCCTCAGTATATCTGCCACACTCATTCACGTTGTGTCTGTAACTGGTTCCTTCCTATGAGTAGCAATGTCATTCATTCAGTTCTTAAAATCCAGCCCTATGACTGTGGATTTGTCCCTCAAAACTCTTTTCACTACTATCTCCTCTGCATGCTCCTCTCCACGCATATATCACCTGCACATCTCCCTGGCAATCGTTGTAGGGAGGAAAATATGTCAGTGGACTATTTTATCTCTAGCACTGTCCTTTTAGGTACGGGTGGCTCTCTCTGCCTTCAGGAAAAATAGATAACCAGGCAGTCTTGCTTCAGAGTAGACAGATCTGGGTTTTCATTTCTGGTCTAGCACTTAACAGATGGGTGGTTTGGGGCAGGTGATTTAACCTCTCTGTGACTGTTTTCCCATTTGTAAACGCAGATAATAATATCTTCCTAATAGGGATTTGTGAGGACTAAATTATATTGTACATAAAATGTTTGGCACAATGAAAACTAATAATAGCCTCAAGCTAGACTATCATAAACATCCTCTTGCTTCATTCACATACTTTCAGTTTTTCTAAGTCATATGATACAAATGGGTAGATAGTTTCCAAAGTTTTTAAAAGGAAGATTTCACATTTAGATTTTGAAAAGTCTGTCAGATATGTACTTAAAATAAATAACTTATTTCCTAGGGAAAAAAGTAAAGGCTTGTGTCATTTATTCATTGGCAATTATATATCGAGCACTGACTTGACTATGAAGCTCTTCAAAAGAGCGAAAGACACAGCCCTAGCTTTTAGGATGTTTGGTTTGGGGAGGGTAGCAAGATAAGCACAAAAACATTCTAATACAAAGCATAGTGAATAATTGCCATAATTAACATCTCTGAATGTAGTGGTTAAGAGAATGGTCTGTGGAGCCCTGCCTTACAGGGTCACATCCCAGCTGCGTGATACTGAGCAAGTTACTTAACCTCTTCGCATGTAACCTCACCTGGAAAATGGTGCTAGTAATACCACATACCTAGCAGGGCTGCGGTATCAGGAAAAGGCGGCCCAGAGTGGTTGAGAATCCTGTTGCAAGGTCGCAGAATGGGTGAGGGCTGACTCCTCCTCCACAACTCCACAGTCTAGGCATTCCAGCACAGTCCATCTTACAATCCTCATATTCGATATTGCCTATGAAAATATGCAATAATTAATAGCTAACATTTATTGAATATCAATATGTGCCAAGCACTGTGTTATATGCTTACGTGCATTACTTCACATAATCTCCACAATGCAGTTACGACTGTTATACTCATTGTACTGACAAGGCAACAGAAGGGCAGAGGTTTCAGCAACTTGCCCAGCATTACATAGCTAGTAAGTAGCAAACAGTGTCACAGAAAAGAAACAATCGTCTGTGAAACGGGGGTGATGGTATTACTACTTATATTAGTGAGAATCCAATGAATTAATATTTGAGAAGGGCTTAGAACGGAGCCTGGCACCTAATAAGGCCTAAATACGTGGATGTGAACAAATTGCTAAGGTGATTCAGAGATGGTAACAAATAAGTTCTATGCATGGTGACCAACGAAGGCTTTGGAAAGGTGATGTTTATACTGGGCCCTGAAGAGTGCACAGGATTTGGATAAATGGAGGTGATAGAGAGGGCATTTCAGACAGGGAAGGAAGGGAGGGAGAAGGAAGGGAAGGGAGGGAGGGAGGAAGGAAGAGGGGGAAAGGAAGGAAGGAAGGGAAGGAGGGAGGGAGGAAGGAAGGGAGGGAGGAAGGGAAGCAGGGAGAGAGGAAGGGTGGCAGGAAGGGAAGGAGGGAGGGAGGAAAGGAGACAGGAAGAGAAGGAAGGAGGGAAGGAGGAAGGGAGGCAGGAAGGGAAGGAGGGAAGGAAGGAGGGAGGGAGGAAAGTAGGGAGGGGGGAGGAAGGGAAGGAGGAAGGAAGGGAGGGAATGGGGAGGAAGGAAGGGAGGGGGTGAAGGAAGAGAAGGAGGGGGAAGGGAGGGAGGAAGGGAGACAGGAAGGGAAGCAGAGAGAAAGGGAGAGAGGAAGGGAGGGAAAGAGGGAGGGAGGGAGGAAAGGAGGAAAGGAGGGAGGGAGAAGAAGGGAAGGAGGGAGGGAGGAAGAGGGGAAGGAAAGAAGGAAGAAGGGAGGGAAGGGAGGGAGGGAGCAAGGAAGCTTGCCGTTGGGTGGGAGAAGGGGGCTGCGGAGCTGTGGCAAGGCGCAGGGCCCCACCGTCTGAATCGGATGGTGGCAGAGTTGGTGCAGTTCTTCCTGGTGAAAGACAAGAAGAGTCCCATCACACGCTCGCTTGGATGGGACTCGAAGGGAGGGAGGGAGGAAGGAAGAAGGAAGGAAGGAGTAAGAAGCAGAAGAAAGCTCAGAGTGTGTAAAAAAAGAAAAAGAAACACGTGGGTGTCGTCAAATTTGACTTGGGCAAAAAAAAAAAAAAAAACTCCCGTTTCTTCCAACCCATCCCTATTCCTGCCAGCTGTCCTTCGTCAGTGTATCTTATCATTTTCCTCTTATCCCCATGGAATCTGCTGTCCTTACTCCCTCATAACGATCCATTGAATAATATTTATGGAGTTCCTCTCTGTGTCCGGCACTGCTGTAGGCACTGAGGATACACCCGGTGAACAGGCCAGGTCCCAGTTCCCAGTTTGCACTATAATCATCATCCAAACTTGGATTCCCGATTTCAGCGGGCCGAACTCCAGCGCATCTTCCACGTTACCGCCAGAACAGGAAGACACAGTTCAGGCCTGGACGCTCACGTGTTTAAATCCTTCTGCAGGACCTTTTCCTTCCGTCCAGAATACACGTCCATCTCCCTAGCATCCTTTGCTTACTGGCTCCCAGCCCTCAGTGTGCACTATAGAGCCACGGAAAAGCCCTCAAAGTCCGAGATGCACACGCTTACACGTGGGCACTTGCAGAGAGCAGGTGGGCGGCATTCCATCCCTATTTCACCCCTTGTACCCTGAAACCACTCTGCAGGCCTCGGAGGGGAGAGGCCTGCTATATTCCCCCGCCCCCGACTTTCCGAGCCTAAAATCCAGCGCAGGGTGCACCCCCGTCCCCACCCTCTGGCACTTCCACTCAGAGCAGCCCGGGCACACTCCAACCCATAGAGGACCGGAAGGGGCGGGGCTTCGCGCGGCACTGGGGTCGCCATCCTGGCGGCGGCGGCCGGAAGTGGCCCCTCGCGCGGGCGCGGACTGAGGCTGCGCGCCGCAAGTCCCGGCTGCTGGCGGCGTTGCGGGCGCAGTTTCGACTCCCGTGTGGTGCCGCCCAGCAGCTGCCGAACTCCCTCTGCCATCGCTCCTGGTCCTCCCGCCGCCCCAGCCGCCGTCCAACCCCTCCCCCGGCGCCTGCGCGGCGGCTCGCACACCCCTCGGCCCTTGTACGCGCTCTGCACCTGCCTGCGCGGAAACATGTTGCAGACACCAGAGAGCAGGGGACTCCCGCTCCCGCAGGCCGAGGGGGAGAAGGATGGCGGCCATGACGGTGAGACCCCGGCCCCGACCGCCTCGCAGGAGCTCGCCACGGAGAAGCCTGGCACCGGGAGGGAGGAGGGGGCTACAGAGCCCGCCCTCACCCGGAAAGGCGCGAGGGCCTTGGCGGCCAAAGCCTTGGCACGGCGCAGGGCCTACCGCCGTCTGAACCGGACGGTGGCGGAGTTGGTGCAGTTCCTCCTGGTGAAAGACAAGAAGAAGAGTCCCATCACACGCTCGGAGATGGTGAAATACGTTATTGGAGACTTGAAGGCCCTGTTCCCGGACATCGTCGCGAGAGCCGCAGAGCATCTGCGGTATGTCTTTGGTTTTGAGCTGAAACTGTTTGACCGCAAGCACCACACTTACATCCTGATCAACAAACTAAAGCCTCTTGAGGAGGAGGAGGAGGAAGATCTGGGAGGAGATGGCCCCAGACTGGGCCTCTTAATGATGATCCTGGGCCTTATCTATATGAAAGGTAATAGTGCCAGGGAGGCCCAGGTCTGGGAGATGCTGCGTCGGTTGGGGGTGCATCCCTCAAAGAATCATTTCCTCTTTGGGTATCCGAAGAGGCTTATTATGGAAGATTTTGTCCAGCAGCGATACCTCAGTTACAGGCGGGTACCTCACACCAATCCACCGGAATATGAATTCTCTTGGGGTCCCCGAAGCAACCTGGAAATCAGCAAGATGAGAGTCCTGGGGTTCGTGGCCAAGCTGCATAAGAAGGAACCCCAGCACTGGCCAGTGCAGTACCGTGAGGCCCTGGCAGACGAGGCCGACAGGGCCAGAGCCAAGGCCAGAGCTGAAGCCAGTATGAGGGCCAGGGCCGCTGCTAGGCCCGGCATCCACTTCTGGTGAGGGTTGGTGAAAAGGTGACCAGTGGGGTCCCCGTGGGAATGAGCTACTGTCCTGAGTCATAAGTAGTATAGGTGGGGCAAGGGTCTTATTTCTGTAGAAATCGTATGACTTTAAGGATTTAGATTTTATATCTTAACGTTTTGTTACATTTAATACACTGTTAAAATGCTGTTTGTCGATGGGATTGGCCTACTGTTTCCTGTGGGATTTTGTTGTAGAGTTTTGCTGGTTTTGTAAAATGGATTGAACTTTGTGTTTATACTGTGACTTTGAACAGATGACGCAGTATTGGAAGGCTGTACTTCGATGGTTTGAAGGAACTCCGTAGCATGATCTGGTACCAGGGGAAAATAACTGGTGGCTAGCCTCCCAACACTTGTCTGTTGTATATAAAAGAAAAAGGACTGACATGTACCTCTGTTTGCTTAGCTATTTGAGTATCTAGAGAAACATTAAAATGCAAGGAATTAGCAGTATATACTGGTACACTTAATAAATATTTGTGGAGCATCTTGTTTTTTGCGATGCAATGTGTGGGCACTTGGGGATAGAATACTCAACAAAATAAAGGTCCTACTTTTTTTCAGAATTAGAGAGTAAGTAAATAAACAAGAAATTAACAGTGCAGTGAGTTGAAGGCTGCAAAGGGATACTTAACCAAGCTGAGGTGATTGAGTGAGGTTTGCTTGGGGTTACCTTTAGTCAGACTTGGGGAAAGGGGAAAAAGATGTGGCAGGGGGAAGGGGAGGAAGAAGATGGAGGTAGGGAAGCCAGGCGTTGGGCATAGTATTAAAATGATTTCAGACCCTGCGTGGTGGCTCATGCCTGTAATCCCAGCAGTTTGGGAGGCTGAGGCAGTCAGATTACCTGAGGTCAGGAGTTCAAGACCAGCCTGGCCAACATGGTAAAACCCTGTTTCTATTAAAAATAAAAAAATTTGCCAGGCATGGTGGTACATGCCTGTAATCCCAGCTACTTGGGAGGCCAAGGTATGAGAATCGTTTGAATCTAGGAGGTGGAGGTTGCAGCGAGCTGAGATTGCACCATTGCATTCCGGCCTGGGTGACAGAGTGAGACCCCGTCTCAAAAAATAAAAATGGTTTCAGATTACAGCTACCTCGGTAACAAGCACACTTGACACATAGCAGATCTGGAAAGTACTCTACCTTTGCCAGTGCTCTCTTTCCAGACCAGATGGCTATGGTGCACAAACATGGTGACTCTTAACTTTTTGGCCCTTTCTGTCTCTTTTTCAACCTCTACAGGGTTCCCTCTTCTACCAAACCTGCCAGAGACCAAATAAGGTAACGGTTCTGAAATGTTAAGTAGTGTGGATGAAGGGTACATCAGTCTCCTACTACCAAGAAGTTCCATTTTAAGATTTCTCCCCCTGGTGCCAGGAAGCCCAGTTCCCTCTTCCATGCTTCTACCTGCTGCTTTCCACCTGCCACCTCCCATGGAGGAGACCTGTAAGGCATCCCTCTCCTTCATATTATCCATGGAGAGTCATCTGTAAGCAGCTCTGGCTTCTTCGATGCCCACCACCTTCTGCGGGAGAATAAATCCTGTAGAAAGGGTACTTAGAATCATAGGGAATTTGGAGAAGTGATTCCCAAACCCGAGAGTGGGCAAGGGTGGGAGGAGCATGCCATCCATGAAACCGTTCCCCTGCAACTGCCACAGACAGAAGAGCTGCTTTCTTTTCTCTCGTAGGTTTGTCTTCCAGTTGTATCCAAGTAACATCTCTGAGGATGTTAAGGTTGGCATGGAATACAAACTACTTTGCGACATAGGGAATCTAACAAACCAGGTTAGGACAAAAGCTATCAGCTTATGGGCAAAAAAGTTGCTAATGGTTAATAATGTGACTTCCGGGTAGTTTATGATTCATTAAACATAAATACTAAGTGCCTACTGTGTGCTAACAACTTTGATGGGTACCAGAACTATTAAAATGAGAAGACTGGCTTTGCCTTCAAGGACCAATGATGATAATGTCTCACATTTGTATTTTCTCACAGCGTTGCAAGTTCAGATTAATTGGTGATTTGCCTAAGGCCTTTGGTTGGTAAGATGCAGTACCAAGACTGGAATCCAAGTCCGTTGCCCCCAGATCCAGTGTGTTTCATTCTAGAGCATTGCTCCCCATTCCTAGCCTTCCATTTTAGTCATCACAACTCCAGGAAACAAGTGAGGCATGTGTAATTATCACCAGTCTTCACTGCAGCTGTTTTTGGAGTGAGACAGAGTAGAAATACTCCCCATTTACCAATGACAGGTGGCTTTGCTCAAGGTCAAACATGTAGTGGTGCGTGGCAAAGAGAGGACTAACAGGCCCATTTATTAAATATCTACCATAAGCCAAAGGCATTCTTTTTCTCCTTTTCACAAGCACACTGCAAATATCTCTATTATACAGATACTAATGATAGTAATATTTGCCATTTATTTACTTAATACCTAAGATTAGCCAGCCTTTTATGCTTTATAGGTTTTAATGATTTTTATAACAGCGTTAGAAGATATCATCTGTCCCATTTTGCATGAAGTAAATAGACTCAGATGCTATGACATTCCCACAGATACACTATGACAGAACAAGGAGTGGAGATGAAGTCTGAGCCAAGAGGCCGCACTTCTCACTATCGTACATTTCCTTCCAGACTTGGGTCATCTGTCTCCCTTTTTTCTTCAGACAGCACTGTCTATCTGGAGATACAAACAAGGGCTGTGTAGCCAAGATAATTATAAGATGCTGGCCAGCAGGTACAAATGAGGCTAAAACACAGTTGGGACATTACCTTTGAATGTTGATCCCAACTCTACCTACTCTTCCCAGTGTTCTCAGAGTGCTGGCTACATGAATGTATTTTTGCTCAAAATTAGCATATGTTGCCCTTACAAACTATGTTTCCTCAGTCTTTAGTCTGCCCTCCCTACTGAACCTCAAGTTCATCTTTCATGCCATGGAATAATCAAATAGCATTTATGGATCTGCAAATACAATTCCCAGCACTGTTTCCAGATGGTACAAAGGCTAGCAGAACTGGTACCCTTGCCTCAGGATGAAAGACCTCCATTGCAGATGTCCTCATCAGCTTCCCAGAAGTGCTAAGAGTGTGGCCTCTGGGCCCATGTGTGGAGCAGACATTGACCATGTTAAGGGCAAGACATGGATTCTTCTGTTGCTTATGGTCACTCACATGAAGGAGTAGGAAGGCCTAGAACCCCCATCCTGCTCTCTTCAGACACATAGAACTAGGTCTTCCTGGAAAAATACTGTGTGTGTTTGGGGCAGGGAAGGTTTGGTTGAGGGAGTGTTTTGGCAGATGGATTACTCCAAATCATATTTATTATAGTAAAACTAGGAAGCAAAGCCAGTGAAGGAAATTCCCTTGAAAACTATGAATCAGAGACTGATTTGAGTAATAATAAAACTCTGGTCTTCTGCATGGCCAGCTCTGCATGAATTACTGTTTCTCTATTGCAGTTCCCCTGTCTTGATGAATTGGCTGTCTAGGCAGCGGGCAATGTGAACTCCTTGGGTGGTTACTGATTTTGGGGGCTCATCCAGGATTCGTGGCTGGAGAGGGGCCACTGAACCACGGGCAGGTAGCCCCCCTCCAGTGATGGATCCAGAAGCCACCCAAGCGGCCACCTAGTTCTCTTGGACTAGGGGCTGACTCTGGTACTCTCTACTGGTGGGGCATTGCTGACCCAATGTGCATGGATTTAATTGCAATGGAGAAATAGTCCTGGGGAGACGTCCCTTAACTACAGATCTGTCACAGGGTGTCTGTAGCCCCATGGTGAGGTGTCTAGCTCCACCACGGGGTGTGTAGCCCCTTTGCGGAGTGTTTGTTCGGCTCCTGGGGGGTCTTGGTTGGCTCTTTCTAACTAGTAGGAAGAATCCTGGTTTGAGAGACTTCTCAATCAGGAAGATTTCAAGAAAGTTTCTCAGGAGAATAGGAGGATAGTGTGGAAGGGATACCCCTGGAGTTCTTGACCAGGGATCTGATTTGGAAGGCCTTCTGTTCATCTCATCTTTGTGTGTGTTTGTATACATGGAAGGCATCTCAGAGGGGTTGCTGATGAAAGTCCAGCGGCCTAATTCAGAGAACCGTCCTTATTTGTCTGGTCTCATTCAATGAGCTCTAAAGAAGGCTCAACAGGCCTGTCTCAGGGTGACTATTTGCTCTTCGTCTTGCCCGGAGACCCCATTGTGAATTACCATTTGGAGGCTGTCCATCCCCACCTGGAGTGGATCAAAGACAACAGGGCCAGTGGGAAAATGTTTGAGCTTTGCCAGGCTGATATTGGGTGCTGCACGAGGTGACTAATGCCTGTTTTGTTATGTGTATTTTGCTGGGATGGAAAATGTGAATTTGGTCCCCCATGCAGCCCATTGGGCAGCATCTTGCAAACTGAGAATCTTGTCTATGGTTCCATAAAACAGGAAAGGGTGATTTTCTCTTGTAAAGTGGCTTCAACCCCACAGCTATAGCACAAGTGAGCAAGATCATCAGAAGCCAGTTCATTCTTCTGGAAGCTGCAGAGAAAGGGAACCCAGAAACCTGTTAGGCCGGCAAAAAGGGTAAGAAATTCTTACCAGCCAAGCTTCTGGTCTCTCTTTCTGTCTGGATAAACAATGTGTCTCCTCTGCAAGGGTTTGATTAATAGAAAAAAGGATTTGTGAGACTAGTCTTAGGCTGTAGCAAATCTGGTATGCTTTGTTCTAAGAATTTGTCTTTTTGCATTCTGTAATGGAGAGAGGGGTATCACAAGATAGAATGGGGTTTAGGACCCCTATAAGCCTGCTCTTCAAGTCAGCTTTTCAGGCACAAACTTTGTTATGGGTTCCCAAAATCACTACTGTATAAAATTTATCTGTCTGGTTTTGTGTCCTTAAGAACTTAACCTGCTTCTAGATAAACTACTTGGTGCTAATGAAAGGAAAAAAAAAAAAGAACTTAATCTTGTGACCATATGGGGATACTTTCTTTTGGTGTCCACCATCCAGAGCACAGGAATGTTGGGGTTCATGTCATAGTCCTAGACATTTTTCTTGAGCAGTTAAAGGCTTGCAAGCTTGAAATTGGCTTCACTGGGCTCCTTCTGGGAAAAGCAATAGAAAGTGCCAGTGCTGTGTAGTTCAGCAGCTAAGCCGTTATCTTTTGACAGTGGTGGTCTGGGTTCAATTATTGCCTTCTGGAATGATTCCTTTCTGGTTTGGTATTTGTGTAACTTTGCCATTTATTGAGGGCTTTTTACCCCCACCCATAGATAGCTTCTGATTTCCTCTCTTGAATTTTCCTTTCTCTGAACTACCTTGTAGAGTTCTAAATCTTGTTAAAAAAAGAAAAAGACACTATTTACCATGTCTTTGAAGCACCTAGGAGGTTACATTTGGTAAAGTTCAGAAGCTAGAAATAATGGCCACTTGCATGGCTAAAGTTGGGTAATAATAGTTTTGAAAAGCGCACTATGGTTAAAAGTCAGCTTAACTAAAAGTGGATGAACAAGCTACAGATGAATTTAAAAGACCTTTATGTGTTTCTCTTCTCGGAACTTGTTTTTTTCTGGAAAAAGGTGTTTTCTTCTTATTCGGCTTTTATTTCTTTGTTTGCTTGTTTTGCCACTCTTAATGCACACATGAGAGGCCCTAAGATAACTTCTGGTAGCCTGGGACTTACTGGGAAAAACAGAGGAGGCACCCCAGATCCCGTTTTGGGGGCGGGGGGGAGCACCTCTGTCTTCCTCATGAAACCCCAGGAATTAAAAACAGATAGATCCCTTTCAAAGTCAAAGGCTCTGTTCTGTTTTGCACTGTGTTATCTGATGTTTTTTTTGTTTGTTTGTTTGTTTGTTTGTTTTTGAGACGGAGTTTCGCTCTTGTTACCCAGGCTGGAGTGCGATGGCGTGATCTCTGCTCACCGCAACCTCCACCTCCTGGGTTCAGGCAATTCTCCTGCCTCAGCCTCCTGAGTAGCTGGGATTACAGGCATGCGCCACTGCACCCAGCTAATTTTTGTGTTTTTAGTAGAGACGGGGTTTCACCATGTTGACCAGGATGGTCTCGATCTCTTGACCTCGTGATCTACCCGCCTTGGCCTCCCAAAGTGCTGGGATTACAGGCTTGAGCCACCGCGCCCAGCCTATCTGATGGTTTTGAGGTGTGGGGGTATCAGAAATTACTTCTCATTAAGAGAGAGCTTTGGTGTGTAATAACTAGGTAGGAAATATACTTTAAGGGATGGCTAATAGTAGTTATGGAGGAATACTTGACCCTGCACACTTGGATCAGAGAAGGATGCTCTTGGCCACCTAGAAGATAAGGAAACATTCCCACCCTCAACTGAGAGATGGGACTCCCATGAGGGATGGGCCGATTACAAAATGGGCTGATTGGCTTTGGGCTGCCTTGCAATGAAATGTGAATGCAGGGTAGAAGCAGTGCACGTCTTCTCCTGTAGTATTTCCCTCCCTTTGGGGATCCAGGAACCAGTATTAAATGGCACCCTTAATTTTGGGGGTCTGTCTTTGCCTTCAACTGCTTATCTGCTGCTTCTTTGGCCCTGGAAATTGCATGCTTTCCTGGCCCCGTTCCTCCAAGGGCTCCACCCTGAAGCCAGTCATCCAGTTAGGAAACAGGCACATGAAGACTTACAGTGCTGGATCTTCTGTCTGTCTGTGTATTTATGTGTGCTGTATGTTTCTATATAAAAGAGCTCTGATTAATTGGCTTGGAAAAATAAGTGCTTAAATATTTTTTCAGAAAAGTAGAAACTTGAATGCCTTTTTGTTCACGTGAATTTAGTACTCTTTTGGAAATAAAGACAGTTTTAAAGATCATTGGTAAACTGTCTTGAAAATGTAGACATTTGGTCTAAATTAAGGTCAGATGTCAGATTTGCTAAATACTTTAAACTTCAGACTGTTTCTTTGACTTTTGAAAATTGTTGGATTCACCTACTTTGGAGCATTAGATTATAGATGAGGCCCGGGGACATTTGGAGAGCCATGCCTGCTAGCTAGGCTAAAAGGATTCAGACCCTATCTTCATTTCTGACTGATGTCCTAGGCTCCACCCCTAGTACATGATTAAAATTGCTTACTTAGCAGGTTTTTCACTAAAAATTAAAGTTGTGGAAAGTTAACATTCTAACATGTAGTTGAGACCATTAGAGAAACAGTTTTACATACCAGGTGGGGAGGGAAGGTGTTTTTGGTAAAAGATTATAAGAAGGCATGAGAATATGGCTTTTGCCAAAGGGAATGTAATTCCGTGTAGTTCAGAGGGACTTATTTATTTATTTATGAGGCAGAGTCTTCCTCTATCACCCAGGCTGGAGTGCAGTGGCATGATTTTGGCTCACTGCAACCTCCGTTTCCCAGGTTCAAGCAATTTCCCTGCCTCAGCCTCCCCAGCATCTGGAACTACAGGTGCACACCACCATGCCCAGCTAATTTTTTTGTATTTTTAGTAGATACAGGGTTTCACCATATTGGTCAGGCTGGTCTCGAGCTCCTGACCTCAGGTGATCTCCCACCTCAGCTTCCCAAAGTGCTGGTGTTACAGGTGTGAGCCACCGAGCCCAACCCAGAGGGTTTTAAAGATTGTGGTAACCTAAAAGAGTAATGGAACGAAGGTTTAAGCAGAGTGAAAAGGGCTTATAAAAATTCTGTGGGTATAAACAGGTTGGCTAAGATTTAAAAGAAATTACTTAGTTTTCTGTAGGTTAAAACATTAAAATCATACTGATGTGGGGCCAGAATCTGGGCCCATGTGTCAGAATAACAGGGTTTTCTTAGAAAATTGACCTGCTGTTTGATGGAAAACTATAAAGGGTTCTAAAAAGTTTATGAAAATCTTACCTTATGGTCAAATTAATTAAAACTGGATAGAGATATAAAATTTTATTTTAAAAATTAGCTTTAACATTAACGATGCACTAATGCAAACATGAAATTTGGTTTTCTCTTTTGAAGATGATCTTTATGTAATGTTAAAAGATACCGAAAGGGTTTATTTTCTCCTTTGAGTAAATGGCAGGGACAAAAAAGGAGAGAGAGAGAGAAGACACATTCAGTTGGCCTCATGCTATCTTCGTTGGATCTTGTTTGGAAAGCTAAGTCTCTTCTATCAGAGTAAAAGTTTTTATTTTTATTTATTTTTTTTTTTGAGACAGAGTCTTGCTCTTGTTGCCCAGGCTGGAGTGCAATGACATGATCTCAGCTCACTGCAACCTCTGCCTCCTGGGTTCAAGTGATTCTCCTACCTCAGCCTCCGAAGTAGCTACGATTACAGGAGCCTGCCACCAGGTCCAGCTAAGTTTTTGTATCTTTAGTAGAGACAGGGTTTCACTATGTTTGGCCAGGCTGGTCTTGAACTCCTGACCTCGGGTGATCCATCTGCCTTGGCCTCCCAAAGTGCTGGGATTATAGGTGTGGGCCACTGCACCCAGCCAAGGTTTTTCTTTTCTAAAAAAATTTTTTTGGAGTTATCATTTTGGCCAAATGAATGGCTTATGGTGATCTGGGATTCTATTTTGTGATATCCATTGTTTTAAACCTTTGATATTTGACAAACTTTCCAAAATCAAATTATAAATCATGTCTCTTCCTAACCTAATATTTTAGATATTAGGTCCACTAACATCCAATATTGACATTTGGCTTATTTGGTACAAAAATCATACAGGAAGCACTGTCAGATATGGAATGGTGTTTGGCTTTCTTTGGTCTATATTTGTGTTAATGTGTTAATGGTATGTGTTCTGAAATTAGGTAAAACTGTAATTCTAATATGACTTAGTATATGTTATCAGTAATAGTTATAATTATTATGTTAATAAACTGAGTGCCACAGAGGTAACAAACTTCCTTGTCAATTGTACCTTTTTTTTTTTTTTTTTTTTTGAGATGGAGTTTCGCTCTTGTTACCCAGGCTGGAGTGCAATGGCACAATCTCGGCTCAATGCAACCTCCGCCTCCTGGGTTCAGGCAATTCTCCTGCCTCAGCCTCCTGAGTAGCTGGGATTACAGGCACACGCCACCGTGCCCAGCTAATTTTTTGTATTTTTAGTAGAGACAGGGTTTCACAATGTTGACCAGGACGGTCTCGATCTCTTGACCTCGGGATCCACCCACCTCGGCCTCCCAAAGTGCTGGGATTACAGGCTTGAGCCACCACGCCCGGCTCTTCAATTGTGCCTTTAACTGTGGTTGCCCTAAAATGTTTTTGTCATCCACAGACAATTGTCTCATTTTGGTCCTCTTTAAAAGATGGTTTTATAATCAGCTGTAAAATTTAACAGGTACTCTTAAATGTAGAATTCTGATTAGTAACTCTGGAGATTGTGACATCAGAATAGAAGAAAAACTTTCAAATAGAAGAGTGAATGTTGTTTGGTTCACTTTGGATGGTATTTGTATAAATACATTATTAGTGTATATTCCAAAATTATTGGAAACTTCTATAATGTTGACACAATTTAGTGCAGATAATTAATAATTATAGTTGTTATATAAAAATGTATGCCACAGAAGTAACCAAAATTGCTAGTCAGTTGTAGCTTTAATAGTGGCCAAAGACTTTTTGTCATCCACAGACATTTTGTCTTGCTTTGGTTCTTTTCAAAAGGCAGTTTATAATCAAATATAGTACTCTTAAGTGCAGGTCTCAGATAACGTTAAAAATTGTGCTATTGGAATAGAGGAAAAAACCAAACTTCCAGGATTCTCATGGAGAGCTAATTGCTAAGCTTTTTGTCTTCAAAGTCAAGACAACGTATATCTTTAGAGCTATTTGCAACTTTTAACAAGTGAGTAAAATATACTCCCGTGAACAAAATTTGGAGCATATTTGTTCCTCTCTACCTGATTTCTACAGAATTTGTAAACTATTTGTGAATATTCCCATTTTATGGCAGTATAGTTAATTGCACAAGTGCAAAAAGAATCTGTTTTCTTTTGTAACAGAACACAATTGGAGAAATTGGTTATTTTACCAAGGCTTTGACGGGAATGGCGTGCTTCCTTTAAAGAATCAAAGATGACTTCTAGAGCCAATTAAAGCCTGTTGGGGCATCTGGCCTCATACCTTGTCCACGCAGAGTCCCTGTACAAAGTTCCTGACCTGTGCTAAGTAAAGAATGTCACTTTCTAACAGGCCCAGGAGCCCTAAGTTATCTTGAGACCTGAAGAGGAGAGGAATTTGCCCAACTCATAGGTATTTGAGGGTACAACCCCATAGCTGGGCACAGCTTCTAAAAAGTCTTACCTGAGATTCTTCATGGAACAGAGTTCTGGCAAAGCCAATTTAAAAGGCCTAAGTGAAAAATAATTATTCCTACTGTACTTTATGCAAATAATCAGGCCAAGTACGGTAAGACTAAAGTTTATTTTGTAAACAAATCAGTTCTATCATGATTTGTTTTTCATAAAAATGGAGCTTGGAGAAAGAAAAATTATCCTTCAAAAGGGAAACTAGAGTACACTGTTGTTAGCTGTTCTTGAGGGGTTTTCCTGCAGTTTAGACTCAATTCTAAATTCTTTGTAGGTTAGAAGTCCCTAAACTAATGCTTTCAAACCCTTGCTTTTAAAATTGGGAATCGTACTCCTCATCCTAGGACTTGTTATTTACCTTATAGTAGGCTGTTTCACTGAAACGCTGTAGTAAAACTATAGATAAGCGTACTACTGTTTGGCCATAAAAGCCCAGCCAGGTCTGCATGAGTCTGCTTAGAGAGTCGAAGCGGTTCCACTCTTGTCTCCTTGGAGTCCACTCCTATTTCCATTGGTCCCCTGTTAGCAAGAAGACGCCAGAGCAACCAACGGCCTTTTCCCATCTTCACAGCCTACACCTTAAGACTAAGGTGTTGTAAAATCCAAAGGGAGAGATCGAAGATGCCTTGGCAAAATTATGACTGAGAAAGAGAGATCTAACTTAACTGACTCCCCATCTTGCTTCTAACCTCCAAGCTATCCTTGTTCATTTCTGGGCATAGGGTGAACTAACTTTGGGAGAAACTTAGTTTATAATTTATAGTTTAAACAAAGATGGTAACAGCCCTTTCCCAAGGTAGACCTCTTTCTTGCCTGGGGATTAGATTGCCTTTGTAGGATTAACATGAGCCATTAGAAACCATTAGCCATTTCTGACATTAGAACTTAACATTCAGGAGTCATGCAGCTGGAGGCTACAAGATTCTGACCCTCCCTAAACTGCTCCTAAGATCAGTGCTTGAGATATTTTGCAGACCCTGCACTTGATGGGTCAGCTGGCACCACCCAGATCAATAAACTGGCTTGTCTGATCTTGTGGCCCCTACCCAGGAACTGACCCCGTGAAAGAAGACAGCTCCGACTTCCTGTGATTTCATCTCTCATCAATCAACGCTCCTGGCTCACTGGCTTCTCCCAGCCCACCAAGTTCTCCTTAAAAATTGTGCTCCAAATACTTGGGGAGACTGATTTGAGTAATAATAAAACTATAGCCTCCCACAAAAAATAAAACAACTGTGAATCATGTCTTGGACAAGAGGAACTTCTCTTGGTTCAGCCAGACTGCAGGGATCATGACAGTCACCAAAGTCAAGACTTTTGACCCATTAGAACTCAGAGAGCCAGTGTTTGAAAACAGGCTCGGGTTGATTAGACCCCACCCCCAGTAGGCACACAGTGCTTCAGAGGTGGCAGCTCATTTTCAGTCCCTGCAAATCTGGCCTCAATTCACAGGCTCAATCACAGTTTCCACTTGAGGTAATTATACTTCATGCCTTGGTCATGGTGGCAATTGATACTTGTGCAAATTATTCCACAAATTGTGCCCAGCAGAGATGACAGTTACCTCCCAGCAGAAACAGTATACTGACTAAGGAGGTTAGCTCTTCTGGAAAGTGCCCCAATCAAGGCCTTTTAAAAGTCCACTATGTGACCTTGAACAGTCTAAGGACTGAAGATCTAGGAAAGAGGTCAGTGGATAATTGGGGTAGGGGTCAAAGGCAGTCTACAAGCCACACATCATCCTACCAGCTGGTTTCAGACTCTGTCCAGTTCCCGAGCCAGCCATGACCAATAACAGTAGCAGCCAGCATTTATTAAGCTTTGCATGCCAGGTATGGTGCTAAGGATGATAAGCACATGGTCTCATGCATCTGCGCGACAGCCCTCTGAAGCAGGTTCCACGTTTGCCAGCATTTAGATACTCTTCCTAAGGAAACCACAAGGAAGGGAGAATTCCTTCCATTCTTTCAACGCACGAGCTACATGACTTGGGCAAGCTCACGACATAACTAGTGAGTGGCACAGCCAGAACTTCAGCCTACATCCCCTGGTATCTTGCTGGCATTCCACCCTCAGAGGGTACTTAGGGAGCAGCCGACTCCCATCGCAGAAATGGGGCTGCGGAGGGAGGAGGGAAACCCTCTGGCAGTGTTCACGTGTATCACAACCCAGGGCACCCGAACTGGAGGGTGGAGGCAGTGGCAAGGGGCCGGGGAAAGTTGGCTTATCTGCTTGTAGGGACCCTGTTTGGGAGAGGAGCCCATGTTCGAGGGATGATGCCTCTGAGACACCCCCAGCCTGCTGCAGTAGCCCCGTGGGCTATGCACTGGGGCAATCAGTGCAGACGGAACAGCAGCCCCAGCCTAAGACAGACTTGGGAGGCCTCCTGGGTATTGAGCATGTGAGGGACAGCCACATACCCAACCCATAAAGATAGAGGAGGGCCAGTCAGGCAGCTGGAGGCTGTAAGATTCTGACCCTCCCTAAACTGCTCCTAAGATCACTGAGATATTTTGCAGACCCTGCACTTAATGGGTCAGCTGGCACCACCTAGATCAATAAACTGGCTTATCTGATCTTGTGGCCTCTACCCAGGAACTGACCTGTCATCCCAGCACTTTGGGGAGTCCAAGGCAGAAGGATTGTTTGAGGCCCAGAGTTCAACACCAGTGTGGGCAACATGAGACCCTGTCTTTACACAGAACTCAACAATTAAGGATGGTGACGTGCACCTGTATTCCCAGTGAGGCCTTGGCAGGAGGATCTCTTGAGCCTAGGAGTTTGAGGTTGCAGTGAGCCATGATTGTACCACTGCACTCCAGCCTTGGCAACAGAGACGGAGACCCTGTCTCAAAAAAAAAAAGAAGCCTCCTGAAATGGAAAACTCCCAGAGCAGACACGCCTGCACTCCATTCCCACCTGCCACATGATAACAGTGTGGCGTCAGCAGAGTTATCTGACCTTTCTGAGCTTCAGTTTTCTCATCTTTAAAGTGAAGATAATGCTATCAACTCCTCAAAACCTTGAAGACTGAGGAGATTACTAACCCACCTACCACAGTGTCTGGTATGTGGTAACTATAAATATTGACTGAGCATCTTGTAAATGCCAGGCGTATACAAGGGTAGTGTGAGAACCCAGAATCGACAACACCCTTTGCCCTCATAGAGCTTGCATGCTAAGGACATAGATGACGACACGTGTTGAAGAAAAGAAGCCAGCAGTGGGGAAGAGAGCTGGGACGGTTTTAAATAGCTTGGTCAGGGAAAGACTCACTGAGAAGTAACGTTGGAGTCACGAATGAAAGCCACAAGCAGGAGCCCGGAAGCTGTCTGGGGGGACAGCAGAGTTAACAGTAAGTATGAAGGCGCAGGCCAGGCATGTTCTGAGACACGGCTCCGGCAAGCAGCATAAGTGGGGCGTGGGGCTGGAAGGAGGAGAGATGTCCTGATGGTGAGACAGCTGGCAGGGCTGGCACATGTACCTGCAGCAAGAAGCAGACGCTGAGCTGCCCTGGCCACGTGTCAAGCCCTGCACCTGGGTGGTACTGTCAGCACGGCGCAGGCAGCGGGAAGGGAAGGGAAGACAGAAAGATAGAGTCTCTTCTTCATTCATAGCTTTTGTTTTTCTAATTACAAAAAGAAATGGTGGAAACTTTGGAAGGTTTCATCAAAATACAAAGAAGGAAAGGAGTCTTCTGGAACTCCTGTGGGCTGGGCCTGGTTAACAGTATCGTGAGGCTTTCCATCTCTAGTAATCTTGTTTTCACTTGCCCAGGGTGTAAATGACTTACCGCCACCTTAACAGTGAGTTACAATGACACTGAGCCCACCCCGTACAATATTTTCTGCAAATATTTTTTTTTTTTTTTGAGACGGAGTTTCGCTTTTGTTACCCAGGCTGGAGTGCAATGGCACAATCTCGGCTCAATGCAACCTCTGCCTCCTGGGTTCAGGCAATTCTCCTGCCCCAGCCTCCTGAGTAGCTGGGATTACAGGCACGCACCACCATGCCCAGCTAATTTTTTGTATTTTTAGTAGAGATGGGGTTTCACCATGTTGACCAGGATGGTCTCGATCTCTTGACCTTGTGATCCATCAGCCTCAGCCTCCCAAAGTGCTGGGATTACAGGCTTGAGCCACCGCACCCGGCCTTCTGCAGATATTTCTGAGAGCTTTAGTGGATGTCTCACATGATGTCACAAACCCATCTGTCCACTGCAGTCATAACTAGGGCTCATGGAGGCCAGGAAAAGACCCTTTGCTGGGAATGTGCCTTGAGGGGTCCCCAGCACCCATGGCTGCCGCCACCTCTAATGCCACTGGAGTTCTGGAGAGACTATGGGCTCCCTCCAAACATGGATACAATGTCCTTTCCCGCAGTCTGTGCCAAGATATGTCACCTAAGTCCCAAAGTAACAATGCCAGGGCCCTTCCGCCCCCTCCGGAAGGCTGTCTGTCTCTGCTTTCCATCTCCTGTAGCAACTCTCCCAACTTCAGCTGAAAATAGCCGCCTCCATTGGGACAAGTCTAGCTTCCTCCCTCCATAATTTCTCTCCTCAAACCTCAGGGTAAAAAAAGATGGGAAGTCAGACCAGATTCCCAGGCAGGGCTATCTCCATCGTGGAACCAGACCGACGTTCACATCTGTGTTAGGTTGACCGTAACTACACAGATTGAGGTTTGGGTTGATTTTCCCAAAACAAAGCAAAAGTCTGCCCCAGAGGTGAATTAAATTCTCTACGTCTAGCGAACTGCTAGCAGTTTTGCTCCCTCCCCTAACTTTTTCTTTCTTTTTTTTGGAAACAGAGTTTCCAGGCTGGAATGGAAACTCTGCACAATCTCAGCTCACTGCAACCTCTGCCTCCTGGGTTCCAGCGATTCTCCTGCCTCAGCTTCCCAATTAGCTGGGATTACAGCTGCACACCACCATGCCCGGCTAATTTTTGTATTTTTTGGTAGAGACCAGGTTGCACCATGTTAGCCAGGCTGGTTTTGAATTTCTGACCTCAAGTGGTCCTCCCGCCTTGGCCTCCCAAAGTGCTGGGATTACAGGTGTGAGCCGCTGTGCTGGGCCCTTCCCCCAACTTTTCTAGCCTCTCCTCACCCTATTTCCAAAACGTTAGGGTGCAGCTCAGCCAGGGTTGTTTCCTACTGTTAAAGATGGTGAGAATGTAGATAAAATGTTAGGATGGGGGAAAGGATTCCAGGGGAGAAAAACAACTCCCTCCAGCAATGGCGGGTAGCAGAGTATGCACTGTGTCCAGGAACAATGAGGGGACTGATTCAGCTGGAGCCAAGAGTCGGAGGAGAGGATAGGATGCTGTGGATAGAGAGCATTGCTGGGGGCAGCGGTGCAGGGAGGGAGTGAGGGCCGTGAGCTCATGGTGAGGCTTGAGGAAGATGGACTGTTGGGTTGTGAAGGGGAAGGTTGGAGGCAAGGAGGACAAGTGGGAGGCCTCGGCAATAGTCCAGATGACCGCCTGACCAGGGCAATGGAGGCAGCAGGAACGGGGGTGGGAAAGGACTGGCTGGGGGAGTAACTTAAAATGATTTGATAACGGATGAACTGTGGGAAATGAAATGGAGCAAGACGTCAGATAGGACTCAGTGTTTCAAGCTGAGTGCCTGGGAGCATGGCAGTCACTCATCAGGACGGCTGGATGTCCAGGGAGATCTGGTTGGGGGCAGGAAGGTGGATATGGCCTCAGTTGCTCAGCCAATGGACACTGAGAAATGGGGCAGAGGAGGAACACCGAGGCTAGGAGCAGACACTCTGTCACCTTCTTAGAGGACATGGTCAAAACCATGGGCTTCTCCTGGGAGATGGTCTAGACCAAGAGTGGGAACTGGACTCACCTCTTCTCACTCTGTGGGAGGAAGCAAGGATCCAGGGAGTCCTAAGCGGATCACTAAACAATACAGTTGGGCTGGGTGTGGTGGCTCATGCCTCTAACCCCAGCACTCTGGGAGGCCGGGGCATGCAAATCACGAGGTCAAGAAATCGAGACCATCCTGGACAACATGGTGAAACCCCGTCTCTACTAAAGATACAAAAATTAGCTGGGTGTGGTAGCATACACCTGTGATCCCAGCTACTCAGGAGGCTGAAGCAGGAGAATGGCTTGAACCCGGGAGGCAGAGGTTGCAGTGAGTCGAGATCATGCCACTGCACTCCAGCCTGGTGACAGAGAAAGATTCCATCTCAAAAAAACCAAAAACACAGAATACAGTTCTGTTCCCACAGGTGCCTGTTGAGGGCTGGTCCCAGGTCTACCTTCTAGATCCATTTTTACAAATGACCTGAGGGATACTGGGAGGGTCTCAGCAGGGAGCAGTGTGGCCAAGATGTCATAGAACTGGGAAAGAAAAGCTGCAAGTTGGTGTAGGTGGATGTCAGCAAGGGGTGGCTGAGGATCCTTTGTGAGCACTGAAAACAGAACTGCAGACGAGAGTCACGCTGCAGCTGGAAGGACTCACGACAGCCCGGAGCCAAGGCTTTCACCAGCCAGCTCCTGGGATTGCAGATGGAGCGAGCTTTCTCTCTATTACTGGGTCTCCTGGTTGGGAACATAACCCACAATGCCACCTGAGTGGCATTGAGAGTGACTGAGAGATATCTCAGTCAGACCTGAGATATCTCTACAGCACAAGGTACAGCCGGAGGGAAAGAGATTGTCACTCAGGGAGAGCCCTCATGTTTAGACGTCTCAGACACATGGGACACCCTGCCCAGACACAAACACATACTTGGTATATGCATGCAGAAACAGCTCCACCAACTCCGTAGGAAACATGAAGAAAAAAGCATCATTTGGCAACCACGACGTATCAGATATTTTGCTTAGCGCTTTCCAAGCATTTGCACACAGAGTCTCACAACAGTTGTGAGAGGAAGAGATTATTTTCCCATTGTATGGAAAACCAAGGCTCAGAAAGTATTTTGCCCAAGATCACCTGCCTGGAGAATGGCAGATGTGTCCTGACCCAGGTCTGCCTGGCACGAATATGTTATTCTCCATTCCTCGCTTGGGTGTGCACTGTGGACACACACACAGCACAAACCCATCCCCGCCAGATACGAAATTCCCACCGACTTCACGTTCCTCAACTGGTGCGATCTCCACTCCATTCACAGGTGTATCCCTGGCATCTAGAACCGTGTCTGGCACATCATACACACTCAGTCAATATCTTGTTGCTGTGTGAATACACACACACGCACCCTGGCATCTAGAACCGTGTCTGGCACATCATACACACTCAGTCAATATCTTGTTGCTGTGTGAATACACACACACTCACCCTTCACATACGCGCACATACACATCCAATCCGCCATCTGAAAGGAGACGCCCGCTGGGAGAACCAGGCCTTCCCGGCTGCCCCCACCGGCCTGCCCCTGGAAGGGGAGGCCTCACACCATCAGTTCCCTGTGGGACCCCAGTCTCCCTCCTGCAACAGGCAACCAGCTCTCTCTCTCCAGCCTTAGGAGGGCCCACCTCCTCCTTTTCTGAGCTCAGTGAAAACGAAGTTTTTCTAAAACATCTTTGCTGAGAGAGAAAGCAGAAGAAAAGGAATCAAGAGACTACAAGCGCTTGAGTTTACAGGAGCCTGATTCTTATCTGAAGTTCTGCTGGTGGGGCTTCGGGGCTCACGGAACCCAGTTGCTGCCTTGGATGCTCTGGCATCATTGGCTTAGAGGTCCCACCTGAGGGGAAGGGGGCGGGCGCAGCTGCTCAATCCAGGGGTCCTCTCTTCTTCCAGATCCTGCTGTCAGAGCCCAGACCCTTGTGCCATTGTGGCCTTGAGCTAGCTGCAATTGCACACCCTTCTTGCCATCTGCTGTGCCTCAGGCTGTAAACCAGGCAGCTCCAAGCCAAGCTACTCAGTTGGACTGTCAGTCCCCTGTAAAACCCCAGCAGCCTCCCTTCCTTCCCAGAGCCCCAAGGCTCTGCCTGGGGTGACTCCTGCGGGGAGGGGGGGCTGCCTCATTCCCTCCACTCCTTCGATGGGTCTGCAGCTCCATTTGCAAAGCAGTTCTGAGTAATTTACCAGAGCCTAGGAAATAATCCAATCCTTCTTATACCCCGGCAGCCCCTGCCACCAACACACACACACACGCATGCACGCACACACACATGCACGCACGCATGCGCACGTACACACGCACACACACGCCCCAACCTTCCCAAGGCTCTGTTTATCCAGACACCTCAGATGACTCCAGATCAGACTCTGGACCAGCATGTCAATATCGCCAAGGCCTCTGGATTAAAATGTAAATTCCTGAGCCCTCCCAAGATCTGCTGAAACAATCTCTGCGGTGAGGCCCAGAAGCCAGCACTTTCGGCAAGCTGGGGAGCAATGCTCACACTCCAAAGTCCAAAAGCACCACCCGAATCTACTAAATTCCACACACATCCTCATGCACATATAATAACAACAGCGAAAACATTTATTGACCACTTACTATGTGCCAGGAAGTATTTTCATGTATTAACTCATTTAACCCCCACAGCGGAGGGAGGTATGTTATGATCCCCTTCCCAGTAACTTGCCCACGTTCACACAGCCAGTTGGTGGGAAAGTCAGGAATGGAACCCAGGCCCTGTGGCTTCTGAGCCTCCATTCGACCACCACACTTTTTCTAGCACACATGAGGGTACAACCATGTGGACTCCAACACTTACCACACAAGGGACTCCCACCCCTCAGATCGGCTCACCCCAGGGAGCCCGAAGGCCAGGGTGTTTTGAAGGCTCCTGGTTTCTCTGTCACCCCAAGTCTGGCCTACTCATATCGGAGCTGAGCGCCAGCAGCCACAGCCAGCGGGGCCGGGGAGTTGGCGAGCTGGGCTCCAGGACCTTGGCAGCAGCCTCAGGCCCCCAGGCCCAGCAGTGCCTGCCTCAGTGAGCGTGCCTACCGCAAGCCTCGACTGCCAGGGGCCCTGCACCCTGCCTGCCAGCCGCCCCCCCGCCACCCGCCCAGCGTGTCCCGGCTCCCAGAGGCCTGAGCTCCCCGACAGGGCCCTCTCAGAACGCTGCAGTCAGAGAGCAGATGTGCTTGCACAGTCTCCAGAAACGAGTCTTCTTGGGAATCCTGCCATGGGGGAAAGGCAGGGCTTGGGGGAGGGATTGGAAAAACAACCCAAATACCGTAACACAGAAAAGTGATCCAAATAAAGAGCAGCAACTGTGTGTCTGGAAGGAATGAACTGAGGAGAGGCGCGGAGCTGTGCAGCGTGGCAGGGAGGCTGCCAGCCCTGCCAGGGGCTGGGGTGCTCAAGGAACAGGGTCTGAGCTGACTCAGGAGTGCAGGATGTGAATCGCGACCCACAGCCTCCTCCTTCCCGGGGCTCCAGGCACTGGCTTCTGCAGTACCCAGTGGGCCCCAGGGAGGAAGTGTGGTCTCAAGGCTGCCCCATGACCTATCAGGAGGGTCCTCTCACCCTTCTCCACCTAAAGGGTCTGCTTGGGTTGTGGAAAGAGCCAAACGTATGTGCTTTCACACTGGTATTCTGAGCGTCGGGCAATCAGCCGGGGTTGCACAGTAAGGCGGGGAAGCCCTGACAGTGGAGGGAGAGTGGGCACATTTATTCTGGGGCCACAGAATGCAGGACTGCAACTCGGGGGTCCCACCCAGCCCTCTCCTAATGGGCAGTGTGACTGTGGGCAAGTCACTTATTCTTCCTGAGCCCAAATCTCCTCAATGTAAAATGGGTACAATTAAGCTTTCTCTGCTCACCTCAGCATAGAACAAGACTGATCATGACCGTGAGAAGCTTTTGGAGGCAGGGGCTTCTATCAGCCCCCACTGTCCTTAGCAGCTGGGGGGCAGGTACAGAGCTGAGTGTGTGCCACACAGCGGTGCCTATGTTTCTCTGAGAGAGCTGTCATTCCCATTTTACAGATGAGATGAGAACCGTAAGGCTCAGGGACATTAAGCCTGAGAACTGGCAGATGAGAGTTGACAATGAAGCCGTGTCCTCTCCTGAGCCACATTGCTGGAGGGCAAAGTATTCTGCTATTGCAGCCCAGTAGGCAGGAATGGGCAGTGTCACCCTTGGCAAGCCTGGGGAAGAGGGAATGTTTAGAGCCCTGGCAGAGGAGACTGGCTGGGAAGGCTGGCAGCAGGTAGGAGCCCTGTAGTCCCAGCTGCTCAGAAGGCTGAGGCAGTGGAATTGCTTGAACTCAGGAGGTAGAGGTTGCAGTGAGCCGAGATTGCACCATTGCACTCCAGCCTGGGCAACAAGTGAAACTCAAAAAAAATAAAAGATAAATTTTTTAAAAAGCCAAAACCTGGATAGGAGCAGAACTGAGGCTGCTTTCCCTCCAAGCCCTGCCTTATCACCTCCTCCATGAAGCCTGCCTCTCTGGCAAAGTGAGTGAGCGGCTCCCTTTCTAGGCCCTGTAGCCCTCACAGGCCTCTCACAAGCCTTCTCAGTAGCTAAAACCGCTTCATTCTGGCAGCAGGTAGCAGGAGCATTTGTCTGTTACCCCATCAGGACTGTGGGCTTCTTAAAGGAACCCCATGTGGTGCCTGACTGAGGGTCTGGTAAGTGCTTGAGAAATGGAGGGACTAAATGAATCAAATTTCATTAGGGGGGCTTCCTAAAGGTAGTGGTTGATCCGGGTCTTAAAGGAGTTGATGTCTTCGGATCATACTTTTTGTTCAAAGAAATCAAAGCTCTCTCTGGTTCCCAATGCTTGGGCTTAGCCATACCAGTTCCTAAATGTTAGAATTATCTTAACAACATTTATTCATTCATTCCGCAAATGTTTTTTGAGCATATGCTATGCGCCAGGCTAGAAAGCAAAATCTTAGAAGACATGGCCTCTGTCCTCAAACACGTAACTATGGAGTGGCCAGGAATAAATGTGGACAGGCACGTGGATAATTTTTTTTTTTTTGAGACAGAATCTCACTCTGTTGCCCAGGCTGGAGTGCAATGACGCAATCTCGGCTTTCTGCAACCTCTGCCTCCTGGGTTCAAGTGATTCTCCTGCCTCAGCTTCCCAAGTAGCTGGGATTAGAGGCACGTGCTACTAACCCCGGCTGATTTTTGTATTACTAGTAGAGACAGGGTTTCACCATATTGGCCCAGCTGGTCTTGAACTCCTGACCTTATGACCCACCCTTCTCAGCCTCCCAAAGTGCTGGGATTACAGGCATGAGCCACTGCACCCGGCAGATCATTTTAAGCTATGACTATCTGGAGGATTCTATAGGACCCCAGGAATCCTCCAGATTCTATATCCTCCAGAGGCTGCACCAGGGGGAGCAAGGAAAGATGAGGCTGCCATGTGTGGCTGCACAGGTCACGCACTGCACAAGCCAGGGTTCCTACTGAAGCCCTGTTGCTGCCCCCACCCCAAAGCCCAACCCCATCCATCTATCTGGTTCCACAGCATCTTTCCCCTCTGGCTCCTCTCCTCACTAAGAATTCCTTTGTCCAATCTTCCAGAGGTTTCTTTAGAAAAACTCTCCAGGAGTTCTTGCTGTCCCCGTTCTCCTGCCAGCTCTATAAAGCGAGCTGGCTCCTCTCAGAGATTTACATTTTTGGGAAGTGTGATTCATGGGGAAAGAACTCTTTCCACAGCTTTCTAACCTTTGATGTGACCCCCAAACCCTGTGGCTAACACAGAGTGATCTAAATCTCACAAAGCTCATAAACAGAAGAGCCGCACTGCACCGGGCCGTGAAAAAGGCCTCTGGCTAGCCAGCTCCTGCCACCAGCTGGAGAAATGTTCCCTTTTCCCAACTCCACCAACAGCCCTCCTCTGCGATTCCTCCACTCTCCTGGCAGCTCCTGCGGGGACAGCAGCCCAGGGCCCCATACCCGCCTGCCATGTCCCACCACTCCTTAGCTGGACCCAGAACCTCTGCTCCTCCAATTCTGGCAAGAAAGGCCTCAGTTGTTGAGCAAGAGGGAGAAAGACTGGAGAAACAGGCATCTAAAATACAGCCTCCTTGATGAGAAGAACAGCTGGGACCAGAAAGATGCTTGTGAATTATGGGTGACATGACCGTTGAGGTCATGCCTGATGTGGACACAGGCAGCTATGGGCCTGGCTCAAACTGAAGTTTCTGGAAGTTTTTCTGCAAAGCAGATCAATGTAAGTGAAATCTACTTTTTCCATAAAAGGGATGACTTTTTGAAGGCCAATCCATCAGCAACAAATTAAATGAGCTAGAAATGACATGCCTGCTCTCCACACACTGTACCTCTTTCTCAAGCAGAATATAAAACAAGCAAGGCAAGGTGGTAACTGATGAGATAATATCAGTGAAATGCCTTACACGGTGCCTGGCTTACAGGAGGCGATCAATAAATGCTCGCTCTTACTATAATGTTGTATTTTATTATTTGAGCAGTCCCTGAGAGGGGAACTGAGCAGTACAGAGAGAGGGGCTATAAAGTTTCCAGGAACTAGTCTGAGGGCCTGCCTGCCCGCGCCCAGGGAGGGGCCCCGGAGACCTCCGGCTAGGGTTACACGTCAGGAAGTTGGCTGACTGCGCAGAACGACACTTGGGCTACTACTGCTCCTGTTGAAAACAGTGGCACTGCACGACCGGCCTTGAAGGCAGTGGGACGGGTAGTGGCAAAACTGAACTGATGGCCGGCTTCAAGACACTCCGTCTAGGGTGCCCTTTCTTCCTTTCTCCCCTCCTCCCCATTCCCCAGAGCAATCTGGAAGTTAGAGGGACTCAAAGCATGTCTTTGTAACTGGGTTTGGGCCCCACAGGCAGTGGGGTCCTGGGCCACCACACCCTCCCAGGGCAGGGAAGCGAGCCCAGACTGGCTGCCAGCAGCCTTCTCTTGGTCTCAGCAAACCCGCCCCAGCCATCCCTCCCATTCTAGCAGGTAGGCAACATGGACACTTGACCCAGACTCAAGTCAGGAGAGGGCGTTCCTTTCCTGCCCCTCTGAGCACTGCAGGGGTCTTGCCCCTGGAAAGCCTTTCCAGAGGTTTCTCTTCCCCCACGGCCAGGATGCATAGAAGGGACACAGCAGCAGGAAACCTGGTTCTCTTTCCCGACGGTTGAAGCTGGATTATGGGAAGGACTAGGTCATCTTCTGCTGGGGAACCACCTTAGAGGCCCAGGTGTGGTACCAGCTAGCCCTCTAGTCTCAGACCACCACCTTTGACGCTGAGGCATCTGCCTTCTCAGCCTGTTAATCTCACACCCAATACCTGGGGAGGATTACCGCCTACCACCACTCTTTTTTTTTTTTTTTTTTTTTTTTGAGACAAGTTTTGCTCTTGTCACCCAGACCGGATTGCAACGGCACAACCTTGGCTAACTGCAGCCTCCACCTCCTGGGTTCAAGCATTTCTCCTGCTTTTCAGCCTCCCAAGTAGCTGGGATTATAGGCAGCGCCGCCACGCCTGGATAATTTTGTATTTTTAGTAGAGATGGGGTTTCACCATGTTGGCCAGGCTGGTCTTGAACTCCTGACCTCAGGTGATCTACCTGCCTCAGCGTCCCAAAGTGCTGGGATTATAGGTGTGACCACCACACCCAGCGCCTTTTGTTTAGTTTTGTTTTTGAGACAGAGTCTCATTCTCTCACCCAGGCTGGAGTGCAGTGGTGTGATCTTGACTCACTGCAGCCTCCACCTCCTGGGTTCAAGCGATTCTCCTGAGTCAGCCTCCCAAGTAGCTGGGACTGCAGGCAGTGTCACCATGCCTGGCTAATTTTGTATTTTTAGTAGAGATGGGATTTCACCATGTTGGCCAGGCTGGTCTTGAACTCCTGACCTCAGGTGATCCAAAGTGCTGGGATTACAGGCATGAGCCACCGTGTCCAGCCTCCCCTAGCACTACTTGTTTTCCCACCTCCATTTTAATCAAAAGCTCCCTGTTTTTACTGAAAGGAGAACCAAAAGGACTTCCTTTAGGCTTGTGCCGGGGTTCCCCACGCAGGGAGAAGCCCAGGAGGCTTCCCATGGAGTGCATGTCTACTGTACTTACTCATGCCCAATCCCAGGATGTGTGGTCAGGAGACATTGTTTTCTCACTTCCCTGCTATCATCATGATTGACCCTTTTGAACCTCAGGGCCTCATTTGTGAAGTGGAGATAATAAAATCACCTACGAGGTAGTTGTACAGAGGAACAGACGAGGTATGAGAAGGCAGTTTCCACACTGGAGGGCCACACAATGCTTCTGCTTATTCAGTTGCGTGAGTCTGTAAAAGCAGCTACTGCCCCTCAGAAACACCCCCAGTGCCTGTGTGTTTTTCAGAGAAACACTACTGGAGCCTTCTACACTGGAGCCTGGAGTCTGTCCCCTGACTCCGCTGTGATCCTGTGGAGGGGCGTGGCCAGAGCAGGAGGGTGGGCAGGGGGCAAGGTCAGCCCCTCACAGTCCTCATTCAACCTCCCGCAGGACAGTGATTATAACTCCCTAAGAAACAGCGACATTCTCTCCCCAGGAAACATGCACTTCTGAGGGATTACCTCACCCCTTCAGAGCCAAAGAGACACAAAGAAATGTCTAAATAGCCAGCCTGAAGTCACATGGCTTTCCCAAAGCCAGCCCCCGACACACAGCTACCAGAGCAGAGCATTAAAAGGGGTCAGTCCCTAAAGTCAAGTCCAAGGTCTTTCCCCTGCCCCAAGAGCCCGGCTTGGGAGGGGCCAGGAAGACAGAGGCACCAATAACAGCTATTGTTTGTGGAGACTGTGTGCTTTCTGCCGCTTTCTCTCCTCTGACCCTAATGGCAGCCCTGAGAGACAGGAGTCATTGTGTCATTTTCCAGATGAGGCCCTGACTGCCTGTCATTTTCCTGAGGTTGCTCATTGTAAGTGGCAAAAGTGGACGAGATTTGAACCAGGGTCTGATTGGGTCCAAAGCTCATAACCGCTCTACCCACTGCCCCCTTTATCTGGGGACCAACTCTAAATGCCAGGGCAGGGTGGGCTATCTTCTGGGTGGGGTCTCCAACCACCCCGGGAAGAGGAGAGAGCCTCAGAGAAAAGAGAAAGTTGTTGACTCTCAGCAGTGGCAGCTGGGGACACACGCCTGCCCTGCACGCACCAAAGACCACAGGGCTGCCTTTGTAGCCGGCTGGGAAAAGGGTCGAGGTTGGCTTGCTCTGAGCTGGGCTCTGAACTCAGAAGAGGCACTAGGAGCCCCAGCAGGGGAAAGTACATCTGCCATGGTCTCCCACTTCCCCTCCTGCTCCCTGCAGAATGACAGGGACCTGTCCATGGGACACAAAGGACCCCATTCCTGGAGCACAGTTACGGTGAGGATACAGCCCTTCCGTCTTCCACTGCCAGACTGGCCGTGGGAAAAACTGACTGAGTCAGCACCCTCCTCCACCCCCGCGCCACCACGGAGCAGGGCCTGGTGGGTTTTCAGTGGCCTTGCAGAGCCTCCCACCTCTGTTCCTGTCCTCTTCTAGGAAGGCGAGGAGGAGACAGAAGATTCGATGGTTTTTGTTGGGATGCATTACCCGCAAAGGAGTTTTTCTTTCCCTCTTTTCTAAGTCATATAGACACATTACAGAACATTTGGCAAGTAAAAGAAATGGAACTTTGTGTGATTTCATCATCATAACATGACTGCTGGGAACATTCTCACGCATTCCCCACCCTCACCCGCTCTCCTACCTCTTATTTTCCTTTTTTTAATGTTTAGTAATAGTGATTAGGCTACTTCTAGAATGTAGGTCCAGATGCTGCCCCCACTTCGTGACCATCATTCTCGTCTTTCCGTGCCACTGTGCGGTTTCCCTGTCCTCCTTTTGAATGGCTGCAGGTGAGTGTCCATCATGTGGCTGGAGGCAAAGACTTTTCCCTCTGACTTGAGAACATTTGTATTTGAAGTCTGACAAAAGTAGAAGAACTGAATCCCATTGAGTCAAGCCTTTAACACACCACCTACTTTGAAAAGAGTACAATTCCATGGACTCAGAGCTGGTCCAAAAAATCCAGGCAGCCCTTGGTGCTGGCAGATTGGGGATGGGACCTGTAGTGGGTGGGGGGACAGGCACTGCTGGGGTGGGGTTGGGGCACCTGCCACCCACCCAGGAGCCACCAGTCAGGCCTCTTGCCTTCTTGACCATGAAGGACCTGTGATCTCAACAGTGCTCCTGGGCCAGAGACTTGCCAAGAGAGACTGAATGTGGGAGAATGATACATTAGAAACCAAGGAGCCTCTCCCATCTGCTAGCTGTCCTTTCCAGAGCCTTCCTGTACTTGGTAGAGGCCTGCCCGGTAGCCCTGAAACTGCTCTGTGTGCAGCACAGAACTTCATCCTCATGTGCCCTGAGGCAGGCTCTCCAGCCTCTCAGCCTGGGTACGGATACTCTCAAACAGGTACTCTGGGAAGGAGGCAGTGGCTTATGGCTGTAATCCTGGTACTTTGGGAAACCAAGACAGCCTGATCACTTGAGGCCAGGAGTTCGAGACCAGCCTGGCCAACATAGTAAAATCAAGTCTCTACTAAAAATACAAAAATTAGCTGAGCGTGGTAGTGCCCATCTGTAATCTCAGCTACTCAGGAGGCTGAGGCAGGAGAATCACTTGAATCCAGGAGGCGGGGGTTGCAGTGAGCCGAGATCACACCACTGTACTCCAGCCTGTACACTGTACACCCAGCCTGGGCGACAGAACGAGACTCCATCTCAAAGAAAAACCAGACAAACAAACAAAAAAGAAACAGGTACTCTGAGGTTTAGTCAATATTTATCAAGGGGCTTCTGAACGCCTCATTTGAGAACTGTTGCAAATAGGAAGACAGCACCCCTGGCCCTGGACGTATAGATTCCACTGAAAACAAAGGCAGTCTAGTCTAGTGAGCAGTGGCTCTCACTTGGAGTCAGGCTTGCCCAGGGGGTGAGTGCTTCCTCCTGGGTCCCCTCCACTGATTTAACAAGTAAGTTACTTTAACCTTTCTAAGCCTCAGCTTCTTCATCTGCAGAATGGGGTTAATCTAATTTACCTCTCGGAGTTGTGATAAGGATTAAAGACAATATACATAAAGCGCCAGATGTTCAGAAAAGCATTCAGCTGGGCGTTCAGGAAAGTTGGTTATCAATAAAGGAGCAGGAAACACATGTAAAACGCGAAAGGGACAGAATAAAGCAAGGGGGTCAGAGCATTGAGGGCAAAGGGGCAATCAGTTCTTCTGGGGTGGGAATTCTCAACCCTTGCTATGCATTAGATTACCTGGAGACCTGAAAACTACGCTGATGCCCAGGTCGCACCCTGATCAATTAAACCCACCCTGACTCCAATTTAGAATAGGGTCTGGCCAGGCGAGGTGGTTCATGCCTGTAAACCAGTATTTTGGGAGGCCGAGGTGGGCAGATCACCTGAGATCAAGAGTTTGAGACCAGCCTGACCAACATGGTGAAACCCCATCTCTACTAAAAATACAAAATTAGCCAGGTGTGGTGGCACATGCCTGTAATCTCAGCTACTTGGGAGGCTGAGGCAAGAGACTCACTTGAACCTGGGAGGCAGAGGTTGTGGTGAGCCGAGGTCATGCCATGGCACTCTAGCCTGGGCAACAAGAGCAAAACTCCATCTCAAAACAGAACAAAACATGGAGTCCACTCACGCCTGTAATCCCAGCACTTTAGGAGGCCACCTGAGGTCAGGAGTTCGAGACAAGTCTGGCCAACATGGTGAAACCCTGTCTCTACTGAAAATATAAAAATTAGCTAGGCGTGGTGGCGCATGCCTATAGTCCCAGCTACTCAGTAGGCTGAGACAGAATTGCTTGAACCCAGGAGGTGGAAGTTGCAGTGAGCTGAGATCACACCACTGCACTGCAGCCTGGGCAACAGAACAAGATTCTGTCTCAAAAAAAAAAGGAAAAGAAAAATAAAAATGGAGTCCAGACCTGGGCATATATATATATTTTAAGAAAACTTCCCAGGTGATTTCTGGGTGCATCCAGGGAGAACCACTGCTCTAGAGGCTTTTTTATTTTTTAGACGGAGTTTCACTCTTGTTACCCAGGCTGGAGTGCAATGGCGTGATCTCAGCTCACCGAAACCTCCGCCTCCTGGGTTCAGGCAATTCTCCTGCCTCAGCCTCCTGAGTAGCTGGGATTACAGGCAGACACCACTGTGCCCAGCTAATTTTTTGTATTTTTAGTAGAGATGAGGTTTCACCATGTTGACCAGGATGGTCTCGATCTCTTGACCTTGTGATCCATCCGCCTCGGTCTCCCAAAGTGCTGTGATTACAGGCGTGAGCCACCGTGCCCGGCCCGAGGCATTTTGAAATGTGATTTGGAAAGGACAGGGAAGGAAACCAACATGTATTCAGTTAACTACTACATGCTTGTAGCTTTCACAACTGTTGGCTCATCCAGTTCTCCTAGCAATCACCTAAAGCAGATACTTTGAATCCCATTGGAAACAAAAGGAAATAGAGGTGTAGAAATGTTACAAAGTAGCACAGAAAGTGAAATCTGCCCACCACCCAGCCCAGGCACTTTCACTGCATGATGGTCCAGAGCGGACTGGCCAGGAGACATTACTGTGAGCCACACATGGGAGACACATGGGTAATTTTGCATGTTCTAGTAACCACATTTAAAATGTAAAAAGAATCAGGGGAAATTCATTTTAATATATTCTATTTAACCCAATATACCCATATTATCATTTCAACGTGTAATCAATATAAAGCTTATAAGCATTATTAATAAGATAGTTTACATTACTCATTTTTTTTTTTTTTTTTTTTTTTTTTTTTTTTTTGAGACAGAGTCTCGCCCTGTCACCCAGGCTGGGTAAAGTGTCATGAATTCAGCTCACTGCAACCTCTACCTCCCAGGTTCAAGCAATTCTCCTGCCTCAGCCTCTGGAGTAGCTGGGACCACAAGTGCCCACCACCACACTCAGATAATTTTCGTATTTTCAGTAGAGATGGGGTTTCACCATGTTCGCCCGGCTGGTCTTGAACTCCTGACCTCAGGTGATCCGCCTGCCTCAGCCTCCCAAAGTGCTGGAATTACAGGCATGAGCCACCATGCCCAGCCTACATTACTTTTTTCATACCGAATCTTCATTATCTGGGTGTGTATCTTACATCCCACCTCAGTTGGGATTGGCCAGAGTGCTCCATAGTCATGGGTGGCTGGTGGCTGCCGTACTGGAATATCTAAAGGGACAGGTGACCTGGAGCATCCCAGGCAGATGATAAGAGCAGGTGGGGGGCTGAGCACTTTCAGGCAGTAGGGAATAACTGTGGGTTCCTGAGAGCGTATCCTGACACAGCGCTCTGATGCTGCGAGTTTGGAGGCTACCAGTGAGCTAGAACAAGAAATTCAAGGACAGAGAGGTCAAAGGAGGAAACCCCAGCAGGTGACCAGCCCCACAAGTAGGCCTGGGAGCCTTGGCCCTTGCCCTCACCTGAGACTGGAGGAGACCCCAGACGGGGCCTGCAAGTATGAATTTACCTCCGTGGGGAGGTGGGCAGGTCACCGTGGCAGGCCCTGTTTGGGAGAAGGCTGTGGAGGACTCAGAGGCTGTTTTACGGTTCCTTCGGCTCCCCATTCATGGAAGCAGACTCACACCACATCCCGCCTGCCTGCTCCCGACGCCACCCCTGCAGCCCATAAAGGGTAATGAAGCTGAAGTTAAAATAGTCACATGAAACTCACTCATTTGAAAGGGCACCTGCTTTAAAGGCCAAATTTCCTGAGCCCAGGTTTATACATTAAGCTACAGAAAGACCTAATTAATTCAGACCCCACTCACGCTGAATTTGGGAGAAATTCTGCCTCAGGCTGGTCTGAAGCCTTTCCTTCTGCACTATCTATGAAGAAACGGTTTGCTAAGCAAATAAATAGTGCAGGCCAGATTACAGAGACGGGCCTGGCTTACTGAACTGTTTTTAAGAACTTTAAAAATCGCTTTAGCAGCCCCATTCCCAGAAAGTTAATGAGATCATTACAGCTGGTCCTTATCTATTTATTTCAGCATTTCAGCTTTCCCAGCGCCTTCATACCCATTAGTTAATGTATATTTTTTCAGCTTCCAGCAGCAGACTTAGCGCCTGGCACATCACTGGTACTTAATGTTGCTAAATGAATGAAGGTAGGCGTGGTAAACAGTATTAGTCCCATCTTACAGGTGAGAAAAAATGAGGCTCAGAGAAGTTCGTTAAAGTCAATTCTGTTAGGGCCGCAATGGCTTTGGGGTGTTCCTAGAGCTAGACCAGCCACGTAGCTAGTTCATGATGACATCAGAGCTGGAACCAAGGCTGGTGGCAGGTTCCTGTCTGCTCTGTTGTACGGTTACCAGGGCTGCTGCTCGACAGCAGTTTATTATCTGAATTTGAAGAATAGTTCAAATAGTTCTTAGGGACCGCAAAACAACAACAACAAAATCACTTTTCTTTTGTAAATTGCCTTCTCCCCAGGGAAGGGAATCACTGGGTTTTGGACTGGTGCCTCTCACTGACCAGCAACAGTCCCCTTCTGCGCAGCCGCAGATTCGGACACAGGCCTCCTGACACCCACCGTCCTCAGGATGTCAGGGCCAGTATAGGTCACTTTCCTCCCTGGGGCGGAAGAGCTGGAAGAAACGGGGACTGCTGCGAATCTCCCTGGGCCTGGCTCCTGCAGACAGTGCTTCCCGAGGCGAGGGCCTCCCAGGAAGGGTGGTCTTTGTCCTCTGGGTATACCTTTCCCTCGGATCCGGGGAGCACCCTCTGTGGGCTGGGTCTTTCTTGCCCCCGATGGGGGGGATAGGAAGAGATGGTCCCTGTCTCTCTTCCCTTTGTTCTGGAGGCTCTGCTGGCTTGGAACACTGCACAGGGAAAATTCCCTGACCGTGAGATCTGCAGGCTGCAGGGTCCCTGGGGAATGCTGGCCAGGGGCTCTTTCGAGCTGCAGCTGGAAGGAAGAGTTGGGTTTCAGTGAGCCGGAGCCGGGCTGGGGGACGGCAGCCTGCCTCCCTGGCGGTGAGGGAGCCAGTCCTGCGAGTCAGCGGTGCCAACAGCTTCCTGTCGAGAGCTGGGGGCCCACGTGATGGCTCCCCACTCAGTGGATTAGGGGGTGAAAGGCCCAAGAGGGAGGGAGAGCAGGAGGGGCACACAGGCGCTCTCTGGCCCAGCTCAAGGGTGAGAGGCAGAGCACCAAATCCTTTTTTGCAAAATGAATTCTGCTGGTTCCTGGTCACATGGTCCAGCAAGCCACTTTGGCCTGGGGTGGAGGGGGTGGGGATGGGGGTGTGGTGAGCCTGGGCACCGACTAGGGCCATGGGCTGTTTGTTCAAAAAGTCCTCTCCCCACAACCTGACTACACACACATCCCGCACAGCATCTGCCAGGGAGGAGAGAATGTGGTAGCCACAGCACTGTGTGGTGAAGAGGAGATGGGATCTGGCCGTGACGTGGGAAAGAACCCAGGGCTGGACTGAAGGGCAGTGCATTCTCTGACCACCCTGGCCTCTCCCGCACTGGACCCCCTGGGCCAAGGGCAGCTAAGGCCGGAGGACTGGGCTCCCACTAAAGCCGTTCTGACTAGGGACACCAGGCCTGGCCTAGAGATGCCCTGTTCTGTCCAATAAGCATTTATTGAACACCTACTATATATGGAAGTGTGCACAGATACCTGTCTTCAGGAGATAGACTCAAGATGACAAGCTCTGAGTATGACAGGGTGCCATGCAGGGCACACAGCGAAGCTAGGCACCCCGGGGTGCAGCCTTGGGGTTCAGAGAGGGCTCCCTGGAGTCAATGGTGCCTCACAGGGAGGAGGCGGCCAGCAGGGCAGTGAAGTCCCTAAGGACCCAGTGTAGCACTGGGCTTCTGGGGACAGTCACAGATCCCCACCTGTCAGGCAGACCTGAGCACACTGCCCTCCCATCACTACCTAAGAGTGGCCTAGAACCCCAAAGGCCTCCAGTGAGGAACAGTAAGCCCGCCACAGGCCCTGCCAGGGTGCCTGGGTCAACTGAGCTCACTTCCACTGTGTCTGGTCCATGCACCTTGGGAAGGATGTATTAGATATCGGGGAGTAGGAGGGGTGCCGGGCAGCTCACCGGGTGCGAGCTTTCCCCTTCACTGCCCCCCAGATGAAGACCTCGCAGCCCTGGAGCGAAAGCCCAGCACACCGACACTTCCCTAGTATCTGAGCTTTTGTGCTGTTAAACACCGAGGAGTCTTGGCCTCCCCCCGCAGGGGTTTCTGCTGCAGCTATCTGCCCTGGAGGTGATCTTTGTTCCAACTCTATCTCTATTGTTTACATAGCTCAGAGTTCCAAGGAGTTAGAAAAACATGCTTTCCTTTCCACTAAAGGTGCTATGAAAAACGGCCGTGCTGCAGAGGGGCAGGGGGAAGGGCCACGCGTGCAGTCAGGCCCCTCATTCCTGCAGGCTCATCTGCTCTCCAGAGGCCTCTGTCCAGGATACCTGCTTGTCACGCTCTCCCTGGAGCTGGCTCAGCCAGAGGCTCTGGGACATTCTAGAACTCTCACTGGGAGTTCTGGCTCTATGAATAGAGTTGTCCCTGCATGGAGTCCTACAGGCGGGGATGCCACCAAAAGAGGGGGCAGTGGAATGCTACTCCCATCTAATCTGGCCACCAACTGCCACCTTATCTGCAGGCCCTGACAAGGGTGATAGAGGCTGATGCCTGGAGGTCCAGCAGGCAGAACGATGTGGGGAAGGGCGCGGAGGGGGAAGCGGAGGGGGCGGGGAGAAGGAGATGAAAGGCGCCCCTACTCACCCCAGGAGGGACGAAGGCTCCTCCCTGCTTTAAAGCCAGCAGGTTCCTCCTCCGGGTATTCTCGCCAGCACCATTTTTCCTTCTTCACTACAGAGATCCTGCTTTTCTCTTGCTTCATTTGAGAAGAGTCCAGATGCAGCGGGTTGACGGGTTGACGTCTGAGTACTTGAGGGCTCTGGTGATGACGCCTCAGGGTCTCCACCTGAAGACTTGGTTCCATGCTCCCAGCCCTCGGGCAGACCTTGCTGCTGCCTCTAACAGTTTCCTCCTTCCTCCCACCCTCCCACCTCATCCCCTTCTCTGCCTGCAGCCCCTGTGTCTCCAGCGCATTCTCCCTCTGGGTCTCTGAGGCTTCGGCACTCACACTTGGCACACTGCTCATACTGTCCATCAGCCAACAAGCAGTGGGTCACGTCACTTCCCTTCCCTGGTTTTCGTGTCTATGAAACGGTGAAAGTCGTGGGTGGGGTGGGTTGTCTGATGGCCTTGAGAGTCCCTGCAAGCCCTTCTACCCCAAGACTCAAAGTACTTACTTATCAACGCCCTGATGCCTGAGCAGGCATTATGAAAAAAAAGAAGCTGCCCAATACCAGCCTGACCAACACAGCAAAACTCCATCTCTACTAAAAATACAAAATTAGCCGAGCATGGCGGTGCATGCCTGTAGTCCCAGCTACCTGGGAGGCTGAGGCAGGAGAATCATTTGAACCTGGGAGGCAGAGGTTGTGGTGAACCGAGATCATGCCATTGCAGTCCAGCCTGGGCGACAAGATCGAAAATCCATCTTAAAAAAAAAAAAAAAGGCTGCCCAATATGTGCACTGGGACTCTCGACCCCTCTTCATCCCAGACCAGCCTAGGGCTGAGGAGTGATCCCTTTACAGATTCAAACTGCCACAGGTCAAATGATGGAATGGGGAGCAGCAGGTTGGGCTGGAACAAGCTGTTGCCCTACCTCTCTCCTTCTGAAAAATTCCCAAATGTTTCAGAGCCAAGAATCCCCCAAAGGAGTAGCTCAGTGTCTGGGGTTACAGAGACTGTTACTTCAGCAAGGCATACTACAAGCCATTTACTGGTTTAATTTAATTATTTGTGATAACACTTCAGAGTAAAAACTACACTTGTTAAAATAAAGAGGACTTTGTGCTGCAGTGATGCAGATTTTATTGTCGCATTACCTAATGCACCAAAACCTGGTAACCAGCACCAGATCTGCCGGCCACTGGGGCAAATCAGCGCTGGATGAGGAAGGCTGAAATGGATTATTGTTTCCAGGGGGAGTTATTTTCAACGATTCGAACACAATGGCATTTTGATTTTCCTCCACTCTGGTTGCATCCCCTTTTCCCTGGATAACCTGGTTTCTGCCGTTATTTGACTGTCGCCGTCCCCGTGTGCCCTCAGATAACCTCTGTTTCTTTGCACGTGCAGTTTCTGCTGCCTAAGATACCTTCCCCACTGCTCACTAGACAAATCATTCCTAACCCTGTCTGCACAACAGATTCCCCCATGGATTTGAGAAGAAATTTAGATTTGGCAAGGCGTGGTGCCTCACGCCTGTAGTCCAGCACTTTGGAAGCCTGAGGTGGGTGGATCACGAAGTCAGGAGTTTGAGACCAGCCTGGCCAACATGGTGAAACCCTGTCTCGGCTGAGAGTGGTGCCTCATGCCTGTAATTCCAGACTTTGGGAGGCTAAGGTAGGTGAATTACCTGAGGTCAGGAGTTTGAGACCATCCTGGCCAGCATGGGGAAATCCCATCTCTACTAAAAATACAAAAATTAGCCAGGTGTGGTAGTACATGCTTGTAATCCCAGCTACTCGGGAGGTTGAGGCAGGAGAAACGCTTGAACCCAGGGGACAGAGGTTGCAGTGAGCTGAGATTGCACCACTCCAGCCTGAGCAACAGAGTGAGACTCTATCTAAAAAAAGAAAGAAAGAAAGAAATTTAGATTCCCAGAAGCCACCCTGAAAAACTCCCACTGAGCTTAAATCTCGCCCCTCTATGAAGCCACCCCTGCAGTCCTTACCCGTCTGGCACGTTCTCCTCTGTGGCTCACCAGCCCTCGGCTCTTTTCTCAACAGCTTCTACTCCTTGACCATATGTTCTCTCAGGGCAGAGTCTTTCTCTTTTACCTCTGTATCCTCAGCCAAGCACAGTGTCTGCCCACGTGGAAGTTCAACAAAGGGTGGCAGGTTGCATGTTGGGCAGTATTTTGAGGAATTAAGAATTTGCTGGAATTATTCATACCAAGGCCAGGGCATCAGCTTCTGTCCTCACCCAGCGCCTGAACCCCTCTCTTCCCCACCTGGAACCTGCAGGGCCACATTCTTCCCTTGGCAGAAATGTCAAGGTCTTTTGGCCAAAAGACCTTTGAGGGTGAGAAATTCCTAGCTACACTGTGTGATGGGGCTTAGGGAGAGGTGAATTCACAGCAGAGTTTAATGGGCATGTAATCTGGCCTCACCATTCACAGCAAGTGTGTCAGGACCAGCTTCAGATACTTCTTATGATTGGCCCTTCCCTGAGTCCCAAGGTTAACAGGTTCTCTCAATACCCTACTGCCTCCCTCAGCCTCTGACACTCCATTATTCACAGCAATGACAGTGGTAATGACAGCGTAGGTGACCCGTGGCAAAATCTAATGATGAGTAAGGAAGGGAAATTTACCTGTGGAAGGCTCCATCTACTCATCTATCCATCCATCCATCCATCCATCCATCCATCCATCCACCCATCCATCCATCCATCCATCCACCCACCCACCCATCCATCCTTTATCCATCCATCCCATTCATCCATCCACCCTTCCATCCATCCATCCATCCATCCATCCATCCATCCATCCATCCATCCATCCATCAATCCATCCATCCATTTATCCACCCATCCATCCATCCACCCACCCACCCATCTATCCATCTACCCATCCATTTATTCATCCATTCACCCATCCATCCACCCACCCACCCACCTACCCACATAGTCATTTATTGCTAAGTCAGAAGGATACACACACACACACACACACACACACACACACACACACACACACACACGACAAAGAAGACCTGATATCTGCAATTAAGGTACTTACAGTCTGGCTGGGGAGACAGATAGTAGCTACAATTCCAGTGCCCCAATCGCCATCCTCAATGACTCCATCTGTAGTAATTTCCCAGTGTTGGTGCTTTACCTTTACTAAGCACTTCCCATCTGAGCTGGGGGTCTGCCCAAGCAGAGGAAGGGTACTCCCCAGTTTTGCCATCTCTGAAACCAAGTTAGAACAGGTGGGCTCAGGGGTCCCTTCCTGCTCCAGTCCAGGTGGGTTTGTTTAGGAAGAACTCCTAGTACAGGGACTTCCTGGGGCCCACAGTCTGCAAATTGATGGCTTCCTGGAGGTGTTTCCTAAGCAGCCAGAAACTTTCAAAGAAGACCTGATAAGCCATGAAGTCAGAGCGACCTTGGGAGCTACTCAAACCAATGGTTGCACATTGGAATTGCTTGAGGGCCCTAGGGGAAGCAATGGCAGTGCCTGGAACCCAACTGGATCAGTAATTCCTCTGGTGACCCCAATATGCAGCTAGGGTTGAGAGCTGTGGACCTAACAAACGCTTCTATGCTTGAGGGATCTGAAGCCGGAGAGGTGTAACTTGAGTACAAACACACGTAGAAAGTGCAAAGCACAGAGCACAGACGCAGCGCAGCTGAGGCCCTGCCTTCCCATGATGCTGGCTGCTTCTCCACGTCTTCACGAAGGCTTGGTCCTTTCTCACCTCACCTCCCAAGATGACCAGGCCTTGCCGTCCCTGGAGGCCCTGCTCTGTCCCCATTCTGAGGACAGTGCCTAGCACTGTTCCTGACCCCTTGACGTGTCCTTTCCTAATGTCAGGAGGCAGAGGGACAGGCGGGTGGTGGGGGAGGCAGGCCTGGGTCTTGAGTCCAGAGAGGGGCTTTTGCCAGAGTAGATGGTGATCATTTGATTTAAACAAACGGGGCTTGTTCCTGGATGATGTTTGTCTGCAAGGGGCAGCAGCGCCATTCATCATGGCAGCTCCGAGGCTGGGGGCAAGAAGTCAGCTTTTCAGGTCCTCGGCCCACAGGGAGGAGCTTGGGGGCTGCTCTCCCAGGACTAGCCCCGAGATGTCGGGAAAGCTGATGAGCAGCGGGACAGCGGCTGCTTGTTACAGAGCGCCTGGGGCCCATTGTAACTGAGACCTTGAAATATACTTTGCAGTCAAATAACCAGCATCCTCCAGCCCAACAGCCAGCCAGCAAGTCCCCCCAGGGCCAGGCTGGTCCAGCCCGGCCCAGCCAGGTCCTCCCTTCCTATGCCTGAGGGAGAAAAACTCTCTCCCTCTCTTTGATTGGAAAGGATGGACTATGACTGCAGGAGATAGGTATAGCCAGATTATCTGACCATCCTCACTCTCCCTTCTCTCTAAATACACAACTGCAGCTCCGATACCACTCTTGTCACCCTGCCTAGATCTTGCTGGGTTTCCAGAAATCCACATGGCACTGTGGGTCCTTGGAGAACTTCTAAGGTGGGAGGACGGATCTCCCACAAGTCAGAAACTCCTGAAGCCGCTGAGAGCCCGCCTAAAATGCCTGTTCCATGGTCCTCCACTCCTGCGCCTCCTCCAAAGCCCACTTCAGAGATTACCAAGCTTGTAGAGCCTTCCCAGGCTTGCCAAGGCAGAGATGGTGGCCTGTCTCCTGCCCTGAATAAGTGTGTGGGTCATACCCTTAGCCCAGGTGAAGGCACGGGTCTATGAGCTCCTGGAGAACAGGGAGTAGTTTGTATTCCCGTCTGATCCCCAGAGGCCACCATATGCTTGACACCTGGGAGGCCTCAGGAAATGTGTGTGAAATGGACTCCTGTACTCCATCCATCTCATCCTTAGTGGACACATCCATCCAACACATGGTAAGAGGGCTCTGCACAAAGGGGGCTCTCACCCAGCAGCACGTGGGGCTGGGAGCGAGGAGCCCAGGTGAGAAGCCACTGGCTGGCCTCAGAGTAGGGTCTGTAGGAGAGGTATTTTGGGTCCATTTCTAGGGAAGGGATCCTGAGCAGCAGATGTCTAACTGGACAGTGGGGTAGCAGGAGGGAGTGAAGGCAGCGTTATGAAGCAGAAGGTAGCACTGCTGCTCTCTAGAGAATTTGCCCTCACCAGTGAGCCTCAGTTTACCACTGTACTCCACTCCATCCCGGTACTCACCTGCCACAGTGTGCCCCACTTCATCATGGGGTCCCTCAGCTCCCCCCCATGCCCTGCTTCATCATGGGGTATCTTGGCTTCCCACACTGTACCCCTTTCATCCCAGGGTACCTCAGCTCCCCACAGTGTACCCCAATTCACCCCAGGGCTACTCAGCTCCCCACTGTGTACCTCGCTGCATTGCAGTGCCGGGCAGCATACCACCTCATATGTCACCATGAGTACCCGAGAAGGGCTGTGTCTGGTGTTCGGCATGCTCTGTGAGGCGGCCATGGTCAGCGGAGGAAGTCTGTCTCTAAGCCTGCTGGCTGGGAGAGGAAGAGAGGAGAGACCAGGGGCCTCCGAGCAAGGGACAGAACAAGTGTCTCTGTGCTGCAGAGAGAAGTCGCCCATCACCTGTGCCAGCCCCACTGACACGCCAGGTGTCAAACCTCACTGCTATGGACATTCCAACCAAGTGGTTGTGTGCGCCTGTGTACTTGTGCATGTGTGTGTGTGTGTGTGTGTGTGTGAAATCACATCCCTGAACATTCGTTGTTTGCACAGGCATTGTGGCATTGTGCTGAGTGTTTTATGTATATCAACACATTCCATCTTTATCAACTCCTAGGGGGATGGTATAATTGAATCCATTTTACAGATAGGGAAACTTGAGACTCATCCAGAGTCACTTAGCTTATACATTGTAGAGTTGGAATCTGAACACTGACTTCCCTGACTCGAAAGTCTGTTGCCCCATGTCACAGAGAGCCCAGAGATCATTATCTTGTGCTGACAGTGGGGAAGGCAGAATGCGTCAGATGCAGCCAGGCCTGCCGGCCTCTGGTTAAAATTGGTTGCAGGCTTTCTGCCCCAGGGATAATTCCGAGGAGTTGAAGTTGACCGGTTATCCTGTGTACCAGGCTTAGTACAGAGAGGTTTCGCCTGCTTAAGGCAACCAGCCAATTCCTCCAGGCATCAAGCAGACTCCCTGCACACCTCACACGTGGTGTGGCTTCAGCCCCTTCAGCCCCTCCCTACACCCCCGTGTCCTTGACCTGCCATTGGGTTTGCAATGCCATCACCCAATCCCAATCCCTCCTGCTGTCTTTTGCATCCCTGCTTCCTGGCCTTAGAGTCCCACAGAAGCAAAGAGTACGAGGGTGAGGGTCATGCTGCCCAAGAGACTGCCTCCTCTCTCTTCCCTCAGTTCCTTCAACACTTGCAACTTAGATGGTTCAGGGCACAGGCTGGTCTTCTACAGCTAAGAAAACTCCACAGAGAACAGTGCCTGGTGCACAGGGCTGACACGTGCATCTGTGTAAGTTGCTTATAATATAGAGGCTCTCAGCCAAGTGACCAGGTGGGGTTGAACTCCCTCATCCCACAGAGATACTGTCTGCTCGCTAAGCCCCTCACCCAGGAGGCTGTAACTTCCAGGGAAAGAGGCGGTGTTTGTTCTCTGATTCACACAAAGGTGCTGTGTGTATGCTGTGGTCCCACTGGTGCTGAAGCACTGTACCTCATGAACAAATGAATGAGTAAGTCCAACGTATTCTCCAAACCTCAGCCATAGCAGTGGGCACACACCTGGGCACTTGGGCTCACTCCCTCTCCCTCCTCCACTTCCATTTCCGTATCTCCCCTTTCCACCTTCACTCTGTGCTCTGGGTAGAAAGCACTCTATTTTTTGAGATAGAGTTTCACTCTGTCACCCAGGCTGGAGTGCAGTGGTGCAATCTCTGCTCACTGAAACCTCCGCCTCCTGGGTTCAAGCGATTCTCCTGCCTCAGCCTCCCAAGTAGCTGGGATTACAGGCGCCCACCATCACACCCAGCTAATTTTTGTATTTTTAATAGAGATGGGGTTTCACTGTGTTGGCCCAGGCTGGTCTCGAACTCCTGACTTCAGGTGATCCACCCACCTCCGCCCTCCAAAGTGCTAGGATTACAGGCATGAGCCACTGTGCCCAGCCAGAAAGTGTTCTTTCCATTTTCCCAAAACCATCCTTGTTGGGGCAATCAGGGACAGTCCTGCCATCCAGGAGGACTTGCTCCCCCACTTCTCCCCTGCTTCTCTGGGAGTGGGGTAATTCTTTCTACTTACCTATTTATGTTTAACTTGTTTACATTATGATTAAAGTAAACATCAGTTACAGATCGTTGTGCAACCATCATCGTGATGTCTCCAGAACTTCTTAACTCTGGACCCATTCGACAACAGCTTCCGAGTCTTCCTTCCCCCGGTTCCTGGCAACCACTGTTCTGCTCTCTCTTCTCTCTGTTTCCATGAGTTTGACTATTTTAGATACCTCATGTAAATGGAATCATACAGTATTTGTCTTTTTGTGGCTAACTTATTTCCTTTGGCATAATGTCCTCAGGTTCATCACGTCGGGACATGTGTCAGAATTTCCTTCCTTCTGATGGCTGCATAATATTCCATTGTGTATATATGCTACATTTTGTTAATCCATTCATCTATCGATGGGTGCTTGAGCTGCGTCCACTGTCTGTCTATTGTCAATAACATCACTGTGAATGCGTGAATATGGATCTTCCCTGCTTCTTAACGTCCTCTCTATCTTCTTCTGTTTCTTTTTTTTTTTTTAAGGCAGAGTTTTGTTCTTGTTGCCCAGGCTGGAGTGCACTGGCGTGATCTCAGCTCACGGCAACCTCTGCCTCCCAGGTTCAAGCCATTCTCTGCCTTAGCCTCCTGAGTAGCTGGGATTACAGGTGCCTGCCACCTTGCCTAGCTAATTTTTTGTATTTTTAGTAGACATGGGGTTTCACTATGCTGGCCAGGCTTGTCTCAAACTCCTGACCTCAGGTGATCCACCCACCTCTGTCTCCCGAAGTGCTGGGATTCAAAGCCTAGATTTGCCAGCACAGTCCCAGTTTCATAATTCTTTTTTTTTTTTTTTTTTTGTTATTTCCACAATCCACAGAAAAGTCCTAGAAATTCCAATAAATTTTCTCCTTGTCTTTTTTTTTTTTTCGAGGTGGAGTCTTGCTCTGTCACTAGGTTGGAGTGGAGTGGTGTGATCTCGGCTCACTGCAACCTCGGCCTCCTGGGTTCGAGCCATTCTCCTGCCTTGACCTCCCCAGTAGCTGGGATTACAGGCACACACCACCACGCCTGGCTAATTTTTTTTTTGTTGAATTTTTAGTAGAAACAGGGTTTCACCATGTTGGCCAGACTGGTTTCGAACTCCTGACCTCAAACGATCTGCCTGCCTTGTCTCCCGCAGTGCTGGGATTCCAGGCATGAGCCACCATGCCCGGCCCTTCTTTGTCTTATATTCAGAAAAGGCACAAAAGTCCTTTATAAGATCCTGATTTTTGATGCAGGAAATTTTATCACTTTCAAAAGTCCCTCCCGCATTAAATTAGGAACTTACATCCCTACCTGGCCTGGCCGCCTCCGGAACCAGGTCTGCCCTTCCTCGTCCTGCCAGCCCCCTCTCCAAGTGTTCCACACACTTCTTCTGCTTCCTCACCCCCTGCTACTTTCTTAATGCCCTGCAATCTGGCTTGTTGGTACAGTGCTAGTGAATCCACTCCTGCCAAGGTCACCAATGACTTCTGTTTGAAACAAGTGTCAATTGTTCTATTTCTTAGTTATCAAATAAATGCTCATTGCAGAAAAGTTGGCAAGTGCAGAGTTGGAGCAGGAAAAGGATCCCACGTGCATTCTCACAGCACCCAGGGGCAACCGCCATGAGCATTCTGGCACATTTCCCTCCAGTCTCTTTTCCCTATGCCAAACATTGTCTTACTTTTCACCATCCTCGTCTTTCCTGATCCTGGTGGCACTTAAGGCTATTGAATGTTTTCTTCTCGAAACTCACTCCTTCAGCTTCTCTGCTTCCTGTTCCTACGCCACAGCCATTTCCTGTGTGAGCTGAGACTCACCAGGATGTAGACGGTGCCTCAGTTGAGCTTCCACAGGGGTACCAGGACCCTCTGTGAACACCGAGTGGTAACCTAGGGCATGTCCTTATCAGAAGGCAGGAATAGAGCTCAGGTGATAGACCCCAGCCAGCAAACCTCAAAGTAAACAACCGTGAAGTGCTCCTGTCCTCTTCCCTGTATGACAAGCTCGTGCCACCTTTCATGTCGCCTCTCCTGGAAGGTTTCATCTGACCGCCCCAGCAGGGCTGCTCACTGTCTCCTGATTCTCCTCATTTCCTCTCAGTGTGCTGCTGTTCACCTTTCTATCGCAGAAGTAACTGCGCTGACTTACAACAATCTATTTATGTGGCCGTGTCCCTTTCTAGACTGTCAGCTCTTAAGGGCAGGGACTCTCTCTTATTGATCCTTGTATGTCCTGAACCCAGTGGAAAGCTCACTGGCCAGCTCTGAGTCCCAGAGGCTACAGCTGACTTACCCAAGTTCACAAGGCCACATGCAGGCTGAGAATCCACCACAGCCAAGGCCAGTGAGACTCCTGGTTCTGAGTTCATTCTTTTTTTTGAGATGGAGTCTCACTTTCGTTCTGTTGCCCAGGCTGGAGTACAATGGCGCAATCTCAGTTCACTGCAACCTCAGCCTCCCGGAAACTTGAGTGAGTCAGAGAGAAATGCTGCTCTTGGTGAATTGGGTAGGGTTCAAGCGATTCTCCTGCCTCACTCAGCCTGCCGAGTAGCTGGGACTACAGGCACCCACCACCACACCCAGCTTTTTTTTTTTTTTTTTAGTAGAGATGGGGTTTTGCCATGTTGACCAGGCTGGTCTCAAACTCTTGACCTCAGGTGGTCCACCCACCACAGCCTCCCAAAGTGCTCGGATTACAGGTGTGAGCCACTGCAGCATGGCCGAGTTCTTTCTGTAACACAAGGTAGGAAGAGTTCTGGTGTGGCCAGTGGGACTCTCCAGGCCTCCACACACGCAGGAGCACTGTGGCACTGCGAGGAAGGTGAGGGAAAGTGGAAGCCCTGCCTGGTCTGCAGCTGTGCCCGATGCTGGGAGGGGCAGGCCATCCCCTACCCAATTCACCAAGAGCAGCGTTTCTCTCTGACTCGCTCAAGTTTCCCAGATTGGGACTCCAGAATCCCCACTCTGAAATTTCATCCAGGAAGCCCTTCCTTAAACATAACCCATCCTCTCTCTTCCAAACATTTGAGCCATATAAATAGGGAGGCTCCAGGTCTTACCTGCTACAGAAAGGCAGATGGAGTTGAGAGACAGGGTGCATAGCTCTGATTAGGAGATCAGAGGGGAGTTAGGAAGGAGAGCCATCAGCATCCAGTCCTTAAGGATGGGTAGGATTTGACATGAAAACAAATGCAAGAAGGAAACAGCATGAGCCAAAACCTGGCATGAATTGGCGTGGGGAGCTGGAACACTGCTAGTCCGTCAGCAGCCTCCTAGGGCAACCTTCCCATGCTCTAAGGACACTCTCAAAATGACTCCTGGGCCCCTCCCATAGGTAAAACAGCTCCAGCAACCATATGAGGTGCTGCAGAGGGCAACGGGTGATGGAAGGACTGTGGGCTTTGGAGGCAAAACAAACCCTTCTGCCTTTTTTTTTCTTCTTTTGAGACAGAGTCTTGCTCTGTCTCCCAGGCTGGAGTGCAGTGGCGAGATCTCAGCTCACTGCAACCTCCACCTCCTGGGTTCAAGCGATTCTCCTGCCTCAGCCTCTTGAGTAGCTGGGACTACAGGCGCCCGCCACAACACCCAGCTAATTTTTATATTTTTAGTAGAGACGGGGATTTCGCCATATTGGCCAGGATGGTCTTGAACACCTGACCTCGTGATCCACTCGCCTTGGCCTCCCAAAGTGCTGGGATTACAGGCGTGAGCCACCATGCCCTGCCCTCTTCTGCCCTTTATTAGTTCTGTGACGGTGGGCAAGTCTCTGAGTCTCTGTTTCCTTATTAGTAAAATGGGATGATAATACCTACCCTGGGAAACTGTTGTAAGGATTAGAATGGCACATGTGTGGCAGGTACTCTAGTAAAGCACAGAAACCTCACTCTTGTTCCTGTTTTGAGAACGGCCCTGTCACACATGAACAACCCTGGGAAAGCGTGCCGTCACTGGAGGGTTTCCCGACCTGCGCCCTCACCCCTGGACACCAGCCTTTCTCCGTCACTTCTGTTTTTGCTGTAATAAGGTGGAGCCAGAAGATCTGGGTTCTTATTCCACTTGCCCATGTGACTTTGAGCAAAGAATTTCAACTCCTGTTGAACCTTGTGAAACGGCGCTAGTATCTCCCACCCCACGGCTTGTTGGGGGGATTCATGAGCATTGTGTGTGAAAGCCCTTGCCGGCACACCCCAGGTGTTCAGTTGATGTTTTGGAAATTCTTGTCCTCTTCTCCCACCTCCCAGGGCCCAGTATGGGGTCCAGGCCTCGGCTGCAGGTCTGAGTTTCTGGGTGGTGGAATGGGGCGGGGTCGAGGCAGGGCCCGGAGATGAATGCATAAATAACCAGCCACCCTGGTCTCACTTCAAAAGTCCTGGTCTCCCACCCTTTAATCATGGAGCTGCTCTTCCCTGGACACCTTCCAGGGCCCCGCCCGCCTGCTTCCTATGCAGAGGCGAGCCGTGGAAGCAGCCTGCATCTATGCATCTTTGCATGCCATGTTTGCTAATGGATCCCAGGAACCCGAGGAGCTGACTCTCTCAGCGGACCCACCCCATACCCCACATCCCTCACCCCACGTGGCTCCCCCTGCCTCATGGGCTTGGCTCTGGGCTCCCCACCATCACTGCCCTCTGTGACCAGCCTGCCTCTGCCCAGCTCTCCCAGGGTAGAAAATGTGTTAGACAGGACAGCCTCCACCTCTCGCTGGTGAACTTACCGAACAAACCAAAGCATCGGTCCCCAAGGCCCCAAGTTCCAAACGTTCTCATGGGACAATGGAAACCTAATATTAGAAAGTGAGCCGGTCTCAGAAAATCCAGGACATGTGTTTGCCATGTTGGTCACCAGCCCCCCTCACTGCCAGCGAACCTCTCTTTATGCAAGGCGGAGTATTCCTTTGGGATCAGGAGTGAGAAGTATGTTGGGGGTGGGGGCAGGGAGGAGGATTGCATATGAAATCACATTTGGCAACTTGAGTTGTATTTTTAATGCACTAATAGAGTTGGCTTCTTGAAGAAAAGAACTAGTGATTCGTTTTCATATGGGAATGAATTCATATGGGAAAGAGCTCCAGTGGAAGGAGCTATTTTTAGATTTGCATATACTGGATTTGCTTCAACTGAGGCACACCGGTATTCAGTTGCAAGCCTTTCATTTGAGGTTTCCTTCTCTGAGTTTCCTTGGTACTAGAATTCAACTGCCAGTTCTGTGATTTGCACTCCTCCCTAAGGGAGAGGAGGTGTGGGTGGCAGGGCACAGTGGATGGCACCTGGCCACTGACACCGGTGGGCCTGCGTTTGAATCTCTGCCCACTACATCCAGCCAGGTACTCTTACACTACCTGATGGACTGCTGAGCTGGGATAGGGGGACAGAGGGAGACACAGGGTGGGGATGGGGGCAATAAGCTCCCCTGATAGATCAGGTGGGATGATTAAATTAGGTCATAGGAGAGACAAGACCACAAGACTCCCTCCCCCCAGCATTCTGCCTTCAGAAGTTCTCAAGAAAGAACATCTGCCAGCGCAGGAGCACATCTGCCCATCCCCACAGCACACCGTCGCTGCTAACCTGTGCGCATCTTGCCTTTGTAAATCATCTTCAACCAGAGCTCCCCTTATCTCAGAAGAGCTCCCCCCTCCTGAGTTCTGAGCTCTGGCAGACAATGAAGCCCCAAGATTACAGCAGACCAAGGCACCTTTCCATGAGAATCCCTGCTGATCGCTGCCTCCTGCACCCAGGCACAGCTAGCCCCAGGCACCGTCAGAAGTCACAGAATCCTAGAATCCCAGGGCCAGGAGTGTTCTCCTGTGGTGCAAATAGAGAAACTGAGGCCAGGAGAGGCATGCCTTCCTCAAGGTCCCCAGGGCTTGTTAGTGGCAGAACCAGCAGGAGGGCAAGACTCCTGTGAGACCCAGGTTGTCCCCTGTCACTCCTGCTTCCCCTGGAGGGCTAGCTGCCCTGAGAGCCTGCATTCTCCCCAGGCAAGGACAGTGCCCCTCGTTAGTCCACGCCCAGAGCTCTGAGTAAGTGGTGTCGGCTGATGGCTGACAACATCCTTCACAAAGGGAGATTTTAAAAGAGCCCCGGAAACCTGGCTTCCCATCCTTGTCTTTGAGAGGTAACGTGGTATTGGGAAAGAATGTGGACCTGGAGCCAAGCCACTTGGGTTCTGGTAGAAACGAAACGAGCTCACATGGGCGGAGTGACAGGAGAAGGGTCCAGCTCGTGGCAGGCGCTGGACAGTGGAGGCCGTTATCTGGAATGCTAGTCCTGATTCTGCTACTGAGTGGCCTCAGGCAAGTCAACCAGAGTCAACCAACCTCTCAGAGTCTCGATTTGCTGGAAAATAGGAACAATAACACATCCCCGGCCTACCTCTCAGGGAGTTAATTCCCCCAGGGTCGCTGCAGGGCTTTGCAGAGCAGACGACTCTTGAGAGCTGAGATGGGCTCGCTACAGGTTCAAGGCAAGGGTGGGAGTTCCTACGGTGGGCGTGGCAGCTCACACCCGTAATCTCAGCACTTTGGGAGATGGAAGCAGGTGGATCACTTGAGGTCAGGAGTTCAAGACCAGCCTAGCCAACGTGGTGAGACCCTGGCTCTAACAAAAACATAAAAAATTAGCCGGGTGTGGTGTCACATGCCTGTAATCCTAGCTACTCAGGAGACTGAGGTAGGACACTCGCTTGAACCTGGGAAGCAGAGGTTGCAGTGAGCTGAGATCACACCACTGCACTCCAGCCTGGGTGACAGAGCAAGACTCCCTCTCAAAAAAAACAAAAACAAAAACATGGAAGTTCCAGGTAGAGGGAGCCACAAGGGACAGTGATTCAAGGAGGAAACTATGGGATAGAGAAAGGGGACCCTTTGTGGTAGCCACTGAAAACAAAGCCCTGAAGTGCCCATGTGCACACTGCCAACCTTCATGCCCATCTATCACCTGGAGACTGTGGTCCCAAGGGGAACCAACACTTCCTGAGCCTCTCCTGCCTGCCTCGGTGCAGCACCCCTTCTTCAGTCCTTGCAGAGTCCCAGGGGTCCCATTACTCCTACACGTGAACACCGCTTGCCTCAAAGTCACACAGGTGGCGTGTGGAGGAGCCACAGTGGACCCCCGACGCGTGGGGTCCACGGTCTGTGGCCATCCTCCTGTGTGCCACAGCCTGAACTTCTCCTGTCTTTAGAGCTTATCTGGCACCCAGCCTCTGAGGCCAGCAGCTGCTCCCCTGGAAGGACTCCTAGAAAGGTAATGTCCCGGCCAAGACTCAGGAGCAGGACTTCACCTGGCTCCTGGAACTCGGAGAACAGGTGTGTGGAAGACCTCTGCACTCACGTGCAAGCCCGTGTGTGTGTGCATGTGTCTGTACTTTTCGGAGACGCAGCTTCTAGCCCTCACCAGATCTTTTGTTGTTGTTGAGATGGAGTTTCACTCTTGCTGCCCAGGCTGGAGTGTAGTGGTGTGATCTCGGCTCTCCACAACCTCTGCCTCCCAGGTTCAAGTGATTCTCCTGACTCAGCCTCCTGAGTAGCTGAGATTACAGGCATGCGCCACCACACCCAGCTAATTTTGTATTTTTAGCAGAGATGGGGTTTCTTCATGTTGGTTAGGCTGGTCTCGAACTGTCGACCTCAGGTGATCTGCCCGCCTCGGCCTCCCAAAGTGTTGGGACTACAGGCATGAGCCACCGTGCCCAGTGCCCTCACCAGATTTTCTAGAAAGGCCGTGTCCCAGAATGGCTAGGAACCTCCGGGCCCCACATTCTCCGCAGGCCCACTTATCGTTCCTCCACACTGACAGTGTGCACGGCCCCTGGAAGTGCAGGTGACAAACGGGCTTGGCCCGGCTGGCTCCAGGCCCTGCAGCAGGAGGGCAGCGAAGCACCCACAGCTCAGGCTCCAGGAAGCTCCAGTCACCTCCGGAAAGACCCTCGTGCAGACCGTTTCTTTCTACTGCATCCTCTGTGGAGCTAGGTCTGGGCAGCAGGAGACTGGGGGAGGCTGGCAGGTCCAGCGCACAGGGACTGCAATGAAGGGGCAGCTTGGGTTTGGGATTCGGGAGGCATCTGGGTGGGGTGTGCTGTCAGAGGAGCAGCTGGCGCTGGGCTGTGGGCGCTGACAGAGCAGAGAGGATCTGCCCTTCCCCCTGGGGTCTGGGCAGATGAAGAATGAGTGACAGCAGCAGGTCCAAGCCAAGTGGCCTCTTCAGCCACCACGGAGGCCCCAGAAATACCAACGTTAGGAGGGGCCATGGGGGGACAGAGGCCTAACCGCCTGTCACTTGGGTCTCTGCCAGGCCATCCTTCAAGCCCTGGTCACACTGGCTGCCCCTCCCGGGAACCCTTCTCTGCCATCAGACCCTGCCTTCCCTCTCCTTGAGCTTCCTCTCCTATCAGGCTCCTACACCGTACTCAGAAAGACCTTGTATGTTTTTCAAATTAATGCAATTAAGAGCATTAAAGTTTGAGAACGACTGAGTTTTTCATTTTCCTTTCATTTGATTAGAGAAATTCCCACCGCACAGTTCCTCCAAATGAAACCCAGACCCGAGGCCCATTGTTCCGGGGCTTCCATGAGAATGTGTTACCTTTCAATCTCACACACTAATGTGTTTAGCGTTACAGTCCCCCCCGGGCGGCTGCAGGAAGGATCTGGAGCCTTGATTAAAGCGGCCTTTGCCAGGCAGGAATGTGGGCTCCTCCGCCTGGGAGTCACCAAGGGGCTGGATGTTTGCTCTACAGGGCCTCTACTCGGATGGCCGGCTAGGGACTGGGCTCGATGGCCATCATGCCTGCGTGTCATCAGGCCTGCGTCCTGCTCACTTGTCTTTCTGTGGGGCCTGCTGCTGAGCCCCAGCACAGTCACATGCATACAACACAATCCCACCCTCCCCCAACACACACACACACACACACACACACACACACCACATACACATATATATGTACACGCATACACTCATATGCACACCACACACCTGTACACACACAACACACATACATGCACATGCAACACACATATGCATGTACACACATACACACTCATGCACACCACACATGTGTACACACACAACACACACGCACGCGTACACACAACACACATGTGCACACATGCATAACACATACATACACACATGTACATGCATACACACACCACACACATACCACACACACACACACCACACACACACCTACACACCCCTCTCTTGTCTCCTCTGCTCTTCTCATCCTCCTCCCTATTCTTTTTCTCCTCTCCTCTTCCCATCTTCGGGTCTCGCAGTGGGGCCTTGGGCTTTGCAGGAGCCTCCCTTTAGCCAGTTCTGTTCAGAGGCAGATTCAAGAAATCACCCTGCCCCTCCCTCGGTCAGGCCCAATGCTCCAAGGTAGAGGGCAGAGTCAGAGCCAAAAGTTAAAAATTGATTAGAGGAGTATGTAAGGAAGGCCTGGGAGAGGGAGGAGGGGGTCATAACCCCTGTTAAAAAATTCAGCTAATGCCAAATTTAAACAGGATGTTAAGTCTATGTCCCGCCCACCCCAAATCACCAAAGGCTCAGCACGGGAGGCCCAGGTTCCTTCCTCTTCCAACGGGGGCAGCTGGTCCAGGCCCCAGGGTGCCCAATGCCCTGGGACAGGAAGCTGCCGGGACTTGCCTGCCCCAAGGCTTGTGTCCCGAGATCTTTCACAGCCCAAGCCAGGGTCCTAGGAGACCCCACCAGGACCTGGCCCAAATTAGGCCAAACGGAAAAACAATCCAGCTTGTGAACTAGAATCCAAACTAAAAATAAGCCTGTCCACTCTCACAGGCAGCTCGGTTACTCCTGGGTCCCCTGGAGTTGGGGAGAGCCTGGGAGAGAAATGAGATGCCTCCTCACCCCCAACTTCAAAGCTGCCTTGACCTTGGGGCATGCCCAGATGCCTCAGAGTCATTCCACAAACATTCAGGGAGGCCCGCACCTTGTAGAGCATGGCCTGCATTGCAGGGGCTCAGAGAGGAGTGTTCTCTTCCTCCAGGGGAGTTAAAGAAGTGGGCAGATGGCCGAGCATGGTGGCTCAGGCCTGTAATCCCAGCACTTTGGGAGGCCGTGGCAGGTGGATCACCTGAGGTCAGGAGTTCAAGACCAGCCTGGCCAATATGGTGAAACCCTGTCTCTACTAAAAGTACAAAAATTAGCCAGGAATCTACTAAAACTATAAAAATTAGCCAGGCATGGTGGTGTGAACCTATAGACCCAGCTATGGGGGGCCGGGGTTGGGGGCTGGGGCAAGAGAGTCGCTTGAACCCAGAAGGCAGAGGCTAAGTGAGCTGAGATTGCGCCATTGCACCTGAGCCTGGGTGACACAGCAAGATTCTGTCTCAAAAAAAAAAAAAAAGTGGGCAGCTTACTACTTCAGGTTGTCCCTTGTGATAACATTTTTAAAGGGAGATGAGTCCTCCCCAAACCCCAACCTGGATAGCAGAGACAAACCCATACTTGGAGATAGAAGACTTACCTGGCCCCTCCGCACTAAGGCAGGGACTTACCCCAGAACTCCACCTGCAGTCCCCCTTCCAGGCTTCTGCTGAGCTCCGCACTGGGGTATAAATCCCAAGCAATCACATGCACAGATTTGCTTTTTAGAAAGCCTACCTTTGGCCAGGTGCCATGGCTCACACCTGTAATCCCAACACTTTGGGAGGCTGAGGAAGGAGGATGACTTGAGCCTAGGAGTTTGAGACCAGTCTAGGCAACAGAGAGGTCCCCTCTCTACAAAAAATGTAAACATTAGCTGGGCATGTTGGTGCATGCCTGTGGTCCCAGCTGCTCAGGAGGATGATGTGGGAGGATCGCTTGAGCCCGGGTGGCTGAGACTGCAGTAAGCCCTGACCTCCCCACTGAACTCCAGCCTGAATAACACAGTGAGACCTGTCTCGGGGCGGGGGGGGGGGGGGCGTGAAGGCTGCCCTATAGAGAAGCTTGGAGACACAAGAGTAGAGGCAGGAAGACCAATGTCTACCTGAGTCAAGGAAGATGAAGGCTGGATTAAACCTATGACGGAGGGCAGGGAGAAGTGGGAGGCAGAGGGCGTGACTCAGCCAGGTCCTGAACCAGCTCCCCTCCTCCCACCTGGGCTGCTGCCTCATTTACTCTTCCCAGCGCATGGGCTGGGCAAGCTGGGGACTGATCCGCAAGGCTAAGTGAGGGGAATTCACCAGCCTTTTGTTCATGCAGACACTCAAGCAATACTTGGCCGATGAGACACGTCCACCCACACCTTTAAGCTGTGCCTCCCCGTGCAGGGCCTAGAAGGTCTAACCCTTGGATCAGTCCCAGGGTTCTGCCAAAAACATCTGTCAGGGCCAAGAGCCCCCAGGGAGCAGAATCAGAATGTGAACTGCATTTGGATGAAGAAGGAGTTGGAGAACGCAGCATGAGAGAATCTGGAGTGCAGTGGAACCTGCTCAGGAATTTCGCTTCACGTCCAAGGTGATTCTTCCCAGACAATCACCTAACGTGGGTATCTCTGGGTTACCCATGCTGCAGGGAAGACTGGGAGGGGGTGGATGACGCCAAAGGTGAATAATCCAGAGACTATTTCTCATTATCTCTATTGGACTCTACCAGCTGGCTTTTTTCCCCCTCTGCTGGGAAATATGCTTCCCTAAGCAAGAATTTCTTTGACTATTTTTCAAAATTTACTCATGATTTCCAACCACGAGCAATGCCTCCCCCAAGATGATTAGGCTTGGCTTGATCCTGAGCTCCCTTCAAACCACACAGACAGAAAGCAGAGACAAAGAACCATGCAGGGGCCACACCAGAGCCAGTGCCCATGCCCTGGGGTCCTCTGTGGCACCAGGAGACTGCGGGGAAGACAGTTAGTACTCTAGCCTGCACACATTGCTCCCTCCCCACTTAGCCCGCAGTCCAAAAGGCACTGCAGCAAGGATTCGTCTCCGAGTTCCAGTTTTCATGGAAACGAATCATTTATCTCAGAGCACAGCAGGAAAAATTGAATTTCCTTTCTTTTTTTTTTGAGATGGACTCTTGCCCTATCACCCAGGCTGGAGTGCAGTGGTGTAATGTCGGCTCACCGCAACCTCCACCTCGTGGGTCCAGGGGATTCTCCTGCCTCAGCCTCCCGAGTAGCTGGGATTACAGGTGAGTAATGCCACCACACCCAGCTAATTTTTGTATTTTTAGTAGAGACAGGGTTTCGCCATGGTGGCCAGGCTGGTCTCTAACTCCTGACCTAGTGATCTGCCCACCTTGGCCTCTCAAAGTGCTGGGATTACAGGCGTGAGCCACTGCACCCGGCCCGAATTCCCTTTCCGAAATACAAATAGACTAAATCCCCCTTCGCTTTCTTGCTTTAAAAAAAAGAAAAATCTGAAAGCTGCTGCCATTTGCTGTGCTGGATGCTGGATGATCATTCCGAAAGGCAGGAGAATAAATTCAGACGCCGGGCCAGGCTCTTTGCCTGGTCCTGGTGGAGCTGCCACAGCTCCACCCTTGAGTTTGGCAGGGGCTCAGGAAGGACAGGAGAGGGGCCGGGGGCGGGGGGCAACCTGATTTAGGAAAGCAATGGCCTTGAGAAGGAGGCCTGGAATTCTGAGCCAAGAACCTGAGTGTCTTCAGGAAGAGTTTCACAGATTACTGTCTGTCTAGCTGGTTGCCCAGGTCCCAGCCCACGCCTTTTCTCCACATCAACCCACAGGAGCCAGCACTGAAGCTTTGTCAGCGGTGTGCCCTCTGCCTCAGCAGACAACCCTCTCCACGGCAACCCTGGTGCTGGCTCCTACTGGCTCTTACCCTGTGCCAGGCTGCATTCCCTCACTAAAGATCCTTAAGTGGGTACTAACACTAGCCCCAGTTTACAGATTATGGAACCGAGGCTCTGAGAGTTCAGATCTTCTCCCTTAGGGCACACAGCTAATATGAGGCAGAACCAGGATGTGAACCCAGGTCTCTGATTCTGAGCCTGTGCTCTTCATTTCTAAGCTCGCCTGTGTCTGATGGTGGTTCTGGTCCACCTTGCCAGCCTTCTCTGCCCTGTTCCTTAGATAGACCATGCAGTTCAGCCCCATACATGAGCCCCCTGCTGTCTTCCTAGACTGCCTCCTCCACCTGCCATGCCCCTCAGCCTCACCTCCAACTACATCACTCTACCCTGCTTCTGCGTGCCAAAAAAGGCATCTCCCTCTTCTGGGCCCCTGTGGCATTTTGTTTTTCTTAGTGGTTTTCAGAGTGTCTCCCTGGGCCAGCAACATCAGCATCAGATCCCACCCCAGACCGGCTGCATCAGAAACTCCAGGCACAGGGCCCAACGACCTGCGTTTGAACAAGCCCTCCAGGTGATCCTGACGCATGCTCAGGTCTGAGAACCACTGGGCTACCTCCTGTTTCTCCAGACTCCAGCAAGTCTAGGTGACCGTTAAGGGTAAGGTTAGCTCTTGTTGTGGCCTTTGACACCTGAGTGCAACTCATCGGGTCTATTATAAAGGAATTCTGAGTGTGATTAATAATCAAGTGGGTAAAGCTTTTTTGGCCTCTGCTGCTGCTTTCCATTCCACTACCTGGCATCCTGTTCTGGAACAGCTGATAAAAGTAATCATTGCCATATGGACATTAGCACCACACCCTTCAGAACGAGCTCAGTACCCTCAACTGTTGGCTTCTCACCTCAAGTGGGGCCTGAGGCTCTCTATAAAAATCACCTGAGACCGTCAGTATCTCAGCCTCAAGGAATTTTTCCAGGTTTTGTCACTGAACTGCCTGCCTAACTCCCTCCTGGCCTTCTCCCTGAGGTGTCTTAACACAGCCCACAGCCCACAGCCCAGCCCTGGCCCCGCAGGGAATGTCCTCCCCAACCCATATGTCCTGAAGGTGAAAGCAGATCACCTTACTGATGGAATCTCCAACTCTGGTCATGATGTTGTCTGTTTCTTTCTTTAATTCTGCCAAGTTTTGTTTCTTGTTTTTGAAGCACTGTTAATAGTTGCATACATGGTTATGACTGTTTTCCCTTCCTGATGAATTGACCCTTTCACCATAATAAAAAAGCCTTCTTTTTCTCTGGTAAGATCCTTTGTCTTGAACTCTATTTTATCTGATATTAAGGCAGCCTCTCCAGCTTTTAAACATATATAATTTTTCATCCATTTATTTTCACCTAACTTGTGTCTTTATATTTAAAATTCATCTCTTGTAGACTGCAAATAGGTCTTTTTTTAAAAAAAAAATCTATTCCAACAATCTCTGCCTTTCAATTGGAATGTTTTGTCCATTAACATTTAATATAATTATTGATATGGTTGAATTTTATTTTATTTGTTCCCTCTATTTTTTATTTCTCTGTTCCTACTTCCCTGACTTTAAAAATTTTTTTATTTTTAGAATGCCATTTATTTTTTTTATTTTATTTTACTAAAAAAGAATTTCTTTTGAGACAGAGTCTTGCTCTTGTTGCCCAGGCAGGAGCTCACTCACGGGTTCAAGCAATTCTCCTGCCTCAGCCTCCTGAGTAGCTGGGATTACAGGTGCACACCTCCAGGCCCAGCTAATTTTTTGTACTTTTAGTAGAGACGGGGTTCCACCATATTGGCTAGCCTGGTCTCAAACTCCTGAACTTGGGTGATCCACTCACCTCAGCCTCCCAAAGTGCTGGGATAACAGGCATGAGCCATTGCACCCAGCCTAGAATGCCATTTAAATCTATCTATTGGATTTGTAATTATACGTCTTTATATGAATTTTTAAATGGTTGCCCCAGGGATTATATGAATTTTTAAATGGTTGCCCCAGGGATTACAACGCATCGTTAACTTTTCACAGTCCACTTAGTTACTATTTCGAGTTAGATATAGAAACCACTGCCCCTACACTTTATGCTATAGTTATCATATGTATTACATCTACACACGTTATAACACAAGGCAATGTTTTTTGATTTTTACTTTAAATAATCATGTGAATTTTAGAGCAATTAAGAAGGCTCATTGCCAAAGAGAACCTAAAAATTCAATGAGGCCCTTCTCAAGAATCTGATATTGCTTGTTGTTAGGGAAGGAAACCTGAATCTTTCAATGTTCTTTCACTTACTTCTAGCTGAAGGTGAATTCTGGGGCCGCAGATCAGAGCCACAGCTGATCGATCTTTATCTTGCTGTTGAAAGTCTTCATCAAGCCTCCCGAGCCCTGGCCTTCCACTGTTTCCCGCGGGTCCTTGGTGGTCAGACGTGAGGACCCAGAGTGAATATGCAGATTAAGCCTCATCAGTATCCTGTCTTCCTCTGCCTCTCTAACAAGAGGCCCTTTTGCTGATCTTTTTATGAGTTGTTTTTTTTCCTCACCTCTCCCCCTAGTTTATATAGATCCTGAAGGTAAGGAATCTGGTCTTATGCATCGTAGGCACTCAGACAACTTTGCTGAAAGAGCGAATGAACCCTGCTCACGCCTGTAATTCCAGCCTTTTGGGAGGCCAAGACATGTGGATTACAAGGTCAGGAGATTGAGACCACCCTGGCTAACATGGTGAAACCCCGTTTCTACTAAAAATACAAAAAGTTAGCCAGGCATGGTGGCAGGCACCTGTAGTCCCAGCTACTCGGGAGGCTGAGGCAGGAGAATCACTTGAACCCAGGAGACAGAGCTTGCAGTGAGCTGAGATCGTGCCACTGCACTCCAGCCTGCGTGGCAGAGCCAGACTACCTCTCAAAAAAAAAGAGCAAATGAACCCTGAGTGCATCTTCTGGTCCTTCTAAGGGCAGTCATGAGCAGAAGGGAAAGTGTGCAGGGAAGAGAAGGAGGTGCGTAGGTATAGATGCCTCAGGAGTGACGGCAAATCATTTCCAGGGGCAGGAGGTATATACAGCCAAAAGCATCACTGCGGATGGATGGGGGGATTGCAAGAGCCAAGGGTTGACTGTGATGAAATGTAAATGTGGGCGTAGAGAATGTGAAGTCTGCAAAGTGGAACAGGGGGAAGCTACCAGGCCAGGATGTGTGGGTGGAACCAGGATTTTCAGCGCGCTTGTGTGTACCTGGAGGAAGTATGTCCTGGGCCACCCAGAGCTGCTGACACTGCAGCCTGGAGGGCTGAGGCTTTTTAGAGAAACCATTCATCTGGTGACAGGGAGAAGAATGAGACAGTGGCCAGGGCCAGGGTAGGCGCAGGGCTGTGGGCTTCACCATAAGGGAGGCAAGCGGAGGGTGCTTGCAGGAGACACAGAGAGTCGGGGTTCAAGGGAGTGGAATGGAGCCTGATCAGAAAAGGCCCTTTGTTCTGGAACAAAGGGGCCCGAGAGTGTCCTCTGACCTAAGCCTCAGGAGGAAGAAGGACATCTTGGCACAGCAGGGCCTCCCAGGGGTCAGGATAAAGGAGGAGCCCGTGACTGGGAAGAGGTGGAACTGGGAGTGCCTCTGAGTCATGCCCTCGGCCTGTGCCAGGCTAATTGAATGACATGAGACCTGCAATACCTAATTTCATAGGAAATATGACAATGGAGTAGTGGGCCAGGTTTTTGCATGTGGCTTGTAGAAGGAAAGCTGACAAGGAGCAGAGATGGAGCAGGAACAAGCCGCAGCACGCTTCAACTCATGAAAGCCAGTTAGCCAGCTGGGATGAAGGAAGTGCCTGTCGATTCAAGCTAGGGGAAAATGAGTGACCGTTATTTTGAGTGAGGAATTTATATCCAACATGGTATGAGGTTAAACAAATCTGCAGTGAGACTTGACCTGTTATAACAATCTTAAGTGTTTTGGGCCCATGGCAGGAGGGGCAGGCAAAGGCACAGCTGCTTGTGAGACCTACGGTGTGCATGTCCCCACGCCAGCCTGCCTACTAGGAGAGTGCCACTCTCAAGCGTTGGGGGATCTGGAACTCAGGCACTGTGAGAGTTTGGGGTCGCTGGAATTTTCCTATCTTGTAACACAGAATAGCTGCTCTTTCATGCATTAAACTTCTTTCTGACACCATGTGGTCAGCATGATTGCAAAAAGACAGTGTCAGCTGGGCGTGGTGGCTCACGCCTGTAATCCCAGCACTTTGAGAGGCCAAGGTGGGCAGATCACCTCAGGTCAGGAGTTTGAGACCAGCCTGACCAACATGGAGAAACCCAGTCTGTACTAAAATTACAAAATTAGTCAGGCGTGGTGGTGCATGCCTGTCATCCCAGCTACTCGGGAGGCTGAGGCAGGAGAATCGCTTGAACCTGGGAGGTGGAGGTTGTGGTGAGCCGAGATCATGCCACTGCACTCCAGCCTGGGCAACAAGAGCAAAACTCCATCTCAAAAAAAAAAAAAAAAAAAGACAGCATTAGGCCTTTCATTAGGCTTCTGGGGATTCAAGCCACAAAGAGTGTGAACCCCTCCCCCAGCCCCTTCCCCGAGAGGAAATGCCTGAGTATTTGAAAATGCTCTTTTACTTCCAGTCCGGTCCAGCTGCGGCTTCCCTTACATTCAAGGTGACTGCCATTGCGGTTGATTGAGGTCCTGGACAAACTGGATCTTTGCAGAATTCAAAACAGATCCAAACAACTCCTGAAGGCCACCAGCCTTCTTCAGGAAGCCTCCTCCAGTCTGGGAGTATAGAGGCCACTGCTCCGGGCAGATCTCTTGGCTCAGGGACAAATGTACTGAGCTCGTTTTCGGCTGGAGCAGCCGATCCAGTTCTGTAAGGTGGTCCTGCTTCTCTCCTGCTTCTCTGCCCAGTACGGGGGTCAGCGGGGCTTCCTCCTAGTCTTTATGAAGTGGGCTGCACCTCACTGTGGGGAATTCTGAATGCAGCAAGGTGGTCAGGATCAATGGGGCAGGATGTCCCTTTCTGGACTCTACCACGTGAATGGTTCTGCCTGGACACTTGGAAGTTTAAGCAGATTCATCCCGCTTGATGTTCTACAGGGGGATCTTTCAAAGAAATGACTAAATTCCTGGTAGATATCCAAATCACAGAAAAAATCAGCTACAACTTTATCAAACCACTAAAGTAAGCATTTCGCCTAATTACAGGTGTGCAGCGTGGTTGTCTTTCTGGTTCTCATGTCCCATCCCTGCTCCTCCAGGCAGGGGCAGGTGAGCCCATGTGCTGACTTGGACTCAGTCGCCTCTCCGTGTCGCCAGTTTCTGTTTTCTTCATCTGCCCATGATGACAGGGACCTAGAGACCCTATTTATAGTTCTTCAATACCTGGTGGTTATACTGCGATGCCTGGTGTTGCAATTGGCACCGGCTCATGAGGGCTTTTCTGCTGCCAACTCTTCGTGCTTCTCACCCCTGTCCTTCATCATGTCACCCTCCACCAGTTTGTCCCATAGCCTTGCTTCCCCAGGGTGCTGCATCCAGCCTCTATCAGCATCACCCTTGCTCCCCCAAGGTGCTGCATCCAGCCCCTATCAGCATCACTCTCAAGGTTCCCTCCTGCAGGTCCATGCTGTCTACAGCCCTCAGCTGTGTGGGCTCGGAAGCCGGGGTCATTGTTGCACAAAGCCACTTTGTGACCGAAAGCCCTTCAGCCGAGCATGGACATCAAGGTGAACAGTTGGCATTTTGACACCTGCCTACTTATTTTTCGTTTCCCACTACACATCAGTATTGCAATCCCAATTCTATACCTCAAATGCTTTCTGATTAGTCTATCGGCGCACAGAACATTCCTTCAGCACGGCATTGTCGCAGTGACTGCCACAATCGTCCCAAGCCATTAATTCATAAGAGTCATCACATTAATAGTTTAAAGTTAACCAAATATTAATATACTCTGTTTAACAATTAAAATAATAGTGATTCATTGTTTTTATTTATTTTTTGAGATCGAGTTTTGCTCTTGTTGCCCAGGCTGGAGAGAGCAATGGCACGATCTTGGCTCACCACAACCTCCACCTTCTGGATTTGAGGGATTCTCCTGCCTCAGCCGCCTCAGTAGCTGGAATTACAGGCATGCGCCACCACACCCAGCTAATTTTGTATTTTTTTTTTTAAGTGAGACAGAGTCCCCGGGCTGGAATGCAGTGGTGCGATCTTGGCTCACTGCAACCTTTGGCTCCCGGGTTCAAGTGATTCTTCTGCCTCAGCCTTCCAAATAGCTGGGATTACAGGCATCTGCCACAACACCCAGCTAATTTTCTGTATTTTTAGTATACAGCATTTCACTATGTTGGCCAGGCCGGTCTTAAACTCCTGACCTCGTGATTTGCCTGCCTCAGCCTCCCAAAGTGCTGGGATTATAGGCGTAAGCCACCTCGCCCAACCAATTTTGTATTTTTAGTAGAGATAGGGTTTCTCCATGTTGGCCAGGCTGGTCTTGAACTCCTGACCTCAGGTGATCCACTGGCCTGGGCTGGCTCCGCCTGGCCCTTGCAGGTGGTACCGTGAAAATGGATCACACAGTGGAGCTCTGACCCCAAGGGTGGCCAGGAACCTTTTGTGCCTTGTTTGGTGCTGAATGTTGATATTGTGGCAGCACCCACCACCTCCTGTACCTTCTCCCATGGCGCTCTTCATGTCATGACTGTGTGACCATCACAGGTTCCCGAACATGCCCGTCACACAGGTGCAGGTGAGTGAGTGACCCCGGAAAAAATGTTCAATGTTTCTGCAGGAAAATAGGGAAAACTCCCTATTTTCAGTGTGTATAAGGCTGGGTCGTCTGGGTGGGCTCACAGGTTAGCACACGCACCCGGCGTTTCCGTGTGGAGGACCATGAAAAGGAGGGGCGGGGCCAGGCCTTTGGAAAGTACAGCGTGCTGGCTTTCTTCCTCACATCCCTGCTGCGAGGCACTCAGGGTGGATGCCATCCCCCATTTCACAGACGGAAACTAAGATGTCACGATTTGCCTCCCGCCCCACACTGGTGGAACCAGGAAGAAAATCTGGGTCTTTTGTTCCTCCAGCTGGAGGTTTCCTATACTTCCACACTTTGATTACTGAAATGGAGAGATAAAACTAACCCCCACCCCTTTTTTTTAAGACGGAGTCTCACTCTGTGGCCCAGGCTGGAGTGCGTAATCTCAGCTCACTGCAACCTCTACTTCTTGGGTTCAAGCGATTCTCTTGCCTCAGCCTCCTAAGCAGCTGGGATTATAGACGCCCAGTACCATGTTCAGCTAATTTTTGTATTTTTAGTAGAGACAGGGTTTCACCATGTTGGTCAGGATGGCCTCGATCTGTTGACCTCGTGATCCACCTGCCTTGGCTTCCCAAAGTGCTAGGATTACAGGAGTGAGCCACCACGCCTGGCCTCACTCTCTTTCTTTCTTTCTCTCTCTTTTCTTTCCTTTTTTTGACCAAGTTTTGCTCTTGTTGCCCAGGCTGGAGTGCAGTGGCACAATCTCGGCTCACTACAACCCTACCTCCTGGGTTCAAACGATTCTCCTGCCTCAGTCTCCTGCGTAGCTGGGATTATAGGCATGTGCCACCATGCCCAGCTAATTTTGTATTTTTAGTAGAGACAGGGTTTCTCCATGTTGGTCAGGCTGGTCTCGAACTCCCAGCCTCAGGTGATCCACCTGCCTCAGCCTCCCAAAGTGCTGGGATTACAGGTGAGAGCTACCACGTCTAGCCCTATCCTTTTCCTTTCCCTCCCTCCCTCCCGCCCTTCCTTTCTTCCTTCCTTTTCTCTCTCCCTCTTTCTCTCTTTCTTCTTTCTTTTGTTCCTTTTCTTCCTTTTTTCTCTTTCTGGGGAGATGTATAACTGGCTCCTAGTTGCTGTGAGGAGAGGAAGAGGCAAAAATCACACTGGCTAGTGGGTTTGGGGCACTGACAAAAGAACCCCCTTGCTTCCCAGAGGCTTCTAATGGGAGCGGGTACAGGGCAGGGCTCAGAAGAGCGGATGGAATCACTTGCAAAACCCTAATAAATCTGCAGGCCCAGCTGTTCCTCATCTGATGATCCTGAAGGGAAAGTGTGAAATAGTAGAGATGCTGATGGGTCTGGGGGGCCCCTTCAAAGGCAACCCAGTTTTCCCAAGGTCCCTGGAGCTGGGGTGGGAAGTATCCGGAAACGTCTGAAGGGTGTTTGTTAGCCTTGGGAAGCCTGGGCCCCAAGAGACCACGTGCACACATGGAGTGTGCCTGGAAACGCCCCGGGCTTGGAAGTTCTGGAGGGGTGGGCAAGTCCCATTTCCCAGAGCGAGGGAGCAGGGTGGGCAGTCTGGCAGGCCTGAGTTTGCCTCACTGCCCCAGCACTGAGCGGCTAATGCATGGGAAGCCCCCGCCCGCGCTAGGTGCCCAGTGTTCTTTCCCTGTCCTCTTTCCCCTTCCCCGGTCCCGAATCAAGAAGGACCTGGATAGGTGGTCCTCATTAGTATAGTGGTACGTACCCCTGCCTGCCATGCCGGAGACCAGGGTTGGATTCCATGATGAGGAGGCTGTCAATGATGCTTTGGCCGGGTGCAGTGGCTCACGCCTATAATCCCAGTGCTTCCCAGTGCTTTGGGAGGCTAAGGTGGGCAGATCACTTGAGGTCAGGAGTTCAAGACCAGCCTGACCAACATGGTAAAACCCCGTCTCTACTAAACTACAAAATTAGCCGGGCATGGTGGTGGGCACCTGTAGTCCCAGCTACTACTTGGGAGGCTGAGGCAGGAGAATCACTTGAATGTAGGAGGTGGAGGTTGCAGTGAGCCAACATCATGCCATTGCACTCCAGCCTGGACATCAAAAAGGCATCTCAACATCTCAAAAAAAAAAAGGCGGGGGGAACTGGGTCACACCAACCCCTGAAGCCAAGTCCAGGGAGGAGGAGGGGCAGCCCCAGCGCATATAGCTGTGTAGGGACAGATGGGGTTCCAGGCCTGGCTCTCCGGTCAAGGTCCCTGAGGGGAGCAGGCCTCAGGAAGAGTGCAGAGTGGGCAGGCAGGATCTGTGAACCAAGGGGCTGAATCCTGCTTGAACCAGAGGCTTCCAGGACAAAGGGTACCCTCTCTGTGGCCAAGGTCTCTGGCCTGAGTTGAAAAAAATGTTAACTGGGTTCCAATTTCTCAATTCCCCCAGAGCAGAGCCATCAATCCTCCCAGCAGGCAGGCCAGCCACAAGCCCAGCCAAGAGAGCACGCACAGGCCAGCCCAGGGGCATCTGGAGGCCACAGGCCAGCTGCAATATCCCAGGGGCCAGCAGCAACCCAGGCTAGTAGCGCTTGCAGCAGATAGAACCGAGCCAGGCTTCTGTGCCTGGCTGCATGAAAACTCTGTGTTCTCCAGGGCCTAGAACCTACTCTGGGCTGGAATCCAATGGTGCTGGGTCCAAGGCTCAGCTGCCCCTTTCACCAGCTGGGGAACCTCAGGCAAGTCACATGAGCCTTCTGAGCCAGGGTTCACCATTTCTTTTTTCTTTTTTGAGACAGTCTTGCTCTGTCATCCAGGCTGAGGTGCAATGGCGCAATCTCGGCTCATGGCAACCTCCACCTCCTGGGTTCAAGCGATTCTCCTGCCTCAGCCTCCCAACTAGCTGGGACTACAGGCGTGAGCCACCACACCCAGCTAATTTTGTTTTTTGTTCTTTTTTTGAGATGGAGTCTCACTCTGTTGCCAGGCTGGAGTGCAGTGGTGCGATCTTGGCTCACTGCAACTTCCGCTTCCCAGGTTCAAGTGATTCTCCTGCCTCAGCCTCCCAAGAATCTGGGATTACAGGTGCCTGCCACCACGCCCAGCTAATTTTTGTATTTTTAGTAGAGAAGGGGTTTCACCATGTTGGTCTTGATCTCTTGACCCCGTGATCTGCCTGCCTTAGCTTCCCAAAGTGCTAGGATTACCACCGCGCTCAGCCATGCCTGGCTAAGTTATATATTTTTAGTAGAAATGGGGTTTCAGCATGTTGGCCAGGCTGGTCTTGAACTCCTGACCTCAAGTGATCTGTCCATCTGGCCTCCCAAAGTGCTGGGATTATAGGCATGAGCCGGCACACCTGGCCCTCCATCCTTAAAATTGTAACCCTCTGTGGAAGGCGAGGATTGCTGAACTCCACCTCAGAGGCCCCAGGGATGTTGATGTCTGCTCCCCATGTGTGTTCATTCCCTCTTGCATTTATTTTCCAGTTTTTCTTTCTTTGATTTTTCTCTCTCCACGTCTCTTTGGCCTTTTTCAGCTTCAACTCTCTTCTTGGCACTTTCTTCCCTCCCTTAGCTGGTTGCTTTTCTCCTTCCCACACACGGCATGTAAAGAAGCTGGAGAAAAATCTTCACATCTTTCACTTTGGGATCCTGGACTCACAGTCCTGGCTGGCCTGGGGCAGCTTTGGGCTTCCAGCTCCTGAGCAGATCGTGGTACCGCCCTCAACTCCTCTTCCCTTCACCTTCCTTCTAGAGATTCTACCTGGCCAAGAATGGGAAAGAAGTCAGGAGGCAGCCAGCTGAGATGGGGAGTGTTAGGCTCGCTCTGAATGAAGAGACCACTTAAACAGGCTTTGTGTGAGTGACAAGGATTGTTTATTCACCTGGGTGCCAGTGGGCTGAGTCCTAATACAGAGTCAGCAGAGGGCGGTGAGATAGGAGTTGGTTTTATAGGTTTGGGGTAGGCAGTGAAAAGTTACAGAAGTTATAGTTCAGGGTGATTTTTGCAAGCTGGGGGGGAGTTGTCATGGGGGGCAGTGTCACAAGGTCCAAGGTCCAGTGTCACAAAGTTGGCTTATCAGTTGAGGCAGGAATGGTTGAGGCAGGAACAATGGCAGAACGTTGCAAGGTCAGTTCATCAGGCACTGCAGGAGCTGGCCATACTCCTTTTGCAGTTTTCCAGCTACCTCAGACTTTCTGACTCCGGGAAGCCATCTGGAGGTATATATGCATGTCACAGGGGTCACCATGGCTTGACTATAGTGTAGCCCATGGTGTGGTCAGTTTAAAGGACTTTGCAGGGAACAGAGGTCATGGCCCTCTCAAAACAGAGACCAGGGGAGGCTGCAGGAAGTGAACACAACCCCCTTAGGTGGCCAAATAATTGGAGGAACAAGTCAGTCCATCTCTTCCCCTCCCCACATCACCACCTGCTGCACCCCAAGCCCAGAGGAAGTCTTTCCTCATACCTAACTTGCACCCCTCCCACTGCAAGTCCTGCCTCCTTCCTTTTGGTCCATGTGGATGATGCTATCTCATCATCTCTTCACGGGTGCCCCAGAAGACCTTCTTCTCAATCTTGCTCAGCTAGAAGCCCCAGGAGAACGAAAACCAACTTTAAGAGGATGTTTAAAGTTTGGCTTCTCATCACCACATCTCAGCTGAGTCCATAAAACCGCCTTATAAAGCCCACTGGCCAGCCAGCTGCCCTCAGCCTCAGAGGCCTCCTGGTTTTATGACTGGCCCCAATCCAGACACCAGCTGGATGTAGGAACACACTGGCTTTTATGAAGAGATGTTAACAAGAAGCATCTCTTCCCCTCTGTCTTGTTCCCAGAGCCTCCACTGCATCCCTCATTCATGTGTTCCTTCAGTCAATAAACATTTACCAAGGCCTCCTGCAGCCCAGTTCTTGGTTGGCCCTGGGGTGGGGGTGGGCGCAGGTAAGGGCTAAGGGGGGGGCGCCTTTCTTCCTTAGAAGGGCTGGCCCTGCAGGAATCAGCACCTGGGCGGCACCTCTGCAGTAGCTGCTGCAGCTGGATCACACTGCATTGTCAAGTTGGTAAATTGCACAGTAATTGTGAAACTGTGTTGGAAAAACAAACAATTACCAAGCAGCCTGATAAGAGCTGCAGGAGGTGTGCACCCAGAAGCCTGGCCGGAGACGCCAGCTCTGTTGGGGATTAGGGGAAGTTCCCCAGAAGACGAGGCGCCCTTGCAGCGGTGGCAGGCAGGGTGGGGCAGGTGGAAGGCTTGGTGGAAGCCCTGGGCTCTCCTCTCTAATGGACAGGGAGGGAGGGACGGCCAGTTAGGGGCTGGGATCCAGGCCTAAAGCCACAGAAGCTACACAGGGTCAAGTTTCCCCAGGGTGCTCAGTCTGTCTGTAAAATGGACATGGTGTTGCTCAATTAAAAGAAAACCCATAAATTATTTTGATTTTTATTTTCTTTTTGAGACAGAGTATCCTCTATCCCCTAGGCTGGAGTGCAGTGGCAGAATCTCAGCTCACAGCAACCTCTGCCTCCCTTCTGGGTTCAAGTGATTCTCCTGCCTCAGCCTCCCAAGTAGCTGGGACTACAGGTGCGCACCACCACACCTGGCTGATTTTTGTATTCTTAGTAGAGACGGGGTTTCACCATGTTGGCCAGGGTGGTCTCGAACTCCTGATCTCAGGTGATCCGCTTGCCTCGGCCTCCCAAAGGGCTGGGACGTGTGCCACCGCGCCTGGCCCCAGAAATATTTAACGACAATCCCTGGCACATGGTGAGTCTTTCACCAGGTCCAGCTACTTTCCTATGCACGCCTCTCTTGATTTCGGCAATAATCCTGTGAAGTAGGCAGGACAGGTATTTTAATTCCTATTTTACAGATGACGAAACTGGGTCTCAGACAAGTACAATGATTTGTGGCTGGAGAGACAGCTAGCAAGTGGCAAATGGTGAGCTCTTATTCTCAAGCCCCTGCTCTTTCTCCTGGGGATAGCTTAGAGCTGCTTAGGGAAGTGCCGTGGGGAGGCAGGGGCGAGGGAAGAGTAGATGTCCCCTCTCAGCAACATCTGTCATGGTGGCTGAACTCTACCCCTCTCAGTTTGCCATCTAATGAGGAAGGAGGACTCAAGCAGGTAAAATGACATGGACAGGGGAAGTCTTGGACTCTCTGGAGCAGGGGAAGGAGGAGGACGCCTGTAAGGGTAGATTCTGGTCCTAAGACCACGTGAGGGGGGTGGGGGGGGTCACACAAAGCAGGAAACAGTCCCACCAGGCCTCCCTCCCCAGGCCTAGGCCCCCCAGGCTTCCCTCTGGGCATCGTGCTGGCTGGGAGGGCTGCTGAGGGAGGCGTCAGTACCCTTGGTGCGGAAGAGGTAGCCTCTCCCGGCCGGCAGCCTCTGTGTCCCTTCACTCAAACACACACTTGCGCGTGCGCACACATGCACACACTTGCACACACACTTCCCCCACTGTAATTAGAATGGTCGCTGCAGCACCCGGGGAAAGGCTGTGATTTATGAATGGGAGTGGGTGTAGAGAGATTCCGGCACCATCTGCTTGGGAGCAAACAGGAAGAACTTCAATGTGCTGCAGGCCTGGGGGAGGCAGCCAGTTGGTGTAACAGGCTCATAAAAGTAGTTCCTAATGGCCACAGGTGCTCCCCCACACCCCCATCCCCCAACCCCGTTGGAGATCTATATCCCTGGAAATAGTTATAGCTGCTGCCAGGGTCCCGTGGCACATGCTCCCCAGCCAAGGCCAGGCAGTCTGGAGGTGGAGCCCGGGAGGAAACAGCATGGGGCGCCGGGCCCACCTGAGTGCAAATACCTACAGCCGCTTACAGTTGTAAGGAGCTGTAAGCTGGGCTTCGGTGTGTTCATCTACAAAATGGGGATGATGGCAATAGAGCTGCAGTGGGTCACACACCTCAGCTCCATTTCACAGAAAGCACCTTGGTGCTGTGAAGTCTAGCCCCACATCTGCAGTAGTGAGCTGCGGGGCCAGGACCTGAAGCAGAGTCCACGGTCGAGACTGCTCTGAGCCATCGTTTTCTGCACCCAACTCCCCATCACGGGAAGTTGTAGAGATCAAATGAGATAAATACTCCAAGTTCTGGCCACCCTAGGGGCTCAGCATGCATTAGCTTCCTTCTTTCTGGATATCTAGCTCGAGGAACCGGAAGATTCAAAGACAGATTGAGAAACAGAGACAGAAAGAGTGTCTCGAAGCACACTGAGGTTTCTTACTACTGCGATTAGCACTCGTGCCTTGAATGACAACCAGTCCTGAGACGCTTAGTTAAAATCTAACGTCACCTACAAAACCTGACCTGCACCTTTTAACGCCATGCCCAGTTGTTATTGTGCTTTGTGGTGACTGGTTTTGGATTGTGAGGGGGACTCATAAGTGACTGTCATTGGCATGCCCAGCATGCGGCGGGAGTTCAGCTTTTCTTTTACTACTTTGTCAGCCCCACAGAACCCTTCACTGTATTTCCCCAAATCATGGTTCTCCACCAGAAGTAAGATTCAGAACACCAGAGGTCGGCCGGGTGCAGTGGCTCACTCCTATAATCCCAGCACTTTGGGAGGCCGAGGTGGGCGAATCACAAGGTCCTCAGGAGTTGGAGACCAGCCTGGCCAACATGGTGACACCCATCTCTAATAAAAATAGACAAAGTTAGAGTAAGCTGAGATTGTGCCACTGCACTCCAGCCCAGGCGACAATGCAAGACACCGTCTCAAAAAAGAAAAAAGGACCACCAGAGGTTTCTACAAATTCAGAGGTCCTGACCCTTCCTCCCACCCCTTAGCTATCATATCAGAATCCCTGGGTGTGGCCACTGTCATTTTGAAGGGTTCTCCAAGTGGCTTCAGGGTATTCCCGCTCCCCACAACCTAACCTGGGATCTACTGGTCTTCAAATTGCAAATCCTAGCCCTGGAGATCCAAAAATCAATTCGAATCCACCAACAATGTGTTCAGAATGTGAACTTCTCCCCAAAGGACCATGTCTTATTTTTCCCCATGACCCCTTCAGAGGCACTGGCTTCAAGAATGAAGTCTTCTAGATATCATCACACAGAGGATAGAGTTCGTATCTCCAACCTCCAACTCCCCTTCGTTAAAAAAACGAAGTCATCCAGAAAACATAGACCCTTAGCAACCAACTTTAAGATGGGTGGAAGCAAATGCCAAATGGAAGGACCAAGAATCTAGCCAGCAAAGTAATCGGCATGGAGAAGGGAAGGTCAAGAAGGCGGTGAGGCTCCCTTGATTGGGCCTTGAAGGCTGAGCAGGATTTTGACAGCAGGTGAAGGGAATCAGGTATTGCAGACAGGACAACAGTTGCCATCAGGCCTCAGCTCACACCTTCATACTCCTGATGCTTTTATTGGCCCTTATTTTCCATTTGTGAAATGAAGGGTAGAAAAGCTCCACATGTCCCAGGGAGACAGGGCTGGGGTGGAGGAGCCCGGCCTGCTGGGCCCGAAGCAGACGGTGTGGCTTGGCCCAGAACTTTCACTAACCCACGCTGCGGCCCAGGCTTCTTTGTCCTGTGTTCGTGGCCCATTTCTCAGAATATACTGGGCCACCATATACAGAAGCCACAATCCACCCATGGGGACTGTGCCCAGTGATCTCGAGGGGAGAGATACAAATACTGGGGCTGTGGATACTCAGGGTTAAATGGAGTCTTTCAGGCTCCAAGAACAATGAAGGTCAAGAAGAGAGTGATCAGACGAGCTTACTTGCGGGAGGTGGCACCTGGCCAGGCAGGAGCGTCAGCATTCTTCCACCTCCCTCTGACACCCAGTCCATGACACTGCCTCCCCCACTCAAAACCAGGCCTCCAGGTTCCTACCATGCAGCCACACAACCCTCACCCAACCTGGCTGGGACCACTCATCCACCCAGAGGTCACCCAACATCTTTTGAGGACTTGGTCACCTGGCTCAGGGTCTTCCTGTGTCTCTCACCTCCTGCTGTCAGCCTGGGGAAACTGAGGGCCCACATGGACCTCCCAGCATCCTCCCTTCTTGGCTCCCCTTCTCCAACGACCTTCTTCTCTCCTCTTCTGCCACCCACATGCCACCTGGAATGTCTCCTGTGAAATCTTAAACTCCAGCACCTGCCTCTTGGGTCACACCTTTTTTCCCTTCTTTCCAGAAAACCTGGTCTCCATTCGCAGAGATTGTCCAGTTCTCCCGTTCTGTCTCACTCATTCGCACTCCCGGGCTGGAGCGCCGGCTTCTGCCAGCCCATCCGCTCCTTCCTGGCTCTACTTTGCCCCCTCTTGACCTGCCCGTGGTTGGCTACATCATTCATTCTCCCGGCACCCTCGATTCCCACACCCCCTCGCCCTGCCTTTCCCAGCCCTGGAGGACTCCAGTCATCTGCTTTCTCCATTGAGATTCCCAGGCTGCTAGAAGGCATAGGAAAGTCACTCAACCGTGCAAACTAGTGCCACTCCAGATTTATGGTCCCTGACTTCAGCCTGGCCCTTCAGCTCCTGGGCTGCTGGTGATCAGCTCCTGTTCTGAACCTTACCACACTTTCAGGCTTCCGGCCTGTCCCCTCCCTCGCGTGTAAATGACAGAGATAGAGATCCTCTGAGTTCCCTTAACTGCCCCTCCTCTTCTTGCTAACTACAGACCCAACCCCACCTCTTCCCAAGAGTAGTTTTCACTAGCAGAGCACCCAGCCCTGGTGCAGCTTTCTCTTCCCTCAGCTGCCGCGACACCACCCCCTCTTCCAGACCTTTTCTTTTTTTTGAGATGGAGTCTTGCTCTGTCACCCAAGCTAGACTGCAGTGGCACGACCTTGGCTCACTACAACCTCTGCCTCCCAGGTTCAAGCAATTCTCCTTCCTCAGCCTCCTGAGTAGCTGGGATTACAGGCGCCCACCACCGCGCTGGGCTAATTTTTGCATTTTTTAGTAAAAACGGGGTTTCACCATTTTGGCCAGGCTGCTCTTGGACTCCTGACCACGTGACCCACCCACCTCGGCCTCCCAAAGTGCAGGATTGAGCCACCGCGCCTGGCCCCGGACCTTCTCTTCTTTACCACCATCCCTCCCCTGTCTCTCCCCTGCTTCTCCTCTGCCTACTGCCTCTATGCATGTTTCCCAGGGCTCCAATTCTGGTCTTGCCGTGCCCCTGCACCCCGGATATTCCCGTCTAAACCCATGGCTTTGTGTTCCTATAACTCTGATATCTGCAGCTCATGTCCAAGCCCTCCTTCCTGGTGAACCTGCATGTTTGCCTGTGTATCCCGTAGGTGCCACCAAAGCAGCACGTCCTCAAACAGTCCTCTGAGCTCTGGCCTCAAACCTCCACCTCCTCGGTCTCTGGATGTTGACTTGGAGCATCACCATCCCGCAGGCAGCCTGCAAGGGACCTGGCAGTTTCCTCAGCTCCGTCCTGGCCCCTCCCCACACCCCACACAGTGTCCTATCTACGCTGTCTCAGAGACGGTTCCCGAATGTGCCCTCTCAGTTTTGTCACACTGCTGCTCTTTTTTTCTAGTGCATTATCTTTTGCAATAGCCTGTAGGTTCTCCTTGCTTCTGACTATCTCTCACTTTTATATTTAAGCCAAACTGCCTTCAATGGCCCACAGAGACCTTCACATTCCAACACATCCAACCTCTCTCTGCTCTCCTTCCCTGCCTCTCTCTCTCTGCCAGCCCCAATCCAGCTGCCTCCTGGACAAGCTAGAACTGCTCTTACCCCCATAATCATGCATCTGCTGAAGCCTCTGGATGGGATACCCTCCTTCCCTATTCCTTGACTGGGAAAACTATTCTTCCTCCAAGAGCCAATTCCAAGGTCACCTTCCCAGACACCCCAGCGCCTCGGGCAGAATTAGCTGTACTCTTCACTCTGTTTCTCTGTCCTCAGTTTACCCAGTCTACATCTGTTGGAGATTCACTGGTTCCAGTCTGGGGCTTTCATGAATAATGCCTGCCATGAACATTCTTGTACATGATTCACCTCTGGGGTACACATGTCTGATTTGACTGCTTAGATGCTGACCGGCTGCTTCTGGAGAGATACTTGAGAACTCCTGGTCCAGATCTTCACCAGCACTTCATTTTATCAGACTTTTACATTTTTGCTAATCTGGTGAGTGTGTAGTAGAATCTCCTTGGGATTCAATTGGCATTTCCTTGATTCCTGATAAGACTGCACACCTCATATATTTATGGCCATTTGGATTTTTGCATATTTATGTATTTGATCCAGTTTTTCCACTGAGTTGTCAGTCTTCTTACTCCTGTGGGGAAGTTCCTTACAGTTGCTGGAGCTGAGCTCTTTGTCGGCTGATGTGTTGCAAAATGCTTTCCTGCTCTGTGGCTTCCCGTTCACTCTCTTCATGTCACCTTTTGAAGAGCACAACCTCATTTTAATGCACTCGAATTTGTCAATCTGTTTCTTTATGGTTAGTGTTGTTTTGTGTGTTAAGAAATCTTTCCCTACCCCGAGGTCACGGAGATATTTTTTACCTTGTCTTATAAAGGCTTTATTGTTTTGCTTTTCAGATTCGGGTCCACGCTCCACCTGGAACCCCACGGCACTTGGTACTTACTTCTGTAGCACTGCTAACTCCATCTGTTTATATGCCTGCCTCCTCCACTAAACAAAGACCTCCTTTAGGGCAAAGTACAAATCTGTTTGTTTCTTTTTTTTCCGAGATGGAGTCTCACTCTGTCACCAGGGTGGAGTGCAGTGGTGCGATCTCGGCTCACTGCAACCTCCACCTCCCAGGTTCAACCAATTATCCTGCCTCAGCCCCCTGAGTAGTTGGGACTACAGGTACATGCTACCACACCCAGCTAATTTTTGTATTTTTATTAGAGATGGGGTTTCACCATGTTGGCCTGGATGGTCTCTATCTCTTGGCCTCCCAAAGTGCTGGGATTACAGGAGTGAGCCACCACACCCAGTCCAAATCTGTATTTTAAATCTTTGTATTCAGAGGTTCTAACACAATGCCTGGCACACAGTAGGCACTTTATCAATGCTCTCGAGTGCCTGGATTGCAGAACCCAGGTACAGCTGCTTCCAAACAGGAAGGAAGGCCCTCTCTTCCCAGGACTCCCACCTTTGCCGACTCTCACCCTCCCGCCAAAAAGCACATGTGTGTACTGAGCTCATGCGTGCTGAGTTCGTGGCTCAAGTGTGGACTGAGTGCCTACTGTGTGTGGGTGCTGGGCACAGTTTTAGTGGTGCAGAGCCAAAGACGGCGAAGGCTCCACCTGTTCGGAACTCAACACCCGGAATCTGCTTTCCTGACGCTGTTCAGAAAGCCCCACACTGATCTGGAGAGCCAGAGAGTCCTGGGTGCAGATCCCAGCTCTGCCTCCTATCATCTGCATGACCTTGGGCAAGTCGCTTCAGAATTCTGAGTTTTCAGCTTTCTACTTTGCCAAGAGGGAAAGCGACCGACAATTTCCTGGGTTGTTGAGAGGACTGAGTGGAAGAATAAACGTTGAACGCCAAGCAGGTGCTGGACATGTAAGTGTCTAAAGATTGTTGAGTGGCGAAAACGATGGGGTGGATGAGTAGAGGAATGAGCCAGTGAGAGGGGGATGGGCAAGGAGAGAGAACTGGGAGGGGCAGCAGGCAGGAGGCGGGGGCTGCTGGGTCCTGTTGCAGGCCTCCCTTGTCATAGTAACTGCTGTCAGCAAATGTTTCCCAGACAGGAATCCCCTTCAGGGCTCCCTTCCCCAACCCACTGCATTTGTTGACTCAAAACCTCCCGATTGCCAATTTAGCCTGCAGTAAGGAAGCGGGTGGGGAGGGGGAGAGGTGTGGGGGGGGAGTGGAGCTGGGCAGAAAGGGGTCTTTGTCTGAGTGCCGTGTGGCATTTCAGATTTCAGTGGAGGGGTTTGCGTTGCCTTTTTTTTAACCTCCTAAAGAGTTGAGTGGGCTGCACTTGCAGTAAGAGGTATCAGAATGAGACAGCAGGGAGGACTTCCAGTGGGCTGTCTGTATTGGACGGTGGAACAATGGAATGGGCTGCCAAGGCCCTGGGGAGTCTATCGGAGGCTTAGGTACAGATGCAGGGGCGCTGCTCCCATGGAGGGACGCAGAGGGTCTCAGCCCCAGGCTCTCCCTCCGCAGCTCCTCTCCCTCCAAGTCTGGGAAGCTCTTTTATTTTCCTTTTTTAAGGAAGGAAGTCTCACTGTGTTGTCCAAGCTAGTCTCAAACTCCTGAGCTCCAGCGATCAGCCTCCTGATAGCTGGGACTACAGGCATGTGCCACTACACCCAGCCCCCAAAAAGCTGTTCTGAGCCCAATAGCCCCTGGGCCATCCCGCTGCAAAGCTGGGCTCGGGCCTCTTGTCACATGCCATTCTCCTGTTCCAGCTCCCTCTCCTGGGGCTCCTATTGGGGCAGCCCTGGATCCTGGAGGGGTCACGGCTGGTGCCAGGCTTTCCCCCGACCCCGCAGAGTCCTTCCACGCAGCCCTACCTTCAGGCCTGCCCCATCAGCCTGCCCATCACCCCCAGCTCACAGCCAAGGAGAGGAGCCGACAGGCCCTGCCTCCCGCCACCCGGACCCCAGGCCCTGGCATCAGGCCTTCTCCTCTCCGACACCCTCCCTCCACCTCCAGGTGGCTTCCTGCCTCCTCCATGCGTGTGGGTGTGCCGGTTGACAGGCTTCTCTGGGGCTGCCGTGTGCCCTGGTGTCTGTGCTCCTGTCCCCACCGCTCTCCTTTCACTGCCTTACTCCTCTCTGTCTTCCTTGCTTCCTTCTTGTCTCCTGGTCTGTGTCTCTCTCTGGGACCCTGTCTTTCTTTTCATCAGTCTGCTTCTTTGTCTGTGTGTGTCTCTCAGTCACCCTTCTCTCAGTCTGTCTCTGAATCTGTCCGTCTCTCTTTTGGTGTATGTGGCTCTGTGTCCCCCTCCCTTCTTCTCTGTCTCTGTCCCTCTCACTCAGCATCCCTGCTGTGTCTCTCCAGCTCCAGCTCTGGCTCTCCCTCTGAGTCTCTCTTCTGGGCACTCAGTAGGCCGGTGTCAGAGCAGAGCCTGCCCCGCTGACAGGCCACTTTCCCCAGTAGCCCCACCCCTGGGGCTGGCATCACCCCTGGGGTCAGGCTTTCCCCACAGCTGCCAGGCGAGAGCAGGCCTTGTGGCCCCCAGCCCTGCCCCGAGAGCGGAGTCCTAGGGGCGTACAAACCACCTTCATGCAGCACCTTGCCGAGGGCTCCTTCCTCTCCGTCCCTCCTCCCTCTCCCGAACTTCCACTCAGTGCCCTGCATCCCCTACCCCCGAAGTCACCAGGCCCTGGCTGTGAGCGTAGCTCCACCCAGAGCTCCACGGGGGCACGGCTGCCGGGATTCCACCCTGACACCCTCAGGAGCTCTGAGGCCAGCTGCGGTGTCCGCACACCCGCACATGGAAACAGTGTGGATAGCACAGGGCCCAGCATGGCCACAGACAGAAAATCCCAAAGGAAGGGAGACACGAGTCAACACCAGCTCGGTTAGATTCAAGCTGAACAGGACTGCGTCGAGTGGAGAAGGCCACAGAGGACATTCAGATGACAGGACCCCGCCTGGCACCAGTGACAAGGGTGGAATCATTGAGGGACCCTGAGGGGTAGTGGCTTCAGGGCTGGAATTAAACTTTGTGCACACCCTTGAGAGTAAAACGATGAAAAGCCATTCTCATGGAGGGTCGCGGCGGGAGGCAGATGTCTTCAGAAGTGACGATGACATCGAAATTGGATTCCGAATCCACTCAAGGTGAAGGAGACGGAAAAGGTATTTCAGGCTAGAGAGCCAGCAAGGAGGAAGAGAAGTGCTCAGAGAGGCTGAGCAGTGTTGGGGACACAGGATAGAACAGCGGGAGGGGGGGGGCCTGGTGCGCACCCCAGGGGTCTAGGCTCTATCTGCAGCTGCCAGGGGGGTGTTTTGAGCAGGAGAGTGACACTGTCAGGTTCTGTTTTTGCTTTTTGATAAGTCACTGGCAGCTGTTTGGAGAATGGGTGGGCAGGAAGGGAGACTGAGGCAGGGAGAGCAGCCAGCAGCGACTGCAGTGGTCCCGGACAGCCGAAGAGGGGATGGGAGGACGCCTGCAGGACATCTTCCGAGGCAGACCGGAAAGGGTGGGCAAGGAGGAAGTGGGGGGTGTCTGACGCTTCCAACTCAGGACACTAGGGAGGTGAGGTGTGGAGAAAAAGACCAAGCACCTTGGGTTGAAATGTCCGTGGGACTTCCTGGGGTAGAACTCCCGTCCTTCCACTCCTGGAAGCTGCGCATAAGGTGTGGAGGCCTATAGGTGGCCTGGGTGGTGAGAGAGGTCTAGGAGTTGGCAGTTTCTGAGGCCAAACAGAAGCTGAGCTTGGGGCCAGGCGCGGTGGCTCATGTCCGTAATCCCAGCACTTTGGGAGGCCGAAGTGGGTGGATCACCTGAAGTCAGGATTTCAAGACCCGTCTGGCCAATACGGTGAAACCCCCCCTCTACTAAAAATACAAAGATTAGCCAGGCATGGTGGCGCGTGCCTGTAATCCCAGCTATTTGGGAGGCTGAGACAGGAGAATTGCTTGAACCCGGGAGGCGGAGGTTGCAGTGAGCTGAGATAGTGCCACTGCACTCCAGCCTGGGCAGCAGAGCAAGACTCTGTCTCAAAAAAAAAAAAGAAGCAGCTAAGCTTGGGTCTAATCTATTATGGCTGGTTCCAACTCGAAAGCAAGAAAGGAAGAAAGGGGTACAAAGTCTCTGGAAAGACACTGCCTGATGCCTGCCCTGAGTCCACTGCCCCAGATTCTTCTCACCCACAGCCCCACCTGCCCACAGTGCCCCCCTCCACACTCACACATGCACACATTCGTGCACACACACCGAGAACTGGATCAGCAATGGCACAAATGTTTCAGGCCAACCAACAAGTAATTTTGAATGCAAATTCCCTCCTTCCACCCCCACTCGTTCCTCACACAACTGCTCTCCAAGCAGCTGGGGGCAGGGTCTGGGTGGGGGGCAGGGAGGCAAAAATAAATCCCATTTTCTGCTCCTTTTCCATGCTGGGCTGCAATCCCCTATTGCCTCCCCTCCCTCTCCACAGATGGGGGATTAGACTGGCCTCAGGTTGGGCTCTGCCTGTGGGAGGGTGACAGGCAGGGCAGGGACTGAGCTGGGGAGGGGTGCAAGTGTTCAATGACGAGTCTAAGAATAGCAGCTTCCATCAGACACCCTCTCCCACTTGCCATGGCTCAAGTTGTTCCTGCGTGCGGGAGACAGACAGATATGGAGCCATGTATATCTGTGCATGAGACAAAGGCCAAAGCCGGGGGTGCAGTTGTGGGGGACAAGCTGACAGGCAGATGGCATGGATGTGACTGGGAGAGGCTGGAGACAGAGCGACCCATGTGACAGTGAGATGGCAAAAGAGGGAGAGCATGCTCCGTGTGTGTGTCAGAGGCTGTGTGCATGCCCTTGTGAGAGAGGCTTCTGCTATGTGGAAGAAAAGGCCAGGCAGGCAGGGGCGGGCAGGCAAGGAGGGGTCGGTCCACTCAGGGCATCTGTGAGTGGCTGAGGTGGGGGCAGCACATCCTGCTTTACTGGGGCTGGGAGGCCTCTGTGCAGGGCAGTCAGGTGGCAGCAGAGAGAACCAGAACGCTGTCTTCTTCTGTCTGCAGTGGAACAGAAGGGGAGGGAAGGTGTGAGGTGTGCACACGTGGGTGTGTCTGAGGGTGGGCTCAGTGAGCAAGTGTGTGCTGCATACAAGGATGTGTCTTGTATTCATGTTAGCTGTGTGTATGCGTGAGAGTGTGCTAGGGTATGTCTCTCTTTGTATACGTGTGTACAGTTTCTGAGTGTGTGTGTTTATGAGCATCTGTGAATGGATGTGCATCTGTGTGTGAGTGTGAACATGAATGGGCACATCTATGTGGAACATGCATGTGTATATATGAATGTGTATCTATGAATGTGTACATGTATGGGTATGTGTGTATATGGATGTGTATGGCTGTGTGTGTCTGTGTGTATGTGTGCTTAGAGCATGTGTGTGGGCCAGCACTTTGGGAGGCGGAGGCAGGCAGATCATCTGAGGTCGGGAGTTCAAGACCAGCCTGGCCAACGTGGAGAAACCCCGCCTCTACTAAAAATACAAAATTAGCCTGGTGTGGTGGCCCATGCCTGTAATCCCAGCTACTTGGGAGGCCGAGGCAGGAGAATCACTTGAACCCAGGAGGCAGTGGTTGCAGTGAGCCGAGATCGTGCCATTGCACTCCAGCCTGGGCATCAAGAGCAAAACTCCATCTCAAGGAAAAAAAAGTGTGTGTGTGTGTGCAGGCGCGCGTGCACATGTGTGTGGCTGTGCTTGAGTGTACATGTGTGAGTGTGTGCTTGAGTGTGCATGTCTGAGTGTGTGTGCATATATGTGTGCTTGAATGTGCATGTGTGTGTGCTTGTGTGCGTCTGTGCGTGTGTGTGTGCATGTGTGTGTAGGCACACGTGGGATCCCAGGCCCTCAGCCTGCTCAGCCACCCTCACTTGCCTACAGCCCCCAGCAGCTGGCGAGGGACTGTGCAGCTGGGTCTCTAAACTCATCTCCAGGTTTCCAGCATAGAGCGAGCTAAAGACCAGGGCCAGGGGCAGGAGGCTGCCTCATTCTCCCACTTTCCAGGATGGAACAGGAAGAGCCAGTGCCCGTTTTATGAGCTTGCGGTGAACACACCCAGCCACCCGCCTCAGCCTGTAGTCATTAGCTGGCAGTGCCGGGATGCTTCGGTTTACTGACAGCAGGTGTTGGGGGAGGGGCGGACCGTTTGAATTTCTGTATGTGAATCACAAATGCCAAGGGAGATCCTTAACACAGACCCAGACCTAGACAGACCATTTCTCCTCCAGCCAGCCCTTCATGGGGGGTGCGGTGCCCTGGCCTTGTCTTGGGAGGATGGCTTCTTCCCTGGATTTGCCCAATCGGGACCCCCAGCCTTGACTTCATCAGCCAGTGAGGGTCCACCTCGCAGGTATCTGACCATCTCTAACCTCGCCTAGAGGGGTTCTTTAATTCAGGACGTAATGAAGCCAACTAAATGGTTCGTTGAGAATGACTAACCTCTACCTTGGAAAGAAAATCATAAACATTTTACTACCTGGCTAAGCCAAGCGTGATTACATGTGGAAACTATGGACGCTACTCAGTGGGATTTTGATATTAATTTCCAATTTCCTCTTCACCGAGGAACTGATGAAAACCCAGTCTCTGCGCTCTCCAGGCTAGAGTCAACATCTTCCACCGTCCATCCAAACTCCGCTGCTTCTCAGCCCCCCCACTCTGGCTCCAGGCTGGCTGCTCCTGAGTTCAGCCTTGGACTTAGTCTCCAAGGGGCAACTCAGGCTTGACTTCAGTACAACCTCTGCCCAGTGTATGAAGGAGAGCCTCCAGCGGCCAGTCCATTCTGTCCTCAGGCCAGCTGCCTGCTGTCACCAGGAGTGCCTCCCTGGTGGGCTCCATGCTGGCTGAGCCCCTGCGCTCCTTCCTAGTCCTAGCACCTTGCGTGTTGTTTGCATTTCTGGCCTGTTCTTCCTGCTCCTCATAGGGGTGCCGTGTTCTGCACCCACGGAATAAAGGCAGATGTGTGTTATTCCCTGCTTGGAGCCGGAGGCTGGAAACAGCTTGCCCCTTGGGCGAAAACAAGACACATCGGAGCTTTCCCCGACTCATCCCCTCCCTTCGCCCTCTGCCTACGGGAGCTGCCAGTCCACGCGCAATGTCGGGGGACCCTGCCTCACCTCGGCGATGCATAAAACAAGCAGCTTCAAGCAGGACCTAACTCTGGAGAAGGGTCCAGAGCAGGGTTAGGGTACGGGCACACCTCAGTCTGACTCTGCACCCTGTTGCCCAGGCTGGAGTGCAGTAGCACCATCTCCACTCACTGCAACCTCCTCCTCCCGGATTCAAGTGATTCTCCAGCCTCAGCCCCACCAAGTAGCTGGGATTACAGGCACCCGCCACCAGGCCCAGCTAATTTTTCTTTTTTTGTTGTTGTTGAGACAGGGTTTCACCATGTTGGCCAGGCTGGTCTCGAACTCCTGGCCAACATGGTGAAACCCTCCCTCATCGGCCTGGCCAACATGGTGATCCTCCCTCATCGGCCTCCCAAAGTGCTGGAATTACAGGCGTGAGCCACCACACTGGGCATTCACACCTTTCTCAAAGGAGCAATACGAGAATGAGAACGTATTAACAGATAAGGCCGGCACCTCACGGGCATTCGGAAACAGTACTCACCACTGTTGCTACTGTACTGACTCGGGGGATCCTGGACAGCACCCTGTGTTTTCCAAGTGCTGAATGAAATCAGAACCACCTGGGATACTGCTTAAAATGCAGATCCCGCGGCTGGGCGCTGTGCCTCACGCCTCTAATCCCAGCACTTGGAGAGGCCTAGGGAGGCAGATCACCTGAGGTCAGGAGATCGAGACCATCCTGGCTAACACAGTGAAACCTCGTTCCTACTAAAAATACAATAAATTAGCCTGTGTGGTGGTAGGGGCCTATAGTCCCAGATACTGAGGTAGGAGAATTGCTTGAACCTGGGGGGCTGAGGTTGCAGTGAGCTGAGATCACGCCATTGCACTCCAGCCTGGGCAACAAGAACAAAACATAGCCTCAAGAAAAAGAATGCAGATCCCTGGGCCCAAGGCTTTTGTGCCAGTACGTCAGGCCTGAGGCCCTCCATCTGCCCCTGCTGTAGCTGGGGAGCCCCGGCTACCTGTGGGAAGGCTGGGCTACCCCCGCCCCCCAGTCCCTTCCTGCAGGTATTTCAGAACTACCGAGGTCTCAACTCGCAGGGGGCTCCGGGGAAGCTGCCCCAGGTGAGGTCCGGATTGAGTTTCACATTCTCTTTGCCAGAGAGCACCCCGGCCGCTGCTTTGCTTTTGATTACAGGCAGCCTGGCACCAGGTAGCATGGCCTCTTCACCTGAACTGCCCGCACGAGGCACAGATGCTAATTACAGGGGTAAGTACTTGCAGATTTCCCAGGGACGACAAAAATAACGTTTGCTTTGTGGCTTGTGAGGAGGGAAGCTGGGCACTGAGGACTGGGTGCCTTGTAGATTAGACCTGTGGCCTTTCACCTCCTCCTGCCCCTCGGGTGCTCCCAGCAGCAGTGCTAATTAGAAGCAGGAGAAAAAAAGATCCGTCCTCACTCCCTACCCCCAATAGGCTGGAGGAGGTGGGGGAGAAGAAGGGGTTGTGCCAAAGCTCGATGCCAACAAGCATCTTTCTCGGGTCGGTCCTTCTCTAGCTGAGCAGGGCAGGAGAGGGACAAGAAGGGATCACGAATGGGGCTGCTGGGGCTAGGGCAGCTGGGACGGGTCCCCCCAGCGGCCCCAGGTGGTGGCCTCCAGGCTAACTATTATGGGGGGCAGAAGCAGCACCCTACCCGGCTGGGAAGGAGGTCAGGCCATCTCCTGGGTGTGAACGGCGCCGTGGAAGAGGAAAGTGCTGTGGAAATCAGCCAGAGCCCATCTGCCCAAGAGCAAGAATCTGAGGAGTCAGCCGTCGGGCTGGAAGGACACAGCGACCTCCCTCCTGGCTTCCTCCTGCTGGGGGAAGGAGGACGGCTGGATAATTGCCATAATTATTATTCGTGTTGTTATTCCTTATACTTTCATTAGCAGTATGGTTTTTACACACTAACAGTCACTACTTATCAATGGCCTACTGTGTGCCAGACACAGAAATAGGCGCTGCCCACCTGTGATTCGGCCTGGAGGGTAGGTCCACATTACGGAAGAGGATGCTGATGCCCAGTGAGAGACGCCCAGAGGCTCAGAGAGAGCGCTCAGAGAGAGACTCAGAGAGAGACGTTCAGAGATAGTCGCTCAGAGAGAGACTCAGAGACACCAGAGAGAGAGGCTCAGAGAGAAATGCTCAGAGAGAGACACTCAGAGAGAGACACTCAGAGAGAGAGATGCTCAGAGAGAGACGCTCAGAGAGAGACGCTCAGAGAGAGACGCTCAGAGAGAGTAGGCATCTTGGCTGAGATCACAGAGGGAGATGCAGAACAAGGTGTGCAGCCAGGGCCCCTGTCCTTCCCTAGTCTCAGGTGACAAGCTGTCCTTGGATGGGCTCTTCCCCAGAGGCCTGCAGGGCCCAAGTCAGAATGAGAAGGCATCCAAACACAGCTGAGCGGGGGACTCGGGGTGCATGACGCTGTGTCCCATAGAGCAGTGCAGTGATAAGCAGGCTTACAGGAGGCTCTGACCTTACTCCAGGCTGGTGGAAACAGCCTGGGAATCAGCTTGCTGTGCTGCAGGGAAGAGGCCTCTCCCTGGGTGTCGCACTACTCTCTCCCCTCCTTGCCCGCCTGAGGCTGCAGGTGATATGGAGGGGAAATGGAAATTGTCTGTGCAGGGAAGGGACCTGGCCTCTCCCGCTGTGCAGAGCTGGATAATTACACAGGTAAATCTGGGGTCAGGGTGGGTGGAGACCTGCTCTGCAGGTAAACTGGGGGCAGGGGTGAGTGGATAAAACCACAGTGTGACCCTCCCACCACCAGTTCTCTGTGGCCCAGGATTTACTTTTCTTTTTCTTTTTTTGAGACAGACGTTTTGCTCTTGTCGCCAGGCTAGAGTGCAGTGGCACGATCTCAGCTCACTGCAACCTCTGCCTCCTGGTTTCAAGCAGTTCTCCTGCCTCCTGAGTAGCTGGGACTACAGGTACATGCCACCACACCCAGCTAATTTTTGTATTTTTAGTAGAGACGGGGTTTCACCATGTTGGTCATGCTAGTCTCAAACTCCTGACCTTGTGATCCACCTGCCTCGGCCTCCCAAAGTGCTGGGATTGCAGGTGTGAGCTACTGTGCCCACCCCCCTGGACTTACCTTCACACTGTATCATTTACATCTTTTCATTCTGGTTTCAGTAATCAACAGGCCTCTACAACCCCTTCAAAAATTGTTGAAAAACTACTAGTTGGCCACTCACAGTGGCTCACACCTGTAATCCCAGCACTTTGGGAGGCTAAAGCAGGAGGATCATGAGGTCAAGAGATTGAGACCATCCTGGCTAATGTGGTGAAACATCACCTCTGCTAAAAATACAAAAATTAGCCAGGCAGGGTGGCGCACGCCTATAGTCCCAGCTACTCAGGAGGCTGAGGCAGGAGAATAGCTTGAACCCGGGAGGCGGAGGTTGTAGTGAGCCAAGATCTCGCCACTACACTCTAGCCTGGTGACAGAGCTAGACTCAGTCAGAAAAAAAAAAAAAAAAAAAAGCTGCTAGTTTTGGAGAATATGTTCAAGACAAGCCCCAGGCCCACCCACTTCCACCTCTCTCCTTCTGCCCTGGGCCTAAGACTTTTAATGCTCAGCTGTAGAGAAGGAAACCTCTCCTGACTCCTGACGTCATTCAGCATGTCCGACATGACCCTGTGTGCCCATATTTGTGTTCCTTTGAATTAAGGAGATTCATTAAACCTCTGGCAGACTTCATTTTTATTCCTTGATAAGAACTTTCAAATAAATAGATCCAGCCGTGGAAAGAATCGTTTGACAGAGCCATGTCCTAATTCTGGCTTGGGTAATGTGGTTCTCAAGTTGTCAGCTGGGAATGCGCAGGAGAGACCAGGCCTGGTTCCCACCTGCCGCACTGCAGACCTTGTGGGAGGGAATGAGCAGGCTGACCTTGACTCTGGCTACTTGGAGGGATGCAGGGGAGGTCTGGCTCTGCCTCCAGGGGCTTAGGAACAGCACCAAGATCTCAGCAGGCCCCAGGGCCCCAGGGCCTGGAAGCAGAAGCTCCTTCTTTTCCCCTGGGAGTTTGCTTCAGAATGTGCTAAACCCAGCTCCAGCGTACCCTGGAGCTGCCTGCCCAGGGACCACCTCCAGCTGCCATTTCTATTCTGAGCGGGCAGAGCCTGCGTCACTCCCAGCATCAAGTGTCCACAGAGGAAGCCACATGCTACTGAAAGCACCTCAACAGAGGCTCCACACACTGGAGTCTGTCCCAGGCCTGCTCCATGATGGGCTCTTGGCCACGCCTCTGCCCGTCTCCACACGGAAGACATTTATCAGACCGTTACCATGTCACCAGTTCTACATCTTCCCACAACCCTAGCTTCCCTATTTTACAGGAGACCGATGCTCAGAGAGATTAAGTGACTTGGCTAAGACCATACAACTGGGCCAGGTGTGGTGGCTCATGCCTGTAATCTCAGCATTTTGGGAAGCTGAGGCGGGCCAGGAGGTCAGGAGTTTGAGACCAGACTGGCCAACAGGGGGAAACCCCGTGTCTACTAGAAATACAAAAATTAGCTGGGCATGATGGTGGGCACCTGTAATCTCAGCTACTTGGGAGGATGAGGCAGGAGAATTGCTTGATCCCAGGAGGTGGAGGTTTCAGTGAGCAGTGATTGTGCCACTGCACTCCAGCCTGAGTGACAGAGCAAGACTCTGTCTTAAGGGAAAAAAAAAAGACTGTACAACTGGTAAGGGAAAGAGCCAGAAATGAACTCAGGACTCTTTATTTTTCCTAAGCGTTTTTTTTGTACTTTGGGCTCTGGGGTGCATGTGCACATCCTGCATCCTGCAGGATTGTTCCGTAGGTACACATATGCCACAGTGGATTGCGGTCTCCATCCGCCCCCCGCCCCGCCCGCCCGTCACCTACATCAGGCATTTCTCCCAGTGTTATCCCTCCCCATCACCACCCCCCGTTGTCCCTCCCCTCCCCTCCCCTTCCTTCCACCCCCCCCTCACCTAGCCCAGTGAGTGTTGTTCCCTTCCCTGTGCCCAAGTGTTCTCATTGTTCATCACCTGCCTACGAGTGAAAACATGCGGTGTTTGGTTTTCTGTTATTGTGTCAGTTTGCTGAAAATGATGGTTTCTAGATTCATCCATGTCTCTACAAAGGACATGAACTAGTCATTTTTATGGCTGCATGGTATTCCACGGTGTGTATGTTCCACATTTTCTTTGTCCAGTCTATCATTGATGGGCATTTGGGTTGGTTCCAGGTCTTTGCTATTGTAAACAGTGTTGCAATGAACATATGTGTGCATGTATCTTTATAATAGAATGATTTATAATCCTTTGGGTATATGCCCAGTAACGGGATTGCTGGGTCAAATGGAATTTCTATGTCCTTGAGAAATCGCCACACTGTCTTCCACAATGGTTAAACTAATTTACACTCCCACCAGCAGTATAAAAGTGTTCCTATTTCTCCACATCCTCTCCAGCATCTGTTGTCTCCAGATTTTTTAATGATCGCCATTCTAACCAGCATGAGATGGTATTTCAATGTGGTTTTGATTTGCATTTCTCTAATGAGCAGTGATGATAAGCATTTTTTCATATGTTTGTTGGCCTCATGTATGTCTTCTTTTGTAAAGTGTCTGTTCATATCCTTCGCCCACTTTTGAATGGGTTTGGTTTTCTTTTTGTAAATCTGTTTTAGTTCTTTGTAGATTCTGGATATTAGCTCTTTGTCAGATGGGTAGATTGCAAAAAAAAAAATTCGCATTCTGTCGGCAAATTCAGGACTCTTGAGAACTCAAAGGGAGCCAGTGATAGTGTATTGTGAACACAAGGTCCTGGCCTGCTGGCTGCTCTTGAAAAAACAAGCAGGGCTCAGGGACTACAGAACTAGCTCCTAGACTTTGAGGGCTGTTGGGAGCACCCAGCATCAGAAAGAGGATTCCATCCAGCCTGCAGCTGAGCAGGTGGTAAATGTTCCGGCCTGCAGAGATCCGAGTCACCAGTTCCGATAGGCAACTTCAACTCTACCAGGACAGGAATCTGAATGGGCCGGGTGGTGGAGCCTTGCCTGGGCCGGTGGTGGAGGTCGGAAGCATTTGACTGCGAGTAACAGAAACTCTGACTAACAAGGGTTTAATCAAACAGGGAGGATCATTACTCATCCTAATTGTCAAATAATGATTATCAAATAATCAAATACCTCTCCCATATGAGAAAAAGTTGGAGGTCGGTGGTATTGATTTGGCCACTCGAATGGTGACAGCAAGAAACCAGGTTCTTTCTGCCACCGTCCTGTGTTGGCATTTTGTGCTAATGCTTGTCCAGCTTAAAGCCTTCATGTGGCTGCTGCAGCTCCGGGCATCACATCTGCATTCAGGGCAGGAGGAAGAAAGAAAGATGACATCAGGGACATTTTCCCCTTTAATCGGGGTATTAAAAACCTCAACTTCCTAGTTAAAAGATTTAATAAACCGGTTAAAAACCTGAAAGGAGGCCGAGTGTGATGGCTCAGGCCTGTTATCCCAGCACTTTGGGAGGCAGAGGAGGGTGGATCACCTGAGGTCAGGGGTTCAAAACCATCCTGGCCAACATGGTGTAACCCTGTCTCTACTAAAAATACAAAATTAGCCCAGCATGGTGACGCATGCCTGTAATCTCAACTACTCGGAAGGCTGAGGCAGGAGAATCGCTTGAACCTGGAGGGCAGAGGTTGAGGTGAGCTGAGATTGTGCCATTGCACTCCAGCCTGGGCAACAAGAGGGAAACTCCAGTTCAAAAAAACAAAAACAAAAACGACAAAACAAAACAAAAAACCTGAAAGGAGGGAACAAAGTCTCCCAAGAGCCCAAAAATGGAGTCACGTGGCCACTTTTAGCTGCAAAAGAAGCTGAACAAAAGATGATGTGGCTTTGGCCTTCTGTGGTGGGATGGTGATGTGGGAGAAGGAGATTGCGAATGGCTTGTTAGTTCGCCAACCAGCAGAAGCTGCCATCGAATTCCACATCTTGGCCATGTCATGGCATTCAAAGGATACATTGCAGAAGTCCGTCCCGGTCAATGCACCTTTTTTTTTTTTTTTTTTTTTGAGACGGAGTTTCGCTCTTGTCACCCAGGCTGGAGTGCAATGGTGCGATCTCGGCTCACCGCAACCTCCATTTCCTGAGTTCAAACAATTCTCCTGCCTCAGCCTCCCGAGTAGCTGGGACTACAGGCATGCGCCACCATGCCTGGCTAATTTTTTGTATTTTTAGTAGAGACGGGGTTTCACCATGTTGACCAGGATGATCTCGATCTCTTGACCTAGTGATCCACCCGCCTCGGCCTCCCAAAGTGCTGGGATTACAGGCTTGAGCCACCGCGCCCGGCCCCTCAATGCACCTTTATACGTGCTGTTTCTGGGAATTGGGACCCCCATTCAATTCCTACACATCTCATATTTGCCTAACAAAGCCCTCAGTATATTCTGAAACTACTTTTAGAAGCAATTTGGCAACATGTGTCAAGGGCCATAAAAGTGTTCATAAATTTTGACCCAGTATTTCCACTTCTGAGAATTTATTTGCTCCAAGGAAATAACTTAAAAGGAAAAAGAAAAAGAAAAAAAACCTACATACTCCAGGATGTTCATTGCAGCATTAATAACAAGAAACAACCTGCCCGACCCGGTGGCTCACGCCTGTAATCCCACCACTTTGGGAGGCGGAGGTGGGTGGATCACGAGGTCAGGTGATCAAGAACAGCCTGGCCAACATGGTAAACCCCATCTCTACTAAAAATACAAAAATTGGGCCAGGCGCGGTGGCTCATGTCTGTAATCCCAGCACTTTGGAAGGCCGAGGAGGGTGGATCACGAAGTCAAGAGATCGAGACCATCCTGGTCAACATGGTGAAACCCTGTCTCTACTAAAAATACAAAAAATTAGCTGGGCACGGTGGCGCGTGCCTGTAGTCCCAGCTACTCGGGAGGCTGAGGCAGGAGAATTGCCTGAACCCAGGAGGCGGAGGTTGCGGTGAGCCAAGATCGTGCCATTGCACTCCAGCCTGGGTGACAAGAGCGAAACTCCGTCTCAAAAAAAAAAAAAAAAAAAAAAAAATACAAAAATTAGCCAGGCATGGTGGTACACACATGTAGTCCCAGCTACTCTGGAGGCTGAGGCACAAGAATCGCTTGAACTTGGGTGGCAGAGGTTGCAGTGAGCCGAGATCACGTCACTGTATTCCAGCCTGGCAACAGAGCAAGACTGCCTCTCAAAAAAAAAAAAAAAAAAAGAGCTTCTTCTCCAATAAAACACCAAATGGCGGATGACGCCGGTGCAGCGGGGGGGCCCGGAGGCCCCGGGGGCCCCGGGATGGGGAACCGCGGTGGGTTCCGCGGAGGTTTCGGCAGTGGCATCCGGGGCCGGGATCGCGGCCGTGGACGGGGCCGGGGCCGGGGCCGAGGCCGCGGAGCTCACGGAGGCAAAGCCGAAGATAAGGAATGGATGCCTGTAACCAAGTTGGGCCGCCTGGTCAAAGACATGAAGATTAAATCTCTGGAGGAGATCTATCTTTTCTCTCTGCCCATCAAGGAATCTGAAATCATTGACTTTTTCCTGGGGGCCTCTCTCAAGGATGAGGTTTTGAAGATTATGCCGGTGCAGAAGCAGACCCGTGCTGGCCAGCGCACCAGGTTCAAGGCGTTTGTTGCTATTGGGGACTACAATGGTCACGTCGGTCTGGGTGTTAAGTGTTCCAAGGAGGTGGCCACTGCCATCCGTGGGGCCATCATCCTGGCCAAGCTCTCCATTGTCCCCGTGCGCAGAGGCTACTGGGGGAACAAGATCGGCAAGCCCCACACCGTCCCTTGCAAGGTGACAGGCCGCTGTGGTTCTGTGCTGGTGCGTCTCATCCCCGCGCCCAGGGGTACTGGCATCGTCTCAGCACCTGTGCCTAAGAAGCTGCTTATGATGGCTGGTATCGATGACTGCTACACCTCAGCTAGGGGCTGCACTGCCACCTTGGGCAACTTTGCCAAGGCCACCTTTGATGCCATCTCTAAGACTTACAGCTACCTGACCCCCGATCTCTGGAAGGAGACAGTGTTCACCAAGTCTCCCTATCAGGAATTCACTGACCACCTTGTCAAGACCCACACCAGAGTCTCCGTGCAGAGGACCCAAGCTCCAGCTGTGGCTACAACATAGGGTTTTTATACAAGAAAAATAAAGTGAATTAACATTATAAAAAAAAAAAAAAAAAAAGAAAGAAAGAAACTAAGCCCCTAACAATAGAGGAATAGGTGATTAAATCAGAAGCACACTGACTGGATGGCGAATTGCCTGGTCATTAACAGCTGCTGATGATAAACATCACTTAGTAATGCAAAAAGGGGCTGTGATGTAATGCTATACTAAACAACAGCAAGCAGCCAGGCACACCGGTAATCCCAGCTCCTTAGGAGGCTGAGGCAGGAGGATCACTTGAGCCCAGACGTTCGAATCCAGCCTGGGCAACATAGCAAAACCCTGTCTCTTAAAAAAAAAAAAAAAAGTGTATATATATTTGTAATCAAATGCATTATTTGGATTGCATACTTAAATGATAAGTGCCTTGTAGACAAAGAAGTGAAGGGAATTTACAAAAGTTGTTGGGTTAAGGCACTGAAATTATAGGTGGAGTTTTTTTCTCTCCATTATTGAGAATTTCCGTGATGGTGTTATGTAGTTTTTAACATAATTAGGGTGGGTTTAGGATTAAAATATCCTGCTCTCAAGTCCCAGCTCAAACGCCACCTCCTCTGAAATTCTTTTTTTTTTTTTTTTTTTTGAGGCAGAGTCCTACTCTGTCACCCAGGCTGGAGTGCAGCGGCACAATCTTGGCTCACTGCAACCTCCGCCTCCTAGGTTAAAGTGATTCTCCTGCCTCAGCCTCCCGAATAGGTAGGATTACAGGCGCCTGCCACCATGCCCAGCTAGTTTTTTTGTATTTTTAGTAGAGACAGGGTTTCACCATGTTGGCCAACCTGGTCTCAAACTCCTGACCTAAGGTGTCCACTTGTCTTGACCTCCCAAAGTGCTGGGTTCCCAGGCGTGAGCCACTGTGCCCGGCCTCTGAAGTTCTTCTTTTGCTGGACCATGTACTCTCCTGGGGCTACAACCACGTCCAATTCTCCCTTATTCCTAACCCCTGATGGGCGCCAGGAATCAAGAAGGCCACATGTCACAGACAAGAACCCAGACTAAGAGCCCAGTATGGGGGAGGCGGCAAGGGATCAGGGACATGGACAATCAGGAACCAGGCACAGGATGTAAGTACCGGTCCAGGGCACTGGCAGGGAGCAGGGTTTGAGAAGTAGAGGCATAAAGCTGCCAGGCATTGAGTGACAGCTGGTCTTTCAAGTTATTTTAACTGCATTATTATTATTACATAAGTAAAACACATATACACACTCACTGGAAAAAAATTAAATAGTTCAGGCCAGGTGCAGTGGCTCATGCCTGTCATCCCAGCTTTGGGAGGCCAAGGCGGGCGAATTACAAGATCAGGAGTTCGAGACCATCCTGGCTAACACGGTGAAACCCCGTCTCTACTAAAAATACAAAAAAAGCGTGGTGGTGCATGTCTGTAGACCCAGCTACTCAGGAGGCTGAGGCAGGAGAATCGCTTGAACCCGCGAGGCGGAGGTTGCAGTGAGCTGAGATCACGCCACTGCACTCCAGCCTGGGTGACAGAGCAAGACTCCATCTTAAATAAATAAATACATACATAAATATATAAATCATTCAGATAAAGCCCCCCTTGGCTCCCACACAATCCCACTCACCTCCCTAGGGAGTGTCAGTTTGGTGGGAATCTTCCAGAAGATCTTTTCTGGTGCACAGTTGTGAATTGTGCATACACATTTATACAAACAGAGCCATATTGTTTTGTGATGTGTTTTTCTCTTGTAATGAGACCTTTTCACCTCAGGATGTAAAGGTCTCTCTACTTACCTGGTCCCCAGAAAATCATTACTAGTGTATACACTCAAAGATGTATTTAGGACTGAGTGTGGTGGCTCACACCAGCTCTCTGGGAGGCTGAGAAAGGAGGATCACCTGAGGTCAGGAGTTCGAGACCAGCCTGGCCAATATGGCGAAACCCCGTCTATACCGAAAATATGAAAATTAGCTGGGTATGGTGGCCACACCTGTAATCCCAGCTACTCAGGAGGCTAAGGCAGGAGAACCACTTGAACCTGGGAAGCGGAGGTTGCAGTGAGTCAAGATTGCTCCACTGCACTCCATCCTGGGCAACAGAGTGAGACTTTGTCTCAAAAACAAACAAACAAACAAACAACAAGAATGTATTTGGCCCTTTCTCTACCAAGGAACATTCCGGTTATTTCTGATTGTTCACATTCCATCACCACCGCAATGACCTCCGGTGAACGTGGCCCCTGGTACACTTGGAGCATTTCTCCCAGCAGAGACTTGGAATTGCTCTTATGAGGTTTGGGTGTTTTCCATTTCAGTAGGCACCGCCGGATCACGCTCTACACGTGCTAGGGCCATTTCCATTTTTACCAATGGTGATGAAGGTATTCAGCGCCCTTAGATTCTTCCCAACAGTGGCCATTGCAAATCTTTTTTAAATTCTGCAAATCTGACAGGTGAAGAGTGTGAACTCAGTGTAATTTTTTTTTTTTTTTTTTTTTTGAGACGGAGTTTTGCTCTTGTTACCCAGACTGGAGTGCAATGTCGTGATCTCGGCTCACTGCAACCTCCGCCTCCCGGGTTCAGGCAATTCTCCTGCTTCAGCCTCCCGAGTAGCTGGGGCTACAGGTGTGCGCCACCATGCCCAGCTAATTTTTGTATTTTTAGTAGAGACGGGGTTTCACCTTGTTGACCAGGATGGTCTTGATTTCTTGACATCGTGATCCACCCGCCTCGGCCTCCCAAAGGGCTGGGATTATAGGCGTGAGCCACCGTGCCTGGCCAACTCAGTGTAATTTATACTTGCATTTCTTTCTTTTTTTTTTTTTTTTTGAGACAGTTTCACTCTTGTTACCCAGGCTGGAGTGCAATGGCGTGATCTTGGCTCACCTCCACCTCCCAGGTTCAAGCAATTCTCCTGCCTCAGCCTCCCGAGTAGCTGGGACTACAGGTGTGCGCCACCATGCCCAGCTAATTTTTGTATTTTTAGTAGAGACGGGGTTTCACCTTGTTGACGAGGATGGTCTCGATCTCTTGACCTGGTGATCCACCTGCCTCGGCCTCCCAAAGGGCTGGGATTATAGGCGTGAGCCACCGCGCCCGGCCAACTCAGTGTTATTTTTACTTGCATTTCTTTGATGACTAGTGAGGCCGAGATGCTTTCATGTGTTTCTTGCCTATTTGCAGTTCCTCTTAGGTGAACTGTCTGTTCCCAGCACCTGTGTTTTCTTTGGTGTTATCTTTTGCTTGTTATGGTAGGAATTCCTTACAGACCGTGAATATGAATCTTTCTCTGTTGCACGTGTTCTAGACACCTTCTTCCAGTCTGTCACTTGCCTTTTAACAGTATTTACAGCATCTTCTGTTATACAGCAGTTTCAAATTTGGACATAATCAAATTTAGCAATCTTTTCCTTTATGGTTTCTGTGTTTTATGTCTTGCTAAAGAAAGCCTTTCCTGCCCCAAGGTTATAAACAAATTCTCCTATATTTTCTTTTAATAGTTTTATAGCTTTGTTTTTTTTTTTTTTCATTGAGCTCTCTAATCCATCTGGAATGTATTTCAGTGAATGGTGTGAAGCAGGAATCTAACTTTATGGTTTTTTCCATGAGGATGGCCAATTGTCTCTACAAAACTTGCTGAAGAGTCCCTCTTTTCCTATTGCTTTTTTCTAGCTTTATTGAGGGCTGACTGACAAATAAAAATTGTATATATTCAAGGTCTATGATGTGATGATTTGATATACATTCCATCGCGAATGATGACCACAGTCAAGCTAATTGACACGTTCATCACAGTTACTTTTGCATGTGTGTGGTGAGAACACTTAAGATCTATTTTCTGGGCCAGGCATGGTGGCTCATGCCTGTAATCCTAGCACTTTAGGAGGCTGAGGCGGGCTGATCACCTGAGGTCAGGAGTTCAAGACCAGCCTGGCCAACATGGTTGAAACCCCATCTCTACTAAAATACAAAAATTAGCCAGGCATGGTGGTGCATGCCTGTAGTCCCATCTACTCAGGAGGCTGAGGCAGGAGAATAACTTGAATTCTGAAGGCGGAGGTTACAGGGAGCCGAGATCGCACCACTGCACTCCAGCCTGGGTGACAGAGAGAGACTCCATCTCAAAACATAACAAAACAAAATACATGTATTTTTTTCTTTGCAAATTTCCAGTATACCATACAGTATTATTAACTGTAGTCACCATGCCGTAATTAGATCCCCAGCATTTTTCTTATAACTGAAAGTTTGTTCTGCTGCTTTTATTCATTTATTTATTTTTGAGAAAGAGTCCAGCTCCGTTGCCAAGGCTGGAGTGCAGTGGCGTGATCTCGGCTCACCACAGCCTCCACCTCCCGGGTTCAAGCGATTCTCCTGCCTCAGCTTCCCGAGTAGCTCAGACTATAGGCACCCACCACCACACCCGGCTAATTTTTTTGGTATTTAGTAGAGACAGGGTTTCACTGTGTTAGCCAGGATGGTCTCGATCTCCTAACCTCATGATCCTCCCACCTTGGCCTCCCAAAGTGCTGGGATTAGAGGTGTGAGCCACTGCACCCGGCCTGTTCTGTTGCTTTCAAATGCTACTTTATTACATAGTGAATTCCTCTTAATCCAGAGCCAATTTTTCAGCTCTCTGCTCAGTGACACTGATCCAGCTTGTCTTAGGCCAGCACACCATTTTAATGAGTACACTTTGGCGATATTTTGATACCTGATAGGGAAGGTTCCTCTCATTGCACTTCTTTTTCGAATATTTCTTGGTTATTCTGATACAATTATTCTTCCAGATTCGTCTTAGAATGGGCTTTTTCAATCTCTCCCTGCCCTGCCCCAAAACCCTGCTGTGATTTCGGCTGGCATTACTTTTTGAGTTTACAGAATCATTTGGGCAGAACTGACACCTGCACAGTATAAAGTGTTCTCACCTAGGCTGGGCGGGTGGCTCACGCCTGTAATCCCAGCACTTTGGGAGGCTGAGGTGGGCGGATCACGAGGTCAAGAGATAGAGACCACCCTGGTCAACATGGTGAAACCCCGTCTCTACTAAAAAATACAACAATTAGCTGGGCATGGTGGCATACATCTGTAATCCCAGCTACTCGAGAGGTTGAGGCAGGAGAATCGCTTGAACCTGGGAGGTGGAGGTTGCAGTGAGCCAAGATTGTGCCATTGCACTCCAGCCTGGCACCTGGTGACAGAGCGAGACTCTGTCTCAAAAAGAAAAGAGTGTTCTCACCTGACTGCTGCCTGCTTGCTTAGGGCTTATCTTCTGTCTCAGGCCTAAGTCTGACTTGACCTCCCTGAGCCCTGGCTCCGTCACCTCTGACACAAGAATGCCATTTCCCATTCCAGAGTTGGCGGAGGATTCAGTGAGAGCAAGTGTGGGAAGCGCCCGATGGTGAGCTTCTCGAGGGCAAGCCTCTTCCTGTTTAATTCTACAATCTGAGACCGGGAGTGCTTTGAACAGCCCTGAAGGGAACACGGTGTTTGTATTTAGGTAGACTCAGGGGCTGTGGGTGGAGGCAGGGGGCACTGGCATGGAAAAAGCAAACAGCTAGCACATCAATTACTGTGTTTGTTACTTGACATATATTATCTCATCACATCATTTGTCCTCAGAACAAGCCTGTGAGGTGGGTACTGTCATCCTCATTTTATGGCTTAGAAAAACAAGACGCAGACAGTGGCCTGTCTGGACTCCCAGTCCAGGGCTCTAACAAGTTGCCACCTGCACCCTCTGTCTTGCCTAGTTTGGGAGCTGATGGGAGCTTCTCCTGGTCATAAATAGTCCATAAAGGCTGGATGGTCTGCTGCTCCCTGTCTGAAGTCTAAGTAGATTTAGCCCCAAGACACCTACAGGAGCACACCGCACTTAGCACGATGTCCTGCACATATTAGGAGCTTGTTGAATTGGGTGGGGACAAAGTCCAAATGCCATGTGAGTGCTACGGACAGTGCAGTGACCGCTAGCTGTGATCAGAGGAAGGAAAGAGCTCCGTGGGCTGGGGAAATCAAGGAATGCTTCCAGGAGGAGGTGGGACTGGAACTTGACCCTGAGAAATAGAGAGGATTTAGACAAACAAGAAGAGAAGAGAGCACTCTGGAGTCCGAGTGAGTATAGCAGGTGAGCCCAGTGGGCTGGAAAGGCAGTGAGAGCAAGTAGACAGAGGCATTTCCTGAGGACAGAGGGCTGGGCTGGGCTGGCTGTATCTTCAGGCTGGAGCAAGGCTGGGAGGCTGGAATATCACGGACCTGGTATCTTTGAGGCCCATTTAGCTCCTCACGGTGTCCTAAGGTTAAGCTTCACTTTCCACATGCAGCCCCCACAGCCGGTTGCCATGACACCAAAACATACAGACCAGCCTGGGAAGTCAGCAGGGAGAGGCAGGAAGGGGCTGCTTTCCGTGTGCCCTTTGCCTGCCCCACATACATCCTGACCCCGTCTCCACCCTGACTTGGTCTCCCCATCCCATGCATCTGTGCGTGTATTTGTGCGGGCCCTCGGGCATGCGCTGGGTGCCCTCGGGTGAGTCCCTCGGCCTCTCTGAACCTCAGGATGCAGAGGTTTCCACGTCTGTGCATATTCTCCTGGTCACAGGACAGTCTGCCTTGCTCCCACTGGAGACAAACGGCCTCACAGCGTGGCCACTGTTAACACCCACACTCTGAGAGGAAAGAGAAGAACAATCTCATAAGTGTCAGATGCTTTACAGACAAGTTGCAGGTTGAGTTTGGAGGGTTAAAAATCAAAGCACGTTAGTTTGGGTCCTCTAAGAAGCCAACCCCAAGACAAAATTAGATATGCAAGAGATTTATTGGGAAAATATCTGTGAAGGGAAAAGGGAAGTGAGCCAGCAGAGGCAGAACTGTCAGATAAGGCTGCAGATCTGACCCTTGCCAGGAAGGGGAAAGGAGGGTTGGTTGAGTGAAGTCTCAGAGTCAGCACAGCTCTAGGAAAGTTCTGGTTGAACCAATTGGGAGTCCATGAGCTAAAGATGTCCTCAGTGTCCTCAGTGGGCCAGGCGCAGAGGCTCATACCTGTAATCCCAGCACTTTGGGAGGGTGAGGCAGATGGATCATGAGGTCAGGAGTTCGGGACCAGCCTGACCAATATGGTGAAACTCCATCTCTACTAAAACTACAAAAAAAATTAGCCAGGTGTGGTGGTGCAAGCCTGTAGTCCCAGCTTCTCGGGGGGTTGAGGCAGAAGAATCGCTTGAACCCACATGGTGGAGGTTACAGTGATAGTGGAGGTTGCAGTGAGCTGAGATGCCACTACACTCCAGCCTGGGTGACAGAGAGAGACTCTGTCTCAAAAAAAAAAAAAAGATAGATGCTTGGTGCTGCAAAGAAAAATCAACACTGAGAGAAAGGCTTTTTCAGCAATGCAATGTTTACCTCCTGGACTGCCAGAAGGGCACTCTCATTAACCATCTTGCCACGAGAGTACAAGGAACAAAGGAAAACACACAAATTTATCCTTTATGTATTTGGGGTTGTCCTTACTGCTGTGTCTGACCTCCCTCGGTTGGAGCCAGACCCCACAATCTAAACTAAAACTAATTGGCCAACAACTTAAAACGTTTCTAAACAGGTAAAAGCAGTGGAGAGCTGGGACACGCCTGTGAGCACGTCCAGCACAGACATCTTGGTTCAAGTACAAGGACATAGAACGTGTTACATGCCTGTAAGCACGGCATGTCTAACAGCTACATAAGATAGGGCTTCACAAAGTTATTATTACACTTATTCTTCAACAAAAAAGGAAACTTTAAAAAGGAATCTTTCTACTTCCCACAATGTCCTCAGACGAGCCCCGCATCTCCCAAGACCGGTCCTGTCTCAGCGCCCCTGCTGTGCTCGGCCTCGGGTGGGAGGAAGCCCATGGGAAGCGTGGCCTCAGCAGCTGCGGCCTTGGCTGCATTTTCATGGCCACCATCCAAAGCAGTGCGCGCCACCACCTGCTTGATACTGACACGATCGCAGCCCAAGGGAGGTCAGGGATTGAGGTATAAAGACGGTGAGTTTGGGAAGACCACGTTGTGAGGCTCCTGTTACTGACTATACAATCTTGATCGGGTTTTTTACTAATATGACTGAGTTGTTCTATAAAATAGAGCAACTTTTTCATGGGTTGTTAAGAAGATAATTGGGCCAGGCACAGTGGCTCACACCTGTAATCTCAGCACTTTGGGAGGCCAAGGCAGGAGGATCACGAGGTCAGGAATTCAAGATCAGCCTGGCCAACATGGTGAAACCCCATCTCTACTACAGATACAAAAAAAAATTGGCCAGGGGTGGTGGTGGGTGCCTGTAATGCCAGCTGAGACTGAGGAGGGAGAATAGATTGAACCCAGGAGGCAGAGGCTGCAGTGAGCTAAGACAGCACTGATGCACTCTAGCCTGGGCGACAGGGCAAGACTCCGTCTCAGGGAGAATAGAAAAAGAAGATAATGTAGGACCTGAAGCCTTCTCCCCCTAGCACCACTGGGGGAAAGCTAGATGGAACTGACTGACTGACAGCTGCAGTCAGAGGCCCAGAGGAGGAAGCCCTTTCCTTTTTCCTAAGGGAGGGTTGAGAGTTCAGAAGACTGAGGAATAAGGAGAGAAGGCAGACGCTCCCTGAGGCACACTCTAAGTGGACACGGTAGGGCCAATGGAGAGAACAGCTACAGATGGTCTGCACTGCCGTCTGGACATGAAGTGCTTCACAATCTTATAAAGATTTATAGTTTCTACAATTATCCCAAAATAAAAAGTTTACTCACAAGACATATCAATTAAGAGCGCCTTCAGCTGCAAATAGAAACCCAACTACCTGTGTCTTGGGCAGTAAAGTCATCTAATCATCTTACAAAACGGGAGGTCGAAAGGAGGGGTTAGACCCTCACTTACGCCAGGGTTCGGGTCAATGTTTCTTCGCTCCTCTTCACCTCTGCCCCATGGTCACCAGGTGGCTGCTGGTGATATCACACAACTCCAGATATCACACCATCACACAACAGGGTCCCGAACAGGAGGAGAGAGGAGGCATAAAATGGAGTGTTTGCCTGTCGTTTCTTCTTTTCAGGGAGAAAACGCTTTCCTAGAAGATGTCCTCGTAACGTCCCCTGGGCTGGAATGATACCACTCCTCAGCTGATCACTGGCAAAGCTACCTCTAGGCACATGGTTGCTTGGACCAGATTAGGGGCTGTCAGCAAAAAGGACTTCTTGGGTAGGCAGCAAAACTGGCTTGCTCTTTCCTTCCTCCCGCCCTCCCCCCCACCCCCCCGCCTCTTTCTCTCTTTCTTTCTTTCTTCCTTTCGAGGTGGAGTCTTGCTCTGTTGCCAGGCTGGAGTACAGTGTCGTGATCTCCGCTCACTCCAACCTCCGCCTCCCAGGTTCAAGTCATTCTCCTGCCTCAGCCTCCTGAGTAGCTGGGATTACAGGCACCTGCCACCATGCCCAGCTAATTTATGTATTTTTAGTAGAGGCGGGGTTTTACCATGTTGGCCAGGCTGGTCTTGAACTCCTGACCTCAGGTGATCCACCCACCTCGGCCTCCCAAAGTGCTGGGATTACAGGTGTGAGCCACCACGCCCGGCCTGTCTTGCTTCTTGTCGCATAAGACTGAAGGTTTAGTTGCGCAGTGGAGTACTTCTTGGGTAGGTAGCAAGACTGTCTTCCACAGTAAGAATTTCTGGAAACAAAATGAATGTCTCTGTCCCTCTGAGCATAGCTAAGGGGTTACACAACTCCGTAAACATGTACAGTGCAATGGGCACGATGATAAATGACATGCAAGACACAGCAGTCATGTCGAGAAAGGAATCCATTCAGTCGAAGCAAGGCAGGGGTTCCGGGGTGACAATAGTGGACACGGTCCATTATAGTGCAGCTGACAGACTCTTTGTCCTAGGGGTGGGAACAGGTCAGAGACAGCCTCGCACAATCTACATGTGAGCAGAATGCTGCCAGATGAGTAGGAGTGCACCGGGCCAACTGCGTTGGAGTTGAGGGATTCCAGCCACAGGACTCAACCCATGAAAAGCTATGTCTGTGCAGGTGAACAAATGGTTCAGTCTTTCTAAAGGTGCAAGTTCAAGGGTAGGCAGTGTGAGAGGAGGCCAGATCGTCCAGGGGCCTGGAATGTGGATAACGGGGAGCCAGTGGGAAGTTTTAATAGGAGACTGATTTAAATCAGTACCCACTTTTCAGTGACTGTGGCAACAACGTGAAGGACTCTCAGAAGCATTTTGCTGAGCAAAAGAATGCAAACTATATGATTCCATTTGTGAGAGTTCCCATAGAAGAGGCAAGACTCATCTAGGGAAGAGATCAGAGGAGAGATTGCCCATGGGAAAGGGGATTGATTGAAAAGGGTCCTAAGGAATATTCACGGATAATGGAAATTTTCTCTATCATTATTGGGGTGGTGGCTACATGGATGTAATATAATCATTAAAATTCATCAGGCTGGTGGGGTGGCTCACGCCTGTAATCCCAGCACTTTGGGAGGCTGAGGAGGGTGGATCACTGGAGGTCAAGAGTTCGAGACCAGCCTGGCCAACATGGGGAAACCCCGTCTCTACTAAAAATACACAAATTAGCCTGGGGTGGGGGCAGGCACCTGAAATCCCAGCTACTCCGGAAGCTGAGGCAGGAGAATCACTTGAACCCGGGAGGGGGAGGTTGCATTAAGTCAACACTGAGCCTCTGCACTCCAGCCTGGGCAAGAGAGTGAGACTCCGTCGCAAAAACAAAAAAATCATTAAACTGTACGCTTAAAATATGCACATCTTATTGCATTCAAGTAACGCCTCAATTTTTAAAAAGGTATCCTGGTAGATGAATGGTAAGAGAATCTAAAGGTGGAGAACCATTGAGAAGGCTGCAGGCATCACCCAGAAGGAGGACCCCATGGCCTGGCTATTGCAGATGTGGGAGCAGAGTGGGGCAGGGCTGGAGGAAGGTGCTGGTACCATCAGGAATAAGGCTGCTGAAGGGGCTGGATATGGGGGCTGGGAGCAGGAGGGAGAAAGAAGACTCAAGACCGCTCCTGGCTTCTGGCTTAGGTAACAGGCAGTCACTAAGACAGGGACCCCAAGAGGAAGTAGTCTGGGGGAAGAAAAAGTGAGCTCAGATGTGGCAACATTGTTTCTTCGGTTTTTTTAGGGGAGGAGTCTTGCTCTATCACCCAGGCTGGAATGCAGTGACATGATCTCAGCTCACTGCAACCTCTGCCTGCTGGGTTCAAGCAATTCTCCTGCCTCAGCTTCCCAAGTAGCTGGGATTACAGGCACCTGCTACCACACACAGCTATTTTTATAGTTTTAATGGAGACGGGGTTTCACCATGTTGGCCAGGCTGGTCTTGCCCTCCTGACCTCAGGTGATCCTCCCGCCTCCTGGGATTATAGGTGTGAGCCCCCCCACCCGGCCACATCGTTGAGTTTCTGAGGGAGATGTTCTTTAGGCCATTGACTATGTGGGTGCAGGTGTCAGGAGAGATGGGCCAGGGAGAGTTTGGCCCTCAAATCTGTGGAACTAGAAGAGTCATCCAAAGGAAACAAACTGAACATGACAAGATGGGAGGAGGCAGGGAGGCAGCCGGGGACGGAGCCTAGAGGGTACTGACACCTGAGGGCTGGTCAGGAAAAAGATTCCAGTCCCAGGAAGTAGGAAGGAAAGGTAAAATCCGGGAGGACTGCTGGGCTGAGGGAAGAGGAGGTAAATAAGCAGGAGTGGTCAGTTGTGTTCCATGTGCAAATGTCAAGCAGGTTTAGGCTCAGCAAGATGTCTGGGTGGATCTGAGACCTGCGCACACGACCAAAGGCCTGCACTCAAGTCACGCCTTGACCAGGGCACTCTCCACGTGTTCAAAACGCTGGCTTGAAAGGAACATGGAAGACAGAAGAGGAATCTACAAAGGCCCTTCTGCGATTCTGTTCGGTCAGTAGGTGCCCTTCATCGAGCTTCCACGTTTAAATAAGTGATGGTTCAGTTGCATGGAGGAGGACCGCGCAGCTGCTTGGAATCACGGGCTGGATGTGTGTGCACTTCTGAAGGATACCCACACCGCCCACCTGCTTTGTAAAAGGAAGTGATCCATCTGGGAGGATACGCATGGAACTGTCGACAAGGTTAACTCTGAGTGACGGGATGATGCATCATGTTTGAAGCAATTTTAACGTTTTTACTATTCTGTGCTTTCTAGTTTTTCTAGGTGTAAGAAATTGAATCTAGAATGTAGAGCTTGCTTAGCTGGATGCTGGGGGAAGAGGAGAGCCCCACCTCGGGGGAAGCCCCACCTGAGCCTTCCTATCGTCATAGCCATGGGGGAAGGGAAGGGACCAGGTCGGGAGCCTCCAGTCAGCACTGGCCAGGCTGGATGAAGAAAGCCTTCAGTGAACAGGCAAGTTTGGAGATGGCAGCAGGTGGCTCTGGGAGCACTGGGCACCCCTGGGGAGGCACCGAGAGGGCCCTTCACAGAGCCATCTTGACATGATGCATCCAGACCAGGGGAGAGTTGGAAAGAAAAGACTTTCGTGGGCTATGGAGACTCTGTTTGCCTGACCTGGCCAGTCCCAGACGGCCCTCCCTGCCTTTGCACATCCTGTTCTGCCTGGTATGCTCCTCTACGTCCCCTTCCTGGCAAACGCCTTCCAAAATGTAGACACCCTGTGGGAATATGGCTTCGGGGGAGCAGCCTCCTGTGGTAGACCGGCAGAGCAGGTTGCTCCCACACCCCCGTCGTCAGGCACCCCTGTCTATGCCATTGACCTGATCTTTGTGTGCCTTACCTGCTGGTGCACTGCACCAGGCCATTATTGCCCTAACATTCAGGAAGGTTCATCTGCCCCGTGAGCCCACAGCAAGCAGGGCCCTGGACAAACACAGAGGTTCTGGAGGGAATGAGGGAGTCTGAGAACGAACAAATGGGTCTGTGAATGGAGGGAGCCCCTATGGTAACCAAACGCTCCTGGGAAGTGACCCCACCCACACTCTGGACATCGGAGGCCAGATGCAGATGATGGTCTGCTCCCCATTCTGGTTGCCCGGTTTGTGGGGCCTGGGGAGCAGGTTCTGACCCGGTTTGCTACTCACAAACTAAAGACACTGGGGAAAGAAAGGGAGCGCTGAGAAAAGCCACCACCACCTGAGAGAAAGCAAGAACGGCAGGAACTCAAATCGGATCCAGATTCTGGCCCTTCCCGAACGCGTTCTGCGCCAGGCTTTGAAATCGAGATGAAACGCACAAAGACCAAGTTTAAGAACCACGGGCATGGTCTAAGGAGAACTGGACATTTCCCCACCTAAGGCAACACAATTAGGGGAAGAGAATGAAACTATCCCGATGCATAAGGCAGCTAAAAGGAACCCAGCAATTACATGTTAGTTATGCAGAAAGCTTCCCGGAGAACTAAAGTGGTAACGGACATGCCAGGAAAAGTGGAAATCAGGCCAGGTTCCTAAGGAGGGGTACACACAAAGAAATAAAAAAAGGCTGTGGAGATAAAATCAGAAGAGTTGTTCAGAAAAGAAATGGGATATAACTTGCACAAGGCGGCAAAGAATGAGAAAAACGTTTGCTAACTATAGCGGGCCAGAGAAAGGGGATAAGGAGATTGTTGGCACGTTTCTTTGCTGGAGAGAGAAAGCTTATAAGCAATGACACTGAAAAAGCAGAGCCTTTTAATTTTTTCTTAGCCTAAAAAGGTCAGCTGTGATCTCAAAACTGAAAGCGGCACTGCGTGGAATCACAGGCGGGCAGGAAGCCAAGGGGATAAGGCAAGAACTCGTGTATTCCCATCCACAGCCCTGATGACTTACATGCTTAGGTACTTAAGAAATTGGCCCAAGTTGGAGTCCGATCACTAGCTCTCACTCTGAGGGGATTTATGGAGAACTGGTGAGGGGCCTGGAGACAAGAGACCCAGGCAGCCAGTCCCTGCCTCTTTCCAAACCTGGGGGAAAGCAGATGCCTCTGCATGTGCTGGGCCCATCCACCAAGCTGCTATAATAGAAAACTACTGGGACACGTCGTCAAAAAATCAATCTGCAAACACTAGGTCATAAGGAATTAGGTAATAACCAGCACTGCTTTCCAAAGAACACATTCTGTCAGAGTAATCCAATTTCCTTCTAGGACAGAATGATGGGGCTGGTAAATCAAGAACGGCAAGAGACACATAATCTTCCTTAACTTCCAGAGCAAGGCATTTCACTTCACCTTCCAGGAGAAGTCTCAAAAGAGAAACTGGAGAAATGGAGGCCTGTAGTTGGCCTTTCTGGGGTTGGGCAAATGAAAAGAGGTTGAAGGGTTAGCCCAATCGGCAGTTCTTTATGTTATAGGTAGCGTGGATGGATTAGAATGGACAGAGGCTGGGGTGGGTGGGGTACTGTGCTGGCGGTAGCTGGACATGTCAGGGGAGCTAAGATGGACGGTGGGGGTAGAAATGGTGGTGATCACAGTCATGAAGGTGGTGAATTAGTTATACTGGTGGAGGTGGTGATCATGGTGGAGATGGCAGTTTTTGGGTGACGATGCCGGCAGTGGTACTGGTAGGGGTAGCTGGTGATGGTGGTAAAGATGGAAGCCGTGGTTGTGATGACGGTGGAGCTGGAGGTGATGGTCGAGGTGGAGATGATGGTGATGGGATGCTGATGGTGGTGGGTATGGAGGGTGTGATGGTGGAGATGGAGAGGGTGGTTGAGATGAAGACTGGGACAGTAGACCTGGAGACAGTGACAGTGGAAGAAATGGAAATGCGACAATGATGGCGGTCGGCGGTGGTCGTGGCAGCAGCAGACTGGCAATGGTGAATCCGGGCTCCGCAGCCCTCCTGCCTGCCATCCGTGCTGGCCACTCACACCAGCCTGTTCTTTCCACGTCTTAGCTGAGAGAAGCGGGCACAAGACTTTGAGCCCAGCCTCATTCTGGTGGTCACTATTCAGTTAGTCCTGGGGTCATGAGCCCCCTCTCTGCCCCCACAGGATGACTAGATATGGGCCCTGAGAGGCCTGTGTGAGGGGAGAATTTTCTCTAGACCCAAAGGGTGGGCCCAACCTGAATCCCCCATAGCCAAGAAGAGAAGGCCCCTGGGGCTCAGTGGAGGCAGGCTGTCTGCCTAGCCTGGAGCTCCCGCCCTGTTAGCTGAAGGCTATCCGAGCCCCACCCCAAGCCCCAAGAACTAGGGGGCTGGCAAGGCTGAGCTAAAGACCTTCCGCCAACTTGGCTTCCATCAGGATGTGGCTGTTTCCTTGAGTGAAAATCAGATGAAAACGCCCCTAGGTCTGCGGGTCTCAGTAGCCTTGGGGGCTGGAGAGACGGTGGGTTGCAGAGTCTGTGGTAGGCTTCATGGAGTGTGTGGTGCAAAAGGGGGTTGCCAACATAGGCTAGACCCCCCGAAACATTCCTGAGGCTGGGAACTCAGCTCCAGATGGAAAAACATCTTACCTACCTCCTTGTTCTCGGCAGGCCCCCCAACTGGCTGTGTGATCTTGAGGAGGCCCGTGAGTCAATTCAGCCTCCTGACATTCTCCCGTGTCCTGAAGAATTGGCAGAGATGACTCCTCAGGTCCTTCGGCTGCAGGTCCAGTTCCCTGTACGCACATCACACCCTGACTCTCCCCACCAGCCCATCGCAGCCAACCCGCCTCACCCACCCTCTCTGCCTGGAGGGCTAAACTTCTTGCCTGCTGTGGCCCTGGCGCAAGGCCCAGCTCAAAGCCAGTTCCGCTGCAAAGCCCCACTGCACCCAGCAGGCAGAAGTGACCTCTTCCTCTGCTGGACCTCCAGAGCCTTTGTCTCCCCTCTGGCTTGAATTGTCAGGCAGGAGGGTGCCATGCTCAGCACCTTCACCAGCTTGGCCTTGTTCATCTCCTGTCCCTCACAGCGGCCAGCCCTGCCCTGGCAGAGAGGATGATGCCAAGTGGCAAAGAGTGAGTGAATGTTCACATGGAGAAACTGAGGCACCAGTGGTCAAGTGGCCAAGGCTAGAACCCAGACCTCCGGATCCCCAGCACCTTGGCAGCCATGGCACTGAAGAGGCTCACACCCACCTAGTTCTTGCTTAGCGGACCCCAAGCCCGTGTGATGAGCAAACCGCTTGAAAGGAAAAGCAATTCTCCAAGATCCCATCTGTGAATTCCCAAAGTTCACAGACCCACCCTGGAGCAGTGCCAACGTAAGGAGCTGAAGCGCTAGTCTACGAAAATGTCTAACTGCAAAGAGTTCGTCTGTACAACTGCTAAAATATTTTAACATCACTGCAATTTACATCCAAAATGTAAAACTCTTCAGAGCACTCAGGAGCTCTGAAAGTAGACACTGGAGTTTGAGAAACACTGTCCTGGCTGAGAAACTAATTCTCAGGAAGGCGTGAATGACTGATACATCCTTTTCACCATGTTGCTAGGTCCAAGGGCAGTTTGCACTTTCCCGTATACCCTTAGAAAGAGCACGCTTCCAGTCTAGACAACATGGCAGGCAAGACCCTTCTACAAAAAATTTCTAAATTAGCCAGGTGTGGTAGCGCATACCTGGAGCCCCAGCTACTCTAGAGGCTGAGGCGGGAGGATTGCTCAAGCCCAGGAGTTCAAGGCTGCAGTGAGCTAGGATAGCACCAACTGCATTCCAGCCTAGGTGACGGGGAGACCCTGTCTCAAAAAATTTTTAAAAAAAGGAAAAAGACAATGCTTACTGTAACAGGCAGCTCATATAAGGTGAAACAGCAGCCCTTCTTGGGTCAGCCAGTAAATAGGGGGACTTGGATCTCCTCAAAAGCAGTTCTGTCCAGGATACCAACCCATGCTTTACTTAAGCTGGAGCGGGCTATGGAGCGGATGGGGGTGGAGAGAAGTTTTAGGTTCCAGTAACAAAAGGGATGGCTTCCTCAGGCTCCTTCCCCAAACTGCCACTCTGCTTCCCAATCAGCCCTGCTGATAGAGGGGAGATGGTCCTCCACAGCACGGCAGAGCCCACTGTTCCCCTTTGCCCCCCCGACTTCCGCCACACAGTGCACAGATGCTTCCTCCAGGCTGCACTCACAGACACTCCTCTCTACAGGAAAGAGCCATTTTGGCGGGTTGACTATTCTGTGGTTGTGTGATTTCTCCTCTCATGTTGCAAAAGACCGTGTGGTGATATTGAAGAGGCAGGGGCTTTTGGTTCATACGGATCTGAGTGCAAAGTCTGGCTCAACTTCTTTTTTTTGTTTGTTTTGAGATGGAGTTTTGCTCTTATTGCCCAGGCTGGAGTGCAATGACGCGATCTTGACTCACTACAACCTCTGTCTCCCAGGTTCAAGCAATTCTCCTGCCTCAGTTTCCCGAGTAGCTGGGATTACAGGTGTATGCCACCACGCCCGGCTTATTTTGTAATTTTGGTAGAGACGGGGTTTCACTATGTTGGCCAGACTGGTCTCGAACTCCTGACTTTAAGTGATTCACCTGCCTCAGCCTCCCAAAGTGCTGAGATTACAGGCATGAGCCACTGCACCCCGCCTCAACTTCTTTTTATGTGGGTGATCTTAGACAAGGTACTCGGCCTCTGTGAACCTCACTTTTCTCATCTATAAATTTAGGATACCACCTTCTAGTTCAAGGCCTGTTATAAGCATTAGAGACAAAGAATTAGGTGTTCCTGGTCCACTCCTAAGTAACGGTAGTCATCATTCTATTGGCTAAGGAAGGCTGTGAAAAGCCACATGTGTGCCGGTTGGAAGTGTGGACTCTGCAGCCTCACGGCCTGGGTCTGAATCCCAGCTTGGCCACATTCTAGCTGTGTGACCTTGGGAAAGCAACTTCAGCCCATGCCTCCAGTCCTCATCTATGAAATGGGGTCATGATTACAGTTATCTCACAGAACCGTTAAAAGGACAAAATCACTCAACACCTGGAAACACGAAAAGCAGTGTCTGACACAGTAAGCACTCAAAAGTATCCGCCACGTTATTATCATAATAGGCTGCGGTGAATGTGGCTATAGGGTGCGGGGTGCGGCCGCCACTGCCCAGTCCCACCTTTGCTAAGCTTAGTTCAGCAACCCATTCCCTCCCATCTGCCGCCTCCTCAGAGTACTGACTTTCCTGTTTTCATTTAGCACCGAGGGCCAGCCTCCCCCACTGTGGTAACCCTCATCTTCCCTGGCTCTTTCAGAAAGCTGAACCCATTCCTCTGCCCTCCCTGAAAACTGCCATCTTGGCTGGGCACAGTGGCTGGCACCGATAATCCCAGCACTTTGGGAGGCCGAGGCGGGCGGATCACAAGGTCAAGAGATCAAGACCATCCTGGCCAACACGGTGAAACCCTGTCTCTACTAAAAATATAAAAATTAGCTGGGCATGGTGGTGGGCTCCTGTAATCCCAGCTACTCAGAGGCTGAGTCAGGAGAATTGCTTGAATCCAGGAGGTGGAGGTTGCAGTGAGCCAAGATAACACCACTGCATTCCAACCAGGCGACAGAGGACAGAGCAAGACTCGGTCTCAAAAAAAAAGGAAACTGCCATCTTCTGTCCCATGCAGCCTGTTAGCTTGTCCCTGCAGCCCGTATGTGGAATGGGCATCACTCAGTATCTGGCTGCCTGCCATAAACCATGGGTAACCAGCCTTACCCCGAGCTACTGGGGTCATGTGATCCTCCCGGAGCATAAGAATGTGCACAGAGAAAGGAATTCTGGTGCCTCCCTTATCTAGGGAGTAAGTTCTTCCTCAGAGCTGCCCTAAATCTCTGCTACTGACTCAATGATTTCTCAGCTAATGGATCTCTGGTAGAGCTGTAGAGACTCAGGCTAATACAAACGAAAACAAAAGTGGAAAGCTCTTTTTCACTCTGTAAATTGCCCCCCACCCAAGAGAGAGAGAAAGAGAGAGAGCATACCCAGTGGCAAGGATGTGAGTGGGTGGGCACACTCACAGTTTAATGGAGGCAGTATAAACTGATACAGCATCTCTGGAGAGAAGTCTAGTACTATCTACAAGAATTTAAAACAAGCATACCTTTGACCCATTGATGTCATTGTTAAGAATCTTTCCTCTAAAGGACGCATTACAAAGGTATTCTCGAAAGGACGTTCAATGAGCATTACCTGTAACTGCAAGACTTTGCAGACAATGTAAATGCTCAGGGGTAGAGGAATAAATAAGAAATGGAAGCCAGGTGCAGATGGCTACAGATACGCCTGTAATCCCAGCACTTTGGGAGGCTGAGGCGGGCAGATCACCTGAGGTCAGGAATTTGAGACCAGCCTGACTAACGTGGAGAAACCCCCGTCTCCACTTAAAAAAAAAAAAAAAAAAAAGCCGGGCGTGGTGGTGCGTGCCTGTAATCCCAGCTAGTCCTGAGGATGAGGCAGGAGAATCGCTTGAACCCGAGAGGCGGAGGTTGTGGTGAGCCGAGATCGCATCATGGCACTCCAGCCTGGGCAACAAGAGTGAAACTCTGTCTCAAAAAAAAAAAAAGAGAGAGAGAAAAGGAAAAGAAGAAGAGATATAATGAGAAGAATAGCATGTTGCAGAATAAAAGTCACGGTTGGATCTCATTTGGTGGGAACACAGCCTGCCCTTTTCCCCTCTCCTCTCAGCTGGGTTGGAGGCCTCTGGCTAGGATCAAGCTGGCTCAGGACAGCCTGCACTCAGTTAAAAAAGCCCAGCCACTTCCTTCCAGCCAAAAGGGTTGGTGCTCCCAGGATGGCCACACCCAGGAAGGGAAGGCCTCTACCAATGGACCACAGTGGAAGCAGCCTCATTTTGGGAGCAGACAGACCTGGGTTCAAACCATTCCTTCATCTCATTATCACCGGCTGAATGATCTTGGGCCAGGTTCTTACTGCTCTGTGCCTCAGTTTCTCTGTCTGTAAAATGCAGACCACACTGGGTGGTGGGAACTCAGTTACCAGGAATCAATCTCATTGAGATGGACAATGAGCCAACCTCAGTAAACGCTTTCCCTTTCCCACGCCCTCAGAGGTTTCTAGTACTTCGCTTTCAAATTCCTGTAACCCACCGTCAGTGGCAGTCCAGATCCACTCTTTTTTTTTTTTTTAGACAAGAGTCTCTCTCTGTCACCCAGGTTGGAGTGCAGTGGTGCGATCTCAGCTCACTGCAACCTCCACCTCCCAGGTTCAAGCGATTCTCCTCCCTCAGCCTCCCAAGTAGCTGGCACTATAGGAAAGCACTGCCACACCTGGCTAATTTTTGTATTTTTAGTAGGAATGGGGTTTCTCCGTGTTGGCCAGGCTGGTCTCGAACTCCTGACCTCAGGTGATCCGCCCACCTCTGCCTCCCAAAGTGCTATTACAAGCGTGAGCCACTGCGCCCAGCCCAGATGTGCTCTTGCTTCTTTTAGTCTGTGAAAAACACTGAGGCCTCCTCCAATTCTGAGCTGAGTTGAGAAAGGCCAATGGAGAGTGTTCCCTCCCTTCAAAATATTGTGGCTTTCCCCCTGCCTTCCTCCTCTTCCACCACCTCCTCTTCCCGCTTCCAGCCAGTCTCCTACTTCTTCGGACCTGCCCCTGCCAGGTTCCCACCCACCAGGCCATCTTCAGGACGTGACTCCATCAGTCACCTCCCTTTTCTCTCCTTGGCATCCTCGACCCATCCCTCCCCTCCACCCCAACCCTATGATTAAGCTCAAGTCGGTCCCACCATAGGATCCCCAGTCCTCCCAGCACTCCCCACCCATCTCCCATTTTCCTTCACGCGGAGCACCTCCTGACGCTCCCTCCAACGACCCGAGGGCCTCTGTTCGCCTCCCTCTGCTGCCCAGCCCGCCCCCAGGACTCCGTCCCGCGACCCACACCTCCCGTAAGTCGGTCCGTTCCCTCTCTGTCCTTCGAGAGCCACCTGAGTGAAGGCTGGGTTGCCTTCCATGTTTTTGCTGACAGCGTGGCTGAGCTTGAGAAGAAACTTGATCCTTGTTCTCACTTTTTCAGAGGAGGAAACTGAAGCTCCTCAGCGAACCTAAGTAACTTCCCCAAGGCCACACAGCGGGGGAGCATGAGACCAGGGTTTTTTTTATCCTGGAAGGTTCCGGCTCTCCGGAACTTCTTCCCTTCCACCCTACACTCTTTCCCGGCCCCCAGAAAAGCGCAGCCAGGTGCATATTAGCATAAAAACATCTAGTCCCTGATTAGCAGCTATTTCCTCTTGGGTGGGTCAGAGCCCTCTGCCTGGGTCCCCGCCTGTAGCCCCAGCGCCCCCACCCTCTCCACCCCCGGGCCCGGGAGTCTCCGAGCACCTTCCCCGAGAGGGGGCGGGAGGCACCGTCCTCACCCCGCGGCCAGACCCGGGCCCACCCTAGCCCGGCCCAGCCGAGGACGCCCCCCTCCGGCCCCGGTCCCCGCTGTCCCGCGCACGCAGCACGCGCTTCCCGAGCGTGGGAGGGTTTGATTGACCTTGGCAAGGGGCGGCAGCGCTCTCGAAGGCCTCGGCCCCTCGCGGTCGCCCCGGCGCGGGGGCTCCAGTTTCTTCTGCAGCCATCATCTCTGTTTCTCGCCCAGCCAGGGCTCGGGGACGGGTGCTGGGAGCGGACGGGTCCGACCCCGGGTAGCAGCGCTGGGCGGCGGGAGACGAGATCTGATGAGAATGTACTCCTGCACACGAAGCCTCGGGGCTCTCCTTCCCGGCCCGGGGCAAGCCCGGAGCACCGCGAGCTGGGGATGGGAGGCGACGCGGGGCGGGGGCGCAGCAGCAGCAGCGAGGCCTCCGCACCCTCCTCTGCTCCCCGCGCCCCCCTTCCGTCTGCACCGACAGTCTGGCCGGCTGGGAGTGGGAGGCTGGAGCCCACCTACCTCTGCCTCCCAGAAAGAGTGGCCGCTCAGGTCCGACTACCCAACATTTCCGAGATGGGTGGTTTACCCAACCAAGCCACCCACCTCGCTTCTACTCCTTATCCGCTGGGAGAAACCCCCAGCCCCTAAAGCGCTAGAGGCGAGATCCTAGGCAGTCCGCTTTGGGGTCCTTGGACAGTTGCTTCCCCGTTTCCCTACGTGTGAATCAGGACCCTTTCGTTTGGTCGTAGTGAGGGTTCACGAAGCATCCGCGCAGTAAATCCAGGGTCACGCCCAGCACCAACCCAGGGTTTCAGGAGCTTCAGGACCTCCAAGCTCCTCAACCCATTGTTTGCAAATGTTGCCTATGTTTGCGTTTTTCTGTGAAAAGCCTTCACCCTTAGATAAGAGGGGTCAGCGATGGGTAGGAGAGCTTCAAGTGAATTTGGAGGAGGTCGAATTTTGGAACACCGCTCTATCCTGGAAAAATCAAAGTCCGAGATTTTCTCCAGGAAAACAAAAGGCAACTGCCTTCATGAAAGACCACAGTGTTTCAATATTGTTTAATAACTATTATTATGCCCGTTTTATAGGTGATGGAACTGAGGCTCAACTGACTCCTGGAGGTGGCAGAACTGTTTCAACAGTGGCGTTAGCAGCTGAATCCAGCTCCTTGCATTCCAAACTCTGTGCACTTTGCTGCTCTGCGGCTGCCCTCCGACTGGACTATTCTGTGCTATTTATAGTTTCTGAGCGTATCACTTTTTTTCTTAGTACTGGTGATTTTTTTTTTTTTTTAAGGGACTCCAGCCTGTTTTAACTGCACTCGGGGAGGAAAGTGTTTGTCTGCATTTGTGCGAGGTTTCTAAATACCAGGCAGGGTGCTGCGCGATGGGGATGGGTGGAGTGGCGGGGAAGGAGTCTCCAGGGAGGGTGAGATTCCACCAGCTGGAGTGGAAAGGTGTCTAGGAGGGCCCCCGGGGATCCCCTCTGGCTCTAGTCATGGAAAGCCTGAAACACAGCTCTCCCACACATCCCACGTGCAGGATCCGGAGTCAGCCCTCCTGTGCCCAGCCACAGGCCTGCCCAGCTCAGCGGGAAAGGATGCTTGGTCCGGAGGTGGCCCTGCAATAGGTCTGCTCCCCTGGGGCGGGGTGGGGGGAATCTGCCTGGCAGCCGGGGGAGGACACACCTCTGGGAGGACAGACAAGCATTGAGAGACAAAGGTGGGGAGGAAGCACTAGAATGAGAGGGAGAGACAGCAACACAGGGAACAAGGGAGCTATTCAGACAGTCAGAAAGAGAGGGGAGGCCGCTAGGGAGAGAGAAAAGACAGAAAGAGGGGCGAAAAGAGAGGCAGGCAGGCAAGGGGATGGTGGGCAAGAGAGGGAAGAGAGCGGGGGGAGAGAGAGACGGGAGCGAGAAAGCTGAGCAGAAACGAAAGAAGAAACGGGAGAACGGGGAGAGGGAGAGGTAAAATACAGGAGAGGAGAAAGAAGGAAGAATAGAAAAGGGAGAGGAGAGAAGCCCCGGAGCTGGAAGGCCGAGAAAGCGCCAAGAGCTGGAGAGAGGGAGAGACGAGGGGCGACCCGGAGGACCGAGGGGCCGTGGGTGGGACCGTGTGCTAAGCCTTTTCTTTCTCCTTTTTGGGGTGGGCGGCGGATCTCCGCGGAGATAACCCATTCAAGCCCCCTGCCCGCAGTCCCAGCGAGGGGCCGCAGCTGTATAAATACCGGGGGTAGGAGAGCCGGGCTGCCGCCCAGGGGTCAGCGACACCGGAGAAGGCTTTGCTGTCATTAGCTAATTGAGCCCCAGATGTTAAGAAAAGGTTACGTCCTCCTCCGGAGAGTTTTTCTTTTTAAACACTTTACACAGATTCCCCGGCCAAAATGGCCGGGAGGGGCCCACCGCCCCCAGTCTCTCCTCCCGCCCCGCCCGCGGGTCCCAGCCCCGGGGCTCCCCGAAGCCGCCGGCCGCGGCTGCAGCCCGTGTAATCCAAGTGGCCTTCCCGGAGGAGCGGCAGCCAGGAGCGGCGGGGACCACCGGCGGCGGAGCCGGCCCCCAGCCCGGGCCGCAGACTGGGAGGTCAGCCCGGAGGGAGGGCGTCGGGGAGCCGGGGCCCCGGGGAGCGGGGCTCTCAGGTTCTTAATCCCCCTGTAGGTTGCAGATCAAAGGCTCCTGTACCGGGCTGAGGCCGGGCGGGTGGGGCGGGGGCTGGCTCCGGCCGCAGCCTTCCCCTTGCTCTGCGGGCTGGGGCTCCCGGGCCAAGGACCCCAGACAGCCAGCCCACGGGAGGTGGCTCCGGCTGCGGCGAGGACCGTGGGCCTCTCTGGCTCGGGTCCGCCTGCGGGCAGGTGGCCAAGGCGGCCCCACGGGCCTGCGTGGAACTTCCCCCGGCCCGGGGCGAGGGAAAGGTGTACGTGCCTGCCTCCCCCAACCCCAGAACAGAACGCTGCAGTGCCAGACGCTTGACAGATATTCTTTCATTTAATCCTCACTGCGATCTAATGGGCTTTTAAAAATTTTTGTTTTTATTATTAGCTCATAAACGAGGAAGCAGGTAGGTTAAAGCAGCTTTGCCCAAGGACATACACCGCTAGAAAGAGGCAGCGCTAGAACTCCCCGGGGCTCAAGGTCCCGCCCTTCCCACCTGGCTACCCCTGCAGCCCCTCCGCTCTTCCCTCTTCTTTCCCACCCTCTTCCTCCTTCCTCCCAGGTCCCTCCAGCCCCACAGGAGCGGAGCCACCCACCTGTGGCCCTGGCGAGTGAGGCGGGGGCGGGGGGAGCAGCGCGGTGCCAAGGGCGCGGCCCGTGTGGCAACAGCTACAGGCTAAATGTGAGGGATGGGGCTGGCAAGCATGTGCCTGGGTTGAATCTCCGCTCAAAGAATGTTAGCGTTCCTCCTCCCCAGAGGTGGGGCTCCCTGCTCAGAATAGAACGGAGCAAGTCAGAGCTGGAAGGGGCCTTCAAGACTGTGGGAGCCAACCCTGTTTTTGAGATGAGGAAGCTGAGACCAGGAGAGGTGATGAGTCCTGCCCAAAGTCACACAGCCGGTTGGTGAGAGCAGCAAGGAGAGGCCAGGGGATGAGTGAGCGCCAGGCACTGGGAGCCTGCCTCACTGCAAGGTGGGCATCACCCTCTCCATTCTAGAGATGAAGACACCGAGGCTAGGAGAGGCTGAGTGGGCCCAGGGTCTCCCAGCTAGAGCTGGTTTTGAACCCAGATCTTTGTGACTCCAAAACAACTTCCCTTTCGGCCACCTCAAGAACGCTGGGCTGAGTGGAGCTTGGTTGAGAGAGGAGCATGCGCAGAGCAGCTCCAGAGACAGGAGCGGAAGGGGATGCAAGCTGAGAACGTCCCATCCTGCAACCGTAGTCATCAGGCCCCTTCACGGCCTCCCTGAGATGGCCAAATACTGAGGTCCTTCAGGAATCCCCTCTTGAGAGGATCAGTGGGAGGGGAGAAGGGGCTGGCTGGTGGCTCTTCTGTGTTGCAGATGTCTGGAGATTCGAGAGAGGCGTAATCCACAGGCTTCCTCTGATTACTGACCTTCAGGAGGCCACAGTTTAGCTCCAGACAGGTGAAGAAGACTTACAGCTTCCTTACAGCTTAGCTTCTTCATCCCAGAACCACACCTGGCTTCCCAGGGGCCACCAAGAATGCAGTGTCCCTGTTCTCTGTCCCTATTGGGTATGCCCTCCCAGCCCAGCTCCATCCACAGACTCTGGAAGCTTCATCCTCATACTCTTCCTGCTTCCCAGCCTTCTCCCATAGTCCTGTCTACCTCTTCTCAGCTTCCTGCTGATACCATTTCACTCATTCGCCCATAAATGCATTCCGTGGAGTTTATCAGGGGTCTGTGCTGTGTGTCAGCGGTGTGCCGTGCACTAGCATACAGCGGAAAGCTGACTGTCCTTTTGGAGCCTGGGGGAGGGCAAAATTAACCAAGAAAATATGTGTGTAAGTGAATAATAAACTGGTACTGCACACAGTGGCTCACGCCTGTAATCCCTGACGTGAGGTCAGGAGTTCTAGACCAGCCTGGCCAACATGGAGAAACTCCATCTCTACTAAAAATTCTAAATTAGGTGGGCATGGTGGCGAATGCCTGTAGTCCCAGCTACTTGGGAGGCTGAGGCAGGAGAATTGTTTGAACCTGGGAGGCGGAGGTTGTGATGAGCCAAGATTGTGCCATTGCACTCCAGCCTGGGCAACAGGAGTGAAACTCCATCCAAAAAAAACTGGTAAGTACTGTGAAGGAAAGTATGCGGTGGGTTGAGAAGTTATATCAGTAAGGACACTGTGTATGGGATGATTATTGAGACCACAGAGGCTAAGCATTACTATTACTAATAATTACCCAAACAGTGGGGCCAAGGCACCCCATGTGCAATCGTGCCCAAACACCATCTGTGGTTCCATGGTGGGTCTTCAGCCTTCCCCCAATTACCCAGTCTGTCCTGGAGGGCCCAGCTGTTATGGGCGAAAGTGGGGTGATCTTATGGTGGCCTCCATGCCAACAGTCCTCTCCAATCACCAGGGCAGGGTTTGGGCTGGCCTGGTCCAGAAGTGATAAGGTGGCTGAGGGAGAGGATCTTCACCCAGGTAGCAGAACAGGGCTCAGGCTTGTGACTAGGAGGACCGGGTGCGGGGCGGGGGGCGGGAGGTGCAGCTAGAATGGGCAAAGTTGTCGTGTGCCCACCTCATGCGTATTTGACATTGTCACTCAGGGAGAAATTAATCCCTGCTCTGCTTCCAACCAGATCCTTCCATCCACCCTCGCACGGACACACAGGCCTAAATACTGAGGTCCTGCCCAGTATGGTGAGCAGACCTTAGCGTGGACACCAGACAGCCTCGGGCTTAAGTCCCAATTCAGCCAGTTCCCAACCGTGTGTCCCTGAGCCTCTTGTTCCTCTGTGTTCTGTGAGATGACATTAGCCTGCCATCGCCATATGTGGCATAAGCATTTGATGAATCCTGGGTGAAAAGCACCAAATACCTGCCCATGGCTGGCCATTAATAAATGACAGCTGTCGCTCTGATTATATAACAGGATAATTCATATAGCATGGTAATAAAAGAAACCTCACTCATGCCCTCTGGGCTCCCGCCTGGTTCCCCTGGCCTCTCTGGGAGGCCACTTCCACAGCTGACCTCCTGTGAGAGGGAGTTTTACTGATCTGTGAAAATTGTTTGGGCAGCCCCAGAACCTCTTGTGACAAAGGCCGGAGAGTCTGGGCGACCTCTGTGTGTGCTGCTGGGAGTGTGGACAGCGCCTCTTGATTTGGAACCCAAGGCTTTCTGAGCACAAGGCTGGCATCCGTCCCACCAGACTGAGTAGGGCCCGATCCAGCTCTGCAGGTTTCATAGGCTGGAGGGCTGGGCTAGAGAGGACTGGGCTAGCTGGGTCTTCTCAGCCAGCCAGGCAAAGTCACAGCCACCACCACTGCTGCTGGCTCAGCCTCTGCAGGACACAGAGCACACGTGGAACCCATTAGGCTCAGTGAGGAGCTTGTTCCCTCTCAGCATAAATAGAGCGAGTGCCGTTTGTTTTGACTACTTTAAATTATGCAGATTTTAGGGCCTGAGAATCGGAAGCCCCCAGTGCTCTGATGGACCAACAGACAGAGGGCCAAGGCAGCAGGAAGAGTCCAGCCCGGCTAGTTCCTTGTCACCTTCTGCTTAGCTGGGCCTGTGGTCATGATCACTGCAGCCACTTTTTATGGAGTGCACGCTGTTCGCATGATGCATGCTCAAGGGCTTTTCCTTTTTTTTTTTTTTGAAACGGAGTTTCGCTCTGTTGCCCAGGCTGGAGTGCAATGGTGTCATCTCGGCTCACCACAACCTCTGTCTCTTGTGTTCAAGCGATTCTCCTACCTCAGCCTCCTGAGTAGCTGGGATTATAGGAATGCGTCACCACACCTGGCTAACTTTGTATTTTTAGTAGAGATGGGGTTTCTCCATGTTGGTCAGGCCGGTCTTGAACTCCTGACCTCAAGTAATCCACCCACCTCGGCCTCCCAAAGTGCTGGGATTACAGGCGTGAGCCACTGCGCCCCGCCTTCCCAGCAACCATGCAAGGTAGAAATTAGAGTCACTGACTTCCAGATGAGGAGGGGCAATGACTTGCCCAAGGTCATTTGGCCTGTAAGTGGCAGGTCCGGATTCCATACGAGACCTGCCTGATGCCGAGGCCAGTGGGGGTCTTTCCAGGGACCACCAAGGCGGTGTGAGGGAAACTGCCTTGGGTCACTGTCAGGAACATAAGCCACATGGAGCTGCTGTCGCTCAGACCCTGACCCCAGCCCAGAGGACAGGAGTCTGTACGTCTGTGCTGGGCTCCTTCTCAACCAAGTTGCCAGTGCCTGACCTCAGCCGCCCCAGGCAGTCGTGCCCCCCAGGTCAGGATCGGGTTGACCTTGGCAGGAGGGAGAGTCTGTGGGCCCTGGGCTGCTGCCAAGACCTCTTGAAATGAAAGGGAACCTTGTCCCGTCCCACACAGGGCTCATTCTCTGAGCACTCTCAAGCCAGCCCAGCCCAGCGGACCAAGGCTGATCCCCCTGAGCCAGCTATTCATAGACTCACGGAAGAGCATCCGTGGCCAAGGGCAGGGCCCTTAGAAGTCCCCAAGCCCAGCCCCCAAAATTTATACTTGTGGAAACTGAGGCCCAAGGAGGGGAGGGACTCCCTTAAGGCCACATGACGAGTTAATGGCAGCGCAGAGACTCTAACTCCATCCCTGGCTTCCTAGGCCTGAGCCTTTTCCCCAGGATCTCGGGCCTCACCCCAAGCAGGCAGCCCTGCCCCACCCCCTCCCTCATGGTGGCATCCGCAGCTGTGCTCCCTGACCCCCTCTTCTCTCCCACAGAGGGACCAGCAATAAATGCTTGCAGTCTCCACTTTAAACTCTTCAATCATCCCAGCTACCCCACCAAGGGGGGCTGCCTCGGAAGGTCACGAGTACCCCATCCCCGGGAGTGGCCAAGCAGAGTCTGGGTGCCATCTGTCAGGGGGGTTGGAGAGGGGCTTTCTGCCCCTGGGAGGAGAGTGGGGATGTGGCTGTCAGAGAAATGGTCTCTCTGGACCTTGCCAGCTGGCCTGACGGGGCTCTCACAGCCCTGGGGCAATAGGTGAGACCCGGAGGCCCGAAGTGCCACCGCCGCATGATGTACAGACTCCATCCTTTAGGGACTGCTGTGCAGTGCTCAAGAGGAATTTGGAAAGGTTCTGTTTGGGAACCTGTGCTCTGCCCACTGTCCTCCGGGGGCTTCTCATGCCTCACACTTGAAAGCCCACACCTTCAAACTACAGCAGTCTGGCCAGTACCAGAGCCACCCAGCAAGGGCTTAGCTCTCAAAGGCCTCTGACTCCATTGTCTGTTACATCCTGGGCCATGGGTCCTTGGGGCTACATCAGTGCATGGAAATCCAGGAGGCAGACAAGGTTCCCTGGGAAATGAGACCTTAGCTAGAGGTTTCAAGGGGGATAGACCAGCCCCACCTAATTCTCCCCAGGCTGTGCCCCAGGCTTGGACCCGTGCACTGACTTTGTTCAAACTCAAGAGTAGGAACCTGGCTGGGCACAGCGGCTTATGCCTGTAATCCCAGCACTTAGGGAGTCCAAGGTAGGTGGATCACCTGAGGTCAGGAGTTCAAATCCAGCCTGGCCAATATGGTAAAACCCCGTCTCTACTGAAAATACAAAAATTAGCCAGGCGTGGTGGCGGGTGCCTCTAGTCCCAGCTACATAGGAGGCTGACGCAGGAGAATTGCTTGAACCTGGGAGGCAGAGTTTGCAGTGAGCCAAGATCGTGCCACTGCATCCAGCCTGGGCCACAGCTCGAGACTCCGTCCCAAAAAACAAAAGAGAAGAGACCTGGGGTGGCCCAACTCAACACCTCCTCACTCCCTAATCACCCACATACCACCCTAGGGATTTCCCATGAAGAAACAGCCTGAGGCCTAGAGAAGAAGGTGAGCCTTCAGGGGGATGGGAGGGGCAGGAGAGACGGAGAAACTCGGCGCAGGGGAGGGGTTGGTCAGTCACACAATGTAGTTGTGAGAAAACATTATTACCCAGGAAATGAACTGCTGCCCTTCAGCATCCCCTCAGAGGAACGGAACACACCGCCAGAGTCAGCCCCTTCTGCTGGTTGAAATTTCTCAGTGTACTCGAATGGGGATCTGGGTGAAACCAGGTGCGCCCTGGGCTTAGCAGGGACAGGAGGGCAGAACAAAGGGGCGCCGGTGGTTTGGTTCGGGTCCACAGCCACGGAAACCTGGATGGGGAAGGAGTGAGGGGCGGGAATGGGACTTTGGGAGGGGAGGTTAGAGGGGGAGGGTGCAGGAAAGGGCCCTCGATGGCCCTTTGTGGGAGCAAGGCCAGCAGCTGGTGAGAGCAGGGCGTTGGAACAGCAGTGGCAGTGAATGTCCAAATGCTAGTTGTCCACAGCGCCGTGCTGGCTGCGTCTTTCCTCCACCGCCCAGACCTTGGCAATGGCCAGCCAAAGCACATCCTGGGGCTCACGTGTCCCCTGGAGCAGTGGCCAAGTGGCGAACACTTGGTGCAGGAAGACACCAGCCATGGTAGGAAGGATGAGTGGGCGCAGGAGGAGCAGCATCTCCAGACTCTTGGAAATACTGAGGGAGCGTCTTGCAAGGGTGTCCTCTGCCACTGGTTTGGGAGCTGCATCCGCTGAATTAGCATCAGTAAAGGACAGAGGGGATCTCTGGATGCTGGAGACACCCTAGAGGCAGACACAAAATCAACACCGGCCTTCCACTGAGAATCTGCACTTCCCTCACTGGCATAGTAGCCCTGCCAGGGAGCCAATATTGTGCCCATTTCACAGATGCTGAAACTGAGGATCTGAGAAATTCACCTGCCCACAGCCGCAGTGACTAAACGGTGGAGGCTAGATGCTTCACTGCTGTCCCACCAGCTTCAGACCAATATTGTTTCCTCTGCCAAGCATTGAGAGGGGCTGTGGTGTCCGTCAGAGGAGGCCAAAGTGAGATGGGACCTCTGTAAACATCCACTTCTAGCCGGCCGGATGGAGACCCAGGCTGGAGAGGGGAATTAACTTGTCTGAAGTCGCATGGCTCCCCAGGAGTTGAACCAGGTCTCCATCCATGGCAATAAGTGGTCTGAATTGTAGACAAGTGGGGCCGTCTTCCCCATGGATGTGTCACAGCCTCAGAGGCTAGGCTCCCGTGGTTTTGAGGTTGTTTTCTCAGACCCCTGCCCCGCCACACACACACCTGTTGCTTTGGGGGGCTGGAGGCAGAACCCTCTAGGCAGGATGCTGCCCTTCGGTTCAGCCTTTCCTCTCTTGAAGCCCATCCGATGGTCTGCGCCCCTCCCCACACTGGCCCCCAAGGGACCCTGGGTCTCTGGTTTTTGTCAGGCCTGAGATGCTGGTGGGATTGATTTATGAGAGGAGCTCCTACCCCCCTCCACCCTTAGCCCTTGGTCCTCCTCCCCCTTCTCCTCCTCTTCCTCTTCCCACTCCTCCTCCGCCTGACTGCCTGCTCAGTTTTCCACAGAGTCAGGATTTCCCTGGGGCTGGGGGCTCCAAGCCAAGAACAACAGAAGACCGGTTCCCCCACCTCTCCTGCCCCTCCCACCCCCTCCAGCTCCCTCGCCCACCCCAGCAGACCCCCCCTCCGTCGAGAGGAGGGGTTGATAGTGGAGGTCCAAGGCCAGCCTGATCCTCAAGGAAGGGCCAGAAGGGAGTCCCCTCCCAGCAGGCGCCAGGGCTGACCCCCCCTCCGTAGCCTGAGAAGCGCCCTTTTTCCCAGGCTCCCCTGGGAAGCCCATACTGGGGTGTGGAGAATCCTGAGAGCTCAGTTGAGGTGGGGCAGGGGCTGCTGAGAGCAGTGAACCAGACAGAGACCCACGGTGGGGCAGGTCAGAGAAGATCCTGGGAATCCACATAGTAGGGAGCAGAGAGGATTCCGGAAGCCTCCACTGGGGCTGGAAGGGGGAAGGTAGAGGCCTCTGAGACCCCACACTGGAGGTGGGTGGGAAGTAAGTTCCCCTCCGGACGCTCTGTGGTCACAGAGAAGAATGAGAAGGGGGTCCCAACCAGTCTCTGGGTCCCTCTCCAGGGGGTGAGACTTGAGTCAAAGGAAAGGCGATGGGGACAGAAGGTGGGATGCCTGTCATGGAAACAGGGGCAGAAGCCAGCACCGTGAGGGCAGTGCTTAAGGAACAGTATGCGAGACAGACCCCAGGACTCGGGTTGAGAGAGGGAAGGGTCGGGCAGGAAGGGGGAGGTCACCGCGAGTGTCTGAGTTCTGCTTCTGTCTGGCCCTGTGGCTTGAATTTGGCCCTTCACTCTAGAAGAGAAAGTGTGGGGGCTGGGTGGCCAAGGAACCCTGTTTCCTCCCTGAGAAAAGGCCCAGACACTCAGACCGCTATAGACAGGCAGACAGAGCTTCTCCCTGGAAAGCGCTCCCTGGGGCCCCGCCTGCCTGCAGCGGCCAGCTGGCCGGGAAGCTGGTCCTGGCCGAGGAGCCTACTGTCCTGCGCCTGGCCACTCCCCTCTTAGTCAGGCCGTCCCCAGCTGCCTCCGCTGCCCTCCCTCAGCCCAGACCTCCATCCCTCTCAGCAGCGTGAACCTGGGTGACCCTCCAAGGTCACCTTTCTCACTCAGCATCTCCTTTGATGGGTCTCTGAAGGCCTGGCCCTGCTCTGACTAGGGAGGAGAGGGAGTCCCCTAGCAACCTTGGGAGAGGCCCCCAGACACCTGGCTGGTTAGGACAAGGAGTGAGAACACATTTGTTAAGGCATACCTGGAAGCCTCAGAGATTCACCTCTGCCTCCCCAGCCCCCAGCTCCGGGGCAGTTCATCCCTGGAGCTGCTGGCATGGGACTTAGAAGGGAAACAGAAAAGTGAGAATGAATACTTGCTAAGCTGGGGAGCCAAAGGGCCCCCTCTGCTCCAGAAAAGAATCAGGGCAGGGACAGGGCTGTGGCAGGGTCGCAGCTGGGCGCCAGCCCCGGAAGGTGTCAGTGATGAGCTAGATCCCTTCGCTCCAGGACAGGCCAGGGATGGCTGGGCGCCTGGCAGCTCCCTCCTAGGTCACCCAGGCAGCCCACAGAGTGGCAGGAAGAACGGGGGATGACTGCCCCCTTTTTCCCATCACAGCCCAAGCCACACATCAGAGTCTTGTCCAACCCTCCCGGCTCAGCCAGGGCCCAACCTCCTCCACTCCCTGGTACTCCGGCCCCAGGCCAAATCTGGCCAATTTGTTCTGAGACAGGGCTCTGGTTTCATAGCCCCATTTGAATGATTTCCAACCAGAATTCCTGCCTCCTCCTTTGCAAAGCCCTGCCCTCCCCTCCCCCCAGCCCCCTCTGCCTGAGCTGCTGCCTCAGCCTAGGCTGGTGTGGAAGGAGAAGGGATGACCCCGTACACACACACTTGAAATAACACCACTATCCCCCCACCCCTTCCTGGGCACTTCAGCCTCTGCACAACTGACAGCCCCAGAAGAGAGGCCCCTGCCGGCTGGCCGCTGGCGCTGTCTGCCTTGGGCCTGAGAACCTAGAGCTCCAGCTCTGCCCGCCCCCCCCCCTCCCATTCTAGCATCTAGATCACCCTCCTGTGCCAGGAGCAGTGATCTACAGCTGAGCCCAGCGTCCAGCCTCGACCACAGGACAGTTTAGCTGCCACAGCAGAGCCGATCACTGTGCCACGAGCCATCTCCGCCTGCCCCTTCACACATCTTCTATTCCTGCAGAAGCAGAAAAGGCTGTTTCACATCCTGTAGCAATGGTGTCAAGAGGACACAGCCCCTGTGCACAGGCAGAGCTGTGAAAAACATTCCAGGGAGCATCCAGGGTGCAGTTCTGTGCTCCCTGACACTCCCTACCAGTGGGCAGACCACGCGGCGCCCCTGTTCCCCGACCTTTTCCCAGAGCCCGGGTTCTGACCCACAGTTAGAGCCCCGTGGGGTAGGAGGTGTCTTCCTCCAGGCCCTTCGCCCAGAAGGTAGACAGAACACATTTTTTCCTTTTGTTTACGAAGAGGAGTATGAGGCCCAGAGACCTTTAGCGAATTATCTAAGGTCACACATCGGGACCTGGCCCACGGGCCCACATGCCCGCCACTCCACGACAGGCTCTGGGCCGGCATGGAGGGCTCTCCTCCCGGGCCTCCTCCCTGCTGGAGGCTGCTGAGCTGCCATCTGCAAACCCCTCCCCTGGGAGCTGATCCTGGAGACGGGTCCAACAATCTGCTCTGCATTCAGGTGTGTCATTTCCTGAGCCCTCAGGTGGGGGTTGGGACTGGGTATGGCCCTGCTGGCACCGCTTCAGCATCTTCATTTTGCACAGAGAGCTGGGGTTCCTGGCACAGCGCTGCAGGCAGAGCCAGGAGTCCTGCCGCTGAGTCAAACCGACAGTGCCCCGGTCCTCGTGCCCGAGATCCCCTCGCCGGCTCTTTCAGACCCCCATGGGGTACCTGCCTCAAGACCCTCTCTCTAAGGTGCCACTCTAGTCAGGAGTCAGACACGAGGGGTCCTATCTGGGTTTTAACCCTTACCAGACATGTGACCTGAGGTAAGTTACTTCCTTGAGCCTCGGTTTTCTTGTCTGCAAAATGGAGGTGGCCGGGCGTGGTGGCTCACGCCTGTAATCCCAGCCCTTTGGGAGGCCGAGGCAGGTGAATCACGAGGTCAAGAGATGGAGACCATCCTGACCAACACAGTGAAAGCTGGTCTCTACTAAAAATACAAAAATTGGCTGGTCCAAGTGCAGTGTTGTTTACAATGAATTGATCACAACCAGTTACAGATTTCTTTGTTCCTTCTCCACTCCCACTGCTTCACTTGACTAGCTTTTAAAAAAAAAATACAAAAATTATCTGGGTGTGGTGGTGTGCACCTGTGGTCCCAGCTCCTTGGGAGGCTGAGGCAGAAGAATCGCTTGAACCTGGGAGGTGGAGATTGCAGTGAGCTGAGATTTTGCCACTGTACTCCAGCCTGGCGACAGAGCAAGACTGTCTCAAAAAAAAAAAAGAAAAAGAAAAAAGAAAAAGAAATTGCATAAAAAGTCTAGCGCAGTCTTTCTCCACTATCCTATGATCAAGGTCAGCACAGGCCAGTTTAGGAGGAGAAAATGCCTCCATCAGAGTCAAAAGTCCAGGTGTTGAATATCGCTCATAATCTGCAAGACCCAAGGCCAGCTTCCCAACCTCTGTTCTTCCATCTGAAAACCTGTCACCATGGTGGCGAGAAAATGGAAGAAAGGAGGTGAAAGAAAGCAGTGGAAAGGAAAAAGGTACAAATCCCAGGTCCTGGCTCCTTTTAATCCACATGCTCCACAGCGAGTCCCAGCTGTGGGAGAAGTCCTGCTCCTGGGGATGGGCTGGGGGAGGAGACCTCTCCCCACTTCCTCCCAGGGCCATTCTGGGGTCTCCATGACTCATCCTCCACAACAAGCAGCTCTTTTTTTGTTTCATACAAAAAAAGAGCTGGGTGCCCTGCCTGCTGGCACCTGGCCCAGAGAGGGAGGGTCGGGTAGAGGTAGGGGCTCCAGTGCTAGCTCCTGCCCCTATCTAATGGTACTTTCTCCTGCTCTGGCCTTGGAAATCTCCAAGGACCTGAGTCTGCAGGAGCCAGAAACAGGAGGCGGCTTCTCAAGCAGAACCCTAAGAGGCTGTGCTAATACCCAGAGGCCATGAGGACCCTAGACCGGATGCCATCACCCCCCACACCAAACTCACACTTCTTCCTGAACAGACACCAAGTGAAGCTTCCTTAGTTCATCTCCCCTCCTCACCCAAAAGTGAAATCTACATATTTTATTATTCTTGAAGGCAATTGTCTTTCTTTGCATGATCTTGTTTTATTCTCTCAGTGACCATGTGAGGTGGATGTTGCTGGTTCATTTTACAAATAAGGAAAGTCAGAAAGGGTAAGTGAAATTGCCCGAGGTCACACAGCTCCTGGGTAGTAGAACTGAATTGAAGATCTGCAACTGGGCCTATCAGACTAAGAGTTGGGGATTGCCATCACTTACCCAGATGCCTTTGGAGGTAGGTCTGTCTTTTAACTCAGCAAGGCCTCATTGCTTCCTGCCTGCCTGAATACTACTTCCTAAAACCACTTTTCTCCCTCGGAATTAAAAAAACGGCTGTCCTGCCAGCCCCACAAAACACTCCTCCTTCCCCTGACACTTTCTGTGATGCCATGTTTCCCATTCCAATCACAACCCTCCAAACCTGGGGCTGGGTCCTGGGGTTTGGGATCAGGACTATTAAAGAGATTATAACGGGACAGAGGGAGAAGCCGTCCACACATCCATCCATCCATCCATCCATTTACTCATTCACTCATTCATCGAACCATTCATTTGTCTAGCCATCCTGCTAGCTAGTCATCCAGTTATCCATTCATTCATCTTTTCATCCACACACCCATCATCTACCCATTCATCCATCCTGCCATTCATTCATCTTTCCATCCACCCATTTATCTCCTCACCCATCCATTCATCCCTTCATCTAATTATCTGTTTTCTCACTTATGCTTGTGTATTGATTTATTTTTCATTTCTCCATCCATCCTTCTTTCTACTCATCCATTCTTTGATCTGTTCATGTATTTCTCTACCCATCCATCAGTCTGTCCATCCATGCATTCTCTCGTCCACACACCTGCTTGTCTGTTCTTTTATGCATCCTACCATTCATTCACACCCCCATCCATTCACATGTCCGTTTCTCTGTCCACTCACCTATCCATCATCCATCCAGCCAACTATTCATCATTCATACAAAGTTTGTCTATCTACTCCTCTATCCATCTTTACATTTATCTTCTGATGCACCCATTCCTTCACCCATCCGTGTACCTACTTGTCCATATGTACATCAACATATACATATTTCACTCATCCATCCATCCAAGTACTGTATCCTCACGTCCACTCAATCATTCATCTATTAATTCATTTATGTCAAATGAAATAACCTAATAAAGTTCTTAACACAGTGCCTGACACAGCAAGCGTCCAGCAATGGTAATTGTAGTTGTTCTTATTCTAAGATTGCATTTGAGAAGCTGATGGTGTGGGAGTAGACAAACAGGAACACTTACAATGCAGTGTGGCAAGTGCTCTGAGAGAGGCGTGAACAGTGCCTGCAGGAGCAGCCAGGAGGCATTCCCTCATACCCACCTCTGCCTCTACTCTTCTCCGCAGCTCTCCCAGGCAATCCTTCCCATTATCCCTACTTCATCCCGGGCTTCCATGCTGTGCCTGGTGACTCCAGCTCAGATACTCAATGGCTTACGGGGCGTCTCTCCTTGCAAGCCTCAAACTAAACTGGTTATTTTCCTTCACACATACCACTCCTTCTCCTGTATTTTCTGGATCCACAAGTGGGGCCAAAGTATGCCCGGCTGCCAGTTCCCCAAATCACCCACACTCAGACATCTATTACCTCTCCCCTCCCACGCCCCATCAGCCACCAAGCATGCTGCTACTTACCTTTGCAAGATCATTCACACCTGTTACCTTGGTGGCACCTCCTCCTCACCCCGTCTCCAACCAGGACCTTCCCTCCCTTCACCTAGCCTGTGGCGTCCTTCTGTGCCTTCCTGCCACTATCTCTACATCCTCCAGCCCCTCCCACACCTGCCTTCCCCTACTTCTCTAAACGTTGTCTTCATGACGGCACTGTCCTCAAAATCCATCCGAGACACCTGGAATATGCCGATATCACCCTGTCACATTTCTTTCTCCTCCACTGGACTGCGGGCTCCTTGAGGGAGCTCACTTATCTTCATTGCCTGGCAAAGAAGTCTCGGTGAGTGTTTGTTGAGAGGCTGCGTTATTTTAGTACATTTGAAGGTGAGAAACTGCTGAGAATGGAAGAAGGTACAACTGGCGCTTGAGTGGTATAGAAAAGCCTGTGCCAGCTGCTGTGGGGGAACGTTCCTGGAAATCAGCAAAACAAGAAGAGATTTATTCAGAGAGACGGTGCTGGGGATGTTTGGGAGTGGGAGTAATCCAGGTTGGGCTGGGAGAGAGGTGCATCTCAGAAGGTCCACAGGTGGAGAAAAGAAGGAGTTTGGGGACCAGGTTTTGAAACTAGGCAGAGAGGAGGAATGGGTGAGCACCTGCAATATCTGACTTGCAATCTTGGATGAGATGGCTCAGTGACTACCAGGCTCAAAGCTTAGCCCAACGTGCTGTGAGGAGGCCAGCTAGGAACAGAGGAGGTCACGGCAGGTGAGAGGTCAGCATCTGGGGAGGGAAGCCCAGAGGCTGGAGCCAAGAAGAATCTGGGTCAGCCAGGTACCAAGTCTCAGAAGCCTGAGTGTGGGCTGACTGGGCTCGGAAAGGCCGTGGGAGGTGAGGCTGGGAAGAAGGCAGTAACAGGGAGTAGAAGGGAAGAGCTCCGTAACCGAGGGAGCTGGAAAGGAAGCACCCGGGGTGTCTGGAGAACAACGGCTGGGAGAGGTGCTGGGGTGGCTGTGGGAAGGAGTGGCAGGGTGTGTGGGAGGCAGTGGCGTCTGGCCAAAGCCACTTCCAGTACCCCTCACATTCCCGTGGACACACCCTTTCTGGTCCCCTCAGGCAAGTGCCACCTTTCTTACCTGTCCCAAGTTCAGTGCCCCAGAACGGAGAAGGATTCAGGGGAAGTTGACTCTTGCCTTCCTCCTTCTCTCTGCCAAACCAGGACAAAGTAGGGAAGGAGGTCTCTTCAGCCCCCAGTAGTCACAGTCAGGGCAGCCACCTCTGGGCTGATGATGTCACCGCAGGCCTCCAGCCAGATCCTGAGTCTGTTCTCATTCCCGCTTTATGAGATGGGGATAATGAATGAGAAACAGAGAGGGCAGGGAAGGACTCGGAGGAGAGAGCCCCTTGCCCACCTGCCCACCCCCCCCCCAAGCTAGAACCTGGGCTGTGGTCCCAACAAGTGCCTTCAGTGCCTGGGTGCTCAGCTTCCCTCCTCCCCCTCCCCTCCCCTCTCTGAAAAAAAGAAATTGGAGGCAGCCTTACCATGTGTGCAACTGCAGGGCAGGAGGCACCACTCGGAAGTGGCCAGGAAGGGCCTGAGTGTGTCATTCAAGTGCAGCACTTCTGAGTTCCCTGGGGCCCCCTTCCGAGGTATCCTGATGGAGGGGAAAGAACATGGAACTGGGGATAGGCTTGGTGGGATCTGGATTTTGTCTTTACCAGGGACTGTCTCTGTGGTCTTCAGCAAGTCATTTAACTTCTCTGAGCCCTTCCTTAAAAACAGACATAGCATGCCCCACGTATTCAAAAACGCTTGCAGACGGATGTGCCTGGCAGCAAGGAAGAGGTAGAGAAGAGGGCTGAGGAAGTAGCAACATAGAAAGTACCCGAGGAACCCAGTAGAACCGAGAACCGCTGGGGCCAGAAGCCCAAGACTGCCCCTCTGAGCTGTGAGAAGCGGGTGGCCCCCGGCTGGGGATGGCTTATGGAAAAGAAAAGGCTTGGGCAATATATATTCATGACCCTGTTCCTTCCTCATCCTCTGAGTTGGAATGAGGGCCCCTAGCCTGCCCTGCTCTCATGGGTCCCAGAGCCTTTGCGTATACCACTCTCTTCTCTCTTCGTGCTAACTGCAGCACAGCCGCCAAGACTGAATTCAAGAATTAGGCCAGGCGCAGTGGCTCACGCCTGTAACCCCAGCACTTTGGGAGGCCGAGGCAGGCAGATCACTTGAGGTCAGGAGTTCGAGACCAGCCTGACCAACATGGAGAAACCCCGTCTCTGCTAAAAATACAAAAATTAACCCAGCGTGATGGCGCATGCCTGCAATCCCTGCTACTCAGGAGGCTGAGGCAGGAGAATCGTTTGAACCCGGGAGGCAGAGGTTGCAGTGAGCCAAAAGTGTGTCACTGCACTCCAGCCTGGGCGACAGAGCTAGACTCCATCTCAAAGAGAGAGAGAAAGAAAAGAATCACCTTCGTGGACATCCCTTTTTGACAGTATTCTCACCCGGGCCATTTCTTGCAGTACTTAGAAGGGCCTACACAGGCATAGCACTGACCCTGTGGCACTTACCACACTGTATTAGTTGGTTTCTGTATCAGGGACCCTCCCAGTTGTGCACAGCTCGGGGGGGTGGGGGCTGTAAGCTGGTGGTTCTCCTTACACGGGACTGGTCTATACAATGCCCCAGTGAAAGTATGTTGAATAAATGAATGGTCGGGGGAACGAATGAAGATAGCCTCAGGATCAGACACCAAAAGGTTAAAAGGAGTTGGAGGGTAATGGGGGTCCCAGCTCCCTCTGCTGGGCATCAAATCACTGGTTAGAGAGCCCCCAGGCCTGCCCAAGACTAGCTGAGGTTCCCAGAGCTGGGATCTAGTTCCACAGCAGTCAACTTGCCTTCTGTAACATTTACCTTGACCTGTAATTAGAGACAATTGTCTGCATGTATATTGGAATCACATCCCTGTCCCCTACCAGACTTGAAGCTCTTTGAGGCATCTGTCTTCTCTGTTCTCGCTCATCACAGTACCCCTAGTGCCTGGCACACAGGAGTTCTCTAGCACATACTTGAAGAGTGACTATTGCAGGGAAGCAGTTCCATCCCCCCAAGCAGGCCCAGAATCAGTGTGCAGAGAAAAAGGCAGAAGCCAGGAACCACCCTTGTCTTCTCAGCCATGTGCCGCCTTCCCATGGCCTTCAAACCACCCAGCCCCAGCAGCCCTGGCCGAGGAACTGATCCAGGGCCCCTGGCTAGGCCTGCAGCAAAAGGCCTAGAAGCCCCATGGGTGGGACCTGTTTCTCTGCCCCTTTAGCTTCCTTACCCTCTTCCCTCCAGAGAAACCTGAATGGAGTTGGCAGATTTCTCCAAGTGTCTGGGTTTATTCCATCCCTGCGATCTGCTAAGCACTGTTCAGCGTTTTCCTATCTGCTTCTATATTTTACTTAAACTTCATACAAATAAAAAATAGCTAACATTTTTGAGCACTTACTATAATCCTGGCACATACTTTACATGTATTAACTGATTTAACAATCTCAGGATATAGAAATGATAACTATACCTTTTTTTTTTTTTTTGAGACGGAGTCTCTCTCTGTTGCCCAGGCTGGCAATGGGGTGATCTTGACTCACTGCAACCTCTGCCTCCCAGGCTCAAGGGATTCTCCTGCCTCAGCCTCCTGAGTAGCTGGGACTACAGGTGCGTGCCACCACGCCGGGCTAATTTTTGTACTATTAGTAGAGACCAGGTTTCACTGTGTTAGCCAGGATGGTCTCTATCTTCTGACCTCGTGGTCCGCCCGTCTTGGCCTCCCAAAGCGCTGGGATTACAGGCATGAGCCACCTCGCCCGGCCAACATACCTTTTTATCACTGAGGGCATTGAGGCAGACAGGTATGAGAAACAAACTATCTGGGCTTTGAACCCTGGTCTTCCTGTACCCTAAATAGGCAGCCCTTCCCATGGCATTACCCACATTTTCTGGGTTCCAATCCAGGGTCTGGCCACTCAGGCTTAGGTATAAGGGCTGCTGTCCAGGTCTCTCTCCCTAGGGCCACCTGGATGAGGGGATACGATTAGGGGCTGAGCACAGACGGAAGCAGCTTTGCTCCCTACTCTCTGAGTTCAGGCACAGAGAGGACAAGAAGGGGCTCCTTTGGGACCACAACTGCCCCCATGGGGCAAGTGGAATGAGGGAATCAAGGGGGAGCAGCCCCCTCCGAAGCCTCAACAACCCCCACCCCCACCGGCTTCCTTGTAGCCCTAACTCGGGAGATCTAATTTTCTGCCCCCAGGAAGTGCCTAAGTAACCAGGCCTGCTAAAATCTCATTCCCTCTCACTCCTTATCTCTCCCCAGAAGAGCCAGACAGCTCCTGAGGCGCCCTCTCTCTTCCCTCTTTTCCTCTGCTTCAATCATAGCCCAGTCTCCTCACAAGCCTGCTGGGGAGTCTGAGGACCCCTCCCAGCCCTTTCCAGGGAAACACAGGTTAGCCAGGTTCAGCAGTTCGGGTAGGAAGTGCGCCGGGGACGGGGGGCGCCTTCCAGGAAGGGGATGGCTTTTCTTCCTTACCCCTCTGCAGCCCTTCCCCTACCTGTTCTCAGTCAGGAGGCTCTAAGGGCGTGTGGGCCTGGAAGGTAGGGCTGGGAGGGTCCAGTGACTGAGGACGAATGAGCGTGAGTGAGGGAGTAAGGGCCATGGTGTGGTGTAGCGTGGGTCAGTGTAGTGCGGCCGTCAGCTGTGTCCGCGCGCAAGTGGCAGGAGAGGGCGCGCATGCAGGCGAGGAGGCGGAGCCGGGTCTGCGCGGTGGGTGCACGGGGCACAGCGAGAAAGCGCCTTACTTCCCCCGGACCTCTGGGCTCAAGACGTCCCTCGAGATTCTCAGCCCGGGGCGCACAGTCCGAGAGTCCCCCGATTGTCTGGCTCCCAGGGCCCCTCCCCCCTTGGCGCTAAACGACCACGATCTTTCCCTCCCTGCGGACCCAGTAGAGGGCGATGTCACACCTCTGCGGGTGGAGCCCCCACCCCAGCACCTCCGCGTCCTGCACCCAGACTCCCGCTATAAGGCTCGGGGCGAGGGTCTGGGATGGCGACGGAGGCTGGGCAGGAGTCAGCGGCCGCGAACCCCTCCCCATCCCCGGCCTCGGGAGTAGGAAGTGGACACTTGAGCCGCAGCTCGGCGCGCCCCCTCCGCGTTATTTGCGCCTGCAGCCGGGAAATGCGGAGCGGCGGTGCCGGAGGCCCTTCAGCACCGCGTCCCCTCCCCCGGCCGCCCGCCACACCTCGCCCCGTTGACAGCTCCGGCGCCTGGTCCAAGGCCCCCGCCCCTGCCGCGCCGTGCCCCTCCCTGCCTACCCCAGGGGGAAGAGGCCTCCGCAGAGAGGCCGCGCCCGCTCCCGGCCCTCCCCTCCCCGCGCCCGCCCCGGGGGACGCCTAGAGCCGAGCGGTGCGGGGCGCCCCTCCCCCGGCCGGCTGCGGCGGTGCGGCTGGGCTCCATGGGGGGAATACTGAGGAACCGGCACCGCCGAGCAGCCCCCACGCGAGAGCGCGCGGGAGGGACTGGGGCGCCCTGGGGAGCCGCGCCGCCGCCCGCCGTGCCAGGGCCGCTCCCGGGCTCCTCCGACCGCCGCCGGGAGTGCGCCACGAAGCCGACCCCGCTGCCTCAGCGCGGCCTGCCGGGGCCTCCACCCCAGCGCCTGAAATCGCGGTCGCACGCTTCCAAGCCGGCAGCCGTGCGGACCCCTCGGTACAGCCCCTAGCTTAGATTTCCCCAAGGAAGCTCTGCGCTGCCTGGACGGGTCCAGGGAGAGGTGCGGGGCCGCGACACGACAGCCGCCTATCCACATGGCGCGGTGTCTGTCCGCGCCTCTATGCCTACCCAGGGACCCTCTACTTCAGGGTGTGCGGGTCTCTCGGAAAGCACCAAGGTTTGCTGGCCAAGGATCCCTCCCGGCCCTGGAAACACGCCTGCATTCCTCTCCTCCCCCAGCCTGTTTCAGCGTCCGAGGGGCTTCTGGGCGCCCCCCACCACGCTTTCTCCTTTGACGTTTCCAGAAGCTGTTTTCCTAACCCTCTCCCCGGTTCTTGTTATTTATCCTCTGAACCTTTCAAGTGTGCAGGCAGTCTCTGGGTGGAATCCCAGCCGCGGGCCTCACTTACTGGCTCAGCGACTTTGGGCAAGTTATTTAACCTCTCCTTTTCCTCTTCTGTAAAAAGAAGATAAAAATACTTCCTTGCCTAGCTGGGTTGTTGTGACATTAAATAAGATCCATGTATAAACGGGGCGTTTCGCCCAGCGCCTGCGCAAGGGAAGCCTCTGTGAGGAGTAGCTTCTGGCCTCTGCCTCTCAACACCAGTAGCTCTCCTTCCCTTTGTCCTTGGTCACGTGACCCTGGGAACTGATCAACCCCCCTTTACCCTTCGCTCCCTTAAAGACAATGGCTGAGAACCGACTCAGTAAAACACCATCCAGCAAGAGCCTGCCCCCATCCCAGGAAGGCCTCTGCCTTGGAAGGAAGGAGCTCCAGGGTAGTTTGTTCTCTGTTGTCACTGTCCCACTTCCAAGAAGTCTGTTAGATGCTTAAAGCAGTGAGGTCCAGGGACAAAGGGGAAACTGAGCCTGGATGGGCCCAGATCTGGTTTCTCAAAGCTTCTAGGGAGTTGTGAAGGGTTGGCAGCCTGGGACTGTGAACCTGGAAGCAGGGAATCATGCTTTGGGAGGAGAAATAAGAAGGGGCAGGATAATCATCTTATTGCCTTTATTCTGCTGTTGGCCCAGCTGGCCCCACTGCAGGGCACAGGGCCAAGCTTTTACACGCTCACCCATGCTCTCTGTGCAGGCCAGTGCGTGCACACATACACACGCACGTGCACACACACACACACACTCACACATCCCATCTCTGGCTTCGAGAGTCAGTCTCTGGGGGGCAAAGGGCAACTCCTTGGCCTGCCCCTGCCTGCCCTTTTATGACAGCACCAAGGGCGGGAGTGGGTCAGGGCCCTTGGCCCCCAGAACAAATCCCTGTGCAAACTGGAGATGCCAGCTGGCTTCAGGATGGGGATGTCACATTTCCCCATTCCTGGAGTCCCCTCCTCCAGTTCCTGAGGGAGGGACTGCTCTCCACCTACCTGGGGGGCCAGACCCCTGCCAGGGCTGGGCCCTGTGGAACCCCGGCTTACCCCCATCTGACCCTGCCAGGACTTCCAGCATTGAAGAACAGACAAGTGTGAGGTCGTGGGGATCCCCCGCTGGAGAGCAGGAAGGTCTGGGCCCTGAGGGGCTTGGGGAGGGGTCATCACCCCCTCTCCTAATCCATCTTCAATATGAAGAGGTTTGGGGCACTCTTCCTGGGGAGGGAGCACAGGCCTGGAGAAGTCCCAGCTTGGGCCCTTCCCAGCCTTCCATCTTCTGGGCCACAGCCTAAGGCCAGGCACCCAAAAGTCCAAGAGTCCAAAAGTCCAGCCGGCTGCGCGGCATCCCTGCGCGGTCCTTGGGGTCCCCCATGGGAGCTGGTGTCAGACCTGCACGGGCAGCGTCTGGTTCATCTGCAGCCGCATGTCCTGGATACTGCTCAGGATCTTCTTCTGGTGGCCGGCCAGGGTGACCCCGATACGGAGCAGGTCTCTGCAGATGAAGCAAAAGCAAGATCAGTCCCCCTCCTCCTGCCCTCAACTCGGGGCCCAGCCCAGGGCCCCCGGCCCCGCTCCTTCGAATCCGAGGTATACTTACTCTGCGGTCATCTGGGCCACCAAGTCAAAGGATGCAAACCCTGCACTGACGAAGCTCTCCTTGTACCTCCCCATCTTGATGGCCTCCAGCCAATCACCAACTGTCGTGAAGGTCGTGTAATCTGGGACCGTGCGGTCCAGGAGGGGCTGTGACATGCTATGGGAAGAAGAGAAGGACCTGGTGAGTCTTGAGGGCAGGAGGTAGGGCTACTGGCTGGGTGGGAGCAGAGGCAGAGTTACTGACCCAGACTGAGCGCTGGCAATGACCTTGAGGCTGGCAGCATTGCGGATGAGCTTGTCCAAGGTATTGACAATCTGGGAGAATTTGGGCCTGAGGTTCCGGTCCCGCACCCAGCAGTCCAGCATGAGCTGGTGCAGTGCTGTGGGGCAGTCCATGGGCGGTGGCAGCCGATAGTCCTGCTCCACAGCATTGATGACCTGGGCCGAGGGCAGGGAAAGCCAGAGTGAGCCACCGCCACCATCCCCAGCCAGCGCCCACCCGCCCAACCGCTCTGGCATGGCCCCACTCACATCCTGGTTGCTCATGTCCCAGTAAGGTCGCTCTCCATAGCTCATGACCTCCCACATGACAATTCCATAGCTCCAGACATCACTAGCAGAAGTGAACTTCCGATAGGCAATCGCCTCCGGGGCCGTCCAGCGGATGGGGATCTTTCCGCCCTGGTGAGAGGGGCACAGGCCCTTCACCCTGTGACTCCGAGCTGCCCCCCAGGCCGGAGCCCCTGCCTGACAGGCCCCGTCCCCAGTCTCCCTCCCAGCGATTTCCTGTACCAGGGAGCTGGTGTAGGTGGGATCGGAGGGGTCGTCCTCCAGGAAGCGGGAGAGGCCGAAGTCTGAGACTTTGCAGACCAGGTTGCTGTTGACAAGGATGTTGCGGGCAGCCAGGTCGCGGTGCACATAGTTCATCTCGGACAGGTACTTCATGCCAGCAGCAATGCCCCGCAACATGCCCACCAGCTGGATGACCGTGAACTGCCCATCGTTGAGCTGCAGGCAACAAGCAGGTTTAGGTGTGCCCACTGCCCTGTCCCAGCCCATGGCTGCCCACCTGCCTCCCTCTCCAAGTACTCAGACTATGCAGCCATGTCCAGAGTGCCCTGAGGGTAAGTGAGCTGCCCTACTGTGTGGCAAGTATCTCGTAGACAACATCCCAATGAATCCCCATGAGGACCCACTAGCTCTTAGCACCCCATTCTACAACCAGGCAGCTGTGACTCAGAGAGGTTAAATCACTTGCCTGAGGTCACACAGGTATTAAGGAACAGAGTCAAGATGTGAGCTCCCATACTTCTGAAGGCCTGCACCCTGCCACCTCAGTAAATGCTATGGACTTGAATAGGGGCCATCTGACTTTCGTGTGGTGGGGGGTTAGCCCAACCCAACTCTCTGGGGGAGGGAGAGGGCCCAGGCGCTGGCTCTTACCCGGAGGAAGGAGTCCAGGGCGCAGTTCTCCATGAACTCAGTGAGGATCATGACTGGCCGGCTTTTGGTGACCACGCCCTCAAGCCGGATTATATTGGGGTGATCAAACTGGCCCATGATGGAGGCCTCACTTAGGAAGTCCCGCCGCTGCCGCTCAGTGTAGCCCACCTTCAGTGTCTTGATGGCCACAAACACCTCCCGGCGGCCAGGCTGTTTCAGTCGACCCCGGCACACTTCCCCAAACTCCCCTGCAGGGCACAGGGCACAAGCTATGACCCACCCCGGGACCCAGCCCGCCCCAGCGTCTCACCTCTACTGTGCCCCAGGAGACTCACCAGCTCCGATCACCTCCTCAATCTTGACACAGGAGACGTCGATCTCCTTGGCAAACTCCCGAACGGCCTCATTAGGGTCCTCGTAGGTAAAAGGGTCGATATAAACCTTCATTCCAGGAGCAACTGAAGGGAGAAGAGGTGGGCATGAGAAGGTAACAGATCTTCAAGCCAGCCTCTCCCCGAGAAGGGCGCAGCTCCGACAGCCTCCTCGCTGAGCCCGGCCCCATATTCCGCCCCCCCCATGCACCCCCCTTCCCCCAGTGTTGCTGCTCCAATCCTCCAGCCCCCGTGAGAATGCCTGGTGATCATAAAGGCTAGACACCTAGGATTCTACTCCTAGTTCTTCTCTCTCATCTCTCAGCACATCCAGACCTCTCTCAGATTCATCCCTCCCCTGGTTCTCACCGCCCTGACCTTATCCAGACCTTCAACACTCAGACTATTGCAATAGCCTCCCAGCTGGGCTCTCTGCCTCTGGACTTTTCCCACCGAGCTATCCTGCATTCCACTGTCTTCCTAAAACAATCTGTTCATTGTGTTACTCCCCAGCTCGAGAGCCTTTCCAATTACCTATGGTGGAGTCAAGTCCAAACTCTTCTGCCTGCCTTTCACGACCCTCTGCGGGCTGGCGACGACTGACTACCCGGCCTGGCTTCCTAGCAGCTGTCAAACCAGTCTTCTGGCTGCCCCCACAGTTGGGCTCCCTCCCCAGCCCGCCCACTACCTTCCAGAGGCTCCTCTGGCCAGGAATGCTCTCCCTCACCTCCCAAAACCCTGCTCATCCCGCCTGGCTCAGCTCCAGTCCACCTCCTCCAGGAAGCCTTCCTCTTCTCTAAACTCTCAGTGCCTTTTACAACAAGGAGCACCCGGCTCAGGGCTTAATTGTTCTCTAATTGTTTCCTGTGTGTCTGCATATTGTCTTTCCCATAGGACTAACTGCCTCTGGGGGGAGGGGTCAGACTTCTGTCATCTCTGGGGGCACAGGGTACCCGGAGAGAGATAGGGGTCAGGAAATGGCACTTGACTGGAATCAGGAGGGGGCATTCAGGGTTTATCTATAAGGAATGAAGTCCCAGGCAGGGAGAAGGGTGTCTGTGAGCCTTGCGGGGGCTGGGAGAGCTTAGGGAGGGTGTTGGGGGGCAGGCAGGGGTCAAACTCACTGTACTGCTGCAGCTTCTCCGTATACTCCGAGTCCGAGCCGTGCCGCTGCTTCCTGGAGGGGGCAGAGTGGAGGGCGGCCTGAGACCAGCCCTATGGCTCCCTTGTTCAGGAGACCCTTGGGCTCACAGAAGGGGCAGAGAGGACATAGAGGACGGCCTGGGGCCAAGTGCCACACTTGGTGGTCACAGCAGCCTCTGGCGCTCTGGGCAAGGGGCTCAGTGGACTCAGTCCCCAGGAAACCTGCCTGGAGATTCAGGGGATGGGGTGTGGACAAAGGGCAGGATGGGGACACAGGCAGGGATGGGAGAGGGCTTCCCCAGCTACGGCTGGTCCCAGGAGGGCGAAGGCCCTGGTCTGAGGGAGGTGGTGGCAGCTCATCTCTGAGGCATGAGGGGCAGTTCTGGTCAGCCCAGAGAGCAACATGGCCTGGGAGTACCTGAGGCAGACGATGGCGATGACCACGACGGCCACCACGAAGACAAGGCCAGCTGTCGCGGAGCCCACGATGAGGGGAAGCTGCTCCTGGAGCTGCTGGGCCCCGGGGCCTAGAGACAGAGAAGGGGCTGCTGAGTGGAGGGACAGACAGTGAGGGCCATGATGGGGCAGGCGCGGGGGCTGCTAACCTCTCTCACTTGTGGTCTCAAACTCGGCGGGCCGGCTGTACTTTCCATAGCCAGCGACCGTGCGGGCCCGGACCTGGACCACATAGCGGGCGTCGGGCCGCAGCCCGTCCAGCTGCACAGAGTTCATCTGGCTGGTCACTGTGGAGGCGATGCCCTCGCTCTGCAGTGCCAGGAGGGAGGGGGCATCCTCAGGTGGGTCCTGAGGCCAACTGGCCCCTGTTCACACCCAGGCCTGCCACATGCCCCCTCCGTACCCAAGGCCTTGCTCTCAAGGGCCCGACACCCTGTGGAGGTAATTTTCTCAGCCCAGCTCAGCCCAAGGCCTCCTCCTGCCCCTCGAGGCTCTGACCTTCTCAAAGTACTTCATCTCATAGTCCAGGATGACTCCGTTGGGCCGCTCCGGGGGTGCCCAGGACAGGGTCAGGCTGCTGCCTGAGCTGCTGTGCAGGCGTAGAGTGGGCACTTCGGACGGGGCTGGGAAGAGCGGGGGGCTCACCAGGGGCTCCCTGGACCCTGGCATCCTTCCCAAAGACCCGCTTCCCATGGGACCCCCAGTGATCCCTTGGCAGTCCCCGGGACACCTCAGCTCTATCCAGGGGAAAGTGAGCCAGGCCCTACCCTCCCGTGTCCCCTCCTCACCAGCCTGGTTGGTGGTGATATTCACAGCCGCATAGCGGGGTGGCAGAGGGCTCTTCCCTGAGACACCGTTAACAGCCTGCACCTCAAAGGTGTAGCGTGTATGGGCCAGCAGATGGCTGATGTGGACCCGGCGCTCTGTCAGGCCTAGCTGCCGAGGCACAAACTCCACATTGTCGTCACAGCGTGAGCAGGCTGAGGGCCCCCCAGCCCCAGGGCCTCCATGGCACTTCTTGCAGATCACATTGTACAGGAGGTCATCCCGGCCACCCAGGTCCCGGGGCTCACTCCACTCAAGGATCAGTGAGGTTTCGTTCACGTTGGAGATCACACCTCGGGGCGGCGATGGCACGGCTGTGGGGGACATGGAGGAGAGGGTAGTGAGCGGGGGGCTCTAGGACCACCCTTCTGCCCAGAGTTCCTGCACACTCCAACCTGCCTTGCCTCTGCTTTGATGAGCAGAATAACTTTCCTATATTTCTTCACTAGGGAGACTCTTATTTATCCTTCAAGACTCAACTTGTGATGACACTTCCTCTTGGAAGCCTTCCTTGATTGATCCTCACCCTACACTCTGAATGTACATAAAAGAATTCCTAGACAACCTTCTAGCCCAGCTCTTAGAACATTACGGTAATTATCTGTTTTTATACCTATTTTGCCCAGCAGGTTTTGAGCTCCTTTAGAACAATGACTATCTTATTCACTGCATACCCTCGACACCCGGCACAACGTCTGGCACACCAAAGGCCAGGGCAGGGAGGAAGTGGGGCACAAGCCCACACTTGGGATGTGAGGCCCCCTCCGTGGATAGAGTGGGGCTGGGGAGAGGCACTCCTGTGCAGAGAGAGGGGTGATGCACTATAGGGCCGCCCACCGCTAAGCTTCTAGCCAGCTCCTAATCATGGCCAGGAGCTAGGAAGTGCTTAGCAGGCACTGGCAGAGGGGTGAGCTAGCTGACCTGGATTCTGGCTCAGGGGCGGTCACCTCCCAGCTGTGCCATCTTGAGCGCAACATCTAACTTCCCGAGCCTCAGCTGCTCCTCTGGAAAATGGGGCTATTCATAGTGACTGCCTAGGCTTCCCGGGAGGGTCCCCCAGAGGGCAGGTGGGCCGGGGAGAGGGCGCTCGTTCACTCACTGGTACAGGCACTGTCCGCGGAGTCCGAGTCTGCGCGGTAGAAGTTATTGTGGCAGGTGCAGATGCTGGCGGCCGGCGAGGTGGTCCGGCTGTTGGGAGGGCAGGGGAGGCAGGGCCCCTCTCCCTGCTTTGCCTTGTAGCTCCCAGGGGGACAGGCTGTGGGGGAGAAGAGGATGGATGGGGCTCACCTCCCTTCCCCACAGACACCAGACCCCCACAGCTCTGAGAACCTGGCTTCTCCCCAGCCTAGGCCCTAGCCCCCCAAGACTAGACTGTGGGGCAATGCTGGGATGGCCTTACTCCAGCTGCAGCTACAAAAGGCCCTGTTGCCCCATGGAAAGCCCACGTCAGCGGATTCCTCCCGCCCCTGCTCCCTCGCCCCAACCCCGGGGGCCTCACGGACGAAGACGTCAGCCCGTCACCTGGATGGCCTGGGCTTGTTGAGGCAGGGAAGACAGAGAAAGGGGGAGGAAGAGGCGGGGATGGGAAGAGACCACCTGTGGGGCCAGCAGCACCCATACCATTCGCGATCCGTGGGGATGCCCCGCCTCTCCCAGAGGCTCCAGGAAGACTATTCTGAGGACCCTGAAGGGCACCCTAGAACAGCCAGGAGCGGGGGCCTTGACAGCAAAGCTCTCACCCCACCCACCAGAGTCAGCAGCAGCTCCTTTCTGCCCTTGGGCAGGGACGGGGGTGAGGACGGGTGAGAGGAGGAGAGAAAGAAAGCAGGCAGGAAGGCTGGGGTCACCTGGAGTTCAGAGGCCTCATGTCCACAAGGGGACTCCCCCTCAGAGCAAGCCCAGGGCCCAGGGCCTGAGCATCCCTCATCCCCAGTGGCCCTCCCGCCATCTGCCCTTGATCCCTGGACGCAGGCTCTGTGGATCTAGGTGGCCTTATCATGCATTCTTCACACTGGAACATTTGCAAGTCAAAGGGGACACTCGTAATAGCTGAGTTAGGAAAACGGGTATACAGCAAGACTCTCCCCAGTGGCCACCACCTCTCCACGACTGCCTCTGGCGGGGCACCACAGGGGAGAACCTCTAGTACCCGGGCTTTCCCTTTTCTGGGGTTTCATCTCCCCTGACCAAGGTGATATTCCATCCTAGCTCTTTTGAGCCAGCGGGGGAGGGGGCAGAGGCCAGGCCAGCCTGGTTGCTATGGGAACCAACATGCATTTCCTGCCAGGGACCTGCAGAGTGTTAGCCCCTCTTCAGGCTGTCAGGCTCATCACCCCACCCCCTTTCTCCACTTAGCAAGAGGAAATCTCAGGACAGGTTCCCATCGAGAAGTGGAGAGGGCCCGGAATGGCACCGTTCACCTTCCCATGAGAACACGGGGCCTCGCAGCCAGCCTCATGCTGCCAAGCCCTCACACCTAGGGTGCGGTAAGAGCCATTGCCTACCCCTCAGTGCTGCGGGCTGCGAGCCCCAGGGAAGAGAATCAGGCAGAGGGAGTGAAAGACAAGGCCCTCAGCACACCATCCTGCATGGCAAGGCACAGGAGGAGGCTTCGTGCCGACCTCCACATTCCCAGTTACGAGGCCTGTGTTCAGAGCCTCTCCAAGATTCAGTTTCCTTATTGGCGAAACAGGGAGATGACAGGAATCTACCTCATGGGGAGTGGTGAGGCTCCATGAGAGACCCCTAGGTGGACAGTTTTGACACCTGAGAAGCCTAGTACGGAAGTCTTGGCAAGCCATCAGAGGCAGGCAGATCACCTGAGGTCGGGAGTTTGAGACTAGCCTGACCAACCTGAAGAAACCCCGTCTCTACTAAAAATACAAAATTAGCCAGGTGTGGTGGTGCATGCCTGTAGTCCCAGCTACTATGGAGGCTGAGGTAGGAGAATCGCTTGAACCTGGGAGGCGGAGGTTGCAGTGAGCCCAGATCGTGCCATTGCACTCCAGCCTGGGTAACAGAGCGAAACTCCATCTCAAAAATAATAATAATAATGGCAGAACACCCCAGCTCTCATGGATCCCTGGGCTCTAGAGACTCAAGGCCAACACTGAGCTGGTGGCTGTGCTCCCATGTGACAGACACTGTTCTAAGGGCAAAGCGCTGATCACGTGAGCCTCACTACAGCCCTATGAAGGAACCTCATGATTGTCCTCATCTTGCATATGAGGAATCCGAGGTTCAAACAGTTAAGTAACTTGCCCAGGGCGGGGCACGGTGGCTCATGCCTGTAATCCCAGCACTTTGGGAGGCCAAGGCGGGTGGATCACTTTAGATCAGGAGTTTGAGACAGCCTGACCAACATGGTGAAATCCCGTCTCTACTAAAAATACAAAATTAGCCGGACGTGGTGGTGTGTGCCTGTAATCCCAGCTACTCAGGAGGTGGGGCAGGAGAATCATTTGAACCTGGGAAGTGGAGGTTGCAGTGAGCTGAGATCACACCACTGCACTCCAGCCTGGGCAACAAGAGTGAAACTCCGTCTCAAAAAAAAAAAAAAAGTAACTTGCCCAAAGTCACGTAAGTGGTAAGTGACAGTCAGGACTGGACTTCAGTACTGGGCCCTAACCACTGTGTGATTTATATACTGCCTCCCAAGGGGCAGAGGAGAGCCCAGGTTTTGTAAAAGGCCATGCACAAGGTGCCAATAGCCCCTGTGCCCTCAGCCCTGGGGCCGACCTACCACTTCCAGGGTGAAGCACAGACTCAAAGCAGGACTAAGCGGGCATCTCTGCTGGCCTCCTGAGCCTCTGACTGGGCCCTCCAGTTGCCTGCTTGCCGAAAATTCTCCATGCCTCTCTTCCTCTTTCATTTTTTCTTTTCCTATCCTTGTCTCTCCACATTTTCTCTCTCACCTCCCTCTTTGCACCCCATTCTCTGCATCTGATCCCCACTCTTCCCTTTCCTGCCTCCACTGCAGAGCTGCTGCCAGACCTCCTGGTCAGAGAGAAAGCAGGGGCTGGGGCACATAGGTAGCCATGGCCCAGGGCCTCCCCGCAACCCTCTCCCCAGGCCGGTCCCCACTCACGGCGGCACTGGGACTCCTTGGCAGCTGGCTCATGGCCGGTGGCACAGGTGCAGGCACCCACGGGCACCATCCACTCCCCGTCGCCGTTGCAGTAGAGCTTGAGTGGCACTGACACCTCCACGGCGTTAGGGATGCAGGTGCCAGGAGCAATGACCAGCGAGGTGGGCTCCGCCCCAGTGAGGGTCTCGGGGAAGAGTGCGAAGCCTGCGGTGGTGGATGCACACTTCTTGTAGAAGGCGCGCACGGAGATGAGTGACATGCAGGCGCCCTGGTCTTGGAAGGCCAGGTAGAAGCCAGCCTTGGAAAGTGGCCCAAAGCTGCGCACCTTGGTGTTGACACGGCCGGCATCGAGGCGTGAGAAGCTCTCATCAGGCGCGATGGTGTCCACTTTCACGTAGGGGTTCTCCATCCAGAAGGGGGAGGAGGCGGAGGCCACATCGCTGTCGGCCTCGTAGTAGAAGAGGTTGAAGGTCTCCTTGCAGGAGCCGGGGATGTTGGGGATGCTGTTGCAGTCGCGCACCGTGAACTTGAGCTCCACGTAGACCCGCTGCACGTCCCGCCGCCAGATGAACCCCGTGCGGAGCCAGTTGTTCTGGCTTGACTCACGCACATTACACACCTGGTACGTGCGGATGGGATTCATGCCCTCATCATAGCCACTCACCTCTTCCCACTGTACAGGGACCAATGAAAAAGACAGAGCATGAGGCCGGCATGTGCCCAGTGCTTCCCTGTGCCCAGATCTGCTCTATTTACTTCACAGGGGTGCTTCTACGGTATAGTGGCTGAGCATGCGGCCTACGTGGGTTCAAATTCCAGCTCTCTGCTTGCTGTGTGATTATGGGTAAGTCAGTTAATCGCCACGTGCCTCAGTTTCCCTATCTGTAACATGGGGAGAATAAAGCTGTGTAAGGAATAGACTTTAACTGAATGAAGCATTTAGGACAGGACTAGGAGCATTATCTATAATATTTGTGATCTTTATGCCTCAGTTTCATCACCTGTAAGATGGGGCCTAATAGAACTGAACGAGGCTGTGAGGAATTAAATCAGGCTGATAAATGTAACGGGCTTGTAACAGCGCAAGCACTTCTTGGATACTGGCTGCCACTATTAGCATCGCATTTAATCTTCCCAACAACTCCACGAGGAGCATCTGTTGTCCTGATGTTTAGAGATGGGGAAGCCAAGGCTCGCAGAGGGAGTTGTGCCCAAGGTCAGTCAGGCCGGGAGACTGCAGGGCCTGTGGTGCCATCCTACTCCAGGGTTCTAGGGCTTAGAGGAGCCATGAAGGCCATCTAGGGAGGTTAACTGGAATATCTGAGAGACGTCCAGACTGCAGGAATTTAACAGTCAAGGAGTGGTGGTCCAGAGGGGTAAACGGCCTTGCCTAAGGTCACACAGCAGGTTAGAGATCTGGAACTAAGGTTTACAAGCCAATGCTCTCTCCAAGGACCCAGGGTGGAGGGAGATGGGGATGGACACACAGAGGGCTGTCAGAAGGAGAGGGAGTGGGGGCTGGGAGGCACAGGCAGGCGGAGGAGAGGAGAGGCAGAAACGCCCACAGAGAAGGACCTCGAGGTGCTTCAGAGGGTGACAAATGAGGAGGATGGGGATGGCAAAGGAAGCAAGGGTGACGGGCAGAAGACAGAGCGCAGAGGCAGCTCTTCTCCAGGCCCTGGTGAGGTGAGGGGCACGGAGGCTGGAAGTAGGGGGCAGCCTAATGGCAACCAATGCTCAGGAGAATGACAGGAAAGTCTCACCCCAGTTTCTGGATGAGATGTCCACGCCAACTCAGACGTCACCCATTTTGTGTCCATGAGGGTCTCTGGGGAGAAAACGGAGAAAAAGGTCAGGGACTAATCTCAGGAGGAGGAGAAAGAGATCACAGCCAGGCACGGTGGCTCACGCCTGTATTCCCAGCATTTTGGGAGGCTGAGGCGGGTGGATCACTTGAGGTTAGGAGTTCGAGACAAGCCTGACCAACATGTTGAAACCCCATCTCTACTAAAAATACAAAATTTAGCCGGGTGTGGTGGTGCAGGCCTATGATCTCATCTACTCAGGAGGCTGAGGCAGGAGAATCACTTGAACCCGGGAGGCGGAGGTTGCAGCGAGCCGAGATTGCGCCACTGCACTCCAACTTGGGCAACTAGAGTGAAACTCCATCTAAAAAAAAAGGAAAAAAGAGATCACTGAGGAAAAGAATTCCCACCAGGCTCCACTCTGCACACTCTCCCCAAAGCCCCCCTCCCGCTCCCCCATTTCCTCACTACCTAAGAGGAGACCCTGCAGACATCCCAGAGATGTCACAACCTCAAAGATGTCAGGTCGGGCAGCTAGGGGTGGGTGCCCTGACCCCAGGCCTGGGTTAATGAGGCGGGAACAGAGGCCGGTCCACACACCTACAGGCTCTGCTAATCTCTGCACAAAGGGGCCGGCAGGGCCTTTATCCTGGAACAAAGGGCTGTGTGCTTCAGACCCTGGCCCTGGCCTCCCCCGACTCCATTCCCAACAAAGGCCCAGCCCCACACTCAGCCCAGGAGAAGGGGAGGGCAGTGACCGGCCAGGGCCAGTTCCCACCCAGCCACCTACAGGTGATGATGGGGCAGGGATGCGCTGTGAGGGTGTAGAGGGAACCACCAAAGCCCCAAACCAGCTCCTAGTTCAATTCTTCCTGTAATCCTTGGAAGAAGGTACTAATGATGTGTCCCTTTTACAGAAGAGAACACCAATGCCCAGACAAAGAAAATACACTCCTTAAGGTAAAGTGGTGAGGCCTGGGGGTGAGGCATCAAGGGTGGCTCAGATTCAGGTCTGACTCTGTAATTAATTCCTTGCACTCTGACTGCAATATGCCCCTTTGAAAAGGAGGGATGAAAAAAAGCCTAGCCTATCATTTAAGGCCCAGCAGAGCTGTTGCCTCCTCCAGGAAGGCTTTCCTGAACCTCCAAGTCAGGGTAAGATGCATCAGGGGCCAGGGACTTTTTCAGAGTGCCCGTCCTGTGTTCTGAGCTGGTTTCTTGTCTGTTTCACCTCACTTGGTCACAGGAGGGACCCATTAATGTTTCTGACATTCATTGCTCCCTTAGGAAGCCCCTTCTGGGCTCTGGCTGGATGACACTATTCTGAAGGACAGTGTGACCCCCAGATTAGACCTGGGGCAGGAAAGGAAGGAAAGAGGTGCCAATTCCTTCCCCATGACCTGGAAGGCAGTAAGGCTACGTTGTGTTCCCTCAACTGTGAAGCTGGAATGGGGCATGGCTGCCCCAGGACCTCTGAAGGCCTCTAACATCAACAGTGGGGCAGCTGGCAGTGCCCAGGTGGGGAAATATCCAAACCCCATGGCCACCGGCTTGCGGTCTTCACTGGTTTCCTGTAGCCTAGGTCTGAGCCGAGGACCGCGGAAGACCCCGTGGGTGGACAAGGCCGCTGTGACCCCAGACCTCAGTGTCAGGAAAAGGGGCTGCAGGTAGCAGCCAATCACTGCAGGGCGGGAGGCTCCTCTGGCCGCAGCCCTGGTCCCCTGAGGGCGCCCGGGTGCAGGGAGAGCGATCCCGGCCTCTGGCAGGCAGACAAGCAGGCAGGCAGGCAAACAGACAGACAGAGAGACGCAGACATTCGCCTGGGAGAAAGGCGAGTGGGGCAGGGACTCGGCTGGGCGGCGGTGGACGGTGGGCGGCCCGAGCCGGAGGCCCTGCGGGGCCGGTTGGCGGGGATCAGACCGCGGGGACGGCCGGCGGGGGCCTACAAAGACCGGGGACGGAGAGACGCGGAGGTCCGAGCAGGCAGAGGCAGAGGGAGGTTGCCAGACGACCTCCTCCCCAGCCGGCGGCCCGAGGGTCCGTCCCGGGAGCGCGCCCTGCCCCCGCAGCCAGTCCTCCTGCGGGTCCGCCAGCCGCTGCCCGCCGGAGCAGGCCGGGGCTCCCGCCGCTGCCTCGCGAGGCCTCCCTCCTCCCTCTCCCTCACTTCCTTCTGCTCAGCCCGTGCCAAACCCATCTGGAACTGTTTAAACCCAAATATTCAGCCCCTCCCCCTCCAGCCAGATTCCTCCACAGTTTAAAACAAGCCCCGCGCTGGCTCCGGGAGGAGGGAGCGGAGGGAGGGGGCGGCGGGGAGGCGGCGGCGGGAGGGGAGGGAGCGAGGGAGGCAGGGAGGCTCTTCGTTTCTGTTTAATTTCTGGGGAGCGAGAGCGGGAGGGAGGGGATCGGCCCTTGGCCATCGCTCAGCCTTGGCCATCGCTCAATCTCGGCACATTTTTCCCATTAATGAGGAGGGGACTTGGGTTTCGAGTCATGTGTGCCTGAGGAAGGGCTCCGGTCACTCCGGCGGGGAGGGGGCCGCGCGCTCTCGGTTTCCCCGCTTCTCAGGGGGAGAGGAGGAGCCTGCTGCCTTCAGCCTGCGCAGGCACAGGGGACAGAGCACAGCCTTCCTCGGCCCTGAGGTGCCCGGTCCCAGCCTCCGGCAGGAGGTGATGGGGGTGTGTGTGTGGGGGGGTCACAGAACTCATCTGTCTGTGGCATTGGGAGGAAGAGGCCCAGCTCACCTTCTCTGTGCTGTGTGTGCGGCGTGTGCATGTGTGTGTGTGTACGTGCGCGTGCGCGCATACACCCGCTGGGACGGGGGTTTGAGGGGCAGTGGGTAAAGCAAAAGAGGAGCGAGTGAGCAAGCTCCCAACTCCCCACCTTCCTACGGCCCCCCACCCCTGGCTGACCCACCATGTGTCTGCAGGAGGCAGAAGAGAGAAGAGGCTGGCCCACCCCAGACGCTGGGCTGTCAGGCAGGAACCACACTGTCCCGCAAAGTCACCAGGGAGGCAGGCACCAGGGAGGCAGGCACCAGGCCCGGGGACTGGAGCTTTGATGCTCAGGAGGGAGGCAACACCTCTTTCAGGTTTCTGCAGGCCACAGAGAGCCGCCACGTGGCAGCCGCTGTGTGACCCCCACCCACGCGCGCGCGCGCACACACACACACACACACACACACACAGATGCACACGCAGCATCCAGTCCTGGGGGCTGGGTTCACTCCCCACCACCGTGCTAAAGAGCGACAAGTCAACACATATGGTGGACAAAAACACACAAAGCCACAGCCGCCCGCAAACACACGCCCAGCTTCACACAGAGCCACGGTCTGTCTTTCTCAGACACACGGATGCATATGGTCCAAACAGATTAGTCTTCCTTAGACATTCATATACAGTGAATCTTTCTTACACAGAGATCTGGCTTGCCTTAGGGAGACCCACGCTTACAGCCTGCCTGTGTGCAGATTTCCTGAAACATATGCACACACAGAGGGCATGCATACCCAGCCCTGCAGTGTGTTCTCCTTACACACCCAATTACACATGCTATCACCAGCTGCAAGTCACACAGGCTTCGGTGTAAAGTGCAAACACAAACACCAGTTTCCCCGTATAGACTTGGTGACATGCGCTTACCTAGTCACACAAACTACAGTCAGCTGCAAAGTCACAGATGCCCAATGACACTGGAACATGCCACAGCCCCTGCAAAGGAGCATCCTGACATCGCCTAAGTATAAATACCTAGATTTGTGTAGCGCCTCAGAGGTGCAGGCTCCATGGGCTTGCAACACACACACACACCCTTCGAGCATGGTTCTCTTTATGGATGTCTTTCAGTGGGGTAGACATCCTGCCCCTAATGCTCTGGTGTCTCTTGCTCAGGCAGGGCAGCCACATGGGCCACTCATGCAAGGGAAGCAGAGGCGCTGGGGCAGCCTTTGCCAGAGGTGCAGGGAAAGAGCCATAGCCCTGCTTCCTGCTGTCCTGGCTTGGGCGGGAGCTGTCAGTCAGGTCGCGAGGCTGGGGTGGGGCAGGGGCATGAAGATGATTCTGGGTGTGGCTGGGTGCGGCCTCCCCAGGTATAGCCCCTGCCCAAATAACACGCCACTTCCCTGCCAGCACAATGGCACCGGCTCAAGGGCCCCTAAGCCCTTGGTAGAGGGTAGCTCCCTGAAGAGATCTGGCTTCAGAAGCTCTGGACAAAGCTCTTCCGCTTGCATGTCAAGGACCCTGAGCAGGACAGGAGGAGGCATCATGGGCACCCTGGCCTGCAGGAGGAGCACCAGCTGAGAGCCTGTCACCTGCCCCAGTGAAGGGCCAGGCCTCATAGCACCCTGGGAGCAAGAGTGTTGTTGAGACCCAGGAAACAGACAACAGAAAACAAAACAAAAACAGAAAAAACAGGTAAAGACAGAAGCAGCCAGCCTTCAGCCTGGATTCCAGACGGGGACTTAGAGGTGGGAGGAGAGGGAACACACCAGGGCCGGGCAGGCAGTGTGCAGCGGGCAGGAGGGCAGGGGGCCAGGGTCTGCGCAAGGAGGAAAGTTCCATGCCACACTTGTGGAGTCCCTTCCTCAGCCACCAAGCTGAAGGATCTGGCTCCCCTCCCACGGGTCAGGATGTGTACACAGGGCAGTCAGCATGGGGAGCAAGGGGTCTTGAGGGGAGCCTGCCACGGGCCTGGAGAAGATAATGTTGTGGGGAGCATGGCTCACCCAGGGCCGCCACCTCCTTTCCTGCCACAGCCCCTTGGCCCATGTCTGGGATGGAGGGGAGGGAACATCTCAGAACAGAGAACACATTTTGTTTTTCATTCTTACCCTCAGATCAGGGGGGTTTATAATTAAATAAACCTGAGAGGGAAGAGAAGGGGTAAGAAACCCAGGACGGGGAGCCCAAACGCCTCAGAGATCATCCACACCCCCACCGCACTGGTGGCCCTGCCAGGAGCCAGAAGGACGGGTGGACAGCAAGCCCTTCCCTGAGCCCTTCTGCCCTTCCCCAGACGCTGGCCACGCTGGGTCTGGCCAGGAGGCTGGGGGCAGAAGGCAATAGGAGCCCTGGCATCAGGGCTGGCCATTGGGCAGGGGGCCTTGCCCACCCCATCAGGTGCCCAGCTGTACCCACTCCCCCTCCACCCCTCACCCCCACCAGCTGCCCAATCCCGACAAACCAGTTTGACTCAGCACAACAGGCAGGGCTACAATTTTCAAACTATGCAGGCCTGGTGATTCAGCCTCTTCATGCTGTTTAATTAGCGGAAGGCCGTGTGGCAGAGGCCTTGCCCATGGCAGCTTCGGCTTCAGCTCAGTGCTTACACGGAGGCCGCGGCGGCGGCGGCAGCTCTGGGTAAAGACAGGGCAGTGCCGAGCAAACTGGTTCCTCTGAGTACCCCCGGCCTCGGCGGCAGCTCTGAACACCAGCGCATGGGAGACAGGGAGGGGGCTTGGGGGTGCCACAGGCACCCCAAATCCCAGCCCACTGTCCCCTTTCAGTTCCCACATTCTCAGGGGTCACTCCTGTGGAGGAGGTAGGCTCCACGCTGCCTTGTTCCCTCAGGGACAGGTTCCACAGGACTGACAGCTCAGCTACAATGGCTTGGCTGGAGGGGGATGTGTAGGCCCCACCTCCTGCGATCTGGTAACTGTTTCTCTTTTCTCAAAAGGATCTCTTCCCAGCAGGGATCTCACCATCCTATCCCAGGTACAGGGGCGCTGGGGTCCAGACACCATTCCTCATCCCATTCCCAGTCTGCTCCCCACTGGACCCCACTCCCAGGCCTGCTGATGGCCCGCCCTCAGGGGAGAATAATCTTGGCTTTGGGGAACTGGAGAACGCTACTCAAAAAGCGAGTGGGCGACAAGATGGCCTGTTTCCCTGTGGCTGAGGGCAAGGGAGGGCGTGTTTTCAACCACGAGGACAAGCTGGGACCCAGGCTCCGTCCACATGGAAAACTGACGGCAGCCTTGGATGCAGAGTCTCGGCGACCCCTAAGTGTGCTGGGAGGGAAGACGAACCAGGCGCTCGATAGTGGGTACATGAGAGGCAGAGGCAGCAACCACAGCTCAGGGACCCTGGGCCTAAGTAAATGTCATGCCCCAGACACAGAGCACCACCGGGCCAAGGGCAGACCAAATCCTGATGAGGCCAGATGGAAGGCTGGACACCCGCCTGGCAAGCTGGAGAGGCTGAGGAGATCCTCAGTGCTATGGATGCCACAAATCCCTGCCCTGGTCACAGCCCAGGATCTGGAAGTCCACCCATCCACATGCCAAGCCCCAGAACAAGGGAGGGAGGGCAAGGACAGGCAGAAAACAGCTGCCCACTGAGCCAGCTCTCCCCATTCCTTCCCTCCTTAGAGCTGCAGGGAGATGTGGGGGGAGAGAGCCCACCCCCCACCCCTGCACCAACCTTCCCTTTCATCTTTCCTCCCTCTAACCTCCCTCCCACAGAAAGGCACACACTCGGTTCACTCCTGAAGCTCCCCAGGAGCAGACCCTAGGGTAATAATAATAACAGCTAATCCTTGAATAACAATGCTTATGTGCTAAGCACTTTGCACACATTAACAATTCAGTTCTCAGAACAACTCTGCAAGGCCGGTGCTGTTCCCGTCCTGTCTCCCAGTGAGGGGGACCAGAGGGTGGCAGGTGCAAGGTCTTCACTGGAGTTGGCACCTTGCATTTGCTCCCTCATTTTCCCATGCACGAACTGGTGGCCCAAGGGTCTGAGGGATTGCAAAAGTGAAGGAATTGGTGAAACCACCCTTGCAGGCACTGCTGCTACCCAGGGGCACCCCACGCTGGCCTGGCCTCCCAGCCAGGGAGTAGCCCTAGCTCCCACCTCACAGCAGAGGCGAGGTGGGCAGGTGGGGAACAAGGGGCTCTGCTGCCCCCAGCCCATCAGGACTCTGCCTCCTGGACAACCCTCCAGCTGCTTGGTCTGGAGGCTTGGAAGCTTGGGCTCCCACCAGGACCTGCCTCAGAGGGTCCAGTGGGCGATGGGGGTTGAAAGAGAGAGAGGATGGGAAGGAAGGAGGGAGAAGTGAGCCTCCCCAGGTAGCCCCGGGGCTGACCCAAACCACACCCCCACTCCACTCTGCACCAGCTCCCACCACACCCACAACAAGGGCCTTGTAGCCGGACACACACAGGTGACACACAGCCCCATCAATGCGTGAATGTGTGTGTACCAATGTCGCCTCGCCTGGGCTACGACACAGAGGCCCAGACACAGACCTGGCTACTTGAACAGGCTCCCCGGCTCACACCCTCCAGGCAATCAACAACAAAGCCCCAGCCAGATTCTCACGCCCGAGATCCTATCACACACATGTGGGTGAGTGTGTGCGCGTGGGGGCCAGACCTCGGTGTGTTGGGCTGAATTTGCATGTGTCCACCCGTGGGACTGGAGATGAAGGGGTGGGGGATCATGGGAAGTCCTGCCCCTGGAGAACATTAGAACACGCAGAGGATGCCTTTCTCTCTCCGCTGTGTTCTTTCTTCTTCCCAACCTTTAAGTTTACCGCCTGTGAACAGAAGAACAAGGCAAGTTCCCCCCGAATTCGCGTTTTTGTTCCTAAACTAAGAAAGTGACTCGATCGGTTAAAGATGCCCCCAATAAGTACTGCCTTTATTCCGATTGCCCTCGAATTTCTGTGGCGTCCCTCACTCCACTTTATGGAAGGTTTTGATCCCCTCTCATTGAATGACTCCGAAATTCTTGGAAACCGAGCGTGAGTGTGTGTGGGCCTCCCTATTGTTTGTGGGGCCTCTGTCCGCGGCAGGCTTGTGTCAAGTGGCCTGCGTGTGAGCTCTCCTGCCAGGGCCAACAACGCGGGCTGTTCATCCAAGTACAATCATTTGGAAGTTGGAGCTGCCCCCCACAGCAGTCTTGGCAGGTTTCACAGAACCCATTGAGAAGCCGGGCCTTTTCCCACCGGCTACTGAGGAAGGCGCCCGGCTCTGGTGCTACCTGGGACGAACCCCGCAACTTCAGGGGTTCAGTGGAGACTCGAGCACTCAGGCTGCCCTGCTAGAAGGCGAAGAGGGAGCCTCCGAAAAGGGTGCGGGGAGGCGCATACAGCACCTCGGGTGGTAGTTGGCGCCCGGTAAACCATAAACAATAACAGGTCCCCGCCTGTCCGCCCCCGCATTGGGCCCCTGACAAAGCGGGGTGCTCGCACTCATACTCTCACAGTTAACTCCAACGAGCTCCTGATCAGCGTCCCCCAACCTGGGGAGTCCCGCTTCGCTCCCATCCACCACAGCCCCGCGGCCCTCGCCTGGCCTGGGGGGGGGGGTTGCCCACACGTCCTCGACTTCAGGGGGGTGCCGGGGGGCCCCGCTTCTCTGCCGTGTCAGGGACTCCCACGAAAGCTCACGGCATGGCCAGGACTTTCGAGGACGCTCGTCCTGAGTCAAGCTCCCCGCGATTCCCCCGCGGGCTGCCTGCCTCCGAGCCAGCTCCAGCCTCCGAGCTCCCAGCGCCCGCTCCGGGGCGGCCTCCCAACCCCATCCCTGGGCGCCAGAGCGGGTGGCGGAGCCTCCTCCGACGTGCGCTCAGCCCGGGTCGGACCCGCGCATTCGGCCCGCAGCCCCGCGACCCCGGGCACCTCGTTCCGGGGCGCGCCCCCCGACGCCGCTCACCTTCCAGCGCCCGGCAGCCGGCGGGCAGCAGCAGCGGCAGCAGCAGCAGCGGAGGGAGCAGCGGCAGGAGCCCGGGCGGTGGCAGCGGCGGCGGCGGCGGCGGCGGCGGGCGGGCTCTGGCCATGGCCGGGTGGCTCTGGGAACTGAGCCGGGCCGCGCCGGGCCGGGCCGCGCCGGCGGGCTGCAAGCCCGAGAGAGGGTGCGCTCGGAGGGCTCCGGGGCAGGCTCGCGTCGGGCCTCGGGAGATCCGGGCGAGGAGGGAGTGGAGTCCAGGCGGGCGGCTCCGGGGCCAGGCGGCGCGCCGAGCCCGGCGATCCGGGGATGCGGACAGGTCGGTCCCGCTGGAATCTGGACGGACCGGTCCAGGAGGATCCGGGGCGCCGGGCCGGGGCGGGAGGGTGCAGGCGATCGTGGTTCGGGGTGCACAGTAACCGGGCGGTCCGCCGCTGGCCCGACCGGGATCTGGGGCTTCGGGGGCGCGCGCCGTCCGGGGTCCGAGCTGGGATCTCGCTGCGCCGCTCGCGTACTCACTTCTGCCTTCCCCAACGCTGGCGCGGCCGCTCTGGGCGAGAGGGGCGGGATGGCCTGCCTGCCCGTCAACGCATAAGCCCCGCCCCTAGCGGCTGCCCGCCCACTCACAGACGGCCAGGCCCGCTGGTTCGGCCTCGGGAGCACTCAGCTGGAGTTCAGTTGGCGGCGTCTCCACCAGGCCCACCCTCGGGGGTCTCCGGGGCCCGGAGTGGGCGCGGCTAAGGAAAAGATGAATTAGATTGGGCGGAGCGAAGCTGTCCATCAGAAGAAGAACTCCGCCCCCTGCCGCCCATTGGCGATTAATAACCCAACCTGAGTCTTAGGAGGTGCCAACGAGCTAAGACGGAGCGGGGGCGCCCCCAAGTGGCCCGCGCCGGCCCTGCGACGCCCTCCCGTGGCCGTAGCTCACGGCCTGGGGGGGACGCCCACCGCGACGCATCCCGTGACCCGGGCCTGCTGCGTTTCTTCATTCTTTCATTGGGCTGCGTGTTGAATCATTCATTCAGCAGACCTTTGTGAGCGCCCGCAATGTGTCAGACTCTAGTACCTGCGGGTGCTGCCGCGGTGGACAAGACAGAGGCTTGTGTGACCAGCTGAGCGGTGGAGGAAGGGGGATTAAGTCATCACTGTAGCGTGTAAGGAGCGTTACTGCAGAGGAGGAAGAGTTCCCCGAGGGACGGCACGGAGGGCGACGGCCAGTGTCCGGCCCTGAGGAACTGCCATTCAAGCTGAAATAGGAAGGATGAGTAGGGAGGGAAGGGTGTGTGCTGGGGGAGTGGGGACGAGCAAGTATTGTGTGTGTGAAGACCTGGGGCGAGAGAAACTCTGATTCACGGGAGGAATCCGAAAGCAGCTCAGAATAGCCTGAGTGTAAGAGGGACTCATGAAAAGGCCTTCGTGAGAGCTAGGGTTTGAAGTAGGTGCATGACCTTGGCTGCTCTGGGGAGGAAGCATGGACAGAGGCCCGGGTGGATGCAGGGAGCCCCGCGAGGGGGCTGTGCTGTGGGCGGCCAGGGGAAGATGATGGTGGCTGTGAGGCTGGATAGAAGCCGGCGGGTGTGAGGCGTATGTGAAAGGTGGCGTTCACAGGGGACTGTGATTGGTTGGTGGAGAGACGTGGAGGTGAGGGCATCGAGGAGAACACTAGGTTTCTGGTTTGGGCAAATGGACCTTCGCCCCGCTCATTACACAAACATTCGCAAAGTGCAAGCCACACTCTGAAACAATAGCTGGAACTTGTTATTTTATACAGCAATATGTCACAGACAACACTGGCATCCAGAAAGGCTTGGTGACTTTCTCAAGTCAAGTCCCTAAAAAGTGACAGAGGTGGGATTTGAACCTGGCTTTATATCTTTTAAAAACATTTCATCAGAGACGTACAGAGAACCTAGTACTTGTTAAAAGCTCGGAATCCTAAGCCATTCTCTCCTACCTCCAATCTTGGGAGTCAGAATCTCTGGGGTTTGGGGCCCGGGATTCTGCATTTTTAACAAGCAGGTGGTTCTGATGCACCTACATTCTGAGAATCCCCATTATCATGCAGCTCTCCCATCCTAACAGGAAAGCTCCCTCCATGGTCCCTAAGAGCCTTCCCCAGCTGCCCTGATTTCTGCAGGCGGGGAGTGAGGAGTTGGATTCTGAACGACCTCAGAAGCAAGACAGGCACTTAGTCCTCTGACCACGAAGTGCCAGCAAGTTCCATGAGAGTGAATGAAGTGATAGATCCAGTGCTCAAGGACGTTCTCTGAAAGAGGTCAGTCCTGCTGATCAGAGGCAGAGGCATGCGTGGGTACATGGGGCTGGGGTCCAGGATTGTCATGAGTCAGAGGCCTGGCTTCCAACTCCACTCCACCCCCAGCATTTCTGCCTCCCAGATCTGTTCTCAAGACCTAGGGGCTTTCAGAAACATCACTCAGGGCTCCAGACCACAGAAGGGCTCTTGGAGATCAACTTGTCCAACTCCCACTGCAGAGCTGAGAAGCCTAAGTCTCAGAGATGGGCCACCTTGCCCTGCAGTCCCCCATGCCCTGGAGTGCTGGCTGGGGTTGGGGACGGTGACATTTCGGCAGGTGGCCTGGCAGCAACACGTCCCAGCTAAAGCCCCGCTCGTTGTAAGGCGTATCTGTGAGGCCGCACTTCTGTTTGCTCAGCATCTGTGCCAGGCAGGGCCTCACCCTGGACAAACACAGCCAGCCAGGCGGCAGGCACCGAGCACCTTTGTTCTTGGGTTTGATAGCAGAGGCAGCAGGGCCAGCAGGTAACAGAGGGCCCATCCTCACCGGATGTTGGCACTGTGGTTCCCACGGGAATCCTTCCTGATCAAGAAGCTGCCAGGCTGGAGAGGACAGAGATTCTGGCTGTAACAGCCCAGTGGATGAAGGTGACCACCTGGCAAAAGAGGGACTTGGGAGGGGCTGATGGAAGGATGAGGACTGGTAGCCAGGCAAGATAAGGAGAGCTGGAGTGCCTCATTTCTTTGGGGGTAGGTGGGCAGAAGGTCCTACCCCTCCTGTTTCCAGGCTGGGGAGGTCCCCAGGAGCCCAGGGAGCAGGCTCTCACCTTTGATTTTGGCGTAAAAAGGAAACATCCAGACTGAGACTGAGGTGTCCGCTTCTGAGCCCATCATTCTGTGCCCATCTGAGTCTAGGAGGAAACTTGGTGCAGAAGTAAGAGCCTGGGCTTTGGCATCAGAGAGACCCAAGTCCAAATTCTGGCGCGGCCACTTACCAGCTCTGGGATTTCTGCTAAGAAGCTGAACCCTTCTGAGTGTAAATTGCGGCATGAATGAAAGTGGAATGATAATCACGCCGTCCCTGCAGGGCGATTGTGATGCTCTGGCCAGGGAGCCAGGAGCACTGCAGGGGCCTGATTGTGAATACCCAGTGCTCAAATCCGTGCTGGGAACACTGTCTGTTTGGGGACAACTAGAGGAACTAGAGTTGAATCGGTGCTCACCGATCTGGAGTTTCCAGATTCTCTTTTTAAAAATATGATAAGGCCGGGTGCGGTGGCTCACGCCTGTAATCCCAGCACTTTGGGAGGCTGAGGCGGGTTGATCACGAGGTCAAGAGATCGAGACCATCCTGGTCAACATGGTGAAACCCCGTCTCTACTAAAAATACAAAAATTAGCTGGGCATGGTGGTGCGTGCCTGTAGTCCCAGCTACTCAGGAGGCTGAGGCAGGAGAATTGCCTGAACCGAGGAGGCAGAGGTTGCGGCGAGCCGAGATCGCGCCATTGCACTCCAGCCCGGGTAACAAGAGCGAAACTCCGTCTCAAAAAAACATAAAAAATAAAAATAAATAAATAAATAAATAAATAAATAAAAAGATGATAAAGTATCTGCCCCTGGGTTTATGGGTTCGGGATAGTAGCAAAGAAGACAAAACTGGGAGGAGGAGCGCTTTGGGGCAGGAGGCGAGGAGGGGATTGGTTTGATGAGCGCCTTGGGCCTCTGTTGAGGATTAAGGGAGGCTGCAGGAGAGAGTTGATGGTGACGTGGCCGGGGCTGTGGCACAGTGGACCCAGCGGTAGGGAGGGCAAAGATGTCATTTGCTGGGAAGGGAGGGGAAAGACCTGAGGAGGAGCAGGTTTCGCTGTATGTGAAATGGGTGATGGGGGTGGGGACTGAGATTGTCGGGCTGGATTGGCTAATTTGGGGAGGGCTGTCATTCAAACAGTCACACTGAGAGACAGCTGGCTTTCTCACTGCTCCCACCCCCTCCACTGGCCCCTTGGTTGCTCTCTAGGCAGCCTTAACTCCTGTCTCTCTGCCTCTGGGAGAGTTTGCATTGGCTGTTCTCTCTGCCGGGATGCTCTTCCTCCAGCTCTTCACAAGGAGGCCTCCTTCTCAGTGACCAGGTCTCAGCCTAAACGTTGACTCATGGCTGCCTGCATCTCCTCCCCTCTCTCCCACACCGCCACCGCCTGCCCCGTTGCACTATTTTATCTTCCTTATATTTCTTCAGCCTCCCAAGTAGCTGGGATTACAGGTACGCACCACAATGTCCAGCTAATTCTTGTATTTTTAGTAGAGACGGGGTTTCACCATGTTGGCCAGGATGGTCTTGATCTCTTGACCTCGTGATCCACCCTCCTCAGCTTCCCAAAGTGCTGGGATTACAGGCGTGAGCCACCGCACCCAGCCTATTTTCCTTATACTTCTTAGCACTAGCTGAGATAATATCATTTAGTCATTTGCTCACATGTACATTGTCTCCCTTCTAAAATAGAAACTTCCTGAGGGCAGGAGTTGCTCTTATCTACCACTGAATCTCCAGTATAAGGACCAGTGCCCTACATGAAGGAGGCTCTCAATAACAATTTAGTAAATAATTAGTAATTGCAGTAAATATGTGGTGGTCATGCTGCCATTTCCTATTCCCAAGCGTGTGGCAGACACTGCTAATAGATCAGGGACCCTCTCATCGACATGATGCTCCCGACAGCCTTGCCAATCTATCAGAGTTGAGCATGAAGTTAAAGGGACCTGCCATCCCTGTAGTGGAGAAAGTTTCCATGCTCGCTACCTGTGTGACCTTGTGTGAGTCTTTTAAAGCTCTTTGGCCCTTGATTTCCTCGTGTGATGACTCATGTAAGATGTAGGGGTAGACCTGCCACACCCTTTATGCCTGAGGCCCCCCCCACCCCCATCCAGAGCGTCCAGAGCCTGGATGCCATTGTGCGGACATTCCCCATCCCCCAGATGGGGGCTCAGTGCCAGTCTCTGAGTTACAACCACTCCAGGGCCTTCCTTTCCTGCTTCCCTGTTTTCTCACCAGCCCCAGAAGACAAGGCTAGAAGAGACCTTTGATATCTGGTCCAAAAAACCCCTATTTTCAGATGAGGAAACTGAGCTCAGAAGAAAAATCAATGAAGCCAGAAACAGCAAACACCGCTTGTCCACACCCAACGCTTCAGCAGCAGCCACCCCTGTCCCCCAGCTCTCAACACCTCCTCTGAGTAATGGGGAGACGGGGGCTGCAGCTCCTGATACATGGGCACACTCCCAAACCCCAGGAGGTGAGCAGCCTGGCTTCCCTCCAGGCCACAGGCAGCTGGCCGGAGAAGGATGCCCTGTGGATTCCTGGCCTTTTTTCCCACTTCCGAGCTGCCCATTCAAAGGAGGTGAGAAAGGAGCAGGCCTCTTCCTCCACAGTGGCTTTCGGAAATTGCCTCGGTGCTTTTGGGCCAGGGTGAGGCTCTTGGCTGTTCCAAAGCCAGTTACTGCCCTGTCGGCCGCGTTCATCTTCTTCGGATCCGGTGTGTACCATCGCCTCTCCGCTCCTGAAGCTCCTGTGCAGCCGGTACCCTCTCCGACAGGAGCTCAGTCCTGGCTTCCCGTTAGGAAGGCTGGAGGAGGAAATGGATAAGTATTGACTAAGCTTCTCTGTGATGTTAAACGAAGGTGCTTTAAACATCTCCCAGAGAGGGAGCCGCGTCAGTTGCCTTTGAGCCTGCCCGTGCAGGCTCTTGTTTGCAAACTGTCTTTTCTTGTGGAGAAGCCGCGCTTCCTTTTCTAGGAGCTATTTGGGGAAACACTAACGTTTGCGGGAACAGAAAGCCAGCTCCCTGCTCAGGAGGACGGGGAGGACCCAGGGGGATTCAAAGGTGCTAATTAAGGGCCAATATCCATAGACTTGTGGGAAAGTTGAAAAGTGGGAAAGACGTGCTCTTCTGTGTTTAATTAGGAAGGTGGAAAGATCAGGGACTAGGGGGAATTTTGGGGAAGACAGATGTTAACTGGATATCTAATATTTCAGCCCACGTATCGAATTGTCACTTGCGTCAGGTGCAGGAACGAAACTGTGAACCTCTAGACAAGGCCCCTGTCCTCAGGGAGATCACAGTCACGGGGAAAAAGGTGAGTGTCAAGCATCTCCGGACAGTCACAGGGTGTCAGGGGAACCAGGCAAGGATGGGCCACCCAACCCATTGTGCCAAATCCGACTCTGGGAGAGGAATCAGGGAGGGCTTCCTCTGGAATAGACACTGCACAGAGACCTGGCTGAGGCCTGGAGAATGGTAGGACTTGGCCGGGAGAGGATGGTGGAGAAGGCCGGGCGGCAGGGGATTCAGCCTTAGACACACACAGAATCACCTGGGGAGGTTTGCAGGAAGAAGGATGCTGGAGATACTGCTTCGCAGCAGGGCCTGGACGGGGGTGCGTTTTCAAAGCTCCCAGGGAGGTTCCGAGGTTGAGGGGCAGGGGAGGGGAAGTCTAAGGAACCACTGCATGGTAAGATAAGTGCTGGAGACAGGGGCAGTCCCGGTGGGGTCAGCAGCGTCTACCCCGTAGGGCTTATTAGCTGTTAGGCATTTCCAGTTCAGCCTGAGGGGGACACCAACTCCTTGATGGGTTTTAAGGTTTCATACAGAGGCCTAAGTCAGTCACAATGCTTCAGAAAACAAAACCTTTCAGGAAAATCTCAGCTACCTCTTTCTTCTCCCTCCCTCTCCCACTGCTGATGCAAAAGGATCCCGAGAGAGAGGTTCACTCAGGGCCACCAGGGTCAGTGAGACCTTCAGGGTCCCCTGGCTCATCTCCTTGCCAAAGGAGGCCTCCTTGGCCCACCTCCTTTCCTCTCCAGAGCTAAGGCCTTTGCCTGTGTCTCTGGGCAGTGTGGGTCCTTTGCACCTGCTGCTGGTGGGGAAGGGCCATCTGAACGCCAGGCCCCTCCCCACCTTTTCTCCCCACTCTGCCCAGATCCTAGGTCTGCCAGTTTCCCCCTGGGTTTCTTTTTCTTTTTTGGAGATGGAGTTTCACTCTCGTCATTTAGGCTGGAGTGCAGTGGCATGAGCTTGGCTCACTGCAACCTCTGCATCCGAGATTCAAGCGATTCTCCTGCCTCGGCCTCCCGAGTAGCTGGGACTACAGGCGCCTGATGCCACACCCAGCTGATTTTTATATTTTTAGCAAAGGTGAGGCTTCACTATGTTGGCCAGGCTGGTCTCCAACTCCTAACCTCAGGCGATCCCCCACCTCGGTTCCCCAAAGTGCTGGGATTACAGGCGTGAGCCTGTACCCAGCCACCCCCTGGGTTTCCTTCCTACAACAGCCAGAAGTGGCTGGCACATGGCCAGTATGCAGTACAAGCAAAGCAATTCCTTTACCTGGTTTTGAAGCTCCCACTCCTGGGCAAGGTCTAACAGCCTTTTCCTTCAGAATGCCTTTCGTTGGGCCTGTCTGGGTCCCTCCTACTACAGGCAGAATCCTCTCTGCACCTCCTGCCACCAGATGGAAGGAGAACAGCGCAGTGAAAGGACGAAGGCCTTAGAGACTGACCTGGAAATCCTTGACACCAGTTCCTGTTAGCTTTGTGAACTCCAGCACGTCGCTCACTCTCTCATTCTCAGTTTCCTCATTGGTAAAATAATAGCACCAACCTCATGGGACAGCTGAGGAGAATGAGTGAGAGAAACGTGAAAGCCTGAATGGAGTACCTAGCACATAGTAGGTCTTCAATCTAGGGTAGCACCATCTACTATCATTCATAGCTGTTCATTATTATTCTTACATGTACTGGGTGTTCTGCCAGTGACAGGAATTCTTTGAGCTTGTGTCCCCTTCTGTAAAATAAGATGTGCCACCCAGCGTGTAGGGCTGCCGTGAATACCACCAGCATGCAGGAAGTTTCAGAGACTTTTTAGAGACATTTTATTAGATCTGGAGGCTACTCATGGGCCAAAAAAATGCTGAATATCCAACAGACCCGGCAGATGTTCCAACCTGCGCTTAGCGTTTATTTTTCTTTTTTGTGACCGAGTCTCACTGTGCCGCCCAGGCTGGAGTGTAGTGACACGATCTCTGCTCATTGCAACCTCTGCCTCCCATGTTCAAGCAATTCTCCTGCCTTCACCTCCCAAGTAGCTGGGATTACAGGCAACTGCCACCACACCCAGCTAATTTTTATATTTTTAGTGGAGATGGAGTTTCACTGTGTTGGCCAGTGAAACTCCTGACCTCAAGTGATCCACCGTCATTGGCCTCCTGAAATGCTGGGGTTACAGGTGTGAGCCTCTGTGCCCGGCCCTACCTGTGCTTAGGCTGCAGAGGCCTCCACAACTGCCTGACTGGCAGATTGACAGAAGAGCCTCCCAAACGCCTGGGGGGAAGCCTGGGAACCACTGTAACAAGCCCATCCTCTGTCTCGGTGCTGTATGGTATCTGAATGGCCTAGGACCAGATCTTCCCAGACAGATGCTCACAAAGGATCATGACTGCACAGTGGAAGCTCTGGTTTGTCTGTCTCTTTCCTCCATTCACTGAGCAGGAGGTACAGGAAGGAAAGGGTCTATTCAATGGAATTTCACCAGATGACCTGAGAATGGTCAAATCTTGGCCTCTAGCGATCGCTGTTTCCATAAAGTTCTCACGGCTGTGAGGACAAAAGTAAATGAGAACCCAAACTACCCCTTGGTTACAAGTTTGGGTGAGGTGTCTGGGAGATTCCCCAAGGCAGGCTGCTTTTGACAAGGTGGGAGGGGGCAGGTGCTTCAGCCTCACAGCCCAGATTGGGCCTTACCAAGGGCTGCTGGCCCCAATGAAGAGCCTGCCAAGTGCCCAGGCACTCTGTGGGAAGACAAGAGAGAGAAGGTGCCAGCTTCCAAGAGAGCCCAGGCTGTCTTCCTGACCCACTGGGCCTGATGAAGGAAGCTGAAGAAGGATGACAGAAATGTGGGCCAGTTTAATACGCGGATGGTGATTCTGTCCCTGTCTGCACCCTGGAAACTGACTCGGTCAGTCCGCATCCTGGAAAAGGTGGGGCACGGGAAGTAAGTGAGAAGGGGAGTTTCTCCACCTCCCACAGGGAGACAGCAGTGAGCATGGCGGCACCCCCTGTTTTCAGGGAGCTTATGGTCCAGCAGGGTGGTTGTCACTGACATGGTCTGGTTATTGCAAGAGAAGTCCTTGCAGGAAAAGGGTGGGAGTCTATGAAAGCATGCTCAGGGGACCAGGCAAGGCTAGGGTGAGGAACTGCTGTAGAGGCTGAAATGTTCAGAATGACCTACCCTGGCCTGGTGCGGTGGCTCACACCTGTAATCCCAGCACTTTGAGAGGCCGAGGTAGGCAGATCATGAGGTCAGGAGATCGAGACCAGCCTGGCTAACGTGGTGGAACTCCATCTCTACTAAAATACAAAAAATTAGCCCAGCGTGATAGTGCAGGCCTCTAGTCCCAGCTACTCAGGAGGCTGAGGCAGGAGAATTGCTTGAACCGGGGAGGTGGAGGTGGCAGTGAGCTGAGATCATGCCATTGCATTCCAGCCTGGGCAACAGAGTGAGACTCCATCTCAAAATAATAATAATAATAGTAATGTGGGTGCTGCAGTCAAGCTGGTTGGGCCGAAGTCCTGTCCCTCACTGTCACTGTGATATCGACAAGCCCTGCCCCTCCCTAAGCCTGTCTCCTCACCTGGAAAAGGGAGCTGGTGGGACCTGAGGGCTGCTGGTTTTGTCTGTCCACAGAGTTTCCCTCCTCACCCTTCCTTTGAGTGAGCGGCCCCTCCTCAGCTCTGCACGGTGGGTGGTCAATCACAGAACCTGGTCCCTGATCCCAGGGGCAGGAATTGACCACGTTAGTCCTGGGAACTAGACTTCTGGGATAGATGGGGCAGTCCCAGGACTGAAGGGAGCTGGCCCTGGGTCAGCAGAGCAGCAGGGCTGTGTCCTGCCCCATCTATCCCAGAGTGGCTGTTCATCTCCTTCAAGTCTGCAAGCTGTCCCGCGTCCTTCCAACACCTTCTCTCTTTGCCTCCCTTTCTCCCCGCAGTCTCTCCTCTTCTCTTTCTCTCTCTCTCTCTCTCTCTGCCTAATTAAGGGCCTGTTTCTGATTCTAAATGCTGAAATCTATAGGATAGCACTGTTGGCAGGAGGCAATGGGGCAGTTCATGAAGCCTGGTTCCAAGAATGTTAGCCACTGCTGCGAGTGCCACCACCCCGTCATCCCAGAGCCAGCCTGATGGGAAGGGGGCCTCTGGGGGCTGCTTAGTGAACCATGGCCACCAGCAGATGAGTGGGGGGGTTGGCCACTGACTCTGGTCCTGCACGGGATCTGGCCTCTGGGGGTCCCCAGTGAGCGTCAATTTGCTGCTGCCTCATGCTCAGAGCCTGCAGATGGACGGCCTGCAGTCCCTTCTGAGGGGTGGTCTTTGCAAACCACCTGGCCCAAGCTCCTCAGCCTGTGGTTGGTGGAGCTTTCAGTCTTCCTCTCTTGGGAGCTCCCCAGGTCTGCAGGTCAGAATCTGTCCGCCTAGAGGTTCCTCAAGCTTCCGTGCTTTTCTCCCAGATGTCTGCTGCCTTTGTCTCTTCAGCACCCACTCAGTGGCCCCACTTTGGGGTACTGCTGTACCCCGACCCAATCATGGCATGCTAGTGGGCCCTCTGGCCATCACACCCCACCCCGTGGCCACAGGGGTGATCAAGGGATGGGGAGAGAGCACGGAGCTGCCTTGATTTCCAGAGCTGCAGGGTTGCCAGTGGGGATTGACTGGCCATCTCCCCAACCTGGAGAACATTCATCTACAGCAACAGAGAAGAAAAGACACAGCAGAACACAGGAGGCAAAAAGAGACCAGACAGAACTATCGGAATGCCTCCCACCCAGTCTGCTTCTGGGGCCAGCCACCTCCAGGTGAAAGGCTGCCGCAGTTCTTCATCTCACAAGCTTGTACCCAGCTCCTGGTGCAGGAAGGAGAACACGGAAGAGTCAGGCAGAGTCACTGTCCTTCGGGGAGCGACGGCGCTGTGACCGACATGTGTACATGTGCACATATGCAGATACACACAGGCACACACTCACCGGGGTAACGGGGGCACCAAAGCAAGAGTGTGCGAAGCTCATCTGGGCCGACATCTGGGGCGGGGCGGCTCCAAAGACTTCGTGGAGTTGGCCGCCCCCGAGGAGTCTTCAAACCCCATTGGCAAGACTGATTCCCAATGGGCCTGCCCTTCCAAGTAAGAGCCTCGGTTCCCAAAGCGGCTCAGCTGGAAATCCTTTGTGGACCTGGTGCTAAGAATAAGCCCTTGTCACATGAGCACGCTGCCGAGCTGAAGCCCTTCTCTCGGAGATGGCACAGTACTGGACGGGAACCACCGACGCCCGGCGCTGTCACCCCCACAGTCCTCCCATTGTGTCCCTCATTTCCTCCGGAAGTTTCGACTTTGGAAGGCCTCCCTGACCTATCCCTTCAGGTTGAATAAATGGCCCAATTATCTATGTAGGGTCCCAGATGAACTGGAACAGAATGGATGGGAATGGGGTGGGGGCTGTCTTGAAAAGAAAATGCCGGAGGGAGGCCAGCCACCCACAAGCTGTTAGCTGGAGCCATGGCCCACAAAAGGTCCCTTTGTTATTCCAGGCGGTGTTGTCACAGGAGCTTGGCCACGGCTCTCTAAGCATATCCAGGAACTATTCTAGTGAGCGCTGGCAGGGAGCTCTGTCTGCTGTCCTGGAACAGATTCTAATCATGAGGTGACAGGGAGGGGTAACACCGCCAACCTGCCCAGCACCACCTGCCCTGTGGGCAGTGACCAGGGAACATGGCCAGCCCTCCGCAGCGATGGGGCCAGATCTTCTCAGCAAAGGGCTTCTGAGTTTCTGGCCAGCTTCTTCTCTGAAAGTTTCCAAGGCTCCTGCTTCCATCTTAAACAATTGTGGGACATATCAGCCATGGTGGCTCACACCTGTAATCCCAGCGCTTTAGAGGCTGAGGTGGGCGGATCACTAGGTCAAGAGATCAAGACCATCCTGGCCAACATGGTGAAACCCTGTCTCTACTAAAAATACAAAAATAAGCTGGGTGTGGTGGTGTGCGCCCCTAATCCCAGCTACTCTGGAGGCTGAGGCAGGAGAATCGCTTGAACCTGGGAGGCAGAGGTTGCAGTGAGCTGAGATCGCACCACTGCACTCCAGCCTGGCGATGGAGTGATACTCCATCTTAATAATAATAATTATTATTATTATTATGCTGGGACAACTGGCCTGAACAGGGACCACCCCAGGTAAATCTAGGGGTTTGGGCTCCCTACTTATTCCCTCAAACAAAGGTCAAGACAAAAAGATGATGCCTTGAATCAGATCAGCTGTGGAGATGGCCAAGAAGCCTTTCCAAAGGCCTCTTCGGCGTCACGTCTTTTGCTCCAGGTTTTGCAGCTGGCTGTTCTGAATCAGCTGTGGCACAGCTTGCCTCAGTGACCTCCGTCCAGATTTTGCTGAGGATGTCATGGCCAAGACGTGGTCTAGCAGCGGATCTCTGCGCGACGCTTCTCCCAGAAGGTTGCTAGGCACAGTATAAGGAATAGAGGCTTGTGGCCGGGTGTGGTGGCTCACACTTGGAATCCCAGCACTTTGGGAGGCTGAGGCGGGAGGACTCCTAAGGTCAGGAGTTTAAGACAAGCCTGGCTGACATGGTGAAACCCTGTCTCTACTAAAAAATAGAAAAATTAGCTGGGCATGGTGGTGGGTGCCTGTAATCCCAGCTACTTGGGAGGCTGAGGTAGGAGAATCTCTTGAACCCAGGAGACAGTTTACAGTGAGCTGAGACCACGCCACTGCACTCCAGCCTGGGTGACAGAGTGAGACTCTATCTCAAAAAAAAAAAAAAAATATATATATATATATAGGCTTGTACATGTAAAATGTGGCAATACCAAGTGTGGGTGAGGGCACAGCGCAATGGAAACTGGCACACACTGGCATGAGGGTACCCCACACAACAGATGGGAAAAGCACGATACCCTCAGCCCAGTAACCACCCCAGGCATACACCTTTGGGAAAGTCTCATGCACGTGCAGGATACCAGCACAAAAACGGTTGTAGCAGCATCGTCTATAACAGTAAAACATGGGAAGCAACCTGAAACCTCATCAGTAGAACCGTGGACTTGGAAAAGCAGAAACAACACGCAAATTAGAGATGGATGTTTTCACATGGATAAATGTCACAGACAATCTTAAGAGACAAAAGCAAGACACAGGAGGAGGATTTCTTTCCTATGACGTCTCTGCAAGTCTCCCAAAAGCACGCGTCGGATGCGATGTGCTGAGTGTGGGATCTTGCACATGTGGCAAAGGCCCATCGACGTGGACAAACATGACAACACAAATTCAGGACAGCGGGTGGGGGGAGGTGAAGAGCATTAGGAGGGAGCACAGACAGCCACACTGTAACAGTTTCCTTTCACTTGGTAGTGAAGATGCAAGACTCACTCTGGGCTTTTGTGTGACACAGGTGACACAGGTCTGCATTCTAGTTCCAGTCTAGTCCTTCCCTTCGGGTGGCTTCAGACATGCTACATAATCGTTTCCTCCTCTGTAATGGGGGTAATCATTCCCACTTCATAGGGTGGCTGTAAAAATCCTTTCTCTCTCTCTCTCTTTTTTTTTTTGAAGGAGTCTCACTCTGTCACCCCGGCTGGAGTGCAGTGGCACCATCTCAGCTCACTGCAACCTCTGCCTCCCGGGTTCAAGTAATTCTCCTGCCTCAGCCTTCTGAGTAGCTTAGATTACAGGTGCCCGCCACCACACCTGGCTAATGTTTTTAGCTAATAAAGACAGGGTTTCACTGTGTTGGCCAGGATGGTCTTGAACTCCTGACCTCAGGTGATCTGCCCGCCTTGGCCTCCCAAAGTGCTGGGATTACAGGCATGAGCCGCTGCGCCCGGGCTCTTTCATGTTTTATAAGGATTTATTTTGCTCCCTGCATAAAGGTGTGATCTTGGCTCCTGCAATAAACCATGACAGCAGGTGCTCCGCAAAGGAAGACAACCGAGTGGGTCCCGCAGCTGCGCTGGTGGCCTGGTGTGTTGGGTGCAGCTATGCCTGGTGTGATGTGGCCATTGGCAAAGACACCCTCAGCCCCGCCCTGCTGCTCTGTGGCCAGGTGCACTGCTCAAGCTATTTCTCCTTCTTTCCCTCTCTCTCCCTCCTTCCTTCCTGTTTTTTCTCCTGCCTGTTCACAGGAGAACAGGCCACCAAGCTGTTAAGTGGCATAAGCGGGATTCGAATCCAGGTGTCTCGGACTTGAAGCGCTTCCCAACTAAGCCAGGGGCCCACAACCTTGGTCGCCTCACAACTACCTGGGGATCTTTAAGAAACACTGAAACCTGGGCCTTGCCCTCACAACCTCTGGATATGATGGCCACATGGGTGTGGGAGTTTTCAGAACTCCCTGGGTGACGGTGATGCCCAGCCAGGGTTGAGGCCTCTGAGTGCCTGCATGCTCTGCCCTTTGCAATACCCTGTCATGCTTGTGGGCCTCCTGCTCTTCTGTGAATTTCTTTCTTTCTTTTTTTTTTTTTTTGAGATGGAGTCGCCCAGTCTGGAGTGCAGTGGGAGATCTCGGCTCATGGCAACTTCCGCCTTCCAGGTTCAAGCTATTCTCCTGCCTCAGCCTCCTGAGTAGCTGGGCTCACAGGTGCCCACCATCATGCCCAGTTAATTTTTTGTATTTTTAGGAGAGATGGGTTTTCACTATGTTGGCCAGGCTGGTTTCAAACACCTGACCTCGTGATCCGCCTGCCTCGGCCTCCCAAAGTTCTGGGATTACAGGTGTGAGCCTCTGCGCCCGGCCTCTGTGAACTTCTTGACAGCAGAGTTTACATTTTTCATCTTTATGTCCCCAACATGCTCCACAATCTCTGGCACACTTTTGGAAGCGTGCTTAGAATTCTGCAAGAGGGAAGAACTGAGATAGACTTGACCTGCCCAATACCTGAAGTGTTGACTGAAAGGAACGTATTGAGCTCGTCACATAGTGAGCTCCCCGTTGGAAGAAGTAATCAAGGAGAAGCAGCCGCTGATGCTTTTGAAGGGACTACTCCCTGTGTTCAGATTCTATTTTCTTCTCTCCACTATCCCTAAAGTGAGCATTTCCACCTCACAATTCTTATTCCTAGAGACACAGACTCTCCTGCAGGAAGGCAACTGGAAAATCGACTTCAGCCTCCAGCTGACCCCAAGTAGAAATCCTCTCAGCCGCAGCTCCATACTCTCTGTGGTGAGGACCTTACCCCGCACCTCACAGTCAGCTTGGACAGCTCTGCTGATTAGAAAATCCCTCCTTCAGGCTGGGTGCGGTGGCTCACACCTGTAATACCAGCACTTTGGGAGGCCGAGACGGGTGGATCGCGAGGTCAAGAGATCGAGACCATCCGGGTCAACATGGTGAAACCCCGTCTCTATAAACATACAAAAAATTAGCTGGGCATGGTGGTGCGTGCCTGTAATCCCAGCTACTCAGGAGGCTGAGGCAGGAGAATTGCCTGAACCCAGGAGGCGGAGGTTGCGGTGAGCCGAGATGGCGCCGGTGCACTCCAGCCTGCGTAACAAGAGCGAAACTCCGTCTTAAAAAAAAAAAAAAAGAAAATCCCTCCTTCCTTGGGTCAAGGTTCTTGCTCTGCAGCTCCTGTCACTTGGCCCTGGCTCCAGCCTCCGAAGCAGCATCATTTTTTTCCTCACTCATAACGTTGCATAGGCTGCAGAAAGGAGTTTGGATTTTGATTTGAGTGAAATGGGGGCCAAGTGAAATATTGTTAAACTGAGGGGCGGGTGTGGCAATGTGATTTGATTTCTGATATCAAAAGAACACTGGGCCGGGCACTGTGGCTCATGCCTGTAATCCCAACACTGAGGGGAGGCCGAGGTGGGTGGATCACCTGAGATCAGGTGTTCAAGACCAGCCTGGCCAACATGGTGAAACCCTGTCTCTACTAAAAAATACAAAAATTAGCCGGGTGTGATGGTGCACGCCTGTAATCCCAGCTACTTGGGAGGCTGAGGCAGGAGAATCGCTTGAGCCCAGGAGGTGGAGGTTGCAGTGAACTGAGATTGTGCCACTGCACTTCAGCCTGGGCGACAGAGTGAGACTCTGTCTCAAAAAAAAAAAAAGCCACCGTGGTACTGTGTGGAGTCTGGACTACCGGGAGTCACAGCAGAACCCAGCAGATGGGATGGGAAAGTACTGGCATCGTTCAAACAAGAAGCGGTGGAGGCTTGGGCAGTGGCGCTGGCAGTGAAGAGGGTTTGGGATGTGTTTTGGGTGAGAGCCAACAGACTCGCTGAAGGATTGGAAGTGCGTATGCAAGTATTTGCCTATGTAAGAAATATTAAGAAGAAATAGCTAAACTGAAGGTATTCGTATTCAGAGGATGGATAACTTAATCTATTCATATTACTGAGATTGCTTTTGTTTTGATTTCTATCTTCACGTAGTGTTTGCTTTTCTGGTTGTTATCTTTATTCTCATTCCTGATTTGCTAGATTTACTGTCTTGTTTCTCATCTCTTCCCATATTCCTGCCCCCCCTCCCCCGCCACTTTTTTTTGAGATGAAGTCTTGCTCTGTCGCCCAGGCTGGAGTGCAATGGTGCGATCTCAGCTCACTGCAAACTCCACCTCCTGGGTTCAAGCGGTTCTCCTGCCTCAGCCTCCCGAGTAGCTGGGACTACAGGTGCACACCACCACGCCCAGCTAATTTTTGTATTTTAAGTAGAGGCGGGGTTTCATCATATTGGCCAGGATCTTTTTCCCTTTTAAATAAATCACTTATAACATCTGACATACAAGCATTCGTGTCTCCCTTCCTTTTCTACATGGAGAGTAAGGTTGTCTGTGGAGGCATTTTTGCCAGAAAAAAAGGAAAAGGGCAGGGAGGAGGGAGGGGGGAGATGATGATGATGATGTTTCCTAAGGGGTCCCTTCCTGTGTTCAGATTCCACTGGCTTCTCCCCACCATCACTTAAGTGGGCATTTCCACCTCACAGCTCTTATTCCTAGAGGTACAGGAATAACTGCACCTCCGGACTCCCAACATCAGCCTCCTCCCCAGCCTGACCCCAGCCGCACCCTCACACAGCCTCAGCTCTTACTGAGTCCCACTCTTTGCGTCGCGGAAGGGTGACCAGGAGCGAAGAAGACCAGGCGGCTGGATTCCCAGGGCTCACTTACCTGTCAAGGACGAGCAGAACCGCAAAGCTAGGGAAGTTCAGAGAAGATCCACCAGAGGGCGCTGCAGCACTGCCCTGGAAAGAGCATCTGCCGCTGCTCTTCCCAGTTAGCAAAGGACTACCGTATTGACACCCGTGTGGCACCAAGCCCTGGGAGAGATGCTGAGATGCAAAGATCAGGCACAGGTGCTCCCACTGCCACATCGGGGGAGGGCTCAGAGCCCGTGGAGAGGGTGAGGAGGTGGCACCCAGGCAGGGTGTGGCTTTTTCCTGCTTCTGGGGACTTTAATTATAGGACACACACATAATCCAACCACACAACACATACATCCACCAAGTAGACAACAACATATGAGCAATACCCACACTGACACCACACAACACACACACACATATGCACATACCACACAAGCCACATACACACACCCTGGGCACCTTCAAGGGGCCAGCTGAGGGCAGACCCCGGGCCACAGAGGAGAATGTGGAGCAGAGCATCGGTGACTTTACAGCTTGAGAGAACAACCCCCACAGCCCCAGACAATCCACACATCATTAGAAACGCTGTCAAAGAGGCCTATTAAAATGCCCACATGTGAGCCACATGCTACCCCAGCGTTCTGTGAGCTCACCCACACCCTCTCACACGTTAGCACAGATTTGCTGCGCACTGACCTGGGGTGGAGGATCTTTTGTCAGAGGGTCACAGAGGAGGAGAAGGCTAGCCAGCGTTTAAGGAGTGCTGACTGGGCGCAGGCACTGCGCTGGGGGCGAGTGGTGCTTTCCTTCTCTCAATGCTCACAGGCCACTGTGCTGTGGGCTAAAATATTATCCCCATTTTACAGAGAAGGACAGGAAGGCTCAGAGCAGTGAAGTGGCTCGCCCGGGGCGGCAGAGCTTGCAGGCCGAGGAGCTGGGCTTTTAACTCTGCCCTGAAGAAACTCACAGTCAGTTGGGGCCATGCATACAGAAAAAGACCCTAAACGACACAAGAGCACCCAGCAAAAAGCAACTGCATTTTCTTTCTTCCTCCCCTTTCTTTCTCTTTCTCCCTTTCTTTCCTTCCCTGTCTCCCTCCCTCCCTTCCTCCCTTCCTTCCTTTCCTCCTCTCTCTCCCTCTCTTCTTCCCTTCCCTTCTCTCCCCTCCCCTCCCCTTCCCTTCCCTTCTCCCCTCCTCTCTCCTCTCTCTCTCTCCCTCTCCCTCTCTCCTTCCAGGACTTAACATGCTCCATTTGCATTCACAAGAGCTTCACCTGGGAAGGAAGGGGCAGCCCCTGCCTAGGCTGCCCTGTCCTAAAGTCTCCAAGTAGCCTTGTGTCACCTACAGAGGCAGCCCTGTCACCTGAAGCCTCTGGCCCAGCAGACATTATGGTGCTGAAAGATCAGTGGTGGGGAGAGATGCCTATGGAGTCTGCGGCGAGCTCCGGTGGGAGACTCACCGCGAGACCTCCGAAGTTCCCCAGCAAGGTCGCGTCATCTGCATCAGAGAACTACCTGCCAAAAAATAAAGTCAGGTAAGAAACTGCTGTGGGGCGCCAAGAGGCCACGCAGGCAGACTGCCCATTGTGAGCTGGGTCTCTTCAGTCCCGCCAGGCTGTCAGGCCAAGCAGGCCCAGTAGCAGCCCATGGAAGCTGGAGACCGGCCTCCAGGACTGAAGGTGAGTGGATCAGAAGCCACAGGCAGCCCGCAGAACCCCACTCATGGGCTCCTGCCTCTGGTTCTATGCGCTCCTGCCCAACCAGCGAAAACAGGCAGGAAAAGCATGAGCTTGGGGTACAGAGGGGTCAGCGCTGCCTGTATGTGCAAACTGAAAATGATGGCTGCCTCACGCAGGGGTGGCCTTAAAACAATTATTGGAAGTTATTTTCGAATTTCCATTCATTTTGGAATTACTTTGGAATAATTTTCCAATAATTTTGGAAACGATTTCTCCAAAATTATTGGAGAAAATCCTCCAATAAATAGGTGGAGTTTCAGATGGTGCATCTAATCGCCCCCTTTGTGTGGAAAGAGATGGGTCCCAGCTGGGCACGGTGGCTCATGTCTGAAATCCCAGCACTTTGGGAGGATGAGGCGAGCAGATCACGAGGTCAGGAATTCAAGACCAGCCTGGCCAACATGGTGAAACCCCATCTCTATTAAAAATACAAAAATTAACTGGGCATGGTGTCGTAATCCCAGCTACTCAGGAGGCTGAGGCAGGAGAATCCTTTGAACTGGGACCTGGGAAGCAGAGGCTGCGGTGAGCCAAGATTGCGCCACTGCACTCTAGCCTGGGCTACAGAGCAAGACTCTGCCAAAAAGAGAGAGAGAGAGAGAGAGAGAGAGAGAGAGAGAGAGAGAGAGAGAGAGAGGAGAGAGAAGGGTCCCAAAGAGAAAATTGCACAACTCATGGGCAGTGGCTGATGGTTTGCCTGGCTGGGACCTGAAGGAAAAAGACTGGGTGGTGAGGAGCAGCGGGTCTGGGCTGGAGGACGTGGCTGGAGATATGGGAGTGGGCCCAAGTGTGAAGGCCTTTGCAGCGCGTGTTAACAGCTGCCAGAGAGCACCCACTGTGAGTCACTGAACAACCAAGCAGACAAAATGACCTGGTCAGCCTCCCTCAGCCCTCCTTTGTCACTGGACACCCCCTGCCGGCATACTGGGTACGGTGGCCACGGTGCTGGAGGCTACTCGAAACCCAGCAACTTGATTCCCCCTCACCAAGCCCCGTCTAGGTGCATCTAGATGCTTCCCTTAAATTCCAACCTGCCCAGGTGCCAGCGAAGCCTTAGTGCCTCGTAAGAGTCACCACCAGGGGGTGGTAGTGGAACAGGTACAGCCTTTGGCAGCGACAGACTCACCTGTGGAGAAACTGCAGCTGAGGGAGGAGGGCACGTTTCTCTTTTCCTTGTTACAGAGCGTGGAGCCATGGAAACTTCAGGAACTGGGGAGAGAGGAAGAAGAACCCACTTCTACTCAGGATGGGCCAAGTGAAGAAGGCTCTTGGTACTTTCAAAAATAGGTTAAAGAACTTGACCAATGCTGAACTGAGGGGGTAGAGGAAAAGGTGATTTCTATTTTCTTTTTTGTTTAAAAACACATTATACCGTACTAGGGTTTTAAGGTTTTTTCTTTTTTTTTTTTCTTTTTTTTTGAGATGGAATTTTGCTCTTTTTGCCCAGGCTGGAGTTCAATGGGGCAATCTTGGCTCACTGCAACCTCCGCCTCCCAGGTTCAAGTGATTCTCCCACCTCAGCCTCCTGAGTAGCTGGGACTACAGGCGTGCACCACCACATCTGGCTGATTTCGTATTTTTAGTAGAGATGGGGTTTCGCTATGTTGGCCAGGCTGGTCTCAAACTCCTGACCTCAGGTGATCCAACCGCCTCGGCCTCCCAAAGTGCTGGGATTACAGGCGTGAGTCACCGTGCCCAGCCAGGGTTTTAAAGTTTTCAAAGCACCCTCAGGTTGATTTTTTTTTTTTTTGGTAATGAAGCTGCAAAACAATTTTGAGAGGTGGATATTATCGTCCTCAAGAAAACACAGGCTCAGACACGTTAGCCAGCTTGTTTCAGGTCACAGAGCTGGACAGAGAGGCTGGCCCTGAACACAGGCCCTTCCAAGTCAATCACTTAGATTCAGACTGAATTTTGCCACTGCTGGATTTGCAGTCCTAAGAGAGAGCCTCGGCTTTCTCTGTGCTTGGTTTCCATCCCAGTGAGGGAGAACAGCAAGCTTGGTCGCCGGTCTTTAAGCTTCGGCCTCACCACCCTAGTGCAGCCAGCGGGAGCTGGAGCCTGCTCGTACCAGGCGGCCCCAGAGCCCCCTGCAGGACGTTCACAGCGCCCCACTGCGTGCAGGCCAAAGTGGGAAATGTTTGATACTTCTGAAACAAGAAATAGATGTACATGTACAGATTTTAAAAAATAAATGTCCCTCCCTGCCTGGCCTCTGGTAACCCTGTCCCCTCCCAGGAGGCCACTGCGGTTACCAGTTGTCTTGTGTGATCAGTGCTCATATCAAACAGTGAGCTCTGCTGGACCAGGCGGGTCCCCTGCGGCCACAGCCCCCCCGGGATGTGCCAGGTTCAGGTTCAACTGATGCTATCAAGCTCTTCTCCATGGTAGGCTCTTTCACAGATATTGCCTCTTTTCTTCTCTTTCTTTCTTTCTTTTTTTTTTTTTTTGAGACAGAGTCTCATTCTGTTACCCAGGCTGGAGTGCAGTGGCGCTATCTCGGCTCACTGTAGGCTCTGCCTCCTGGGTTCAAGTGATTCTCCTGCCTCAGCCTCCTGAGTAGCTGGGATTACAGGCGCCTGCCACCATGCCCAGCTAATTTTTGTATTTTTAGTGGAGACAGGGTTTTAACATGTTGGTCAGGCTGGTCTTGAACTGCTGACCTCGTGATCTGCCTGCCTCAGCCTCCCAAAATGCTGGGATTACAGGCGTGAGCCACCGTGCCCGGCTGCCTCTTTTAATTCTAAACAAAAACGCAAAACCTGTAAAATAGCATTACGACTTCAGTTTGGCTAAGGTCACCCAACAAGACAATGGTTCCACCTGGGCCCAACTCTAGGTCCTGTGACTCCTTTGCCCTAACCACTGCTCCAAGGCCACCTTCGAAATCAGCCCGTGTCTCCCCACATCCCCCACCCACAAGCGGCAGCGGCACTGCTGGAGCCACCACAGCTCTTGAATTTGCCAGTTGTTCTCATGTACTTTGTGTGCGGATGTGTGTGCGCGCATGCATGTGTGTGCATATGTGTGTGCATGTGTATGGATGTGTGTGCGTGTATGGATGTGTGTGCGTGTGTGTATGTGTGCGCGCGTGTATGTGTGTGCGTGTGTGGAGTCTGTGTATGCGTGTGCGTGAATGTGTGTGCACGTGTGTGTATGTGTATGTGCATGTGTATGAATGTGTGTGTATGTGCGTGTGTGTATATCTCGTGGGTATGCGTGTGCGTGAATGTGTGTGCGCATGTGTGTGTGCATGTGTGTATGTGTGTGCGTGTGTATGTGTCTGTGTATGCATGTGCGTGAATGTGTGTGTGCACGTGTGTATGCATGTGTGGACGTGCGGACGCGTGTGTGCGTGTGTGCACACATGTGTGTGCATGTGTATGTGTGTGTGTGTGGATGTGTGCGCGCGTGCACATGTGTGTGCGTGTGTGGCTGTGTGTGCATGTGTGTGTGTGTGCGCGTGTGTGTGTACGCACCAGCATGCACCTGCACATCTAAGGAGATTGTGCGCTCCTGAGGGTGGCAGCCTGCGATACCTGCCGCCAAGCTCCCAGCTCTAAGAGCGAAGGTTCCAATGGTCTCAGCTGGGCTGCACCTCCCCCACTGACAAGTGAGAGAGGCTCGTGGGGCTGGAACCAAGGCCCCTTCCGCACCACCTCCTCTCACTACACAGTCTTTGGCTCTGTTTTCCTTGGAATCCCCTCCCCTGCCCCAGATTAGGCTGCCATAATCCAGGTGGGGACACCAGAGGCCACGGGGATCCAGGTGTGGGAGGTTATTCTTAAGCCAAGCTCTCCTCCAGTGTCCGGCTGTTCACAGCTCCACAAAGAACACACAGGAGCACTGGAAAGACATTACAGCTCCTTATCTGTGGAGCCTGCCTGCGCCTGTGACCCCCTCCCAGGGAGACCTCAGCCTCCGGTGGTGCCCGAGCCTGAAGGACAGTCATCAAGCGAACCAGCCACCCACAGGGCACACTTCTGCTGCACCCGGGGAAGCAGTGTTGTGCTCTTGGATAAGGGCTGGGCTCTGGGTGGATAAGGGCTGGGCTCTGGGGAGGAGCTGCTCATTTAAATAGGTGGAACCCATTACAAGCCGAACTCTGAGTTCAAGAAATTTCCACAGGGTTGTGGCTTGAATGGCAGGGAAGGACTGAGGTAGACAGGGAAGGCTGGGCCTGGGAAGAGACTCTGGGAGAACATGTGGGAAGAGGAGAGAAAAAGGAAGGAGGGAGGAATCCCGACACTTGGTGGGAGGGCTTTGAAATAGAGAACAGGCAAGTGACAGCGAATGGAACTCTGCAGTAGACTTCCCGGGGGTCTCCTCTCAGAAGCTCATCAATCGTCAATCATCAATCAATCAAATGTCCCTTCCAGCCTCAGCTTTTGAGAAAAGCTAGGTTTTCACCATACTTGTTAGCTTTCTATATTATTCCTTTTTTCTAAACCCGAGAAAGTAATGATTATAGGATTTGGGAAATATTTACCTGAGTGGAAGCTCCATGCCATCTCCAACCTTGTCAAAGAATCTAAGATATAAATGATGTTAATGGAGTTCATGAAAGATTTCATCAGAGTGTTTTCTGCTTTTAAAAGTCATGTATCCTTATTTAACCTCCCTAAGCCCATTTCCTCCTGTGTGCAATAGAGATATTGGCAATACGCGTCCCCAGATTGGCTGCAAGGATTCAGTGAGAGGAATTCAATAAAGCGCTGAGCACTGGGTCTGAGGTGCAGTGAAGCTCTCGGTAAATGTTAACGGCAATTTGGAAACAGCCAAGTCACTTAGGAAGCTGAGCTGCAATTTGCCAGCTTGCAGTTTTCCTCCCTTTCTGCATCTCAGCTTTAATGGCTGCTAATTGTTCACAAGCTAGATTTTCACTCACTGAAGCATTTATCATAGACTCTCTTTGGGAGCAAGTGCGCTGAGTAAAAATAAATGTGATTCAATTTATAACATTTCTATTCTCGCTCAGCCGTTTTTAGAACTATCGTTCTCCATTGGCTAAGGAATCGGACCAGATAAGCTTTTCCAGTGAAAAATTCTGTTTCCCTCTTGCCTAAGATGAGGAACTCAGGTCTGTCTAGTCAAATATGAGGGTTCAAATATCAACAAAAACAGATTAATATTTTATACAGAATCATTCGCAAACTGAGATAGATGAACTGAAATGTTTAATATCTAATAATGAATGTCTTGTCAATAATGAGGTCATTTGTATGCAGTACATAATTCAGAGAGGAAATAGACTTTTTCGGCCTAATTTTGTGAACTTTAAAAAAATTAATCCTAAGGAAACAATTCATAACATAGGGAGAAAAAAACTTTAAGATGTTACCAACGATCCGGGCGCGGTGGCTCACACCTGTAATCCCAGCACTTTGGGAGGCCAAAGCAGGCGGATCACTTGAGGTCAGGAGTTCAAGACCAGCCTGGCCAACATAGTGAAACCCCGTCTCTACTAAAAAAATTAGCTGAGCATGGTGGTGCATACCTGTAGTCCCAGCTACTTAGGAGGCTGAGGCAGGAGAATTGCTTGAACCTGGGAGGTGGAGGTTGCAGATATAATGATGTGAATGGATTTCATGAACCATTTTGTCAGGGTGTTTTCTGCTTTTTAAAGTCATGAGCCAAGATCATACCACTGCACTCCAGCCTGGGGACAGAGTGAGACTCTGTCTCAAAAAAATAAATAAAAATAAAAAAAGATGTTGGCAATGCATTATTTGCAGAGCCCCGATCAATATGTAATCTACATCTCTAACGATATGAAAAGGGTTAAATAAAATTTGGCTCATCCAGCGATGTGGAAGATTGCGCAGTCCTTAAGCGGCTGCAGTGCGGAGTAGCGGTCAGGACACCTGCTCTGGAGTCAGGCTGCCCGAGCTGAAACCCCGGTGAAACCCAGGTTTCACCTCTTACCAGCACTGTGCCTTGGACGACACACTTGATTTCTCAATGCCCCAGTCTCCTCACTTGTAAAACAGAGATTAGATTAGCATGTACCTCAAAGGGTTGTTGAAGATTACATGGAAAGTTCTTAGAACAGTTGCTAGTGAGCAGTAAGTGTTTACTACAAGTTCGCTTTCGTGAGATTTTAATAACAGTGTGCAGAGACTGCTAACATTATCAAACCATGTTCTCTTCTAGGGCTCCCAGCTAGACTACAGTTCCCAGCCTCTCTTTCAGTTACGTGTAACCACGTGACCAAACTCAAGGCCACAGAATAAGAGTGGAAGTGATGAGCCCATCAAGCCTGACCCATAAAAACCTTCCATGCACAAGCTCTAAGCTTCAACCTCCCTACTTGTTTAATGTAGACAAATGAAATGACTCTGGAAGCCATGTTATGGAGATGGCGGAGGCCATGATAAGCTTTTTTTTTTTTTTTTTTCCATTTTTGAGATGGAGTTTCACTCTTGTCGCCCAGGCCGGAGTGCAGTGGCGCGATCTCGGCTCACAGCAACCTCTTCCTCCCTGGTCCAAGCGATTCTCCTGCCTCAGCCTCCTGAGTAGCTGGCATTACAGGCATGAGCCACCACACCTGGCTAATTTTTGTCTTTTTAGTAGAAACGGGGTTTCACCGTGTTGGTCAGGCTGCTCTCGAACTCCTGACCTCAAGTGATCCACCCGCCTCAGCGTCTCAAAGTGCTGGGATTGTGGGCGTGAGCCACCATGCCCGGCCAATACAACTATTCTTATCGATGTTTTGTTTATATTTCTCCTGGGTAAGTACCTAGAAGAGGAATTGCTGGGAGTATTTTCTTTTTTCTTTTTTTTTTTTTAATTGAGACTGAGTTTCGCTCTTGTTACCCAGGCTGGAGTGCAATGGCGCGATCTCGGCTCACCACAACCTCCGCCTCCTGGGTTCAGGCAATTCTCCTGCCTCAGCCTCCTGAGTAGCTGGGATTACAGGCACACGCCACCATGCCCAGCTAATTTTTTGTATTTTTAGTAGAGACGGGGTTTCACCATGTTAACCAGGATGGTCTCGATCTCTTGACCTCGTGATTAACCTGCCTTGGCCTCCCAAAGTGCTGGGATTACAGGCGTGAGCCACCGCGCCCGGCCTTGCTGGGAGTATTTTCTATTGCTGCTGCAACCCTTTACCATTAACTGAGTGCCTTAAAACACCACAGATGTGTTGCCTTGCAGCTCTGGAGGGCGGAAGTCCCGCACGTGTCTCGCTGCGCTAATGCCTGTGTGATGAGGCCTGTGCCCCTTTATCGAGGCTGTAGGGATGAATCCATTCCCTCACCTTTCCAGCATCCGGAGGTTGTGGGCATTCCTTCAGGCATGGCCGTTTCCTGCTCCTCAAAGCCGGCAACAGCGGGTGGAACCCTTTCCACACGGCCTCGCTCCAGCCTGCGCTCCAGCCTCCCTCTTCTACTTTTACCGACTCTTGTGAGTACATCGAGCCAACCTAGATTATCCAGGGTAATGTCCGAATTTCAAGGACCTTAAAAATAATCGCATATGCAAAGTCCCTTCTACCACATAAGGTAATATAGTCACAGGTTCCAAGGATTAAAATGTGGACATCTTTGGGGAGGATATTATTCCACTTACCACAGTGGATCATAAACCAGGTATATGCTTATCTTTGTGGGTTTTTTTTTTTTGAGACAGACTTTCACCTTTCACCCTGTTGCCCAGGCTGGAGTGCAGCAGCACGAACTAGGCTCACTACAACCTCTGCCTCCTGGGTTCAAGTGATTCTTCTGCCTCAGCCTCCCAAGTAGCTGGGATTACAGGCACGCGCCACCATACCCCAATAACTTTTGTATTTTTAGTAGAGACGGGGTTTCACTATGTTGGCCAGGCTGGCCTCGAACTCCTGACCTCATGATCTACCCTCCTTGGCCTCCCAAAGTGCTAGGATTACAGCTGTGAGCCACAGAGCTCGGCCTTATGTTTATCTTTACATAAGAAGCTACAATAAATTTTTCCAAAGTGGTTGTGACATTTTGCCCAGGCACTGGCAGTAGTATATGAGAGTTCCCGTTGCTTCACATCCCTGCCAACATTTAATTTTTAGTCTTCTTGTTTTTACTTTTTTATTTTTTATATTGCTTTGTCACCCAGGCTGTAGTGCAGTGGTGAGAACATTGCTTACTGCAGCCTCAACCTCCTGGGCTCAAGGGATCCTCTCACCTCAGCCTCCCGAGTAGCTGGGACTACAGGTGCATGCCACCATGTCTGTAGAGACAGGGTCTCACTATGTTGACCAGGCTGGTCTCAAGCAGTCCTCCCGTCTTAGCCCCTCAAAGTGCTGGGATTACAGGTGTGAGCCACCTCACCTGGCCAGTCTTTTTAACCTTAACCCTCCTAATGGGTGTAAGGTGATACCTTATTGTGCTTTAAATTTCGTTTTCCTCATGACTAAAAATGTTAAGCATCTTCTGTGTGCTTATTGGCCATTTGTGTATCTTATTTTGTGAAGTTTCTCTTCCAGTCTTTTACCCACTTTTCACTGGGTTATTGTCTCCTTGTTGTTGATTTATAAACGTTCTTTATATATTTTAGACACAGGTGCTTTGTTAGAGATATATATTACAAATATTTTCTCCCAGTCTGAATCTTGTCTTTTCATTTTCTTTCTTTTTTTTTTTTTTTGGAGACAGAGTCTTTCTCTGTTGGCTGGGCTGGAGTGCAATGGTACAATCTCAGCTCACTGCAACTTCCACCTCCCAGGTTCAAGCAGTTCTCCTGCCTCATCCTCCCAGGTAGCTGGGATTACAGGCATGTGCCACAACGCCTGGTTAATTTTTGTATTTTTAGTAGAGATGGGGTTTCTTTATGTTGGCCAGGCTGGTCTTGAACTTCTGACCTCAGGTGATCCATGCCCCCCTCGGCCTCCCAAAGTGCTGGGATTACAGGTGTAAGCCATCGTGCCCAGCCCACTTTTCATTTTCTTAGTAATGTCTTTTGGTGAGTAGATGTTTTTAAAATTTTGATAAAGTCCATTTGTTCTTATTTTTCTTTTATGATTTGTGCTTGTTCCGTTCTCACTATGTAATCTTTGCCTATCCTGATGTTGCCATGGTGGATTGTGATTTCGATATGTGGCTGCAACAATATTTTCTATCTGTGTCCTGCAGCGTGACCTTGCCACTCCTATTTTCTTTGAATGTTTGATAGAATTCACTGATGAGACCATCTGAAACTTCCTTTGTCGGAAGTTTAAACAGTTATTATTACACATTCAATTTATTCAATGGGTTGTAAGGACATTTAAATTTTCTATTTCTTCTTGAGTCACTTTTTAAAAGTTGTGTTTTTCAAGTCATTTGTTTACTTCATCTACGTTGTATGTATCGGCATAAGATTGTTCATCATGGTTGTTTTGTCTTTTTTTTTTTTTTGAGACAGTTTCACTCTGTTGCCCAAGTTGGAGTGCAGTGGTGTAATCATGGCTCACTGCAGCCTCAACCTCCAGAGGCTCAAGCAATCCTCCCACCTCAGCCTCCTGAGTACCTGAGACCACAGGCATGCATGAGCCACAACATCCAGCTTTTTTATTTTTTGTAGAGATTAGGTTTCCCTATGTTGCCTAGGTTGGTCTAGTACTCCTGGCCTCAAGTGATCCTCCTGCCTCAGCCCCCCAAAGTCTGGGAGTACAGACATGAGGCACTGTATCTGGGCTATAATGGTCTTTTTTATTATTATTTCAATGCCTAAGGATACATATTGGCTTCCTCTTTTGTTTGTAAAATTAGTAATTTGTAGCCTTTAATTTTTTCCCCCACTTGATCTATATTAAAGATTTATTATCTTTATTAACCTTTTCACAGACCCAACTTTTGGCTTTATTCATTTCCTCTGTGATTTGTCTACTGTCCCTATCATTGATCTTTGCCCTTATCTTTATTATTTCTTGTTTCTTAATGTGAGAATTTAGATGACTGATTTTATACCCTTGGCTTCTTTCTTGATGTAAGCATTTAAACCTATAAACTTTCCTCTAACTTCTGCTTAGGTGCATCTCACAAATACCCCAGTTTTACTTATTTTTCCAGAATCATTCACCTTTAAATAGTCTCAAATTTCTCTTGGGATGTCTTCAATTCATAGATTATTTAGAAATGCCTTGTTTAATTTCCATATTTGGGATTTTCTGACTCATTATTACTGATTTCCCTCCCTCCCTCCCTTCTTTCCTTCCTTCTTTCCTTCCTTCCTCCCTCCCTCCCTCCCTTTCTCTCTCTCTCTCTCTCTCTCTCTCTCTCTCTCTCTCTCTCTCTTTCTTTCTTGACAGAGGACAGAGTCTCACTCTGTTGCCCAGGCTGGAGTGCAGTGGTGCAATCTCAGCTCACTGTAGCTTCCATCTCACAGGTTCAAGTAATTCATCTGCCTTAGCCTCCCAAGTAGCTGGGATTACAGGCATGTGCTATCATGCCCAGTTAATTGTATTTTTAGTAGAGATGGGGTTTCATCATGTTGGCCAGGCTGGTCTCAAACTTCTGACCTCAGATGATCCACCTGCCTCGGCCTCCCAAAGTGCTGGGATTACAGGCATCAGCCACCGTGCCCAGCCTGATTTCTAATTTAATTTTATTGCAGTCACAAAACATTCACTGTGAAATTTCAGTCTCCTGAAATGTATTGAGATGTGTTACCCTCCAGCATATGGCCTATCCTGAAAGCAATCTGTATGCACTTGAGAGGAATGTGCAGTTGTTGGGTAGATTGTCCTCTAAATGTCAAGTAGGTCCTGTTGGAAGTGTGGTTCAAATCTATATTCTTACTGATTTTTTCGGTCTAGTTATTCTATCAATTACTGGCAGAAATATATTCAAGTTTCCAAGTCTAATTATGGATTTGTTTATTTCCCGCTTCAGTTTTGTCAGTTTTGCTTCATACACTTCAAAGTTCTGATAATTGGTCCATACATATTTAGGATGTTACATCTTCCTGATGAAGTGACCGTCTTATCACTATGATGCTGCTCTTATAATCCTGTTAGTTTGACATTAATACAGGTACACTAGCTTTTTAAAAATGATTTTAATGTCTAATGTCTACATGATATATCTTTTCCCTCGTTTTAAATTCAACTTGTGTCTATTTCTCTAAAGTTCATCCTTTAAGAGAGCAAATAGCTGACTCTTAATTTTTAAATTAAGCCTAATGGTCTCTGCCTTTTAACTGAAATATTTAATCCCGTGCATTTAATATTTTGTGTGGTTAGGTTTAAATTTAGCATCTTGTCGTGTGTTTTCATCCCATCTGTTTTTTTTTTTCTTTGTTCTTCTTTTCCTGGCTTCTTTTGGGTTAACTACATATTTTTTATTATTTTGGGGGGTTAAACAAGTATTTATTATTATTGTTGTTTTGCTATTTTTGGTATAATTTTTGGTTGCTATAGGAAGTACAATACACAATCATAAATAAGCGTAGTCTTCCTGTAAAGTTGTCTGCTTCACATAAAGTGTATGAACCTGTATTACAGCACAATAATTTCATTTATCACATTCTTCATGCTATTTTGTCACATATTTACTTCTAGATATTTGATAATTCTTGGAATTCAACATTATTATTTTGCTTTAAGCAGTCAGCTAGTGTTTTACAAATTAGGATACAAAAAGAGATAATCTTTCATATTTGCCCACGTATTTATCATTTCCAGTGTTTCATTTCTACCTGTAGACCTGACTTTCTATCTAGTTTAACTTTTTCTTGTTTTTTTTTTTTTGTTTTTTTTTGAGACAGAGTCTTGCTCTGTCACCCAGGCTGGAGTGCAGTGGCATGATCATCCTGGCTCACTGCAACCTCCGCCTCCAGGTTCAAGCGATTCTCCTGCCTCAGCCTCCCGAGTAGCTGGGATTGCAGGCACCCGCCACCACACTTGGCTAGTCTTTGTATTTTTTTTTTTTTTTTCGGAAGAGATGGGGTTTCACCATGTTGGCCAGGCTGGTCTCAAACTCCTGACCTCAGGTCTCCACCTACGTTGGCCTCCAAAAGTTCTGGGATTGCAGGTGTGAGCCACCGTGCCCAGCTTAACTTTTCTTATACTGCTGTTTTGTTGGCAATGAATTGTCTTAGCTGTCATTTATTTTTTAATGTTATCTATTTATTTACTTTTTTTTTTTGAGACAGAGTCTCACTGTGTCACTCAGGCGGGAGAGCAGTTGCGAAATCACTGCTGACTGCAACCTCGACCTCCTGAGCTCCAGCGATCCTTCTGCCTCAGCTTCCTGAGTAGCTAGGAGTATAGTTGCTGCCACCACACCTGGCTAATTTTTAAATTTTTGCAGAGATGAGGTCTTCCTATGTTGCCCAGGCTGGTCTCAAACTCCTGACTTCCAGCCATCTTTCCACTTTAAGGGGCCTCCCAAAGTGCTGGGGTTATAGGCATGAGCCACCGCACCCAGCCAAAATGTTTTTCTTTTACCCTCATGCTTAAGGGATCTTTTCACAGAATATAAAACCGTGGATTTTTAGTTTCTTCTGTCAGCAATTTGAAGCTGTTCTCCTATTGTCTTGTGACCGCCCTGGTTTTTTCATGAGAAGTTGGCCATCATTCATATCATCCCTCATATATAATGTCTTTTATCTGGCTACTTTTAAGACTTTTCTTTTTCTTTTTTTATTTTTAGACAGAGTCTTGCTCTGTCACCCAGACTGGAGTGCAATGGTGCAATCTCAGTTCACTGCAACCTTTGCCTTCCGGATTCAAGTGATTTTCCTACCTCAGCCTCCCAAATAGCTGGGACTACAGGCCTGTGCCACCCCACCTAGCTAATTTTGTATTTTTGGTAGAGACGGGGTTTCACCATGTCGGCCAGGCTGGTCTCGAGCTCCTGACCTCGGGTGATCCACCTGCCTCAGCCTCCCAAAGTGGGATCACAGATGTGAGCCACTGCTGCCGGGTCAAGAATTTTTCTATTTGATTTTCAGCAGTTTGACTATAATGAGCCTAAGTATAGTTTTCTTTTTCTTTATCCTGGGGGTTCACTGACCTCCTTGCATCTCTAGGTTGATGTTTTCACTAAATTTGGGGAAATTTTGGTCATTATTCCTTCGAAGTCCTTTTTTTTCTGTCCCATCTCTTTGTCTCTTTTCTTTTTGAGATCGCTGCTTTAAATCTGTTAATTATGGAGAAGAGATTTTCATATACAAGTAGCAATCACAGCCATAACATTCCGGCCAGCAGAGAAAGAAAACAAGGGAAAGGAGACACACTCCTTTCCATTGCTCATACTCTATTGGCCAGCACCCTGGACAGCTGGGCTCCAAATAAATTCCCTAGCTACAGAAGGAAGGGGAAAAGACTTCCAATTATAGCTCTGAGGGAGTAACTGATACCAGGTTCCCACCACCGCCCCCGTAAACAACTATAAAATCAGACAAAATATTTCAGACAACTGTTCTCAGGCACTGGCGACAGGCGATACCAGACTGTGACCCTTGAGAGAAAGGAAGCGCTCAGGGTGAATTCTCCATTGGCCCCGGCTTTCTTCCTGGCATCGTTTCTGAGTCACAGGATGGGGAGATGGAGCTTACACAGAGCAGCACATTCTTGCTGAGCTGAAGAGGCAGAAATGGGAGTTTGGTGCTGCTGAATTGGCTGGGATTTGCAGGGCAATGCAGCCGAAAGGAGGAGCTGCATGGGGATGAGGGCGCTTGAAGTCTACACTGGGTGTCTCCAACGGCCTTTGGCTGAGGGCTTGGCTGAGCATGTGCCAGTAAGACACCATATAGTCTAGAAAAAGGCTTCTGAGAGCTGGATAGGACTGAGAGCTGGATGTGAATGCCAGAGGTGGCAGTGTCGGGAGTTCGGGACAATCCACAGTTAAGAGTAAGGACCGTGTTCTATGTAAAGTAAGGACCGATTCCTAGGACTAAGGACAAAAACAAAACAGACCAAGGCCGACGGATCAATGAGATCCACTGGTGATTTAACCACCTACCAGAACAAAAGGGGCAGAGTCAAAGCCAGTAAATTAAAGAACAGAATTTTCTAGAAGAAGCACTGCGATGATGGTTACTTGCACGTGGTCGCAGCACGGAACCTAATAACTCTTGGAAGAAATTTTATTGCCAAAGAAACCATGGATATGGCCAGGCGCAGTGGCTCAAGCCTGTAATACCAACGCTTTGGGAGGCTGAGGTGGGCGGATCACCTGAGGTCAGGTGTTCGAGACCAGCCTGGCCAACATGGTGAAAACCTGTCTCTACTAAAAATACAAAAATTAGCTGGGTGTGGTGCCGGGTGCCTGTAGTCCCAGCTACTTGGGAGGCTGAGGCAGGAGAATTGCTTGAACCTGGGAGGCAGAGATTGCAGTGAGCCGAGATCACACCATTGCACTGTAGCCTGGGCAACAAGAGCAAAACTCTGTCTCAAAAAAAAAAAGAAAGAAACCACAGATATGGTCTATCAAAGCTTGGGATGGTTTATACTCCTAAAGTAACTTCTAGAGTTTGCAAACAGCAGAGACAGAAAGAGGTTGTGAAATCTATGAGCCCCCCTACCCCAAAGGACACAGTCTTCAGTGCCCACTTGCAATGTGGCCAGAAAAAACAAGTGACAGAGAAAAACCTCCCAGAAAACAAGCCTATCCTCTCTGGTCCCAGTGGACAAGGGAGTTGCTCCCCTAAGGCGACGCCAGTGGTGACTCCGCTGCAGGGAAAGGGACTTTGCAGGATCTCATTGTCGCTATGAATCAGTGACCAATCGTGTTTTCTATTCTTCCTTTTTCTGAAAGTTTTTATGAGTTATCCTGTTCCTTCTCCCTCAGTGCATATTGCGCTTATATGTCACGAGAAGCAAAAGAAGTAACTTTTCTTTTGGTTTATAGGTCGCAGAGATGGAGTCACATCTGGACCGTTGGGAGGGGACCCAGAGAGTATGTGCTTTGTGCTGATACAGCTATCTTCCTTGGGGAGGAGCAGGTGTGTTCTCTGGGTGACACAGATGTACAGTTGGGTGGCTGCCCAGCCTCCCGTCCAGCTGGGTGTAGTAGAGTGACCTAGTTCTAGACAATGGAATGGGAGCGTATGTGATATGTGTGACTTCCAGGTCATGCTCTGAAAGGGCATAGGAAGAAGTTTGCCTTGATTTATTGCTTTCCCTCTTCTCACCAGCTAGAATCCAAACATAATGAAAGGAGCTCCAGCAGTCCTCTTCAGCCATGAGCTAGAATTCCCACGTGATGAAGAGCACATAGAGCTCGGTCCCTGACCCATCCAGCTGCTGTGCCCAGTCTGCATCGCCCACCACCTGGCCTTTTTTTTTTTTTTTTGAGACAGAGTCTTGCTCTGTCATCCAGGCTGGAGTGCAGCGGTGCAATCTCAGCTCACTGCAACCTCCACCTTCTGGCTTCAAGTGATTCTTGTGCCCCAGCCTCCCGAGTAGTTAGGATTACATGCACAGGCCACCAGCTGGGCTCATTTTTGCATTTTTAATAGAGGGGGTTTTGCCATGTTGGCCAGGCTGGTCTCAAACTCCTGACCTCAAGTGAGCTGCCTGCCTTGGCCTCCCAAAGTGCTGGGATTACAAGCGCAAGCCACTACACCCAGTCCCCCTGCACTTTTATCTGAGAGAGAAACCAGTTCCTATTTTTTCTTTTTCTTCTTTCTTTCTTTCTCTTTCTTTCTTTCTTTCCCTTTTCTTTCTTTTTGTTGTTGTTGTTGTTATTGTTGTTGAGACAGAGTCTTACTCTGTCGCCCAGGCTGGAGTGCGGTGGAACGATCTCAGCTCACTGCAACCTCCACCTCCTGAATTCAAGTGAGTCTCCTGCCTCAGCCTTCCAAGTAACTGAGATAATAGGCAAAAGCACCACGCCTGGCTAATTTGTGTATATTTTGTAGAGATGGGGTTTCATCATGTTGGCCAGGCTGGTCTCACGTGATCCACCCACCTCAGCCTCCCAAAGTGCTGGGATTACAGGCATGAGCCACCGTGCCCGGCCCAGCTCCTATTTTTTAATCCACTACATTCAGGATATTTTTGTTGCAGCCACCCTACCCATGACCTCAGCTCGCCCTCCTCCTGCCGCTTATTCTCTGAGATGGCATTTGGGGTATGGGAGGTGGGTCTCAGCTGGTCTGGTGGTGAAGGTGACAAAGGGGCCTCAGCTCCTGGGCACAGATGCATATGCTGCCCTGTAGCTCCTCTGATTGCTGTAGCCAGTTTCTTGTCGACCCCATCACAGGGCTGAGGCTCGCTGGCATCTGCTGCTTACGTTGATAGCTGAGAAACTCTTTCCTGGCTCCTCGGAGTCCAGGGGTCCTTTCCATTGATTCTTCTCCACTTTGGTTCTACCGTGCTCAACTCCCGCTCGCTGAACTTCCATTAGGCTCCCAGCCTGAGTGACCACCCAGCCCTCAACTATAGGGCCACCTCTCCTCACATAAGCTCTTTCTCTGCAAGAGTATCCAGGAAATTCTGGACACGTTTTATGCCAGCGAACAGGCATAATTGTTGGTCTCTGCCTGATAGGCGGACAGATTGATACAGGGCAGGTACCTGGTGAGGCTTCTCTTCCCAGAAGCCCAAATGGAAACAGAGTCAGAGGCCTCTCTTCTGCTTTGGTGTTTCCCTCAATCTGCCTGTTTAGAACTGCAGCTGTCAGGACACATCTCTCACAACCGATTCTCCTACCTCCACCTGTCTCCTCCTCCACAACAAATCCCCAGGAAAGAAGTGGCATTTGTCCACTTCCTCTTGATGGCACATCTCCGATGTGGACTTCTATGATTATGTCCACCAAGGCTGTCCAGGCGTGGTGGCTCACCCCTGTACCCCCAGCACTTTGGGAGGCTGAGGCAGGTGGATCACTTGCGGTCAGGAGTTTGAGACCAGCCTGGCCTACAGAGCAAAACCCCATCTCTACTAAAATAAAAATTAGCTGGGCATGGTGGTGCATGCCTGTAATCCCAGCTACATGCGAGGCCGAGGCAGGAGAATCACTTGAACCCGGGAGGCAAAAGTTGCAGTGAGCTGTGATCATGCCATTGCACTCCAGCCTGGGCGACAGAGTGAGACTCCATCTCAAAAAAAAAGTCCACCAAGGTTGAGCCTTGATCTATTAGAGGACGAACTTCAGGACAAAATAAAAATCATTCCTTTTCTTTTTTCCACAAAGGCTTTCATCTGAGCCTCTTGTCTTGCTAAATGGGTTAAGGAAAGTCAGGGTTGAGACTCAGTCTCTCAAGGGGCCTCTGTCCCAGGCAGAAATGAGTTTTATGGCTCAGCCTTGGGGTAGAGAAGCTGAAAGAGCGTGTGATTTATAGGGAAAATAAAGATGCGGGGATTTAATACTGTTCCTCTTGTATATTTTATCTCAGTCTGTCACTTGTATTTTTACTTTGTTTACGGTGTCTTTCAAGGACAAGCCTTTTTAATATTGCTGGTGTCAAATCTGTCAGCTTTTCCTTAATGGCTCCTGGGTCTGGTGCCCTGCATATGAAATCTTTCTCCGCCCTAAGACCAAACATAACTTCTAATGGCTGCAAAGCATGCCATTGTGCAAATACGCGAATCTACCCTAATTTATTTACAGATGAATATTTAGTGTGTTTCTGCTGTTTAAGTCATAATAAATAATGCAGCAAACATCTCTGTAAATACATTTTATCTTCTGCAATGCATGTGGTTTCTTTAAGGTTAGATTCTCAGGGAATCCATGGGCCTTTTTCACCATTTTAAAAGCCTTTACAACAATGAAAGAATGGCCTCTTATATAGCTGCACAGGTCAACTAAAATGTCCGTTTTCTTTTGCATAGAATTGCAGCTGCTCAGTGTGGTTATATTTGCATTTTAGGTTGACTAAAAGCTCTGATCGTTACAAATGACTTTGATTAATAAAAACATGAAAATATTATGAGTTTAAAAATGCCACTTGTCTGACAGACTAAAACTTTTCAAAGATGGGGGCACTTAACAAAAGTCTTTTCTTTCTTTCTTCCTTCCTTCTCTTTCATTTGTTCCTTCCTTCCTGCCTGCCTGCCTACCTGTCTGCCTTCCTTCTTTCCTTCTTTCTTTCTCTCTCCCTTTCTTCCTTCCCTCCCTCCCTTCTTTCTTTCTTTCTTTCCTTTCTTTCGACAGTGTCTTGCTGTGTCACCAGGCTGGAGCAATCACCGCTCACTGCAGTCTCCACCTCCGAGGCTCAAGCAATCCTCCTGCCTCAGCCTCCTGAATAGATGGGACTATAGGCATGTGCCACCATGGCCAGCTAATTGTTTTTTTTTTTTTTTTTTTTTTTTTTTTTTTTATAGAGATGAGGTTTTGCCATTTGCCCCAGGCTGGTCTCCAGCTCCTGGGATCAAGCAATCTACTCACCTAGGCCTCCCAAAGTGCTGGGATTACAGGTGTGAGCCACCACACTAGGCCAAAATGTTTTTACTGTATAGAGATGTCCAGAGAAGAAAAAGACCATTTCAGGGATAATCGGTTACTTCCCAGGAATCAGGTTCGAGATTTCTTATTCACATTATCAGCCCTTCTTTTAAACAAATATGGTCATCATCACCATCACCATATCCCCACCGCCATCCTCACCATCACCCACTCTGTGTGCTGTGTACCTGGCTTCACTCTCAGAGAACCCATCTCTCCCCTCACTGGAGCCTGAGCTATACAAGAGAGATTTTATCACCCCAAGCTCACATATGAGAAAACAGAGTTTCACATAGAGATGTGGAACTGGAAGAGTGGGCTTCTGAATTTGAAGCTAGTGTTTTTGTGAAATTAAGAAAGTTAATTTCTAAATTAAGAAATTAGGGCTGGGTGTGGTGGTTCATGCCTGTAATCCCAGCACTTTAGGAGGCCGAGGTCGGTGGATCAGGAGACAGAGATCAAGAGACCTAGACCATCTGGCCAGCATACTGAAATTCTGTCTCTACTAAAAATACAAAAAGAAACAAACAAACAAAAGCCACGTATAGCAGCACGCCTGTAATCCCAGCTACTTGGGAGGCTGAGGCAGGAGAATTGCTGGAATCCAGGAGGCAGAGGCTGCAGTGAGCTGAGATAGTGTCACTGCACTGCAGTCTGGCGACAGAGCGAGACTCCGTCTCTACAAATAAAAATAAAAAAAAAATTAGGTGCTGGAGTCAGGCATTCAGGGTTAAAAACCCTGTGCTCTGCCTCTTGGTAGTTGTTGGCCTTGGGCGAGTTTATTTGACTCTCTAACAGTTAGTTTCTTCCTCAATAAAAGGTAGAAAATGAGAGTACTTGCCTCAGAGGAGCCAATGAGATGATCAGTAAGAAAGAATAAATGAGCCAGGCTCAGTGGCTCACTCCTGTAATCCCAGCACTTTGGGAGGCTGAAGTGGGCGGATCACCTGAGGTCAGGAGTTCAAGACCAGCCTGGCCAACTTGGCCAATCCCCGTTTCTACTAAAAATACAAAAATTAGCTGGGCACAGTGGTGCGCATCTGTAATCCCGGGTACTTAGGAGGCTGAGGCAGGAGAATTGCTTGAACCCAGGAGGTAGAGGTTGCAGTGAGCAGAGTCGTGCCACTGCACTCTAGGCTGGACAACAGAGTAAGACTCCATCTCAAAAGAAAAAAAAAAAAAAGAAATTAACCTACTTTTTTTCTCATTTGTTTGTTGGTTTTGTTCTTATGAGACAGAGTTTTGCTCTTGTTGCCCAGGCTGAAGTGCAATGGTACGATCTCTGCTCACTGTGACCTCTGCCTCCCAGGTCAAGTGATTCTCCTGCCTCAGCTTCCCAAGTAGAAGCTGGGACTACAGGCGTGCACCACCATGCACGGCTAATTTTGTATTTTTAGTAGAAATGGGGTTTCACTATGTTGGGTAGGCTGGTCTCAGACTCCTGACCTCAAGTGAGCCACCCTCCTCGGCCTTCCAAAGTGCTGGGATTACAGGCATGTGCTGCCACACCCAGCCTACTTTGTTTGATTGTAGTTCATAGGGCCCCATTCCAAAGAGAGGCCCTGCCCCATCCCCAGAAGGAAGGAATGCTGCATAAAAAGGCCAGGAAGAACCCAGGCAGGCCTTGCTGCATTTCCCTATTAGAACATGCCCTTTTTGTCCAACCATATTTCAATGCGGCTGCTCATTCTGTGTCAATCCTAAGCATAAAAATGAACAGCTTCCTCTATATCTTTGGGTTGTCATTCTGAAGGCTCCCATGTCACATGAACTATGATCAAATAAATTTGTATGCCTTTTTTCCCATTAATCTGCTTTTTTTTTTTTTTTTTTTTGAGATGGAGTCTCACTCTGTTGCCCAGGCTGGAGTGCAATGGCATGATCTCAGCTCACTGCAACCTCTGCCTCCTGGGCTCAAGCAATTCTCCTGCCTCAGCCTCCTGAGTAGTTGGGATTACAGGTTCGTGCCAACACAGCCAGCTAATTGTTGTATTTTTAGTAGAGACGGGGTTTCACCATCTTGGCCAGGCTGATCTCAAACTCCTGACCTCATGATCCTCCCACCTCGGCCTCCCAAAGTGCTGGGATTATAGGCCTGAGTCACCAAGCCAGACCAATCTGCCTTTTGTCAGTGACTTTTAGCAAACCTTCAGAGGGGGCTTTCCCCCAGCTCTGACACTTTCCTTGAAATAAGTAGATTCTATGGTTTTGTGAGAATCTTTTTTCTTACAATAGGAATATTGAAGAAAATTCAGAAAATAGAGAAGCAAAAAGTAGAAAATTAGGATCAACTAGAATCCCATCTCTTAGGGGAAACATAGTTGATGTTTTCTTTGTTTTTTGGCATTTTTATTTTCTGCATATGTGTATGTGTTTGTGTTTGTGTAAAACACACATTTTTCAAAGAACTGAAATGGGCTCATCCCACACCTACTGTTGTCCCTTTACCATATAATCTAAACATAGCTCCACATCAATGGCAGTCACCAGCCGGCTTGTGAGAAGAGCAGAATCTCAGACCCCAATCAGAATCTGCATTTCATAAGCCCCCTAGAGGATTCCTGTGTCCCACACACTTTGGGGAGCATCGCCTCACAGCATCGTTTTTAACAGCCACAGAGTCACTCATTGCATCTCCGGGTGGTGAGGATTTTCCCTGTAACAAGAAGCTGGTCCTTCTGGGCTCTTCAGCCCGCCTCCTCAATCAGCGCCCAGGAGACTCCAACAGGCTGGGCGCCGTGGCTCACGCCTGTAATCCTAGCACTTTGGGAGGCCGAGTCGGATGGATCACTAAGTGAGGAGTTCGAGACCAGTCTGGCCAACATAGTGAAATCCCTTCTCTACGGGGGGGCGGAAAAAAAATTAGCCGAGTGTGGTGGGGCGTGCCCACCCGGGAGGCTAACGCAGGAGAATCGCTTGCACCTGGGAGGTGGAAGTTGCAGTGTGAGCCAAGATCGCGCCATTGCACTCCAGCCCAGGCGACAGTGCGAGACTCTGCCTCAAAACAAAAAAAACAAAACTAACAAAAAAGGACTCCAGCAGCTGGGTAGGTGGCGTCCTCGCCGGTCCTCCGTCCTCCAGCGCTGTCCACTCCGCTCTCCCCTTGCCCTACCTGCCGGAAGCCTGGGCTGCACGCCCCCCGTTCTCCTGGGCTGGCTCCAGTAGGAACCTCTGGCCAAGGTCCAAGCCAGGCCCCTCCAGTGCGCCGTCCAGACCCGACGGCAAGCCCGGACCTGCCTTTCATCCCGCCGATGATCGATGATCGCTCCCAGTTCCTCGCGAACACCGCCCTCCTCCCTCCATTGCCCCGGAGTCTCCCAGAGGCCCGCACCTCCTCCCCTTGCTGGCCTCCCCGCTCCCCCGCACCTGCTAGAAGCCGCGACCCCTTCTCACCCGCCTCCCCACTCCTCCCCAACTTCCTCAATTTCCACCTCCCCACCAAATTCCAGTCCTCTCCCTGGGAAAGGGAGAGCCGCTGGGGTCCCACCCTGGCTGTGTGTGGCCCGTGGTGGGGTGTGGCCGCCTTCCCGCCACGGGCGAGCGCGAATGGAGCTGGTGAAGCTGGGGCTGGGGGGAGCCCAGGGAGACTCCTCGGGCGGGAAAGAGTGACGGTGACGTGACCGCTCTGACCCCGAGTACTTACTGGGCTCCAGCGGGCGCTGGTCTGGGCCGATCTGAGCGCGTGGGAAGGGCAGTGGGAGCTCAGTCCCCGAGGATCACAGGCAGGACCAGCCGGCCCTGCCACGGTCCCACCGGGCCCTCAGCAGCAAGGGGACTCTCCCTTTATAGAGGCTTTTATTCTGTTGTTTTGTTTATTTGTTTGTTTGTTTGTTTGAGACAGAGTCTTGCCCCCAAGGCTGGAGTGCAATGGTGCTATCTCGGCTCTGCAACCTCCGCCTCCAGAGTTCAAGCAATTCTCCTGCCTCAGCCTCCAGAGTAGCTGGGATTATAGGCATGCGCCACCAAGCCCGGCTAATTTTTGTATTTTTAGTAGAGACAGGGTTTCACCATGCTGGCCAAGATGATCTCGATCTCTTGACCTTGTGATCCACCCGCCTTGGCCTCCGAAAGTGCTGGGATTATAGGCGTGAGCCACAGGGCCCAGCCCCTATAGACATTTTATGTGCATTTCGGGGGAGTGTTCTAAAAAAAATACAAATAAGCTTCCATTGTCACTGATCAAAATAGTAAGGGCTTATTAAAAGGAGCCCGTTTCGTGCTGACAGAGCAGCAGAGGAAATGGAGTCACTGGGCACCGTGGGGGGCAGGGAGGGGACTGTCCAGCTCTTTTGGCGAAATGTAATAATATAGAGTCTGAATGCTCACACCATTCGATATTGTGATTCTGGCTGTGGAATGCATCAAAAGAAGTAATCCCAAATATTCCCCCCAAAGTTTTTTTTGGGCACAGACATTCTTTGCACTGAAACATGAGAAACAATTTATTTAAAATTGGAATCAACAAGTTGGGCACTGATAAATATATTAAGGTGTGTCCACACGGTTGTGATATTATCCTATCATTAATAACATTTCTGAAATGTTTTTAATAACGTAAGGAAATGTTCTTGTTACGTACGACACAAGGTGAGTTTGTATACACAAGATAATCACAAGTATATAAAAGCAGCACAGTGGAAAGACTGGAAGAAATACACCTTAAATAGACATGGCGCTTTTTTTTTCTTTTAAAAAAACTTTTTAATGAACTATTTCCAATATATATCAAGGTATGGAGAAGGACTTACCCATCAATAAGCAGGGAAAAGCAGCCCTTCACTGCTAACTCCCCTTAGAGATCCTCCTCACCCCTTCTTCACCCTCAAGGTGACCTCCCAATATCTTTATTACATATGAGTGGATTCCTAAGCATTACATAAGTTATCTCAAACTTGACATATATGATAAAGTACTAGGTACATTCCTTTGACTTGCCTTTTTTTTTTTTTTTTGACACAAAGTTTTGCTCTCATTGCCTAGGCTGGAGTGCAGTGGCGTGATCTTGGCTCTCTGCAACCTCCACCTCCTGGGTTCAAGTGATTCTCCTGCCTCAGCCTCCCGAGCAGCTGGGACTACAGGGGCGTGCCACCATACTTGGCTAATTTTTTGTATTTTTAGTAGAGACAGGGTTTCACCGTGTTAGCCAGGATGGTCTTGATCTCCTGACCTCGTGATCCGCCTGTCTCAGCCTCCCAAAGGGCAGGAATTACAGGTATGAGCCACTGCTCCAGCCTGACTTGCTTTTTAAAGCCAACCTGATGCTCTGTGGATTCATCCATGCTGACTCATGTGGATGAATCTGGCTCTGGTTCATTCAGTCAATGACTTAATATGGATCAAAACGTAGAGCAGAGCCTGGCACATGGCACTACATATGTTTGTTGTTTTTTAAGAAATAAAAAATCATTTTCACCGCAGTAAACTCTTATGTGAATATCATACTAAATGTATTGATCCATTCTCCTGCCGCAAAAATTTAGAATGTTTCCATTTTGTTCTTATTACAAACAGTGCCACGATGAACATTCTAGTCTGTGTCTTCTCCTGCACACATGTGAGTTTCTATGGCGTACAGGTAGGATTGGCCACAGGCCTTGCAAGGGATGCCTAGCTTCAGTGCTACAAATTACTGCCCGACTGTTCTCCAAAGTGATCTTACCAGCAGCGGATGCGTCATTGTTTTAACATTCCCAGCCCTCAACACTGGCTCTCATCAGCTCTGTTCTTTTCCATTGGAATAAGTGTGCAGGGTTACTTCTCATGGTTTAAATTTGCATTTCTCTCGTTACCATGGGGTTAGAAATCAGGCATCTGTTCATGTGTTTATTGGCATGTTTCATCCTGGTAAAGCCTCGATCATAACCTTTTCCTATTTTTCTATTGGTTGTTGTCATTTTCTTGTTGGTTTTTAGAAATTCTTTATATATTTTGTGTATTAATCCTTCATCAGATGGATGAGTTGCAAATATTGTCATTCATTCCGTGGCCTGTCTTATAACTTGTTTTCTTTCGAGACATAGAAGATCGACATCTTCACATATTCTAATTTACTTCTTTCTTTAAAGTTTGTACTTTGGTTAACATGGTTAAAGTAGCTCTTCCCGTTCTAAGGTCATAAGTTTCCCTATACTTTCTTCTAAAGTTTTTAAATTTTGTTGTTTTATATTTGGTCTTACTTCTACCTGGATTTGAGTCTTTGTGAAGGTGTGATGGAGAGATCAGCTTTCTCATTGGATAATTGTCAAGCCATTTATTGGACAGCCCATCCTCTGCCAGGCCTCTGCAATACTGGCTTTGCCACAGATCAAAGCAGTGAGTGGGAGTCTATTTCTGGGTTCTCTATTTTGTTACATTTTTCTGTCCTCAAGCAATACTGCACCCTCACTTACTCTAACTTGGTAATGTCTTGATTTCTGAATAAGCATATATTCCTACATGTTTTTCAAGACTATCTCAAGTATTTGGTGTCCTCTGCATTTTCATACACATTTTAGAATTAGCTTGTCAGGTCTACAGAAATTTTGTTGGGATTTTGATTTAAACGGTGATTTCATAGGTTAATTTAGGGAAACCGACATCTTTATGATATTCAGTCTTCTGATTGATAATCATGCAATATATCTCATTTATTTAGATCTTCTTCAAAATCCTTCAGTAAAGTTTTTCATATATATCTAACATCTTTTGTCAGATTTATTCCTAGATACTTTATTTCTAGAGAATTTCAGCAGTCTCTAGGATTCACTTTCATAATTGAAAAAAACACACCTTTACATATGGTTTTAATCGTAAACGTTTCCAATTCCGATCTTTAAAAGCATTTAAGGATTCATGTCAACATGCAGATTAGGGTCATGGGAAGATGGCCTCCTCCATAGTGAGTTTTTCCAGGTTTGGCAAAAAGTGTTAGAACCTTTGGAGAAAGAAAGAAGGCAGGAGAATTTTTATGCGCTTAAGAATTTACAAAGTTTGTGTGTGTGTAACAGAAACAAATGGAAACAGAGGCAGAGAGACAGAGAATATAGAGCAATAGATTTATGAAAAATGGAAAATGACACGAGCACAGTGGTGTACATCTGTAGTCCCATTAGTAGGGAGGCTGAGGCAGGAGGATCACGTAAGCCCAGGAGTTTGAGCTGTAGTGCACCATGATGGTACCTGTGAATAGCCACTACACTCCAGCCTGGGTAACATAGCAAGACCCTGTCTCTTAAAAAAAAAATTAAGAAGTCCAAAGCGTATAAATGGAACTCAGCTGCCCACCTGCCCACTTCAGGTTCTCAGCTTCCCCACCAGCAGGCTTCTGCTGCTTACAGGGTCTCGTGTAACCTTTCAGCAATATTGTAGTCTCCTATAGTTATGCATATGATTATATTCTCTCCAAATCTATCCCATCCATTTTTTTTGACCCCAATGAAAGTATAAAATACATACACTTTGGCACTTCGCTTTTCCCATTGTAATCTTTCATGTTAGTGCATAAAGTCTAGCGCATTTAACAAATAACTACACAATTCATTTTCCAGTTTCCAGTTGAGGGGTATTAAGTTGTGTCCAGTCTTTTGCAGTAACAAACAGCTCTGCAATCATCATTCTTACACATACAGCTTCACAGCAATGGTAACATCCCTGTGGGGGGCAGAGAATAATGCACGTGTAATTTTGATAGACTGCCAAATTGCTCTCTAAAAATATGTCAACAATTTACAATTCCAACGAATGCATGAGAACTGCCTATCTGCATTGCCCTCATTCACACCAACACTTTATATTATCCAATTTTTAAATGAAAAATTTATTTTTGCTTTGCTATGCATTTTCTTAATTATGGATGAAATAGAACTGATGTTTTTGTGTATCTTTGAGCCATTTATGTACCTCTTCTTCCTCGATGCTGATTTACTTTGGGGCTGGATTTATTCTTATATTGTTTATGTTGATAGTAAGTGCTCACTATATATTGACGAAATTAGCTATCTATATAGCATATCAGTTGCCATATTTTTTCTAACTTTTCATTTATTTTTTACTTTTTTGTTTCCATACAGAATTTTGCTCTAATATATTTGTACATGTTCTTTTTTTTTTTTTCCTTTTTTGGCTTCTGAGTTTTATTCTTTACTTAGAAAGTCTTTCCCCACTCCAAGAGTTCTATTTTTAAAATTGTTTTGTCTTTTATTATAGTACTTTACATGCATTTTTATCGTGAAATGTACATTTTTTAAAAGTTAGCATATCAGTTCTATAAAAATCTTTGTTGGGAATTTGGTTAAAACAATAACTTCATAGAACTTGAGGATAAGTGGTAAAAAAAAAAATTATAAAAAAGAAAAAAATAACCCAGTAACTTCAGGGCCAGGCTTGGTGGCTCACGCCTGTAATCCCAGCACTTTGAGAAGGTGAGGTAGGAGGATCATTTGAGGCCAGGAGTTCAAGACCAGCCCATGCAACATAGCAAGGCCCCATCTCTACAAGAAAATTTAAAAAACTTAGCCTGGCTTGGTGGCCTTCACCTGTAGTCCCAGCTGCTCAGGAGGCTGAGGTGGGAGGATGGCTTGAGCCCAGGCTCACAGGCTGCAGTGAGCTATGATCGCACCACTGCACTCCAGTCTGGGTAACAGAGTGCGAGCCTATCTCAAAAACAAACAAACAAAAAAACCCAGTAATTTCATAAACTAATTTGGGGAGGGAGACAACTTTATCATATTGAGGCATCCTATTGATAAACATGGTATATATCTCCATAAAGAAAACTGGGAGTTTATACATACATATATATGGCTTATGGTAAGTATAAAGTCAACACCTGTGTAACTATAATCCAGGTAGAGAAAGAAAATATTGTCAACACCTTAGAATTGTCCTCCTGCCCCCTTGGGCCCCTTATAGATCATAATCTTCTCCCTCCCCACCAGGAAGGGGTTTCTAATATCTGAAATACCTGATTTCTGTAATAATCTGTGTATGCATATCCCCAAACAATATAGCTTAGTTTTTAAAAAAATATTATTAAAATAGAATGAGGCTGGGCAAAGGTGGCTCACACCTGTAATCCCAGCACTTTGGGAGGCCAACGTGGGTGGATCACCTGAGGTCAGGAGTTGAAGACCAGCCTGGCCAACATGGTGAAACCCTGTCTCTACTAAAAACACAAAAATTAGCCAGATGTGGTGGTGTGCCCTTGTAGTCCCAGCTACTCAGGAGACTGAGGCAGGAGAATCGCTTGAACCCAGAAGGCAGAGGCTTCAGTGAGCTAAGATCGCACCACTGCACTCAAGCCTGGGCGACAGGAGCAAGATCCATCTAAAAATATATAGAGAGAGAATGAGATGATGCTGTAGTTGTTTGAATTCTTTGCTCTTCTCACTCTGCATTATGCCTGTGGGATTATTTCCTGTTGTTACATGTGGCAATAACAGTGAGCTACAAATCAGAGCTCTATTTGGTATATCGACCTTGGATCCAGCATCCTTGTTAAATCCACTTATTAAACATAACATCTTTAGATTATTCTAGAATGCTTACATACACAGTCACACTGCCTACAGCTAATGATAGTTTTATTACCTTCTTTTAATTCATATAATTTTATGTCTTTGTCTTGCCTTTTTTTAGTGGCTACGGCAGACAATAATATGTTTAAGCAGAAATGGTGAAGCTGAGCATCCTTGCCTCATTCCTGATCTAGAGGTGAAAAGTTTCAGCATCATACCATTAATTATCATGTTTGCTCTAAGATTTTTTGTAGTTAACTTACATATTAAGGAAGTTTCCTTATATTACTAGCTTGTTAAGAGGTTCCCCGACCCCCGCACCCCATAGCCCTAGGGTCTAAGGGATGATAGAATAATGACTACAGATATCAAGAGAAAGTGACCTATGAATCTTATACACTGGTAAAAGAGCACTTACCTGTCAAGTAAAAGAAAGATACCAAGACTAATCAAATAAGAAATAAATCTAGAAACTTCAATACAAGGAAATATGAGAAAGAAAGGGAGACAGTTATTGAGAGATGATATTTACATTATATATTGTTAGATTTGAATGGATGAGAATAGTGTGAACATTTGTAATACGAGTGTTAAGTAAGAACTGTTTTATCATAAGGGAAAAAATATTAGTTATAAGTCAGAAGACTGGACAGTCTTAGGAAAAAAACCAAGGAGTTAAGAATATGTGGGAAGAGTGAGGAAGCAAAAGTGTTTCAAAGGCTTTATCTCATTGGGAGGAGGGCACCCAGGCAGTGAGCAGCCGGGGGTGTGAGAGCAGGTTGTTGTCGTGTTTTGATACAACTGTAAATAAATATAGTTTTGATTAGGAAAGCCCAGGAGTGCTTCTAATTTAACAAAGGGTGAGAAAGAAATGGATAGTAATAAGAATAAGTTAGGAAAAAGGAAAAAGATAAAAATTAAGATAAATAGTAAAAATAAAATAAATGGACAGAGTAAAATCAAACATATCAACTGTTACACTAAGTGTGAATGAGCTGGATTTTCATGTAAAAGATAGAGACTCTCAGGTTGGATTGAAAAACCAAATTCAAATGTATAATTTTTGTCGGAAGCACATCTAAAACAAAGTGATGGTGAAAGAAAGACCAGTCATATGTATATTGTCATATCTAATAAATAACTGCAGAGCATTTCCCTATAGAATGGAACTAGTAGAGATAATATAGATTAATATAGATTATACACTACCGAATCTATATTATCTCTAGTAGTTCCACAAGGAAATGCTCTGCAGTCATTTGTGAATCTTCATAAATTTTTTTAAAGAAAGTTTTCCATCATAAAACAGAACCATTTAGGAAGAAAGTCCTTTTTCACATGGATCATGTCTCAGCTCAAAGTTGGCCTCCTCTGCCTGGCTAAGATGCCTTTCTATGTGGTCTAGCAGTTTTACCAATTTGTCACATCCACCTCTCAGGATACTGTAATTATTGATTTATTTCTTTGTTTCTCCAGAATGTTGTAAAATCGGGGCTGAATCTTACATATGTTGGTGTCCACAATACCTAGATCTATGTGCATTGTGAGTGACAAACCATACGAATTTAACAAATGAATAAGGCAAATTTTTTTTGCTTTAAAGAAAGAAAAGAAATACCAAGCAAATACAAAGAAAAAGCTAGAATGACAACCTGAAATTGAAGGCTAAAAGTATTAAATGAGACAGAGATAATATGTAATTATAAAAGGCACACTTGAAGATGTTAGTCCTAACTCTCTAAACAGTAAACATCGTGGGAATCAAATCTATGAGGCAAAAAATATCCGAAATATGGAGAATGTGATTTAAAAAGTTGCACACGTTAACTGTGGTGGAAGATTCTAATCTGCATCTTTCAAAATCTAACAGATCTAGAAGACAAAAATTAGCCAGGACAAAGAAGGTCTGAGTATTTCAATCAACCAGCTCAATTGAATAGATGTATATAGAACTCTGAAACCTACAAATATAAAAAATGCTTTTTTCTTATGTAAATAACACACTGATAGAGGATAGATATAGCTAGATATGTGATAGACAGAGATAGATAGATAGATAGATAGATAGATAGATAGATTAGATGATAGACAGACATCAGTCATGTAATGTACTTGGCCACCGACAAAGTTTGAAAAATTCAAAAAAGTGAAGATTTTGCAGAGTATTTTCTGATCAATATTTTAGAGTACAAGACAATAATAATAAAAAGATGACCACTGAACTATTAACTGCTTAGAATCAAAAGAAACCTCTGAATCAATACACACATCAAAATGGGAATAAAAACTATTCAGAAAGTCATAAATCCTATTTTTTGGAATGTTAAACTCATATTCAAAGGAAAAAAATCTCAGTCTTAAATGCCTTCATTATTAAAGAAAACTGGAATTAAAGGAACACAGAACTCATATTAGGAAATTAAAAATGGAACAAATAATTCCGTCGTGGTAATTAGTAAAAGTAAACGCTAAAATTAGTGAAACCATCAAAAATAAAATGGACAGAATTTTGTTAAGTCCCAAATCTATTTTTTTATTGTGGTAAAACATACATAAGATAGTATTTGTCATTTTAACCATCACAGGTGTACAGTTAAGTGGCATTAAATACATTCACAGTGTGGTCTAACCATCATTACTATCTATACCCAAAACGTTTTTATGATTCCAAATAAAAACTCTGTATGCATTAAAACAATAACTCACCCTTCCTCCCTCCACCCACTCATGGTAACCTCTATTTCACTTTTTACCAGGATGGAATATTTGTTCTGTGTCTGGTTAATTGCACGTAGCACGTTTAAGATATATTCATGTTACAGCATGTATCAGAATTTCGTTTCTTTTTGTGGCTGAATAGTGTTCCATCTCCATCTACACCACATTTTGTTTATTCATCTGTTGATGAACTTTGACTACTGTGAACAATGCTGCTATAAACATGAGGGGACATGTCAAAGTTCCTGCTTTCAATTCTTTTGTAGAATTTCTGGATCCTAAAGTAGTTTTATGCCAAATCTAATTTTTATGAGATGAATGGATATCCCATGCCGACCATTAGGAACAACTGAGAGAAATCAAAGGCAAACACTATTAGAAATTAGAAGGTTGAGCCGGGAGCAGCGGCCCACACCTGTAATCCCAGCACTTTGGCAGGCTGAGGCGGGCACATCACCTGAGGTCGGGAGTTAGAGACTAGCCTGACTGACATGGAGAAACCCGGTCTCTATTAAAAATACAGAAAACATTATCTGGGCATAGTGGCACAGGCCTGTAATCCCAGCTACGAGAATCGCTTGAACCCAGGAGGCGGAGGTTGCGGTGAGCTGAGATCGAGCCATTGCACGCCAGCCTGGGTAATAAGAGTGAAACTCCATCTCAGAAAAAAAAAAAAAAAAAAAAAAAAAGAAATTAGAAGCGTGATATAATGCTGGATACAAAAGAAAGAATAATAATTATAAGACATTACATACAACCCTATGGCAACCAACCTGAAAATCCAGAGAAAATTGCTGAATTCCTAGAAAAACACAAACTGATATCAAAAGAGACTGAAAATTTAAATAGGTCAGTTACTCAAGAAGAAATTGGAAAAGTAAAAGTAATGTGGGAATAGAAAGACATTTCTTAAATATGAAAAAAATATTTACCAGAAGTCAATAGCAAATCTCTTTCTTACTAAAACCATGACACTCTCAAACTATTTCCATTAAATTAAGAAAGTACACAGAAGGGATGCTTACCATGGTCATTATTATCTGACATGTTTTAAAGGCTCAATTGCATTATTGGGGGGGCAAAGAAAGTATAAGAATGAATTCTATGCATTCTGAAGGCTGATAAAAAAGAAAAGAATGAATTTTAACAGCAGAAAAAATTACCTTTCCCTGCAGATAATACGATTATACACAGAGAAGAACCCAAAAGACTGTAGTAAAAATTCTACTGGAGAAGATATAAATAAGCAATACATAAACAAAATATTCACAGACTGTAAAAAGTACTCTGCAGGAAAAAAACAGAGCAGTGATCAAGAGTAGCTAGCAAAGGGCCTCACTCCAGACAGACTGGCCAGGGAAGGGTCTTCTGCAGGGAGATCCTGAAGCCAGGACCCCAGGCAAGGAGAGGAAGAACTCCAGAAATGGCATGCCAGCCAGAGGGAACACTGTGTGCCAGGATGGGTTTGAAGAACAGCAAGAAGGCCACTGGACAGCAGTTAGGAGGGAAGGAGGTGGTGTGAGAGAAGGTGGGGTGGGGGCCGTGGGCCAGAGTTAGAAGGTTGAACTTGACTCTAAATGCCATAAGAAGACCTTGAAGGACTTAGCCAGATTTATGCTTTTTTTTGTGTGTGTGTGAGATGGAGTCTTGCTCTGTCACAAGAGCTGGGGTCTGGAGTGCAGCGGCATGATCTCGGCTCACTGCAACCTCCGCATCCCAGATTCAAGCAATTCTCCTCCCTCAGCCTCCCGAGTAGCTGGGATTACAGGTGCCTGCCACCACATCTGGCTAATTTTTTTTTATTTTTTTGTAGAGATGGGGTTTCGCCATGTTGGCCAGGCTGGTCTTGAACCCACCTTGGTCTCCCAAAGTGCTGGAATTACAGGTGTGAGCCACCTCGTCCAGCTTCAGATTTATATTTTTAAACGAATATTATGTCTGTTCTGAAGGGAGGAAGGCAAGGGGCGCTACGGACGCCAATTAGAAAGCTAAAGCTATGGTCCAGGTGGGAAGTCACCGAAGTGTGCCTTAGGAAGTGGCACGGGGAGAAGACGCATGGGTGGAATGAGCCGTGTTGGAGCTAGACCCGCAGCCGGAGGAATATACAGGCATTAGCCCTTTCGTGCTGTATCTTCACCGACCTCTTTATTCTGAAACTCTAAATGTCACTTTGTTTCAGCTATGTATCTTAGAAACTAGGTAGATAGGTTGTTGTAGACTTTTTAGTTTTTTTTTTTTAATAGGGAAGATTAATCCAACTGCAGTAATTAAGCTCTGATCCGTGGTGTTTTTTGTTTGTTTGTTTGTTTTTTCCTATTTTTTGCTTACCGTGACTTCCCTCCCCCTTCCTCTTTTGCTTCCCTTTGCCTCGGTCTTTTGTTCCTGATTCCTGAACAACTGTTAGAGTTTTCCAAGTCTCTCTTTTGCAAGGCTCTAAGCGTTTACAAGGTTAACGTCCTGTCTGCGCTCAGGGTCTAGTAACTGTTCAGGATCTTAAGGCATTTTCAGTGCTAGCCTGTGCGTCTTTGCTTCCCTGTCTTTAGTTCCCTTGTAAGCCTCTGTGATCACTTCAGATCCTTTGTGGAAATAGCTTCCAGATGAATAAGTGAGGCTTCCTGGCACGTGGATGTGCTCATGTCTCCCTTCTTGTCGCTCAAGGAGAATGCGGAGTGGGTGGTGCCAATTCCAGCTGGGAGGAGTGAAGGACAGGGAGGGGGACGATGAGGCAGGAGGAGACCACGCCGCCCTCCTTGGCGGGGCTGACTGGACCCGACTGCTTCGGGTGTGCACCAGCCTCACTCTCCAGCTCTCCAGGTCTACACTGCGCCCGGCTCTCTGCAAGATTTAATTCCCACGTTCAGGGAAGTTCAACGCTTGCCCACTAGAGGGCACTGGCGCGTTTCCCAGAAGGCAGGGCCCGGGGATTCCGGGCGCTCAGCCAGCCCCGGGGGGCTCCGGCGTCCGCGTAGACGGGTTCTGCGCAGGGGGCGGCGGCTGCAGGCGAAGGAAGCTGGGCGCTGCTCTCCAGGAGCTCGGAGACCCTACAACCCAGCCAGGGTGGGGGAGGCCGCCGATTCTCCCGCTTCAGGGCGCTCCATTGCAAGACGAAGTGCCCCCAACACTCACACCCGCCTCTAGAGACGCGAGGGTCTGCGGGAGGCCAGCGCCACCGAAGCGCCGCCCGGGATCCGCCAAAGCCCCGTCCGGGATCCGCCGAAGCCCCGCCCGGGATCCGCCGAAGCGCAGTAAGAGGATCTGCCGCAGCACGCAAGAGCCCTACGATGGAGGACAGCGGGGGCACCTACTACCCATGGAGACCCCAAACTCCTTTCACCCCAGCCCCAAAGTACTTCTCCCAACGCTGCCGCCATGCCTGAGTCCCGCCCACCCCTGAGAATCACTCCATTATTACAGAAGACCCCTGTCAAACGCACACGCGTTAGCCACGTGTTACCCAAGGACGACTCAGTAATCCTTTAGGACGCGGTGACACGTTAGCACAGATGCAGCTGGCACTGAGGCGGGGTTGGGAGGGGAGATCTTTTGGCTGCAGGTCACTGAGGATATGACTCCCTCAAAGACCACAGGAGCAGCCGTGGTTTGTTCACTTATTCTTTGCCAGGCGCTATGCCAGGAGCTCCGTCTCATTGTCTCTTTTAATAAAACAATATTTTGGGATCACTTTGTTATAGTGATGTCTGCTGGTTTCTCCACTGTAAAACGACTGGTTTTCCCTTTGTAATTAATAAATATTTGGGAGGAGGTAGTTTGAGGCTGTGACACATTCTCAAACCTCCCCCACCCCCCACTTTCCTGGGTCTCCTCTCTCTGCCTCTGGAGCACCGCTATATGCTGCGGGAGATGGTTTGGGCCCTTGGCTTGCCCCACCTTGGCTGCGTTCCTATCCCTGCCCCCTGGTCAGCTCTTCCTTGGTAGCTCCTTCTCTGCTGAATTCCCACATCCTTGCAGGGAGAATCCCTTACATTTTCCTGGGAATGACCAAGCCTCCAACCTGAATGACCTCCTGTATTCTACAAATATCTCCAAACATCTCCACGTCCACAGTCATCCTGTCTTCCTTTCATCCTATCTCAGACAAAGAGGAAGGGCCTTTGGAGGCCAGCTGGAGCTCTGGAAGCAGCTGGTAGAGTGGAAAGGGCACAGGCATTGGAGTAAGTCAGACCTGGTTTTGATCCCACTGCCACTACTTACTAGCTATAAGACCAAGCTTTTCTCTCTCTCTAGAAAAACGATTAACATAAGGATATTTGAATAGAAACACTCATTGTTAAGGATTATAGGAATTAGTATCAAGGTGTGACCAATTTCCTGTGACTGCTCCCACATGTAATGCTCATAAATGATAGGGGTTATTATTTTCCTAGTTTTGGTCCCCATGCCCTCTAAAACCTTCTTCAAGCCTCATGCATTACCCCTCCTCTCTCCTGTGGCTTCAGCTTCTCCCTCTCCATTGGTTTCTTCTCTTAGCTTTTCAACAAGATCAAATCTCTCCCATCTTCAAAAACAGGCAGACAACAAAACCAAAAACTCTCTGCAAAGAAACCCACCCACTCCCTCAAATGCCTTCTTCCCTTGTCATGAAAAGAGAACGTTCACAGGAGACATTTACGCCCTAACCAGTGCCTGGTTCCTGTAGGCATCTCCCCTTTGGTTTCTGAATCAGTGGACTGGGTTATTTCATCAATTCTGAAAAATTCTCAGCCATTATCTCTTCAAATACTGACTCTGCACCACTCTCTCTCTCCTCTCTTCTGGAACTCCAATTAAACATGTATTGTATTCTCTCCCCGTGTCTTCTATCTTATTTACCTTCTCGTCTGTATTTTCCATCTTTGTGCCTCTCTGGACATCACTCTGGAGAGTTTCTTCTGGCTTATCTTCCTTTTCACCAATTATTTGCTATTAACTCTTCCATAGAGTTCTTCAGTTATCATACTTTTCAGTTCTGTAATATCAATTGGTTCTTTTAAAAATCTTCAATGTTTGCTTTCAAAATTTTTATATCCTTACATAAAAGTTTAAATTCAATTTTTATCTCGGTGAACATAGTAACCTCGGTTTCATTACAGGTTGTCTCTTCTAATTCTAATATCTGGGATCCAGTGGGTCTGTTTCTGTGGTCCATAGTTTCTGTTGATTCTGACTCAAGTTATTTTGTCTCACATAGCTCATGTGCCTCTGTGCTTTCTGGATATTTTATTTGAAATGACTCTTGAGAATTAATTTGAGATCTAGGATCTTATTCCAAAGAGGATCTTTTTTTTTTTTCCTTTTCCCAACACCTGAGGGCACTAGCAGTCCAGGAACAAGGCTTGAAGCTGTTCTGTATGTTCACAGGGCCAGTGTCCAACCCCATTTCCAGATGCAGCCCTTTGGGGCTACTGCTCAGAGCAAAGAGTGGGCTTATACTGTTTCCACCTTTGGTAACAGGAGACACCAACTGTTCCTCCAGCTCTAGGGAGCCCCCGAAAAGTACTGCTCACCCTGCTCTCCTCACATGGTTCTGAGGATTGGCAGACAACCCAAGGTAAACATATCACTGGGGTACAGCAGGTGACTCCCACATCTCCAGGACACTATGGAATGAAATGTGACCCCTCACACTCACCCAACGAGCTTGGCATGTCAGCTCTCTTCTCCCGGGGCGTGAACACATCCCAGGTAAGCAGTTTAGGCTCTTACTCCTCCCTGTTCTGCTCTATTAATGAGGCCTTCAATGTTGTTAAGAAGAGAGTTTTGATGTCTCCTCTAACTTTTATAGCTGTCTTTAGACATAATGATGAATTGGCCAGGTACAGTGGCTCACGCCTGCAATTCCAGGACTTTGGGAGGCCGAGGTGGGTGGATCACTGAGGTCAGGAGTTTGAGACCAGCCTGGCCAATATGGTGAAACCCCATGTCTACTAAAAATACAAAAATTAGCCGGGTATGGTGGCGGGTGCCTGTAATCCCAGCTACTCGGGAGGCTGAGACATGAGAATAGCTTGAACCCAGGGGCAGGGGATGGAGGTTGCAGTGAGCCAAGATTGTACCACTATACTCCAGCCTGGGTGACAGAGTGAGGCGCTGTCAAAAAAAAGAAGTAATAGTGATTTATCCCTTACTGGAAGCAGTAATCTCTAATGCCCTCTGATACCATTTCTTTCGTGGCTGACCTTAGATCTTTCCTTGTATTCACCCACAGTTGAGTTTTATAAGGGGACTACAGAATGCATTACAATACAGAGAGCCATTTATAGTAGCCACTACCTACGGGCTAGCCCATGCCACTGGGCCCAGCTTCAAGGCCATCTTGCTGTCTCCATGACCCACATATGCAGACATCTCTGCTGTGAGCGGTGGGTTTCCCAGGAGTAATCAGTGCAGATTTGGTCCCAAGGTCTCTATAAGTGGGTGGACAAATTCCCCTTTGAGTAGACCTCTCCTGGCTGGACATGGTGGTTCACACCTGTAATCCCAGCACGTTGGGAGGCCAAGGTAAGCGAATCACGAGGTCAGGAGTTCAAGACTAGCCTGGTTAATATGTTGAAACCCCGTCTCTACTAAAAATACAAAAATTAGCCGGGCATGGTGGTGCGCACCTGTAGTCCCAGTTTCTCGGGAGGCTGAGGCAGAAGAACTGCTTGAACCCAGGAGGTGGAGGTTGCAGTGAGCCAAGATTGCACCACTGCACTCCAGCCTGGGTGACAGGGAGAGACTCCATTTCAAAAAAAAAGAGTACACCTCTCTGATGTGAGCCACCTGGAAAAGGCCTGTTCTTAGGTCATGACGTTAAATCAAACATGAAGTCTCTTTGTTAATCCTGCTCTGACCCTTCTAACGCGGACAGGGTCTCTCCCTGCCTTGTTTCACCTGGCCGTTTCTCACACTCCACCTTATAGAACTGACACGCTGTGTCTTTCCTTTTGAGCTGACAGTTGTTTTTGTTTGTTTCATTTGTTTGCCCAGGTTGAAGAGGTTTGTTTCATTTTGTTTTCCTGAGTGGAAGAGGTTTGAATTATTCCAGTTTCTCTGTCCACAGCATATGATTATTCTTGGGTTGCACAAAGCCATTTCGTTATTTTATTGACTGACTTCTCTTTGATCCCTAGTTTCTATTCTCATTCCCTTTCCTCCACAGGAAGCCATTTTACCACGTCAAAGAGCAACTTTATTTGAATGTGTTCTTGCAAATGTGTACTGTTGGTTTATGTGCAGACATTTAAAAATGTGTTTGAAAGGTACTATGTGATAGATCTTATTCTGTTTCCTCCTTGGTATAGTTTTAACACCCAACCATGTTGCGGTGTGACATCTAATTCAAGGCGTCTAGTCTCTGCATAATACCCCAGGGAGGCTCTCATGTGGACCCAGAGGGAGCACATAGAAAGATGTTTATCACTGCATGTTTGTCATGGTGCCAGGGAGTTAAAGGTCACCTGAGTGCCTATTGCAGGGAGAATGGAGTCGTGAAAAGTAGCAGGGTGCCCACGATGGGGTATTATGCAGAACTGAGCTCTGCCTCCTACCTGCTCATGAGATGGGGAATTCCTTACACAGAAGAACAAGGCTCAGATGCTGGAGAGCCAGGCAGAATAGCTATGTCCGCCACGCCCCTCCTCTCCCGTACATGTCTGTACCCACGGAACTGCATGGGGCTGTTCAGATAAACAAGAACTTGAGCTTTGTTTGCAGTTGAAGTTCGGGGATAACTGATACCCTGGGCATCCTTGACAAGTGCCATTGTAAGCAGTAACCTGGCACCGAAGACAACACTTACTTTAACGGAAAAGGCGTCTCCTGCTACACTCCGCATTCGTCTTCCCACTCTTAGGGTCCCAGTGACCTTGGGGTTTCAGAAACTCTGGGAGGCTGATCCTCAACCCGACCCAGCCCAGCCTACCACAGCAGCAGGAACGTGCTTTGAGAAGAGGATTGTCTGGGTGGAGGAGGTAGGAGAAAGGTAGAACCCTGCAGAGCTCAAGGAATCTTCCCATGTATCCCCCACCACCCTCCAGAGGTAAAAGAGCTGCTTCCCTCTCTCTTGGCATAAGCATCATTCCCTGTGGAGACTGGCAGAGATCTGAAACCAGGCAGGGACAGCCGTGGAGGCCGCGGTTGGTGGAGACCCAGGCTCAGAGACCCAGCCCAGCCAGCAGTAAGAGAGGCCCCCATGGCGATGGCAATGCTCCAGGCCACCTGAGGGCAGGAGGGCTCCACCCAGCAGGCTGCAGCTTCCCTGGGAGTTGCGGAGGGCGGCAGCCATGGGATCAGCGCCCAGCCCTCAGCACAGGCAGCACTTCTGCACCTGACCAGCCACCCACTGCCAGAGCAGCCACGAGGACTGATTCTTGGGCAGCTTTCAGAGTCTTCCTCAATGCAGGCACTGAAGGGAAACTCTGCCAGACCCTGGGAGCCTCTGTGATCAGATGGGGGCTAAGAGGTGTTAAATGTAGACGCTCCTATGAGTCAGACCGGACTTGTATTCCAGGCCTCGGAGTCCTGGTGTGCAGGCATCATGGTCATAATGATGAGCTTAATTGCCATGACACACACCGTTCCCATGTATCAGCTCTATGCCTGCACAGAGAGGAGGGATGTGACTGAAGGCACAGGAGCAAAGTGCCATTATTGAGGTGCTCCTCCTGACCGCAGAAGCACTTACCTGAGCCATGAGTCCCCTGCCTACCCTTTGGACCGCCATGATGCACCGGGCAGGGTAGAAGAGGCAGTGGTACCGAGTCCCTGAGTTCTGCTCAGAGCGAGTCTTACCAAGACTGGAATGGTGTCTTACCAAGGGCAGAGGTAGCAGCAGCAGGTACCTGTGGAAGAGCCAGAGAAAGCGGTTGTCTCCTTTGTATCATCCTTGCTAAGTTCTCCCATCCTCCAAGGATGAAACAGATGGCAAGGAGGAACGGGGAGGACCCTGGGGAACTGTCTTACTTCACATACTGGGGCAGCCAGTCACTGGGTGTGGAATTCTTCCTGTGGGGTGTGGGGTGGCTGTGATGTACCCCGAGGCACATGGAGCTGGGCGGGGCAGCCAAGGCTTGGCCATTGATGTAGGTGTTCAAGGCGTGGCTGGCCTGTTGATCGGCGCCCACGGCTGTGTGTGATGATGCACCCCACTCACCAAAGGCCCCAAGCTTCCTCACCACCTTCTGCTGACACTGTCTGCAGCCTCTGGCAGCAGAGATACTCTTCCTGGGGTGGGGGACTAGAGACATCTGCCCCAGGCCATAGTGTTGGAGAATTCCAGGCTGAGGTGGGCTGCAGGATAGGGCTGTTCAGGCCAAGCTGTCTTTCTGTCTGTCCCGAGGCTGCACCTTTCTTTTCTGGCCCCATCACAGATCTTCGAGCATGCCCCGCAGATGGACACTGAAGCGCCCTTGACCGACAGTGTGGCTTTCTATCCCTGCAGAAGTGTTCTTGTTCTCCAGGCTGGCCAGCTGCTGGTATAGCTTCAGGACCTGTCTGTCACCTCACTGTGTGGAGGTGGCTTCAGACCTCTCTGGAAGGTTAAAAATGGAGATGGAGACACTCTTCTGACAGGTTTGGGTGGTCCATAGGATGAGCTGCTGCGGAGAAGTGGACAGAGTAAGGGCGAGCCAGTGGGAAGAGGGCGCCTGGACGAACCTTCCCATTCTCACTGTTGTGGTCACTAGAAGGATGTGTCAGGGCTTGTGACCAGCCATGTCTGCACAGGACCCCCCCATCAACACCATGCTTATACACCTGCATTCTCTTGGTCGTTTTTTTAAAACATTGCTAACAGGTCAAAACCCAAAGGTGACCACAGCCATGTCTGACTTCTGGGGTACAGATGCTGGGTGGGAGACCCCTCTGCCCCTCTGCAGAGTCGTGCAGCCTGCCTGCATGTGAGGTGGCTGACGGCTTCTTTTCTTTCATTTTTAATGTAAACTTTTAATTGAAGCATATCATAAATACAGAGAAGTGCACAAATCGCGAGTGTACGGTTTGGTGGCTTTTCCAAAATCACATGTGTACGCGGCAGCTAGTCAAGAAACAGAATTTTGCCGGAACACCAGAAACCCCCAAGGCTCCCTCCCAGCCACTCCCCCATCATGTTGGCCCCTCACCTGACTTCTAATACCTTAGGTTTGTTTCACCTGTTTGAGGACTTTACAGGAAGAGAATCGTGTGATATTACTGAAGGGCTTGTAAGAACAGAAATACCGGCCAGGCGCGGTGGCTCACGCCTGTAATCCCAACACTTTGGGAGGCTGAGGCGGGTGGATCACAAGGTCAAGAGATCGAGACCATCCTGGTCAACATGGTGAAACCCCGTCTCTACTAAAAATACAAAAAATTAGCTGGGCCCGGTGGCATGTGCCTGTAATCCCAGCTACTCAGGAAGCTGAGGCAGGAGAATTGCCTGAACCCAGGAGGTGGAGGTTGCTGTGAGCCGAGATCGCGCCATTGAACTCCAGCCTGGGTAACAAGAGCGAAACTCTGTCTCAAAAAAAAAAAAAAAACAGAAATACCGAATACCCAATATTGAGAGCTTTGCTGTGAGACGGTATAGTAACCAATCATCATCCTCACACTCACAAGAAAGTCTGCTGTGCAAACAAACACCCTTTGCGTGTGTTTTTTTCTTATTTTCCAGACATTCGAGGTGGCGATCCGTGAAAAGAGTCAAGTCTCCCCTCTGGGTTAGAGTCTCCCCTCTGGACAAAGGGAGCTTCTGCAGAATGCGTTTGCAAGTGAGGCGCCACTTGAGCAGATTCAGACACTCCAAGCCAGATGGGAGGGGAAACCGTGGGCACAGCATTGGGCTTCCCCTCAGAATGTAGGACAGGGGCTGAGTCAACTTCATAGACTTCCAAAAGATGGGGTGACTTTCACTAACGTCGGAATTACAAACGACATGAGCCCATTTCAGTAGAGAAGATACAAAGACTAGTCATCCCCATGGACAGACATATGGTCGTCCCTATTTGGCATTAGCTGGCTGGCTATTCCTGTCTGATTTATACCTGCATGAGTCAGATTACGGGGCTGAATCAAATGAAGCATGCATTAGTCTGGAAAAAGAGAGGAAGGGGAGAAGGCTGCCGCCACACACATCAGAAGAAACCAGAGAATGAATAAACCTCTTCTGGTAGAATTCCCATTCTGCATTCTATTCTGAAAAGCTGCTACTAGATGCAGAGGTGCTACAGGGAGCATCAGGATGGTTCCCAGGACCAGTCCTGGGCAGGTGACAGACCAAATCTTAAAAGAAAGTGAACTCCTTTGTCCCCCAGTAGCAGCAAAAGCTGAAACCAGAAGGGCACCCAGCTGGTTGAGCAGAGTTCCAACTTACCCAGAGGACCCAACCTTTCAACAGCCACCACAGCTCATATAGGGTGGTTCCGGATGGGATTGCACAGTAGAATCTCCGTGGGAAATTTCATATTTGTTAAAACGCATGCTCTGAATGAAGAGAGCCCCCAAACAGGCTTTGTGTGAGCGACATGGCTGTTTATTCACCAGGGTGCAGGCAGGCTGAGTCCAAAAGAGTCACCAGAGGGCGGAGGGATGGGAGTTGGTTTTATAGGTTTGGGGTAGGCAGTGGAAAGTTACAGAAGTTGCAGTTTAGGGCGATTTTTTGCAAGCTGGGTGGGGTGGGTCATAGGTTCTGGAGTCAGGAGGTTGACCAAGATATGTCACAAAGTCCAATGGCCTTTTCAGTTGGGGCCAGAATAAGAAACAATAGACAAATGTCTCTAGTTAGTTAGGCGCTGCCGGGGTTTATAGTTCGGCTTTTCATGGTCTTCAGGTTTTCTAGTTCAGGAAGTCCTACAGAGGTGTACGTGCGGGTCACAGAGGTTACCATGCCGTCCACAGCACGGTCAGACCTTACAGTATTTCACCTTGTTTAATGTGGTAAAATATACATGACATAAAATTTAGCATTTTTACCACTTTTAGGTAAACAGTTCATTGGCATTAAATACACTGTGCAATCACCACCACCATCCATCTTCAGAACTCTTCCATCTTCCCAAACGGAAACTCTGTATCCACTAGAGCGCAATCCATTCCCCTCCACTCAGCCCCTGGCAACCACCATTCTATTTTCTTTCT